>NW_028129474.1:11200000-12400000 GCF_055761805.1 Camellia sinensis
ACGCTCGAGCGGAGATCGCGGAACAGTTTCCTATAAATACGCGTTTCAGTCCAAATTTAGGCTTACTTCTCCAGATCTTCTTCTTGGGTTCTAGGGTTTATATCTGGGGATATTTTGCTAGTTTTCTTTGATGTTTTGATTGAGTATTCAACTCGTGGTTTAAAGAGTATACATCAAAGGATTATTTGTTTGTTCTACACAAAAGAGAGAGTTGTTCTTCGGTGGATTCTGAAGAATTCGAGCCTCAAGCTTTGGTGGATTCCGGAGTGGCTCATCGTTGTAGCCACCCCATTTTTTACCGACCTTAAAACTCGGACGTCATCGACTAAGCGCTCGGTGATGGTGCATGTTGTGCTCGTTCTGAGGTTACAGAGTCTCGACTGAGAGCCTTGCCTCTGGACTTCGGGACTCTTTTGTGTTTCGCCTCGATTTGCGAACCAGGTGCTATTTTCTCTTCTCGAAGGGAGGGAGAGGTCTCATAGACCATCTCTCAATGGTCGTAGGCTACATTTCGTGGTCGTAAGCCATTGTTCCCGTTTGGAGACCAGTTTTCAATTTTCAGAGCCGTCGGCCGTGCGCCTCAGTTCGGGACTGCTTAACTTTCTCTGTTTGCTCCAATTTTTGGCACACACCTTGTTTCCTCTCCCTAGAGGGACACTGTGGCCCGGGATACCACCTTCGTGGTCACACGCCACTTCTGGTGCTTGATAGTCAGTTTTCAGGGTACTCGGTTGCGCTTTTTGAACCCCAAACCCTCGTTTTGCATCGGTGTCGGTTCATTTTTGGCATGGACCCTATTTTCATTGTTAGGAAGGTGGTACAAGGGTGGGAGACCACCTTTTCTTCTTGGAGACCACCTTTCTCTTCGCCGCCCGATTTTCTTGTTAGAGAGCTAGTCTCCCTCACTTTTGAGCCACATTTTCTGGTCTCCCATACCACCACTGAGTTCCTTTCACCTGGGAGGCCACCAATCAGGGCTGCCGACCAGCTTTTGATGATTGACCCTTTTGAACCTGGTCGGCCGACCAGGGCAAGGGGTCAGCCGACCACCTGAACTAGTTAGACAGCTTTCTTCTTTTTTGTCTCACTGAGTGCTATCCAGTGGTGCCAGCTGGGAGCCATTTGCTCCATCCTCTATACACGTGTATGAAGGATTGACCCTCTTGTTTTGGCTTCTTAAAGAAGTTGGACCCTTTGCTCTAAGCTTCTTAGAGAAGCTTGACCTTTTCTTACCTTCTTGAGGAAGCTTGACCCCTTTGGTCTAGCTTCCTCAAGAAGTTTGACCCTTTTGGTTTAGCTTCCTTAAGAAGCTTGGCTTCTTTGCTCCAAGCTTCTAAGGGAAGCCTTGGACCTCTTCTTCTATAAGAGAGACCCTCCTCTCCACTTGCAAGGGTTGAAAAATTTTGGCTAAGGCATATACATGCACCTCTTTCTATCTCTCTACATCCAAGCTCCAAAGCTCCATTGTACTTGCACCATTGCACTACACCTCCTATCCTAACACCCCCACCATCACTCTAAGCACCTTGGAGCTGGTTTTCAGGGGTTGAAGGCTTACTATTTTGGTCCAGAAGCTGCTGGCACTTTTGACTATAAGGGTAACTCTCAGTTTTCCCCTTTTTAGCATTGTTTTGTTTCATATCTTAGCCTTGTTTGCAAGCATATTTGGGCTTTTTCATAAACTGAAAAAAGTCATATTTTGAGCTCCTCTTGAAGTTTATTTAAGGTCATTTTTCTGTTTGGGGTCATCTACCCCCTTGCATGCTTGTTTTCACCTTGTTTTGAGCCATGCATCTAGGCCTTTGAAGTGAGCTTTGTTTGGCCTTCTAGCCACTGAAATCCAGTGGATTTTCAGTGGCTAGAATATTTTTTTGAGCCCCAAAATCAGAGAGGGGTGACCCTCTCACCCCTTGTCTTGTTTACTTGCATTGTTGGCCTAACAAAGGGGCCTATATTTACACACTTCTTGAGCTTGTTTCAGGCCTTTTTTGATGACTTTTAGGACCTGTATGAACTCTATCCAGAGTTTGTTTTTGCCATATTAGGTGTCCCTCTTGCATGTGTAGAGTAACTCTCTTCATAGCCTTTCAAAGGAGTCTTTACTTGCATGCTTTCTAGCCTTATTTTAGGCCCTTTTTAGTGAGTTTTAGGGCCCTCATAACCTCTATCTATAGGTGGTTTTGCCATTTTTGATGTCTATCTTGCATGTGTAGAGTAACCCCTTGCATAGCCTTTCAAAGGAGCACCTCATTCTAGCATGTGTTGACTGAGTTCCAGTGAGTTTTTGGTCATATTTTGGCATGCCATGTTTTTGTTTTTGGCTGGTTTGGTAGTCCTTCACATGCTTCATATAGTTGTAGTGTAAGTCATGGTTCACTAGCTTGTTTTGCATGATGTTTTGGCCGCCTTTCCTAGAATATTTTGGCCTTGCCTTAAACTGATTTTGTGCACGTTTTGGAATGCCTTAGCTCTGTTTTTGGGTCTCATGGTCGAATGATGCTTGTTTTGCTTGCCTGTAGTTCAATATCCATGCTTAACTTTGAGTTTTGAGGTCCATCGCAGCATATACTAAGGTGTTTTCATGTTTTGGGGCCATTGCACATCATATTTCAGAGCTTATATGCATGCCATATTCCCATGATTTCCACTCTTTAAGTGCATTAGAGAGTCGGGCTTGTATGCCTCATTTACCGACCATTGCATGGGCTTCATTTGAATGCATTCTGAGCCATCATTTTAGACCAATTTCCCACTATCTTGGACCTACCTAGGGTCTATTTGGGGTTGGCTTTGCCATTTGTGCATTGCTTTGTGTACCTCTAGTGTAACGCACTTCACTATTTTTGGTATTCGGGCCATCTAGCACGCATCGTATGAAGTGTTTGCATGATTCGGGACCATTGTGCATCATATTTCAAAGCTGGATCATGTGCCATTCTATGCCATATTTCATCCTTTGCCATGCTTTGTTAGAGTTGCATGTTGTGCCTTAGGATCGGTCCTTTGCATTCGTGCATGTTTACATGTATTTTGGTTGTCTCATTTTCATCATATGGCCACTGATTTGAGTTTGGCTGAGGCCCATTCATTTTAGTTTAAGTCCATCTTGCATTGTGTACGCCATATCCATGTTGTCGCGTGATTGATCGTCGCATTGTGTATGCCTCGTTCATTTCTTTGTGTGTGTCCATCTTCATATATGCGCATTGTGTATGCCATATAGCATCATGAGCATTGTGTATGCCATGTAGTTTATAGCATTGTGCATGCTAGTTGCATGTTTGCATGTCGTCCCTTGCATGTTTGCATGATTAAGTTACATTGCATTAGGATTGCATGCATTGCATTAGGATTGCATGCTAGAAGTCGCATTGTGCATGCCTTACTTGTTGCATTGTGTTTGGAGTAGGAGTTAATCCAAACACGGGAAACGAGGGACGTTTCATACTCCAAGTGATGAAACGTGCCTCGATTCCCGGTCGCCGACACTCTTGACTATCCCTGATAGAGTCGTTGGCTTTAGGTGCTTATTTGTGCATTCATGTCACATTAAATCGTGCAATCCGACTCCTCAGCCATCGTGCATCGAGATATGTGATTGGTGGCCCGAGAATCGAGGACTACACTCTTTTGAGCTTGTGCAAGGACGAGGAGAGTGGTCATGCACACATTTGTTGAAAATACCTTGCCTTCTCTCTCTCTCTTGCCTTTGTTGCAGAAAAACCAGAATCCAGGGGCAGAAAGTGGTCGGCCGACCAGGTTTTCTGGCAGGCCGACCACCCTTTTTGATTTCCACCACAAATGGGTGGTCGGCAGGTGGTCTCCCATGCCATTGGCTGGTCGGCAGCCCTCCCACAACTTCCCAGAGTGGAGTTTCGGCCTCTTGGAGCTCTACGCAAGTTTCTGAAATCAATTGCAAACAAAGGCGAGTCGGGGGCATTGCGATGGATTTCCCAACAAAGATGATTCGAGCATGCATGCATCCATTGTCATCCAAAACAGAGCCGAGGCAGTCACATTCATTTAGTTTACATGCTTACTTAACTAGTTTGTTAATTAGTTAATGTCGTGTAATAATTAGTTGCAGTTCGTTATTCATTTGGTTGTGTATTATTTATTCGGACCCTCCGAGAGAGGGCAATGTTGTAATAAATGTGCGTGTGTGTGATGTATGTCTTCCAACCCCATGTCTTTCTCCCTTTTATTTACCAGCTCATGATGGTTAGTTTTAGGGCATGTTTCAATTAGCATCTATATGTTCGCATGTTTGCATTCATTCATCTGTATTGCATGCACTGGGCTCGGCGCATCATGCTAACTGCATTGTATTTCAATTCCAAGTTGAATACATGTATCGATTGTTGCATCTCATAAGCCATCTTAGAATAGCCGAGCCTATTAGTTGCATTTTTGCATGTGTTGCATTAGGCATTCTTAGCGTAGTTTGGATTCATGCATGATTTCTAATTAGCTTCTTTCTTTGGCTCGGAGTACACGGTAAGTGTTTATGCTTTAGCATCCTTGCATATGTGTGAGTGACTGCCGTGATAGCATGTTTACCATGAGGCTATGTGCTTATGTGATATAACTACCTGAATGCCTGTGGGTGAAGGTTGGATTACTTGAATTGGAACAATTCATTAATTGAGAGTTTTAAGCGCACTTGAGAGTGGCAAAATCATGTTTTCTTAAGCCCACCCGAGAGTGGCAAAATCCACGTCTTAGCCTGCTTGCGAGTAGCACCTTCAAACCGTTTTTTTCAAAACGAACATGAGATGTTTTGTTCCAATTTAGGCAACCGAGTCTATACTTGTATGCTGTGCGCATCACATAGTAATTCTAGGCTAATAACCAGAATAAGAGCACATAATGTTTTCGAAACTCGATATCATGGTTAGTAAAGGCCGATCTTTGATCGGGCGAGCGGGGGTGCTCACGAAGTGACCTTCCCCAATCGTACCCATGTTCCCGAGCCGAGGCAACTTTGGTGATGATGGACACGTGGCCTTAGGCACGAGTCAGGGTTTCCTAAATTCCCCCAAAATAAAATATTTAGGTGGTGACTCTGTATCTTGCAAAGCAGTCCATGTTTGGCACTTCTTTCTAAAAATCAGTTTTTCAAAATGATTTGCCGGATTTGGAATCTTTCATGATTCATCGGTCTTGCATTGCACTCTGCGAGTAAGCCCAATGAACAAAACGGGATTTCCCTCCCAAGGCGTTCGGGGACGTCTACAGTTTCTGGTGACTCTGCTGGGGAGTTAGAGAACTTGACTCAAACTCATGATATCTTATTTTGACTACACTTATGTGTTTCTTTGCATTGCATTTGCATTGGTGTGCCTAGGACACCGTGTTTTCCGTACGCTATTCCTGAACGGTTTGTCGGAGGCTCGCTTCGAGAAGCGTGCCATAAAGTTGACCGGTTGCGGGCTTTGCCACGACGGGAAAACAAACCCCGATTTTACCGGGGCACCCTTTTTGACCATTAGACCTAGTGCATATTCGGAATCCATAATGACCATTCCAAAGCTATGACAGGTTGCTTATCCGATTATAGGTTGTTTGAAACCGCTGTGTGCATAGTGAAACCCTAGTTCCTGACAAAATAGGATAGGGAAAACCTACCCTAACATAGGGGTGTTTTGGCTCTCACTTGTTTGCTATGTGCTTTTTGAGTGTGTCTCTATAGGAATGCATGTATCAGTTTACAAGTTTGGGTATCAGGCCCGAGGGCACCAATATCGGTAATTTGGGAATCAGTTATATCTGTGGGTATCAGATTCAGATTTGGGGCAGTAATTTGGTGAACAGTGATCAGTAGCCGAATACCGTTATTCTGCTATACTAGTATCTGTTCTCGTGAAATTGGGCTGAGATGCTGCCTGTGTTTCTCTTTCAGTTCAGAGACTCAGTTCAGAGCAACCAGTGTGCTCCTTTGCTGAGGCAAGGCAGGAAAAGGCCCACCGGTTCATCCGATCCGTCAGTCACCAGTCACGTCACCTCCGTTCAGTTCAACGGACTTATGATGACACAAAATTCAGAGGAAATGGTGGTTATGGCAGCCGCATTAAACTAGGGAATCATCATACAGGGTGATACCGACGTTAAAGTGCCACACCCACCTAGGTCACCTGCCGCACATCCGATCTGGGAACCCTAGTTATTTCAAACCCGTGAGCCCACCACATTTGAGTTGATGGGAATGATTGGTAACCTTCAGAGGTTTGTGGCGGATCTAGTCTACGGAATGTCGGCTCCGCCATCAACCACATCGTATGCCGGGAACTTCATGCCGTAGGAGCCCCCGCAACTGGGGTGAATTGTAATTGAGCTCGGCCAACCTAAAGCTGTCTCAAGCTCCGGCAATGACATGTCAACAGCAGCTGTACTTCGCACTAATCAAGCAACCCAAACCTCCCACCAAGCTGCGGCTAGTGGAAAGAACAAGGAGAAGGTGGACACTAATCCGTATGAATAACTCCAGCAAGCTATTGAGGCTCTGAAAGCCGGGGGTTTGAATAAGCAACAAGTACTTGCAGTTGTGGCTAAGACTGTGGATGACATCTTCCCTACTCAGACCGAGAGCAGTTCATGCCAGAGGGAAAATCGAGATAGGGACCATTGTGCCAGAACAGTTCCTTCGAATCCTAACCCTGCACCTAGAAAAGATCAGAAAGCCAAGGCAGCACCTGCCGATCCTTTTGCTAGTGCGTTCGGCAAAAGTCAGCAAACCTCGAAGTACTTACCCCGAGGTCACAAGGTCTTCCATGCCCTCTACATGCCTTTGTCTAAGGCGCTTCAAATCCTTGTTAAAAAGGGGCATCTCAAACCCCTCAAGCCGCGGCCTCTTCCGAATCCCCTTCCAGCTAAACATGATGCAACTCAATACTGTGCATACCATCAACAAACCGGTCACAACACCGACAACTGCTTCCGTCTTCGCCACGAAGTGCAAGATTTGATTGACAATGAAGTCATCCTCCCGCCAAGCTCAGCAAAGTCTATCAGGGCTGGGTTGGTGGACTTGGAGGATAATGCAAGTTTGTGATCAGGGGTTGAACCACCTGCAGGCGGTGCTCGGCTTACTCCGGATGTAGCGTTTGGCACGCACTATTTTGAGCATTTGCGAATGCTAGTTTTGTAGTATCTGACTTGGGTGTTGAGTCACTTCTGTAGTTTCATTTTGAGTTTGTCTTATTGTCTTGAGTCAGTCTTTTTGATTAAGGGTCTGTCTTGTTGTATCGAGTCAGTCCTGTTGTACAAAGGTTGGGTGATTCCGGGGATGTTACCTCGGACATCACTATCTTGTTTTGTGTTTGTCTTTTTGCTTTCTTTTGAGTCTGTTTCTACCGTCGAGCCAGTTACGCCAAAAGATCTAATTGAAGCAGCAGTAATTTTCATGCCCTTGAGTCTGCTTCTGCCTTACGCCAGTTGTGTCCGGAGTTCTGAATGAGATGGTAGTATTTGACTAAGAAACTATGTCTTTTCTGTGCCTTGAAATCATTACATTGACCTAAGTTTTTCAAAAACTTTTTGAATATTGTAATGAAAACGAAGAGGAAGGAATTCCTCGGGATTTGCAAAAATTTGATCAACTGAGAAAGAGAGGCGTGCTAAGCCCTTAATGAATGAGATCATGCTTGTTAATGTGAGCACTGAGAAGGATCCTGGCTTGATCCAGATTGGCTCTACATTGTCTTCAGCGCGAGCGACTAGTCGCTTTCTTAAAAGATTTCAAAAAATGTTTTGTGCGGTCCTACGAAGACCTGTGTGGAATCGCTCTTGAGATTGTGCAGCTTAGGATCACTCTCAGCCTCAAGACTTGAACCTTCATTTTCAAACCTTGGACTTAAATTCAGAATGTTCAATGGTTAACCATCAAAGGAGGCCTGTGTGGCCATATTTGAAGCAGCCCACGAACTAGGGGCAAGAAAACTCAGATCAAGAAGATCAGATGTAATCAAAAGAAGCTTGCAAAACTAGATCAGAAGAAGCCCTCGGACTAGGAGCAAAAAATATCAGACGTGCTCGAAGAGCCAAAGATGGATCATTGCTCAAGATAATGAAGATCGGCAAGAATGCCAAATCCCAGAAGGGAGGAAAGAAGAAAGTATTGTTGAAGGACAATTGAGCTTCTATCCGCAACACCAGGGGCAAATTCAACCCCCATTGGATGGACTTCTACATCATCAGCGAACAATAGCCATTCTCCTGGATTCAGATGGCTTCGAGATCCTAAAACCATTCAACATGGACAAAGCTAAACTTTTACCCTTGAGAGGCTCGTTGGGCCGAAAACCCGGAAGGGCGACCCAAGGAAAAGTTAGAGCAAGAAAAAAAGAGAAGAAAAAGAAAAAAAGAGAAAAATGCAAAGAATGAAAAAAAGAAAAAGAAGAAAAATGATGAAAATGAAAAGAAAAGATGAAAAAAAGAAGAAGAAAAATGAAGAAAATGAAAAGAATTGAAAACAAAAGAAGAACAAAGCTCGCAAGGTTGAAAACCCGGAAAGGGCGGCCTTGGCAAAAGTTAGAGCGCAAAAGGAGAGGTTAATACCCCAGTGTACCTTAACTCCGAACTACGTAAGGCTTGATTCCCATCTTTGGGATACGTAGGCAACTTCACTCTGAAGTCCAGCCGTAAAACACTTCAAATCCAACTGTGTCCATGTGATGGTTCTGGTCATCTTTGTCTTCTCTGTATCTGAGAATTTGGTTGTAATTGTCACTGTGAGGACTGGTTGCCATGTGCTGCGGCGCTAGTGAGGACTGGTTGCCATGTGCTGCGGCGTTAGTGAGGACTGGTTGCCATGTGATACGGTGCTATTCAGACTAGGGGCAACTTTCCGTTGCCATGCAGTGTGCCGCGGTGCTATTCAAACAAGGGGCAACTTTCCGTTGCCATGCAGTGTCCTTCAAGCAAGGAGCAATTTTCCTTCGGATCTGAGGTTGTGCATCTCAAGAGTAGGTTCTGTGCTCGTTGAGTAGTGGTCGTTTGCAAAAATAATTTTTGAAAATTTTTACCGAGGTTGACTGATTTTCTCGAAAAGTATTCCATTTTTCAAAACTGGACCATTTCTTGGACCCAAAAAAGGAAAATTTTCAGTGCTCATAGCCTGACTTGCATGATTTTAAATCAAAAAATTGAACAAGCATGTTAATCTAACTCTCATTTTGGTCAAAATTGTTTTAGTAGAAAGCCTAAAAACAAAAAATGGTCAAAATGATGAACTAAGGGCACAGTTGAGTAAAGTGTCCTGTCTTTTCCCCGTTGTCAATGCATTTGCCAGAAAGGGCACCATACTTGCCAAGAAGGGCACTCTGCCTGCCAGAAAGGGGCGCAACTGAAGCTAACAATAAAGGGCCAAAAAGCTCTCTCATCCTCTAAGCAGCGAGGTATCATATCAAGTGCAAAGCACGAACTGGAATGGATCAAGATATTCCACTCCCTCATCTGGACAGATCCGATCACGTCCAAACTCCCCAGCAGAGCATTGTCAACCAATGTCAGCTGCAGATTTGCTACATACCCAGTCTTAGCGCAACCCCTCTGTGGGAGGAACTCACTGGCTGTGAGTGGAAGAAAGAGAATCTAGTAGCATGCTAGGGGCAAGTGCCCGCAACTTCATGCTTACCCATCAACCACCCAGGGAAGGGATAAAAAATGAGTGATTGAAGAATAGAGAGATGTGCGCTGAGAGAAAAAGTGAGGAAAAGGGCTTTTTAAGAAAAACAGAGCCTGAGGGCTGAGTGATGTGAGAATCACAAATGAGAAAGGGTGGGAAACAATACCCGGAGAAACTGGCTCCTCGTGCACCAAGAGGTCTCTTGCCTTCGTAACACAACTGAGTGTTGTGTTTGTGCGTTTTTGTTTGTCTCGATTCTTGTTTTGAGTCGTTTGAGTGTCAATAGATGTGTTGAGGTTGTTTTTCCTTTGTTGAGTGGTGTTTAGGTTGTTCCACCTTTGTTTTCCGTTGTTGAGTCGTTGTGGCTGTGGTCAGTTATAGGCTCAATACCCGGTTGAGAACCCTTTTCTCATTTCAATTTCAAAAATGAATCGTTTTGTGATCAGAGTGCCGTGCTGTTCTCCACATTTGTGCAAAACAAGATTTTGTTCTCTCAAAAACCACAGGGTTCAACCCGGGTCATGTGGGAATAGTAAAACCAGGACCTATCTGAAGTTATGAAAGTTCCGGGCTGCAAAGCAAAAGAAAAGAGGGAAAATGTCAGGCATCTAAGTTTGTTTCAGCTTCTGCAAGTTCCGTCATTACACCCCGTGTATTCAGAATGAGCAGTGTCTTGTATAAGCCGTGTGTTCAAAATAAACAGAATACTGTGTTACGAGCTGCGTGTTCAGAATGAGCAGTGTGCTGATACGAGCTATGTGTTCAAAGTGAACAGAATACTGTGTTGACTGTTTCACTGTTGCAAGCCAGAATGGCGATCAGAAGTGCTCTCCGTGAGTACCATTCCCCATCTGAGTAAAGCGGTTTACCACCACTCACTGTAGCACGTCCGCGAACGCCCCGGGAGGGTGAGTCCCGTTCGGTTCATTTTGGGGTTACTACAGCTCAGACTCTCAAATCGTCACGGTTCTTAATCTCGAACCAAAGAGTCCAAATCCGGCAAATCGTTTTGAGAAAACAGATTTTTTGAAAATAAGTGCCAAACATGGACTGCTTTGCCAGATACAGAGTCGCCACCTAAATATTTTATTTTGGGAGAATTTAGGAAACCCTGACTCGGTGCCAAAGGCCATGTGTCCGTCATCACCAAAGTTACCTCGGTTCGGGAACTTGGGTACGATCGGGGAAGGTCAGCTATAAGCACCCCCTCTCGCCCGATCCGAAGATCGGCCTCTACTAACCGTGATATCCTTTTTTGAAAACGTTATGTGTTCTTATCCCGATTATTAGCCTAGAATTACTATGTTATGCACACAGCACAAAAGTATAGACTAGATTGCCTAATTTGGGAATAAGCATTGCATATCCATTTGTTTTGGAAAAATGTTTTGGAATTTGCTACTCGCAAGTAGGCTAAAACACGGATTTCAATGAGCTATTCCAACTCAGGCAACCCAACCTTCACCCACAGGCATTCAAGCAGTTATATCACATAAGCAGCTAGCTTCATGGTAATCATGCTATCATGGCAACACTCACACGCATGCAAGGATGCTAAAGCATAAATACTTACACTGTACTCCGTGCCAAAATAAAGAACTCGTTAGCAATCAATGCATGATCCAAGTCCATGTTTTAATGTCTAATGCAACGCATACGGAATGTCACTAGAGTAGGCTCGGCTATTCTATGAATGACATGTGAAAATGCACAGGTAGCATGTATTCAAGTTAAATTTGAAATACTAATGTAGTTAGCATGATGCGCCGAGCCCGGTGCATGCAAGACAAATGTATGAATGCACGCATGCATAGCATAAGGTATGCTAATTTAAATATGCCCTAGTCTACCATCATAAGCGGGTAAATAAAAGGGAAGAAAGACGCGGGGTTGGAAGACATGCACACACGCACCCACACTTATTACAAATTTGCCCTCGCTCGGAGGGACCGAAAGAATAATATAGTCCGAATAACAAATCAACTATCCTAGCTAATTAATTATTATAGACCCTTAATTAATTAACAAAATAAATGCAGACAGAAGGTGGCCGCAGCCGTGCCTCGGAATGCGCGAATGATGCATGCTTGATCCATTTTGCCCGGAAACCCATACCATGCCACTGCTGCCTTTGTTAATGCTGCCCTGCTTCTCTGAAAATTGCCAAAGTCTTAGGGTATCTTCAATGAGAACTGCATAACACCACCGGCTAAGTGAAATGACCACCGGCCATGGGAAATTTCCATCGGCTGCTTTCAACTCCATCGGCCTCATATCATTTGCCGGTCGGCATTCTTCAGTGCCGGTCGGCAGAAACTTCCTGCAGAAGCTGGTTTTTGACAGCAACAAGGATAGACAGTGCATGGCATAGAATTTCAAACACATGTATGCGCGGGCACACTCCCTATCATGCAAGGGACTCAAGGGAGCGTGACCCTCGACCCTCGAGCCATCAATTATGCATGATGGCCTAAGAGGCCAAGTTTTGCAACTTTGATATCAAATGAAATGCAAGCACAAAACACATCAAAGGGCCCCAACCCCTATCATAATTGATCAAGAGGCAAGGGATGCATGTTCAATGAAATGCAACCTAGGCATGGAGGCTACATGAACATGCAACTGAGTAATGTATACTAGGCGCGCAACCTAAACATGTAAGCAAACATGGCATGCAACAACATGCGACGATGGACTTAAACTAACATGCATAGCTTGCAAGCATGCCAAAAACAGTGGCTATTAGATGAAAAATGAGACTCTCGAAATGCGTGCACGCATGCACGCAAACCGAGGACCAAACCTAAGGCATAGTATGCAACTCTAACAAGGCATGGCAAGGCATGAAATATGGCATACAAGCATGTAATTCCAGCACTGAAATGTGATACAAAACAACCCCGAATCATGGAAACATGGCACCCGATGCATGGAATGGCCCCGAAACGCAAAACTAGGCATACGCATTGGCCTATAGCTATACAAAGCATGCATTATTTGATCATGAAGCATGAAGACAGATGCAAGACAGTCCAAAACATGCATATTTCCAGTTCAAAGCATGGCCAAAAGATGTTATCAAGATGGACTAAAATAGCATGCAACTTTGACTAGCAAACATGGGTTGTATGGCAAGTATATGATGTACATGGAATCTCACCAAACCATAAAAAATTAGTGAATAAAACATGTGAAAATAGGCCCAAATAACCACTGATATTCAACCATGGCATGCAAAAATGATGAGTTACTTTAGAGGGCCATCCAAGGAGTTATTAAGCACATGCAAAATAGACATTTAGCAAGACCAAACCAACTCTGGAAATGGCTTATGGGGGTCCTAAAACCCACTGAAAAATGCCTGAACTGAGCTCAAGAAGTGTGCAAATATAGGCCCCTTTGTAAGGCCAAAAAGGGCATCAAACAAGACAACAAGGAGAGGGGATGGCCCTCTCCTTCTTAGGACCTTAAACCACCATCCTCACCACTGAAATCCCTCAAGATTTCAGTGGTGAGGAGGCCCAAAAAAGGTGGTCCCGGAGCTCACTAAAAATGCACAAAAATGAGGCCAAACGAGGCCTAAGAGGGGTCAAACAACCCCAAACACAAAAGTGTTCTTGAACAAACTTAAAAATGAGCTAAAACAAGAATTTTTTCAGTTATACACAAAGCTTAAATCAGAAAGCAAGATAGGCTAAAAGTGTGTGCAAAAATGGGGAAACTAAAGCAGAGAAGTTACCCTTGAAGAACCTTTGATGAACAGCAAGGTCAGACCTCTTCTTGTGATCAAAACCAGCTTAAAACTCCAAGAACAAACCCTCAAGGCTTCTCAAGTCGAAGTGTGGTGTAATGGTGTGTGTGTTGGTGCAATACTATGGTCAAAACACACTTTAAGGCTCTTAAACACACACAAAGGATGAGAGAGAGGGAGATATATAGAGAGAGGGTATGTATATCAGATATATATGCTCTAGGTCTGGTTTTTTGCTGAACCAAAACAATAGAGGAGGATGGGTTTCTTATATAGGCAAAGGGAAATGGTTTAAGCTTCTCAAAGAAGCTAAGTAAAAGGGGCAAAAGGAGCAAAGGAGGTCAAGGCTTCTAGAGGAAGCTAAGACAGCTATCCAAGCTTCTTGAGGAAGCCAAGACAAGGGATCAAAGCTTCCTCAAGAAGCCTTGAGCAAAGGGTGCAAAAAGAGGGGTCAAAGGTGGTCAAACGGGAAAAATAGCCACATATATGCACGGGGAGTAGGGTCTGTGCATCCCAGCTGGCACAGCTGGCATACACCATGCTTGGAAGGTGCAAAAAGGTCAAACCGGCCAGAAAAGGAGGTCATCGGCCAAAATAAATGGCCGGTCGGCACAATAAATTGCCGGGCGGCTAAATAGATTGCCGATAGATGCTTCCAAGGTCAAAAAATGGCCGGTGCGTGTCCAAATTGAAGCCCCGGAAGTTATCTTTCCAATGCCACAAACCTTGCATTAAAATTCCTCCTGTGAAAAAAGTTATGCCCTTTTTGGTGAAGCCGCGCAGATTCAATCCAACCGGGATGATGCCCAACTTCAACTGATCATATCTCCCCCACCCGGACTTGGCTTTAAGAGATTCTTGAGTGAAAAATGAAGCCCCGGAAGTTAGCTTTCCGACGGTGGTGGCCCAATAGCTAAAATCCAAGTATGAAGATTAATAAGCCCGATTCAGTGAGGACTGCTCGACTCCCTTCTACCCAGATTCATGCCTGTCTTCTCCTCCAACTTGGTTTCTTCTCTCTTCCCCTCCTTTCTTCAACTTCAAACCCCTAAGCAAGGTGTTTTGAAAGATTTTTCAAAGATTTCATCTCTCTTTCATTCATTTCCACTTCGTCCCTACTCGGTTTACCGAAAAGCGCAACGTTTGACAAAATGCGAGCCTCAGAACAACGCAGAAACTTTATTTCAAAAAAGTTTTTGAGAGAGGGTTTTAAGGTCTAAAAACCATCCAAAATAGCTTTGGTCCAAAACGGGGTGTGAATTTTAGACTTGTCTCTCCCCTTGCCGAAGAAACTAGGGCTTTGCCCTGCACACCTTTTATCACCAAGTAAACCATCAGTAACGCCCAAGTCTTATGGGCTGTCAAAAATGGGGTGTCTACAGTTGCCCCTCTTTGACAGAACTCGGAAGTCATAAGAATGACGGGAGTGAATGTCAAAGCCCAGAGACGACCTATTTTTGACAAGGCCGAAGACTTGGACAAACAAAACAAAATACAAATGAATGAATGGTTGTGCCCGCAGGCTGCCTACGTATCCATTTGCAAGGAATCAAACCAGCGTAGTTCAGGGGTAGGATACAAATGATATGAAAGAAGACTTTGATAATTGGACTTATACGCTATGCGAAGCCGGTTTGTATTCAAAACAATGCAATGTACTAACAAGTACAGGTGAGTGTAACAAGCCTGCGAGGGGGGACCCCGCTGCTACAGTTCGGACTCGTGATTTTTGTTGTCACGGTTCTTAATCTGAACCAAAGAGTCCAAATCTGGCAAATCGTTTTGAGAAACAGATTTTTTAAAAAGTAGTGCCAAACATGGACTGCTTTGCCAGATACAGAGTCGCCACCTAAATATTTTTTATGGGAGAATTTAGGAAACCCTGACTCGGTGCCGAAGGCCACATGTCCGTCATCACCGAAGTTGTCTCGGCTCGGGAGCTTGGGTACGATCGGGGAAGGTCAGCTATGAGCACCCCCTTTCGCCCGGTCCGAAGACCGGCCTCTACTAACCATGATATCCGATTTTGAAAACGTTATGCGTTCTTATTCCAATTATTAGCCTAGAATTACTATGTTATGCGCGCAGCAAACAAGTATAGACTAGATTGCCTAATTTGGAAAGAAACATTGCATATCCGTTTGTTTTGAAACTGCTTTAAATTTTGCTACTCGCAAGTAGGCTAAAACACGGATTTCAATGAGTTTTTCCAACTCAAACAATCCAACCTTCACCCACAGGCATCCAAGCAGTTTATAACACATAAGCATCTAGCCACATGTTAAGCATGCTGTCATGGCAACACTCACACTCATGCGATATGCTAAAGCGGAAATACTTACATCGTACTCCGTGCCAAAACAGTAAACTAGTTAGCAAACATGCGTGTCCTAGTTCATGTTAAATTGCCTAATACAACACATACAGGATGCAATTAGATAGGCTCGGCTAACCTAAGCATGGCATATGAAATGCGATCAACTATCACATATTCAATTTTTGAATTGAAGTACAAATGCAGTTAGCGTGATGTACCGAGCCTAATGCATGCAATAAAAATGCATGGATGCACACATGCATAGCATAAGGTATGCTAAATTAAACGTGCCCTAATCTACCATCATAAGCAGGTAAATAAAAGGGAAGAAAGACGTGAGGTTGGAAGACATACACACACTCACGCACACTTATTACATATTTACCCTCACTCGGAGGTGCCAAATTAATATTACAAATTAATTAACTACGCAAGCTAATTAAATATTACAAATTGCCTAATCAACTAAGCAAATTAACTAAAATTAAGAAAACAGGGAAAACGCCTCGGGAAACGCGCCGCCATGCGTAGGCTGCCTCTGTTTTCCTTCCTTCACTCCTCTGGAGGCTGTCAAAACCTCAGGACAGAATCCCTGGACATTGGGGAGTGCCACCGGCTGAGTGGAATTACCACCGGCAGTGGTGTGTGGCCATCGGCACAAAATGAAGCTGTCGGCAGAGGAATTTTTGCCGGTCGGCACATTACACTGCCGGTCGGCAGAGTGTTCCTGCAGAATCTGCAAATGACAGCAACAGAGGGCAAGGCAAAGCATGGCAGCACAATTCAAGGCATATATGCACCAACCATGTCCCTTATCATGATAATGACTCAAAGGGGCATGTGCCTCGATTCTCGGACCACCAATCACGCATTTCCATGCATGATGGCCCAAAGAACCAAGTATGCAACTTTGATTTCAAATGAAATGCAAACCAAATCAAACCAAAGTCCTAATCCCTATCACCAAATCAAGGGGCAAGGAATGCATGCAAAATGCAATGCAACCTAAGCATACAAGCTAAGGATGCAACATGGCATGGCAACTAACTTATGCAAGCATACAAGTATACATATGGCAATGCAAATGGGTGCAAAGATGGACTTAAACATGAATTAGGCAACTCTAAATAGGCCTAAAACAGTAGCCAAAATGCCATAATGAAGGACCAAATATACATGCACACATGCACCTAATTGAAGGCCAACACTTAAGCACAAATTGCACGACCCTCAAACACATTTGAAAGGGAGAATCATGGACTAATTAACATGCAACATAAGCATTGAAATCATGCTAAAACATGGTGCCAAACCAAGCAATACATCAAGCCAAATATGCAATAAATAGCCCAAGTGTTCAAAGCAAACCAATGGGGCATTGAACTACACTTAGTAAGACCAAACATGGCATGAACTCATTGACCAAAAACAGAGTTTTGGGACATTAATACAAGGCCTAAGGACCACTTAGATGGCATCCAAATGACTCAAAAAAACAAAGGCATGCATAATGGTCAAAACATGGAGCATTGCTACACAAGCTTCCAAAGCATTAAAGAGGCATGCAAGGCAATCAAACAAGCATGAAAATGGGACTGAAATAGCATGTAGGGTGGTCCCAAATCACCAAAACAATGCAAAGGTGCCATGCTATACATTCACATGCTCAAGGCCAACAAGCCTAAATACAAAGGAGCTATACCAAGCATGCTAAAATCAACCCAAACACTTATGGACAGACCTAAAACATGTCAAGATAAGCACATAATCTTCACAAAACTAAGCCTAAAACATGCTCCAACGAAGGCTAACAACCTAAGGCATATCAAGGCATAACAAGGCATTACAAGGCAACTATGCTAAGCATGCATGGAGTACCAAAACCAACTTAAAATCATGTTATATTATGGATATATATGCATGAAAAACAGCCTAAACATGCTCAACACACACTCAAGCATAATGCTCTCTCAAGAGGCCAAAACATGCCCTTTTCAAGGACAACAAGGAGAGGGGGTAGCCATCTCCTTCTTGGGACTTCAAGACATCATCTTCACCACTGAAATCCCTCAAGATTTCAGTGGTGAAGAGACTCCAACACCAAAATCCCGGAGCTAGCACAAAATGGCCCAAAATGAGGCCTTTCAAGGCTTAAGGGGGGTCAACCACCCTCAAACAACAAAACGCTCTTAATAAACAATAAAGAGGGCTTGAAAACAGAACTTTTTTATGTTATACAATAAGCACAAAAACAGCTCTAAGATAGGTAGAAAATCATTGTAAAAATGGGGAATAAAGGTGTAAGTTTCTTACCCTTGATGATCCCTTCACAAATGGTGCTCCAATGGCCTCCTTTAGCTTGAATCCAACACCAAAACTTCAAAATCAGTCCCTTAGAACCTTAGTTCCAAGAGGAAGGTGAAACACTAGGTGTTTGTGTGCAATAGTAAGACACAAAACACCTAGAGCACAAAAGAGAGGGAAAGAGATATAGGAATTGTATCTAACTCAAACACTAAAACCAGAGCTTAACAATGGCAGTTTTTGCTCTCAAAATATCTAAACTCTCTCCCTTCTCAAGCCAAGAGACCTCTCTCTCTCTATATGGCACTTCTTGTCTTGTAAAGCTTACAAGACAAGCTTCATAAGAGGGAGATCCCTCCATACACGTGTATGGAGGGGAGCAAAAGCAAGACAGCTGTCTTAAAATATCTGCTAAAGCAGATGCACAGTAATCGGCCGGCCAAAAATGCCATCTTGGCCAAAAGGAGTGCCGGCCGGCACTAAAAAGTGCTGACCGGCAACAAATAGTGCCGGCTGGCAATATACATTGCCGGTGGCAGCAAAAACCAGCCGGTGGCCTCTAGCCATTGCCGGTGGTGGGTGGGGATGGTCTACAAGCCCTACCCTGCCCTTGCAAGGCAAAACACAAGTGTTTGGTGCAAAACCAAACACTAAACGGTCGAGTTCGGAGATCCTGAGGCAAGGCACGCGAGCCGAGGCCTCCGGGAACTCCAAACGAACACAAACATGGATGATCACCGAGTGTTCAAACGGTGACGTCCAAGTCTTGAGGACGGTCAAAATGGGGTGTCTACAGTGAGGTGCGCAAGATAGCGCGATAGAATGCATGCAAAATGCAAGTAAGGTGCACAAAACAGTGCGACGCAATGAACTAACAAATGCTACAAGCATTTTCTATGCAAGATGAGAGAGAGCATGTAATGAAATGCACAAGATAGTGCGATGCGCAAGAGAGCACGAGTGTAAACTGCACAAAATAGTGCGATGCGCAAGAGAGCGCGAGTGATAAACTGCACAAAATAGTGCGATGCGCAAGAAAGCGCGAGTGATTTGAAATGCACAAGACAATGCGATACGCTAAACAGTGCGATTGATATGCAATGCACAAAATAGTGCGATACGCTAAACAGCGCGATTGATTTTGAAATGCACAAGATAGTGCGATACGTTAATCAGCGTGAGTGATTTGAAATGCACAAGACAGTGCGATACGGTAAACAGCGTGAGTGATTTGAAATACACAAGACAGTGCAATACACTAAACAGCGCGATTGATTTTGAAATGCACAAGACAGGGCGATACGCTAAACAGCGCGAGTGATTTTGAAATGCACAAGACAGCGCGATACGCTAAACAGCGCGATTGATTTTGAAATGCACAAGACAGTGCGATACGCTAAACAGCGCGATTGATTTTGAAATGCACAAGACAATGCGATACGCTAAACAGCGCGAGTGATTTTGAAATGCACAAGACAGTGCGATACGCTAAACAGCGCGAGTGATATGCAATGCACAAAATAGTGCGAGTGAGATACAAACACAAGATGCACAAGACAGTGCTAGTAAGATACAAAGTGTAAGTGCACAAGACAGTGCGAGTGAATGCATGTTCTATGCAAATGAGGTGCATTTGCTATGCAAGTATGGAAGAGTGCATTTTCTATGCAAAGATACGAGCATTTTCTATGCAAGAAACAGGAGCATATTCTATGCAATATTGAAAGCATATGCATAAATCATAACGATGCGCAGCACATATGTAACAGAAGTGTATATGAAAGTGCACATTCTATGCAATGGAAGGGCATCAAACACGTGCTCTGGTGCCTCCGATTTACCTTTCGGAGGACTTGGCAATACGCTCAGCTCAAAAGGGGACACCCTGTTTATATTGGCGAGAGATAACGTCTGCATGTGAAACCCTCGGGTGCTGCTTAGACTGCCATTCTGACTTGAAGCAGGCTTACACTTGGGGTCGAAATACACTCGTACTCCAGAGAAGTGGCGAGGCCTGAGAAGGTGCACCTGGAGTGCAATCTCGGAATTTGCCAAAGCTGGAACACCCTAAGATGCTCCAAATTTTCCTTTTTCCTTTGGCTTTGCAGTCTAGAACCTACATAGCTTCAGATAGGTCCTTGCTCTACTGTTCACACTTATCGGGGGTGGACCCTGCGATTTTATGAAAGAACAAATACTGTTTTGCACAAATGTGGAGAATGGCACAGCACTCTGAGCACAAGATGATTTTTTAGAAATTGAGAAATGAGTTCATAACCGGGTATTGAGCTGACGACTGGCCACAGCCAAAACGACTCAACAAGGGAAAAACAAAGGTAAACAACCTAAACACATCGAGTAACACTCGAAGCGACTCAAAACAAGAATCGAGACAGACAAAATAAAACACAAGACTCAAATGTGCACATGGAGCCTGTTTCCCCGGGTATTGTTTCCCACCCTTTCTCATTTGTGATTCTCATATCGCTCGGCCCTCAGGCTCTGTTTTTCTGAAAAAAGCCCTTTTCCTCACTTTTTCTCTCAACGCACATCTCTCTATTCTTTAATCTCTCATTTTTCATCCCTCCCCAGGGTGGTTGATGAATAAACAGGAAGTTGCGGGTTTTTGCCCCAAGCAATCTGCTAGATTCTCTTCTTCTGCTCACAATAGTGAACTTTCTCCCACAGAGGGGTTGCGATGCGGCTGGATGTGCAGCAGATCTACAATCGACATTGGTTGACGATGCTCTGCTGGGGAGTTTAGACGTGATCAGATCAGTCCAGATAAAGGAGTGGAATATCCTAATCCATTCCAAGTTGTGCTTCGCACTTGGCTTGATACCTCGTTGCATGGAGGATGTGAGAGCCTTTTGCCCTTTTGCGGTCAGCTTCAGTGGTGCCCTTTTCTGGCAGGTAGAGTGCCCTTTCTGGCAGATGCATTGTCAACGGGAGAAAGACAGGAAGCCTGACTCAACTGTGCCCCTAATTCATTATTTTGACCATTTTTTGTTTTTGCTTTCTACTGAAACAATTTTGACCAATATGAGAGTCAGATTAACATACTTGTTCAATTTTTGATTTGAAAATCATGTAAGTTAGGTTATGAGCACTGAAAATTTTCCCTTTTAGGGTCCAAGAAATGGTCAAGTTTTGGAAAAGATGGAATAATTTTCAAGAGATCAGTCAACCTCAATAAAAATTCTCAAAAATTATTTTTGCAAACGGCCAATGCTCAACAAGCACGGAACCTACTCTTGAGATGCGCAACTTCAAATCCGAAGGAAAATTGCCCCTTGCTTGAAAAGAGCTGCACGGCAACGGAAAGTTGCCCCTTGTTTGAATGGCACTGCGGCACACTGTATGGCAACGGAAAGTTGCCCCTTGTTTGGATAGCATCGCAGCGCATTGCAATCAGTCCTCAGAGTAACGATGACAACCGAACTCTCGGATACAGAGAAGGCAAAGATGATCAAAACCATTACATGGACACAGTTGATTTTGAAGTGTTTTACGGCTGGACTTCGGAATGAAGTTGCCTACGTATCCCAAAGATGAGAATCAAGCCTTACGTAGTTCGGGGTTAAGGTACACTCGGGTATTTAATCTCTTCTTTTGCGCTCTAACTTTTGCCAAGGCCGCCTTTCCGGGTTTTCAACCTTGCGAGCTCTGTTTTTCTTTTCTTTTCAATTCTTTTAATTTTTTTTCATCTTTTATTTTTATTTTTCATTTTTTTCATTTCTTTTGCATTTTTTGTATTTTCTTTTTCTTTTTCTCTTTTTTTTTTCTTGCTCTAACTTTTGCCTGGGTCGCCCTTCTGGGTTTTCGGCCCAGCGAGCCTCTCAAGGGTAAAAGTGTAGTTTTGTCCATGTTGAATGGTTTAAGATCTTGAAGTCATCTGAATCCAGGAGAACGGTTGTTGTTCACTGACGACGCAGGAGTCCATCCAACGGAGGCTGAATTTGCCCCTAGTGTTGTGGATCGGAACTCAGTGTTTCTTCAGCAATACTTTCTTCTTTCCTCCCTCTGGGATTTGGCATTCTTGCCGATCTTCATTGATTTGTGGAATGATCCATCTTCGGCTCTTCGAGCACATTTGAAATTCTTTTCCCCTAGTTCCAGGGGTGTTTCTAATCTAGCTTTGCAAGCTTCTTTTGATGACATCTGATTTTCTTGATCTGACTTTCCTGCCCCTAATTCATGGGCTGTTTTAAATATGGCCACACCGGCCTCCTTTGATGGTTGACCATTGACCATTCTGAATTTAAGTCCAAGGTTTGAAAATGAGGGGTCAAGTCTCGAGGCTGAGAGCGATCCTAGGCTGCACAATCTCAAGAGCGATTCCACACAGGTCTTCGCAGGATCACGCAAAACATTTTTTTTGAAATCTTTTAAGAAAGCGACTAGTCGCTCGTGCTGAAGACAGTGTGAGACCAATCTGGATCAAGCCAGGATCCTTCTCAGTACTCACATTAACAAGCATGATCTCAATCATTAAAGGCTTAGCATGCCTCTCTTTCTCTCAAATGATCAAATTTTTGCAAAAACCCGAGGAATTCCTTCCTCTTCGTTTTCATCACAATGTTCAAAAACAGCTTCAAAAAACTTAGGTCAACGCAATGACTCAAAAGCACAGAGAAGCAGGTGAAATGCACTGTCGTTCCATTCGACTTTCTGGTACGACTGACACAAGGCAGAAGTAAGCACAAAAGCATGAAAAACCACTGCTGTTTCATTCATAACTATTGGTGTAACTGGCTCCATGGCAGAAACAGACTCAAAAGAAAGCGAAAAGACAAACACAAAACAAAATAGTGATGCCCGAGGTAACACCCCCGAAATCACCTGACTCTAACAAAACAGGACTGACTCGATACAACAAGACAGACCTGACCGACTTAGTACAAAAAGACTGACCATATACAAAACAACAAAACTGACCCAATACCCAAGTCAGAAAGTACAAAAACTAGTGTTCGCACATTGCTCAAAACTGTGCGTGTCAAACGCCACATCTGAAGTAAACTGAACGCCACCCGCAGGTGGTTCATCCCCCGATCGCACCGCATTATCCCCCAGGTTCACTGATCCAATGACGATAGACTTTGTTGAGATGGTGCGACGATGACCTTATTGTCAATCAGATCTTGTATTTCCTGGCGAAGACGGAAACAACCATCAGTGACATGGCCGACTTGCTGATGAAAGGCACAGTACTTGGTCGGATCGTGGGAGGAAGGAAGTCTATTTGGCAGTGGTCGCGGCTCCAGGGGTTTCAGATCCCCCCCCTCTAATCAGGACCCTCAAGGCCGCTGATAGAGACATGTACAGTGGTGCGAACACCCTCTGGCCTCGAGGTGGGTGTTTTAAGGTTTGTGGAGTTTTACTGGATGCACCAGCAAAGGGATTGGCAAGCGTTGACTGGGTTTGCTGATCTCTTCCGAGCAAGGGTTTAGAGCTGAAAGGAACATTCCTGGTACAGCGGCCCTTCTCCCGGATTGCCCCTTGATTCAGACTGCTCTCATTCTGAGTGGCGAAAGTGTCATCTACAATTTTTGCAACAACTGCAAGTACTTGCTGTTTGTTCAGCCCTTCGGCTTTCACAGCCTCAATATCCAACTGAAGGTGTTCATGGGGACCAACGCTTACCCCTACCTTGTTCTTACCTCTTGCCTCCACTTTGCCAAGGGATTGGCCTTCTTCAAATGCAACCTGTCCCAAGGTTGGGGAGCCTTTAGATATGAATTCCCTGGTACGTGATGTGGTCGATGATGGGGCCAAAACCCCAAAGGCCAGATCTGCCACAGTTCTCTGAAGGTCTTCAATCATTTTCATCAGCTCGGAAGTAGTGGGTTCGTGGGTTTGAGATGATTGGGGTTCAGATGCACCCATCATGCATAAGTCCATGCTCTCTGGGATAAACACATTAGGCTTGGGTAGATGGACTGAGGTGATGTATACGGTGGGGTCGTAAGGGACGGCCAGTGTGTGGATTAGATTGAGATGCGGATGAGGTACTTGGTCATTGGGGTCTGAATGTAACGACCCGACCCTCATGTGTGCTTGTGATATATGTTAGTCCTTTATTCTGTGCTGTTAAATGCCTAAAATGAAACTATACAAGAAAATAGGTTCAAGTAACTATGTTGTAATGCCTTGCGAATGAAATATATCTATTAGGAAAGAAATGTATCTGTTACTACTAGAACGATAAAGTAGAAATTGAGGGCCTTAGCGGCTTAATAAGTCAAAATTGATCATATATTTGGAACCAGCATAATTTTTAGGTAATATTAAGCACTTCTGTGAAATGTCGATTTTCGGATGTGTAAACGATTGATTTTCGTCTCATTCTCTCTTTATAGAAATATATATATGTGTTCTTGGTCATTTGACAAGCAAGGAATTCCTAACTCTAAACTTAAGAATTGAAGGGGTAGAGAGAGAAGGTCCTCAAGAAGGTTGAGGTTTGGGCTTAAGGTATGTAAATGTTTGTCTAATTTTCATCCACAACCCTTCTTGTCATAATTTATGTGAAGATGTTCCTATAATCATGTACCTAAGAGTTGGGATTGTGGTGTTGTGTGTATGAGAAGTAAATTAGCAAAATGACCTTACTTTGCATGTTTTGACTCAATTTGAAGTACCTATGAGAGGCCTTACTCTATTTCTTCAATTGGCCTGTTTGAATTCAAGTATATGGCATGATTTTATGTTTATGAGTTGAGATGTGAGAACAAGTAGGAATCTTGTGAATTGGAGTGAATTTAAGTTGTGGATTCATGATTTGATTTTTACTCAAATGAAATATGTAATTTGATCCTTGTTCACATGTATTCATATGCTTTGAGCTTATATAATAGTAATTTAAAGCTAGATTTTTGAGGCCCTAAACATGTCTCCAAGAGGAAGAAATTGTGCAGAATTTTCAGACTTTTGGTGCAGAATCACCGCACGTGCGGGGCCTAAGGCCGCACGTGCGGGAACCTCAGCCGCACGTACGGGAGTCACTGCCGCACGTGCGGGAAAATGGCAAATTTTGGACTTCAACACTGCAAAAAAGGCACGTGCGGGGCCTCAATGCCGCACGTGCGGGAGGTGTGCCGCACGTGCGGGAGATCCTAGCCGCACGTGCGGCTCAACCCAGAAAAGTTGGGATGCTCCGTTTTGCGTGTTGGGTCGTCTATTGTTGTCAAAACCTGCAATTTATATTGTTTGAATGTTCGTTAGTTCAATCAAAGTAAGTGAACTGAATGTTGATTTAACAAGGATAAAAGGGACTAATGTGATTTTTCATGTGTGTAGGAAACGCCTCAAAAGGAAGTGCACCGACACAACACAGTGAGTAATAGTACTTCAATGTACCTCTACTCAGTATTTATTTTTATTGACGTTGTGACCCTTGTTGAAAGTTTTATCATATTATGTATTGACGTTATATCTTGACGTTACGAACTTCACTATCAAACTTGTGTTGGCATGAAATGATATATTTGCTATAAGTGATTCAATACGAAATTGTAGAAACATTGAAAAAGGTTGTGAAGTTGTACACATCTTATGTGAAAGCTTGTGACTAATGGAATGTACCAAGGCAATTGTGAACTCGCGAACCAATGTGGCTTAGAGCCATTTGTGAACCAATGTGGCTTAGAGCCATTTATGAATCAATGTGGCTTAGAGCCATTTGTGAATCAATGTGGCTTAGAGCCATTTGTGAGTCAATGTGGCTACAAGCCCTAATGTGAAACTACATGACCAAGGGTCATTTGTGAATTGTGAATCAATGTGGCCAAGGGCCATTTGTGAATGATGAAATTATGAGGCCAAGGGCCGATGTGTGAAATATGAACTTATACTATTGTAAGCTTGTGAATCAAAAAGAACCAAAGGTCTATGTGATGAATTGTGAATTATGAACCCAAGGACTCTTTCCTGAATGTGTGAAGTTCTTAGGCCAGGGGCCACATTATGACAATTATAAACCGATTATGTTGTCCCAACAAGTCGTACAGAGACAGACTACTTTCATGATTTCAGCATTAGATATGTTTACATGCATACCAGTACTATTGTTCACTGAGCTTGGCTCACCCTATATTATGCCTGTTTCTGTAGGTAATCAACCAGGAGGTCGATCTTAGCTCGGCATCGTCATACTTTTGTCAGCCTAGGCACAGCCAAGCTTGGGGTCGGGACCCTACTTTTGTGGAGTTGTTAGACGATGGCTCACACTTTTGCTATTGGCTTAAGTTATTATGTACTTAATGATTTTGTTATATACCCCACCTCGGGGTTGGTTTTGTATATGCCTGTAAATAACTAACTCTTAAATTTATTTTGGCTTTTGATGTACTTGTCCTATGAATTTATGATCCTGGCATGACTTAGTAGCTCAATGGATGTCATATTTTCTGGTTTATATCACTCACGTTTTACAGCTTCCGGTCAGGCCCCTCTATGGAACCAGGTTAAGTGTCCTTTTCTGCTTAGGTCATGCCCGAACTTTTAGGGGCAAGTCTAGGGCGTGACAGTGGTATCAGAGCACGAGTTGCTATCCCACACACAGATCCATTGAGCCTTTGGATGTCTAGAAAAGACTTAAGCATCATGCATGGCATCCTAAAAATGTATGAAAGATCGATGGCAACGTAGAATGAACTGTGCTAACGCTAACAATTTGAACTCTGTTTGCCGGATATAATTGAATGTTATGTAGGTTATGGTGAGAACAAGGGTGGAAGATTCGGACGAGGCTACCTCGGCACGGTTGGACCGAATGGAAAGAATGATTATGGACATGGCGGACACCCTAAGGCAACAACAGCAACAACCGCCACCACCACCAGGACCTCCACCTGCAGAACAACATGTTCATGTTGAGGACCGAACCATCACACTCACGAAGGAGTTTAAAAAGATGAAACCACCGTCATTTAAGGGGGGAATAGAACCTATGAAAGCTGAAGCATGGGTGCTGGGAATAGAGAAATTGTTCGAAGTATTTCCATGTACTGAAGCCCAGAAAGTGCAACTTGCCGCCTTTACTCTTGAAGATGAGGCGCGAAGATGGTGGATGCTTACAAGAACAGTGCATCGGGACTTAACATGGGGTAGATTTCTGGAACTGTTCTATGATAAGTATTTTCCTCAAAGCATGCGAGATAAGAAGGTGACGGAATTTGAGACTCTTAGACAAGGAAATAAGACTATTGCAGAATATGAGGCTCAATTTGCTGAATTAGCTCGGTTTGCACCTCATATGGTAGATACAGACTATAAGAAGGCACGAAAATTTGAAGGGGGATTGCAGGGTGCCATTTTGGACCGGGTCAATATGCTAAAATTACCCACATATGTTGAGGTGCTAGAAAGGGCTGTTATCGCAGAAGGAAACCTTGCGGCCCAGAATCGGATTTCCGAGTGGAAAGGGAAGAGACAAAACAACCAATGGTCAAAGAGATCCGTTGCTCCACCCGCTAAGAAGCACAATTCAGGGAACTTCAGCACCACTACTACGACTCAAAATTCCACTCCGGTGTGTCCAGACTGTGGAAGGCGACATCGAGGAACTTGTCACTGGAAGACTGGAGCATGTTTTAAATGTGGAAAAATGGGACATTTGGTAAAGGATTGCCCACAATGGGCTCAACAAAAAGGCAATAGATCCGCTAGAAGTTCCGCGGGGTCTACACTAACCCCCAATGCGAAGGCGGTTGCCAAACCGAGTAATAACAAAGACACTGCAAGACAAGGTAGGGTGTTCGCTTTGATTCCAGGTGATGTACAAAACACAGCAACAGTGGTGTCAGGTACATTTACTATTTGTGGTCAATCTGCGCATGTATTGTTTGATTCTGGCTCCACTCACTCTTTTGTGTCGAAACTCTTCGCTCCTAATTTAGATAAAATTGAAGAAAACTTATCTTACATGTTGTGTATGTCCTCCCCCTTGGGAGAGTCTATGATTTGTGCTACTATATACCTAGCTTGTGAACTTCAACTTGGGGATATTCGAGTGTATGCTAATTTAGTGCCTCTCGATATGACTTATTTTGATGTTATTCTGGGGATGGATTGGCTAAGTGCTTATGGTGCAACTATAAACTGTGTGACTAAGCAAATTAATTTCTATCCTCCGGGGCAATCAAAGTCTATGGTTCAAGGGCAGGAAGTGATTTCGCCACCCTATCTGATATCTGCCATGAAGGCTTGCAACTTAATACGAAAAGGCTGTCAGGGGTATCTATGTAGTGTTTTGGAAGGGCAAGGGATGAATGGAAATATTGATGTGATCCCAGTGGTCCGTGAATTTCCGGATGTTTTTCCTGAAGAATTGCCGGGCCAACTAATAGACCGAGAAATCGAGTTTATAATTGAAGTGGCGCCTGGAACCCAACCCATTTCGAAGACACCCTATAGGATGTCACCAGCTGAAATGAAAGAGTTAAAGATTCAATTACAGGATCTGCTTGACAAGGGATTTATTCGCCCGAGTGTATCTCCTTAGGGTGCGCCAGTATTGTTTGTGAAAAAGAAGGACGGAACACTTCGGTTATGTATCGACTATAGGGAACTGAATAAGGTGACAATTAAAAATAAGTACCCCTTACCACGGATAGATGACCTATTTGATCAATTACAAGGGGCACAAGTTTTCTCAAAAATTGATTTACGGTCTGGCTACCATCAATTGAAAGTTAAAGTCGATGATGTGGAGAAGACAGCTTTTCGAAGCCGGTACGGCCATTATGAATTTTTGGTTATGCCCTTCGGAGTTACAAACGCACCAGCAGCATTTATGGATCTAATGAATCGTGTCTTCAAGCCCTATCTAGACGAATTTGTGGTGGCTTTTATTGATGACATTCTTATATACTCGAAGAGTGCAGAAGCTCATGAGGATCATCTTCGCCTAATTCTTCAAACACTCCGGGAGAAGAAACTGTATGCAAAGTTGAAGAAATGTGAATTCTGGCTACAAGAAGTGGCATTTTTGGGGCATGTGGTGACAAAAGAAGGAGTCTCTGTTGATCCACACAAAGTTGAAGCAATTGTGAATTGGCCAACTCCCACTAATGTAACTGAGATACGAAGTTTCATGGGGTTAGCTGGATATTACAGGAGGTTTGTTCACAATTTCTCCAAAATCACTGTGCCACTTACCCAACTGACACGAAAAGGAGTTGCATTTGAATGGTCAGAGGAATGGGAATCCGCTTTCCAAGAATTAAAAACAAGATTGACGACAGCACCAGTTCTGGCTTTGCCATCTGGTACCGAAGGATTCGTAATTTACAGTGATGCTTCACACAAGGGGCTTGGTTGTGTGCTGATGCAGAATGGAAGGGTTATTGCCTATGCTTCTCGACAACTGAAACCCCACGAGAAGAATTATCCCACACACGATCTCGAATTAGCGGTAGTAGTTTTTGCTTTGAAAATATGGCGGCATTATCATTATGGTACAACCTGCGAAGTCTACACTGATCATAAAAGCCTCAAGTATCTGTTTACCCAGAAAGAGTTGAACATGCGAGAACGGCGATGGCTTGAATTGATTAAGGATTATGACTTGCAGATCCAATATCATCCTGGTAAAGCTAACATGGTGGCAGATGCACTTAGTCGGAAGAATATGGGGGACTTGGCAAATCTGTTGGTAGAAAGAAAGGAGTTGAGGATCGAATTGGATAAAATGAATATGGACCTAGTGGTACGTGAACAGGAGGCCACACTAGCAGCAGTAAGAGCTCAACCCACCTTGCTGGAAGAGATTAAGTTACATCAACTGGAAGATGAGACTTTAGGGAAAATCTATAAAGAGTTAGGGGCAAAACCAAAATCGGGATTCAGTCACGTAGATTTGGTATTAAAGTTTCAAGGTCGAATATGTGTCCCCAATGTGTTAGAGCTTAAATGGAAATTGCTAGGAGAAGCACATGCCTCGAGATTATCAATACACCTGGGAAGTACTAAAATGTACCAAGACTTAAAACAAAATTTTTGGTGGCCAAATATGAAAAAGGAGATCGCGGAATTTGTTTCTAAGTGTCTACAATGTCAACAAGTCAAAGCGGAACATCAAAGACCAGCAGGATTATTACAACCCCTTCCAATCCCGGAATGGAAATGGGAGCATTTGACCATGGATTTCGTTGTGGGGTTACCGAGGACTCCTCGAGGTATGAATTCGATTTGGGTCATTGTGGACCGATTAACCAAGTCTGCTCACTTCTTGCCTGTGAAGACTCAATATAATGCGGATAAGCTGGCAGTACTGCATATAAATGAAATAGTAAGGCTTCATGGTGTTCCAGTGTCAATTGTGTCAGATAGGGACCCCAAATTTGGTTCAAGATTTTGGCAAAGTTTACCGGAGGCTATAGGTACCGAACTTACGTTCAGCACCACTTTTCACCCTCAAACTGATGGTCAATCCGAGAGAACCATACAAACTTTAGAAGATATGCTCCGATTGTGTGTATTGGATTTTCAAGGAAGTTGGGAAACCCATCTACCGTTGATAGAGTTCGCCTACAATAACAGTTACCATTTGAGCATTGAGATGGCACCTTATGAAGCTCTATACGGAAGACCGTGTCGTTCCCCTGCATGTTGGGTTGAAGTTGGAGATAGGGCATTGTTGGGTCCTGAAATTGTGCAATCAACAACTGAAAAGGTTAAAATTATCCGGGAGAGGTTGAAAACGGCACAAAGCAGGCAGAAGAGCTATGCAGATAACAGACGAAGGGATTTGGAATTTGAAGTGGGTAGTTATGTGTTCGTGAAAGTCACCCCGTTAAAGGGACATCCGAGATTTGGGAAAAAGGGTAAATTAACACCCCGATATGTTGGCCCTTTCCAAATTCTAGAAAGAGTGGGTTTGGTAGCTTACCGAGTGGCTCTTCCGCCGAGTATGAGTCAAGTACATAATGTGTTCCATGTTTCTATGCTTCGAGGATACCTATCAGATCCATCTCATGTCATAGACTATCATCAACTTGTGCTAGATGATAAGTTAAGCTATGAAGAAAGACCACTTCGAATTTTGGAGCGACAAGTAAAGCAATTGCGCAATCGGGAATTTCCAATGGTAAAGGTAGAGTGGCAAGAACATTATGGCACTGAAGCTACTTGGGAAAAAGAAGAGGATATGCAGCAACAGTATCCATATCTGTTTCCGTTTTGAGGTACAAGCAAGTTTGAGGGACCAAACTTTTTTTAAGGGGGGGAGAGTGTAACGACCCGACCCTCATGTGTGCTTGTGATATATGTTAGTCCTTTATTCTGTGCTGTTAAATGCCTAAAATGAAACTGTACAAGAAAAAAGGTTCAAGTAACTATGTTGTAATGCCTTGCGAATGAATTGTATCTGTTAGGAAAGAAATGTATCTGTTACTACTAGAACGATAAAGTAGAAATTGAGGGCCTTAGCAGCTTAATAAGTCAAAATTGATCATATATTTGGAACCAGCATAATTTTTAGGTAATATTAAGCACTTCTGTGAAATGTCAATTTTCGGATGTGTAAACGATTGATTTTCGTCTCATTCTCTCTTTATAGAAATATATATGTGTGTTCTTGGTCATTTGACAAGCAAGGAATTCCTAACTCTAAACTTAAGAATAGAAGGGGTAGAGAGAGAAGGTCCTCAAGCAGGTTGAGGTTTGGGCTTAAGGTATGTAAATGTGTATCTAATTTTCATCCACAACCCTTCTTGTCATAATTTATGTGAAGATGTTCCTATAATCATGTACCTAAGAGTTGGGATTGTGGTGTTGTGTGTATGAGAAGTAAATTAGCAAAATGACCTTACTTTGCATGTTTTGACTCAATTTGAAGTACCTATGAGAGGCCTTACTCTATTTCTTCAATTGGCCTGTTTGAATTCAAGTATATGGCATGATTTTATGTTTATGAGTTGAGATGTGAGAACAAGTAGGAATCTTGTGAATTGGAGTGAATTTAAGTTGTGGATTCATGATTTGATTTTTACTCAAATGAAATATGTAATTTGATCCTTGTTCACATCTATTGATATGCTTTGAGCTTATATAATTGTAATTTAAAGCTAGATTTTTGAGGCCCTAAACATGTCTACAAGAGGAAGAAATTGTGCAGAATTTTCGGACTTTTGGTGCAGAATCGCCGCACGTGTGGGGCCTAAGGCCGCACGTGCGGGAACCTCAGCCGCACGTGCGGGAGTCACTGCCGCACGTGCGGGAAAATGGCAAATTTTGGACTTCAACACTGCAAAAAAGGCACGTGCGGGGCCTCAATGCCGCACGTGCGGGAGGTGTGCCGCACGTGCGGGAGATCCTAGCCGCAAGTGCGGCTCAAGCCAGAAAAGTTGGGATGCTCCGTTTTGCGTGTTGGGTCCTCTAATGTTGTCAAAACCTGCAATTTATATTGTTTGAATGTTCGTTAATTCAATCAAAGTAAGTGAACCGAATGTTGATTTAACAAGGATAAAAGGGACTAATGTGATTTTTCATGTGTGTAGGAAACGCCTCAAAAGGAAGTGCACCGACACAACACAGTGAGTAATAGTACTTCAATGTACCTCTACTCAGTATTTATTTTTATTGACGTTGTGACCCTTGTTGAAAGTTTTATCATATTATGTATTGACGTTATATCTTGACGTTACGAACTTCACTATCAAACTTGTGTTGGCATGAAATGATATATTTTCTATAAGTGATTCAATACGAAATTGTAGAAACATTGAAAAAGGTTGTGAAGTTGTACACATCTTATGTGAAAGCTTGTGACTAATGGAATGTACCAAGGCAATTGTGAACTCGCGAACCAATGTGGCTTAGGGCCATTTGTGAACCAATGTGGCTTAGAGCCATTTGTGAACCAATGTGGCTTAGAGCCATTTATGAACCAATGTGGCTTAGAGCCATTTGTGAATCAATGTGGCTTAGAGCCATTTGTGAGTCAATGTGGCTACAAGCCCTAATGTGAAACTACATGACCAAGGGTCATTTGTGAATTGTGAATCAATGTGGCCAAGGGCCATTTGTGAATGATGAAATTATGAGGCCAAGGGCCGATGTGTGAAATATGAACTTATACTATTGTAAGCTTGTGAATCAAAAAGAACCAAAGGTCTATGTGATGAATTGTGAATTATGAACCCAAGGACTCTTTCCTGAATGTGTGAAGTTCTTAGGCCAGGGGCCACATTATGACAATTATAAACCGATTATGTTGTCCCAACAAGCCGTACAGAGACAGACTACTTACATGATTTCAGCATTAGATATGTTTACATGCATACCAGTACTATTGTTCACTGAGCTTGGCTCACCCTATATTATGCCTGTTTCTGTAGGTAATCAACCAGGAGGTCGATCTTAGCTCGGCATCGTCATACTTTTGTCAGCCTAGGCACAGCCAAGCTTGGGGTCGGGACCCTACTTTTGTGGAGTTGTTAGACGATGGCTCACACTTTTGCTATTGGCTTAAGTTATTATGTACTTAATGATTTTGTTATATACCCCACCTCGGGGTTGGTTTTGTATATGCCTGTAAATAACTAACTCTTAAATGTATTTTGGCTTTTGATGTACTTGTCCTATGAAATGTTTATGATCCTGGCATGACTTAGTAGCTCAATGGATGTCATATTTTCTGGTTTATATCACTCACGTTTTACAGCTTCCGGTCAGGCCCCTCTATGGAACCAAGTTAAGTGTCCTTTTCTGCTTAGGTCATGCCCGAACTTTTAGGGGCAAGTCTAGGGTGTGACACTGAAGGTGGAGCTATCATCTGGTTGCCGATGAGATTTTGGACCTCATGACGAAGGCGGTAGCAACGGTCGGGGCCATGACCGCGCTGCTGATGGTACATACAGTACTTGGAGGGGTTATGTCTGGCTGGAAGTGGGTTAGGAAGAGGTTGAGGATCGAGGGGTTTGAGATGCCCTCTTTCCATGAAGGCTTTTTGTGCGCTAGTCAGGCTCATATAGAGGGGAGTGAAAGTTCTGCCCTGAGCTCGGGCTAGGCCGGCTGTTTGTAGGCTTAGTTTGGCAAAAGGGTTGGCTGTGGCGACTGCATTGATCTCGGTGGATTTGGGAATGATGCTACTACCAGCATTGGTACTCCTTGAAATCACCCTCCTTGTTGGTTCACTTGTTCTGGGGATGATCCCACTGTTGAACGCATTCTCGACCTGAACCCCCAGTTCATGCAAACTTTTGAAAGTGAATAGTGGAGCGACTATCAACTTTTGCAACATATCGTGCTCGAGGTTTCGTACCATCATCTGCACTTGATCCCTCTCGGAAGGCCGATCTGTCATCTGTGTTGCCTTTGCTCTCCACCTTGCAACAAATTCCACAAAAGGCTCTGTTGGGTTCTGGCGGGTTGTTTCAAGCTCTTGCATGGTCATTTCAACTTGGGTATTGTAGGAATACTGATCAACAAAGGCCTCAGCCAATTCTTCCCAGTCTTGCTTCACTTTATCTTCCAACTTAGCGTACCAAGTGGTTGCTACACCCGACAGGGTTCTTCCATACAGAGAGAGTTTCTGTGGCTTAGTCAGACCCATCGGCTTCAGGACATCCAAGAAAAGTCGAATATGTACCATTGGATCTCCAGACCCGTCGAAACGGTCAATATATGGCATTTTGAATCTGTCTGGGAGCCGAATGGCAGCCTCGGTGTGCCCATCCTCAATGCCGGGAATGGAGTTAAGGCCCTGTGCCTTTTTGAATTGCTTCTCAAGGTTCGCAATCTTCACTGCAGTCGGATTGAGCTCATTAACATCAAGGGGATAAAGTCTCTCATTAGGCTGCACTAGGGGTCTGAGCACCTGAGCTTGAGTCAACCTTTCTCGAGGATTCGGACACTGTAAATCTTCAACTGGCAGAAGTGGATCAAAGTTTGGCTAGGGTCCCAAAGCTGGATGTGAGGCAGATGCCCCAGATGGATGCTGCATTTCAATACTGGTCTCAGCCTGCATGGCAGTTCCCTGATTTAACGCTGCTATCACGGCCACAAATTCTCCCGAACCCTGGGCCATCATGGTCTGCTGAGTCTGAACAAAGGTGACGTGACTGGTGACTGACGGATCAGATGAACCGGTGAGCCCTGACTGGCCTTTCTTTGCCTTGCCTCAGCGAAAGAACACTGGTTGCCCTTGAATTGAATTTCTGACCTAACAAAGTCTATCAACACTAGTCCAATGTACCCCGGGGATATCGGAGCCTTCTGAAGCTATAGTTCTAGGACTACCTAGCAAGAGAGAAAACAGACAGCATCTCAACACAATTTCACTGGAACGGATTTGAGCATACTAGGATGAATGTACTAAATACTGATCACTGTTTCCCAAATATCTGCCTGTAAACTGATACCCTCGGGTAAAATTGATTCCCCAAATACTGATGCTGATGCCCACAGGCCTGATACCCAGACTTGCAAACTGGTATATGCGTCCCTGTAGAAATACACTCTAAAAGCACATAGCAAGTAAGAGAGAGCCAAAACACCCCTATGTTGGGGTAGGGTTTCCCTGTCCTATTTTGTCAGGAGCTATGGTTTCACTACGCACGCAGCGGTTTTCAAACAACCTAGCATCGGGTAAGCAGCCTGTCCTAACTTGGAATGGTCACTATGGATCCGAATATGCACTAGGTCGAATGGTCGAAAAGGGTGCCCCCGTAAAACTGGGGTTTGTGTTCCCATATTGTCAGAGCCCATAACCGGTCAGCCTTATGGTCATGCCTTGACAAGACAAGCCTCCGACAAACCGTTCAGGAATGGCAGATGGCAAACACTGTGTTCCTAGGCGCACCTATGCACATGCAATGCAAAGAGACACACAAGTGAGATCAAAACAGGATATCACGAGTTCGAGTCAAGCTCTCTAAATCCCCAGCAGAGTCGCCAGAAACTGTAGACGCGCCCGTGGGCCTCACTACAGTTCGGACTTGATTTGTGTCACGGTTCTTAATCTAAACCACAGTTCCTAGGCGCACCTTTGTCGGTCGGCATTCTTCAGTGCCGGTCGGTAGAAACTTCTTGCAGAAGCTGGTTTTTGATAGCAACAAGGACAGACAGTGCATGGCATAGAATTTCAAGCACATGTATGCGCGGGCACACTCCCTATCATGCAAGGGACTCAAGGGAGCATAACCCTCGACCCTCGGGCCATCAATTATGCATGATGGCCTAAGAGGCCAAGTTTTGCAACTTTGATATCAAATGAAATGCAAGCACAAAACACATCAAAGGGCCCCAACCCCTATCATGATTGATCAAGAGGCAAGGGATGCATGCTCAATGAAATGCAACCTAGGCATGGAGGCTACATGAACATGCAAATGAGCAATGTATACTAGGCGCGCAACCTAAACATGTAAGCAAACATGGCATGCAACAACATGCGATGATGGACTTAAACTAACATGGATAGCTCGCAAGCATGCCAAAATCAGTGGCCATTAGATGAAAAATGAGACTCTCGAAATGCATGCACGCATGCACGCAAACCGAGGACCAAACCTAAGGCATAGTATGCAACTCTAACAAGGCATGGCAAGGCATGAAATATGGCATACAAGCATGTAATTCCAGCACTGAAATGTGATACAAAACAGCCCCGAATCATGGAAACATGACACCCGATGCATGGAATGGCCCCGGAACGCAAAACTAGGCATACGCATTGGCCTATAGCTATACAAAGCATGCATTATTTGATCATGAAGCATGAATACAGATGCAAGACACTCCCAAAACATGCATATTTCCAGTTCAAAGCATGGCCAAAAGATGTTAGCAAGATGGACTAAAATAGCATGCAACTTTGACTAGCAAACATGGGTTGTATGGAAAGTATATGATGCACATGGAATCTTACCAAACCATCAAAAATCAGTGAATAAAACATGTGAAAATAGGCCCAAATAACCACTGATATGCAACCATGGCATGCAAAAATGATGAGTTACTTTAGAGGGCCATCCAAGGAGTTATTAAGCACATGCAAGATAGACATTTAGCAAGACCAAACCAACTCTGGAAATGGCTTATGGGGGTCCTAAAACCCACTGAAAAATGCTTGAAACAAGGCTTGGAAGCATGAAAATAGGAGCCCCTTTGGAAGGCCAAAAAGGGCAACAAACAAGGCAACAAGGGAGAGGGTCACCCCCCTCCTTCTTAGGACCTCAAACCACCATCCTCACCACTGAAACCCCTCAAGATTTCAGTGGTGAGGAGGCCCAAAGAAGGTAGTCCCGGAGCTCACCAAAATCACACAAAAATGGGGCCAAACAAGGCCTAAGAGGGGGTAAACGACCCCAAACACAAAAGTGGTCTGAATGAAGTATCTTAAACACAAAAAAGAAAAACTTTTTTATGTTATACACCAAGCTGAAATCAGCAAGCAAGATAGGCTAAAATGAGGTACAAAAAGTGCTAAAAAAGGGAAGAAACTTACCCTTGAAGACCAAATTCGAGACCAGCAGCTTCAGGGGCCAAAAACCATCTTTTGGAGCTCAATACACCCTCCCAAGAACTTCAGTCCAATGGTAGTGGTGTATGGCTATGAGGTGTGGTGCAATAGGCCAAGAACAAGGGTCTTTGAACACTCTAACACACCCAAATGTAGAGAGAGAGGGAGATATATAGAGAGAGGGTGATATATATGTTATATGTATGTATTAGGTCTGATTTTGCTGAACCAAAACAATGGAGGAGGATGGGTTTCTTTTATAGAGCAAGGAAATGGCATAAAGCTTCTCAAAGAAGCTATACAAAAGGGTCAAAGGGACCAAGCTTCTAAGAGAAGCTAATGCAAAGGTGAAAGCTTCTTGAGGAAGCCAAGACATGGGGTCAAATCTTCCTCAAGAAGCTTTGAGCAAAGGGTGCAAAAAAAGAGGGTCAAAAGGGGTGCAAAGGGTGCAAAACAACCACACACGTGCATGGGGAGCAGAGTCTGTGCATTCCAGCTGGCACAGCTGGTAGCCATTCAATCTGTAGAATACTCCCGAAGGTCATCGGCTAGCAAACTTGGTCGGTCAGCCATCTTTTCTGGCCGGTCGGCCATCTATTTGGTCGGTCGGCCATTTGTTTTGGCCGGACGGCAGGAAAAATCTGCTCTACAGGTCCAACTTCAAATGGGCATAACGTCTTCATATGAACTCCTTTTCAGGTCATTATTGTGTCAAAATTGAAGCCCCGGAAGTAAGATTTCCAATGGCACCAGCCTTGCATCAAAATTCCAACTGTGCAAAAAGTTATGCTTGTTTTAGTGAAGGCTGCTCAGTTTCGGTCCAACCAGGATGATGCCCAACTTCAACCAATCATATCTCCGCCCTCCGGTCTCGGATTTAAGAGATTCTTGAATGAAAAATGAAGCCCCGGAAGTTTTATTTCCAACGGTGGTGGCCTCATACCTTAACTCAAACTGTATAGACAAATAAGCTTGATTTAGCGAGGACTGCTCGTCCCTCTCTTAGCAATTCTTGCCTATCTTCTTCTCCAACTTGGCTTCTCCCCTCTTCTCCTCTTTTCTTCAACTTCAAACCCCTAAGCAAGGTGTTTTGAAAGATTTTTTAAAGATTTCATCTCTCTTTCATTCATTTCCACTTTGCCCTTGCTCGATTTATCGAAAAGTGCATTTTTTGACAAAATGTGAGCCTTGGAACATCGTAGAAACTTTATTTCAAAAATGTTTTGAAAGAGAGGGTTTTAAGGTCTAAAAACCATTCAAAATAGCTTTGGTCCAAAATGGGGTGTGAAGTTGGGATTTGTCTCTCCCCTTGCCGAAGAAACTGGGTCTTTGCCCTGCACACCTTTTATCACCAAGTAAACCATCAGTAACGCCCAAGTCTTATGGGCTGTCAAAAATGGGGTGTCTACACTCACCCTATGAGCTGCTTTCTAGAGTGCCGCTTTGTCTGTTTACTGCATTCCCCTAGCATCATGCTCCACATTACTTGTAACATGTACTGTATCATCACACTTATTGCGTTTATTTGCATCTTGTGTTATCTTGTATCATTTATCCTTTTACACCAAGCTGCGTTTAGGATCGTTGTCCTCTGGGACTTTCTCAGGTGGCGCCGAGCACGCGCCTGATAGTTTGTTGGACCTCCTTTCACGATTTCAGCGTGGTTTGAGTGTCCCGTTCCTTACGCAATTTCAGCGTGTTTGGAATTTATCCCAGGTTGCGTTATAGACGCGCTGGGCAGATTGTTGGACCTCCTCTCACAATTTCAGCGTGGTTTGAGTGTCTCGTTCCTTACGCGATTTCAGCGTGTTTGGAATTTATCCCAGGTTGCATTGTAGACGCGCTGGGCAGATTGTTGGACCTCCTCTCATGATTTTAGCGTGGTTTGAGTGTCCCGTTCCTGACGCGATTTCAACGTGTTTGGAATTTATCCCAAGTTGCGTTGTAGACGCGCTGGGCAGGTTGTTGGACCTCCTCTCACGATTTCAGCGTGATTTGAGTGTCCCGTTCCTTACACGATTTCAGCGTGTTTGGAATTTATCCCAGGTTGCGTTGTAGATGCGCTGGGCAGGTTGTTGGACCTCCTCTCACGATTTTAGCGTGGTTTGAGTGTCCCGTTCCTTACGCGATTTCAGCGTATTTGAAATTTATCCCAGGTTGCATTGTAAACACGCTAGGCAGATTGTTGGACCTCCTCTCACGATTTCAGCATGGTTTGAGTGTCCCGTTCCTTACGCGATTTCAGTGTGTTTGGAATTTATCCCAAGTTGCATTGCAGACGCGCTGAGCGGGTTGTTGGACCTCCTCTCACGATTTCAGCGTGGTTTGAGTGTCCCGTTCCTTACGCGATTTCAACGTGTTTGGAATTTATCACAGGTTGCGTTGTAGACGCGCTGGGCGGGTTGTTGGACCTCCTCTCACGATTTCAGCGTGGTTTGAGTGTCCCATTCCTTACGCGATTTCAGCGTGTTTGGAATTTATCCCAGGTTGTGTTGTAGACGCGCTGGGCAGGTTGTTGGACCTCCTCTCACGATTTTAGCATGGTTTGAGTGTCCCGTTCCTTACGCGATTTCAGCGTATTTGGAATTTATCCCAGGTTGCATTGTAGACACGCTGGGCAGATTGTTGGACCTCATCTCACGATTTCAGCATGGTTTGAGTGTCCCGTTCCTTACGCGATTTCAGTGTGTTTGGAATTTATCCCAAGTTACGTTGTAGACGCGCTGAGCGGGTTGTTGGACCTCCTCTCACGATTTCAGCGTGGTTTGAGTGTCCCATTCCTTACGCGATTTCAGCGTGTTTGGAATTTATCCTAGGTTGCATTGTAGACGCGCTGGGCGGATTATTGGACCTCCTCTCACGATTTCAGCGTGGTTTGAGTGTCCCGTTCCTTATGCGATTTTAGCGTGTTTGGAATTTATCCCAGGTTGCGTTGTAGACGCACTGGGCGGATTGTTGGACCTCCTCTCACGATTTCAGCGTGGTTTGAATGTCCCGTTCCTTACGCAATTTCAACGTGTTTGGAATTTATCCCAGGTTGCGTTGTAGACGCACTGGGCGGATTGTTGGACTTCCTTTCAAGTTTTCAGCGTGGTTTGAGTGTCCCTTTCCTCACACGATTTTAGTGTGTTTGGAATTTGACTTAGGTTGCGTTGTATGCGTGCCTGATTGATTGTTTTTCCTCTTCTCATGATTCCAGCATGGTTGGAGGATTTTTCCCTTTGCATTCACCATTGCATTTTGCATGCATTGCACCGCGCTATCTTGCGCACCTTACTTGTATCGCACTATTTTGTGCATTCACCCTACTCGCACTATTTTGTACACCTTTAGCTCGCACTGTCTTCTGCACTCTCTGGTCTGGGAGACCTTAAATCCTCTGGTCTAGGAAACCTTAAATCCTGCATCATCATCATACTATCTTGTGCACTCACCTAGTCTAGGAGACCTTAAATCCTCTAAAGGTGCAATTCCTTTGGTGTTTGTCGTGCCCGAACGACTTCCGGTGGTCTGGTATAGCCACCTGCCTGTGTTTGCGGTGAGTTCTTAGGAGACCAACTGAGATGGTGAAAACTAGAGTTCGAATGGCTCTTGCCTAGAACACAAAGGTTCGGGATTTCCGAGACTAAAATTTGGTTTAAATACCCAGAGGTATATCCTCGGCTTGAAATCTGTATGGCAGCCCCATAGATTGAGATAGCATGTGTATGCACCTCAGTTCTGGATACTGAACCAACCTAGTCTGTCACCCTGTTGGAGAATAGGGAAAGCTGCGACCACAGTCAGGGAGAAAAGTAGTACCTGTGGTTCAACTGAAAAGAAGGGGAAGATTCCCACATCAGCATGAGTTAAGACATTGCTGAGGTAGGTCGTTGCCAATTGCCCCTGTAAGGTACCTTCACTTCCTATCTATTGCATCACATTATGTTTATTGCATTGCATATGGCATCCATCGCATGCATCCTTTCCATGTTAAGCCTGGTCTGGCATGTACCCATACTTTTCACATCAAAGCATGGTTATGTGATTATGTGTACACGCCTATTCCACTGAGGGAATTGTGGTTTAAGGGTGACGGCACCATTTATGTGCTAGACGTGGTTTGTTTGTGTCCATGCCTTTTCTAGGCAAGGTATGGTTTGGCCACGTGCCTTTTTCACTCCATTCATTGCATCCATTGCATTCTAGTATGTACATTGCATTGTATATAGCATATATTGCACGCATTTACTGCATATCCGTTGGATCACCTCCATTGTGTCACTCGTGCCTTTCCATATTAAGCTTGGTTTGGCATGTGCCCATACTTTTCACGTTGAAGCATGGTTATGAGATTTTGTGTACGCACCTATTCCACTGATGGGATTGTGGTTTGAGGGTGACGGCACCATTTCTGTGTTAGATGTGGTTTGTTTGTGTCCATGTCTTTCTTAGGCAAGATACGGTTTGGCCGCACGCCTTATCCATTGCATTCATTACATGTAGTGTAGTGTGTTGCATCTAGCATTTAGGATCATGATCTTTCCTCAGTAGATCATTCCTCACTTATATCATGCCACCTAATTACTTGTATCTTGTGTTCCGTCTACACACACATAGTTCTGCATGTGTACGAGCCTATTCCACTGATGGGATTGTGGTTTGAGGGTGTCGGCACCTTTTCTATGGTAGGCGGATTTTGCATCTCCATCATGTTTATGATATTTGTGTGGTTTTATACTGCTTGTGGTTTGATCATCTCAAATACATTGCATATCATTTACATTGTTTCATTACATTGCATTGCATAAATTCTGAATTTTCAAACCGGCTTCGCGTAGCGTATAAGTCCAATTTCTAAACCGGCTTCGCGAAAGCATATAAGTCCAACTATCAAACCGGCTTCACGTAGCGTATAAGTCCAATTTTCAAATCGGCTTCGCATAGCGTATAAGTCCAATTGTCAAAATCTTCTTGCATATCATTTTGCATTTTGCCCCCTGCCTGCGGGCATGCCTGTGGGCAAATCTTTGTTTATCTCGCCTGTTTGTCTAAGTCTTCGGCCCTGTCAAAAATGGGTCGTCTCTGGGCTTTGACATTCACTCTCGTCACATATGACTTCCAAGTTCTGTCAAAGAGGGGCAACTGTAGACACCCCATTTTTGACCGACCTTAAGACTCGTACGTCATCGACTGAGCGCTCGGTGATGGTGCATATTGTGCTCGTTCTGAGGTTACAGAGTTTCGACTGAGAGCCTTGCCTCCGAACTTTGGGACTCTTCTGTGCTTCACCTCGGTTTGCGAACCAAGTTCAGTTTTCTCTTCCTGAAGGGAGGGAGAGGTCTCGTAGACCATCTCTCAATGGCCGTAGGCTATGTTTCGTGGTCTTAGGCCATTGTTCCCGTTTGGAGACCAGTTTTCGATTTTCAGAGTCGTCGGCCGTGCGCCTCGATTCGGGACGGCTTAACTTTCTCCGTTTGCTCCGGTTTTTGGCACACACCTTGTTTCCTCTCCCTAGAGGGACACTGTGGCCCGGGAGACCACCTTCGTGGTCGCACGCCACTTCCGGTGCTTGATAGTCAGTTTTCGGGGTACCCGGCTACGCGTTTTGACCCTCAAACCCTCGTTTTGCATCGGTGTGGGTTCATTTTTGGCATGGACCCTATTTTCATTGTTAGGAAGGTGGTACAAGGGTGGGAGACTACCTTTTCTTCTTGGAGACCACCTTTCTCTTTGCCGCCCGATTTTTTTGTTAGAGAGCTAGTCTCCCTCACTTTTGAGCCACATTTTTTGGTCTCCCATACCACCACGGAGTTGCTTTCACCTGGGAGACCACCAATCTGGGCTGCTGACCAGCTTTTGATGATTGACCCTTTTGAACCTGGTTGGCTGACCAGGGCAAGGGGTCGACCGACCACCTGAACTGGTCGGCCAGATTTCTCCTTTTTTGTCTCACTGAGTGCTATCCAGCTGTGCCAGCTGGGAGGCATTTGCTCCATCCTCCATACACGTGTATGAAGGATTGACCCTCTTGTTTTGGCTTCTTAAAGAAGTTGGACCCTTTGCTCTAAGCTTCTTAGAGAAGCTTGACCTTTTCTTAGCTTCTTGAGGAAGCTTGACCCCTTCGGTCTAGCTTCCTCAAGAAGCTTGGCCCCTTTGCTCCAAGCTTCTAAGGGAAGCCTTGGACCTCTTCTTCTATAAGAGAGACCCTCCTCTCCACTTGCAAGGGTTGAAAATTTTTGGCTAAGGCATATACATGCACCTCTCTCTATCTCCTTACATCCAAGCACCAAAGCTCCATTGTTCTTGCACCATTGCACTACACCTCCTACCCTAACACCTCCACCATCACTCTAAGAACCTTGGAGCTGGTTTTCAGAGGTTGAAGGCTTACTATTTTGGTCTAGAAGCTGCTGGCTCTTTTGACTATAAGGGTAACTCTCATTTTTTCCCTTTCTAGCATTGTTTTGCTTCATATCTTAGCCTAGTTTTCAAGCATATTGGGCTTTATCATAAACTGGAAAAAGTCATATTTTGAGCTCCTCTTGAAGTTTGTTAAAGGTCATTTTTCTTTTGGGGGTCATCTACCCCCTTGCATGCTGGTTTTCACCTTGTTTTGAGCCATGCATCTAGGCCTTTGAAGTGAGCTTCATTTGTCCTTCTAGCCACTAAAATCCAGTGGATTTGCAGTGGCTAGCATATTGTTTTGAGCCCCAAAATCAGAGAGGGGTGACCCTCTCACCCCTTGTCTTGTTTACTAGCATTGTTGGCCTAACAAAGAGGCCTATATTTACACACTTCTTGAGCTTGTTTCAGGCCATTTTTTATGAGTTTTAGGACCTTCATGAACTCTGTCCAGAGTTTTTTTTGCCATATTAGGTGTCCCTCTTGCATGTGTAGAGTAACCCTCTTCATAGCCTTTCAAAAGAGCCTTTACTTGCATGCTTCCTAGCCTCATTTCAGGCCCTTTTTAGTGAGTTTTAGGGCCCTCATAACCTCTTTCCAGAGGTGGTTTTGCCATTTTTGATGTCTATCTTGCATGTGTAGAGTAACCCCTTGCATAGCCTTTCAAAGGAGCACCTCATTCTAGCATGTGTTGACTGAGTTCCAGTAGGCTTTTGGTCATATTTTGGCATGCCATGTTTCTGTTTTTGGCTGGTTTGGTAGTCCTTCACATGCTTCATATAGTTGTAGTGTAAGTCATGGTTCACTAGCTTGTTTTGCATGATGTTTTGGCCGCCTTTCCTAGCATATTTTGGCCTTGTCTTAAACTGATTTTGTGCACATTTCGGACTGCCTTAGCTCTGTTTTTGGGTCTCATGGTCGAATGATGCTTGTTTTGCATGCCTGTAGTTCAATATCCATGCTTAACTTTAAGTTTTGAGATCCATCGCATGCATATACTGAGGTGTTTTCATGTTTTGAGGCCATTGCACATCATATTTCAGAGCTTATATGCATGCCATATTCCCATGATTTCCACTCTTTAAGTGCATTAGAGAGTCGGGCTTGTATGCCTCATTTACCGACCATTGCATGGACTTCATTTGAATGCATTCCGAGCTATCATTTTAGACCAATTTCCCACTATCTTGGACCTGCCTACGGTCTGTTTGGGGTTGGCTTTGCCATTTGTGCATTGCTTTGTGCACCTCTAGTGTAACGCACTTCACTATTATCGGTATCCGGGCCATCTAGCACGCATCGTGTAAAGTGTTTGCATGATTCGGGACCATTGTGCATCATATTTCAGAGCTGGATCATGTGCCATTCTTTGCCATATTTCATCCTTTGCCATGCTTTGTTAGAGTTGCATGTTGTGCCTTAGGATCGGTCCTTTACATTCGTACATGTTTGCATGTATTTCGGTTGTCTCATTTTCATCATATGGCCACTGATTTGAGTTTGGCTGAGGCCCATTCATTTTAGTTTAAGTCCATCTTGCATTGTGTATGCCATATCCATGTTGTCGCGTGATTGATCGTCGCATTGTGTGTGCCTCGTTCATTTCTTTGTGTGTGTCCATCTTCATATATGCGCACTGTGTATGCCATATAGCATCATGGGCATTGTGTATGCCATGTAGTTTATAGCATTGTACTTGCTAGTTGCATGTGTTGCATGTCGTCCCTTGCATGTTTGCATGATTAATTTACATTGCATTATGATTGCATGTATTGCATTAGGATTGCATGCTAGAAGTCGCATTGTGCATGCCTTACTTGTTGCATTGTGTTTGGAGTAGGAGTTAGTCCAAACACGGGAAACGAGGAATGTTTCATCCTCCAAGTGATGAAACATGCCTCGATTCCCGGTCGCCGACACTCTTGACTACCCATGATAGAGTCGTTGGCTTTAGGTGCTTATTTGTGCATTCATGTCACATTAAGTCGTGCAATCCGACTCCTCGGCCATCGTGCATCGAGATGCGTGATTGGTGGCCTGAGGATCGAAGACTACACTCTTTTGAGCTTGTGCAAGGACGGGGAGAGTGGTCATGCACACATTTGTTGAAAATACCTTGCCTTCTCTCTCTCTTGCCTTTGTTGCAGAAAAACCAGAATCCAGGGGCAGAAAGTGGTCGGCCGACCAGGTTTTCTGGCAGGCCGACCACCATTTTTGGTCACCACCACAAATGGGTGGTCGGCAAGTGGTCTCCAATGCCATTGGCTGGTCGGCAGCCCTCCCACAACTTCCCAGAGTGGAGTTTCAGCCTCTTGGAGCTCTGTGCAAGTTTCTGAAATCAATTGCAAACAAAGGCGAGTCGGGGGCATTGCGATGGATTTCCCGACAAAGGCGATTCGAGCATGCATGCATCCATTGTCATCCAAAACAGAGCCGAGGCAGTCACATTCATTTAGTTTACATGCTTACTTAACTAGTTTGTTAATTAGTTAATGTCGTGTAATAATTAGTTGTAGTTCATTATTCATTCGGTTGTGTATTATTTATTCGGACCCTCCGAGAGAGGGCAATGTTGTAATAAGTGTGTGTGTGTGTGATGTATGTCTTCCAACCACACGTCTTTCTCCCTTTTATTTACTAGCTCATGATGGCTAGTTTTAGGGCATGTTTCAATTAGCATCTATATGTTCGCATGTTTGCATTCATTCATCTGTATTGCATGCATCGGGCTCGACGCATCATGCTAACTGCGTTGTATTTCAATTCCAAGTTGAATACATGTATCGATTGTTGCATCTCATATGCCATCTTAGAATAGCCGAGCCTATTAGTTGCATTTTTGCATGTGTTGCATTAGGCATTCTTAGCATAGTTTGGATTCATGCATGATTTCTAATTAGCTTCTTTCTTTGGCTCGGAGTACTCGGTAAGTGTTTATGCCTTAGCATCCTTGCATGTGTGTGAGTGACTGCCGTGATAGCATGCTTACCATGAGGCTATGTGCTTATGTGATATAACTGCCTGAATGCCTGTGGGTGAAGGTTGGATTACTTGAATTGGAACAATTCATTAATTGAGAGTTTTAAGCCCACTTGAGAGTGGCAAAATCATGTTTTCTTAAGCCCACCCGAGGGTGGCAAAATCCACGTCTTAGCCTACTTGCGAGTAGCACCTTCAAACCTTTTTTTTCAAAACGAACATGAGATGTTTTGTTCCAATTCAAGCGACCGAATCTATACTTGTATGCTGTGCACATCACATAGTAATTCTAGGCTAATAACCAGAATAAGAGCACATAATGTTTTCGAAACTCGATACCACGGTTAGTAGAGGCCGATCTTTGATCAGGGGAGCGGGGGTGCTCACGAAGTGACCTTCCCCAATCGTACCCAAGTTCCTGAGCTGAGGCAACTTTGGTGATGACGGACACGTGGCCTTAGGCATGAGTCAGGGTTTCCTAAATTTCCCCAAAATAAAATATTTAGGTGGCGACTCTGTATCTGGCAAAGCAATCCATGTTTGGCACTTCTTTCTAAAAATCGGTTTTTCAAAACGATTTGCCGAATTTGGACTCTTTGATGATTCATCGGTCTTGCATTGCACTCTACGAGATAAGATACAGGACCGTGACAATTGAGTCCGAACTGTAGTAAGCCCAATGAACAAAACGAGATTTCCCTCCCGGGGCGTTCCGGGACGTCTACAATCGTCAAGCCAATTCCGAGGTGAAGACGGGGTTAGAAGAGGCACATAGAGGTTGGTTCAATTCGGACGTGGATTCGCCAGGTAATTGAGAGTATACCTGTGTAATTCCTTTATATCTTCTTAGTGGATTGTTTTGTGGCTGTTGCCCATGATTTTTTTTATCACAATTGGAGGTGCCCAATTGTGATTTTTCCACGTAAAATAGTTGTGTCGATTTGTCTTGATTGTTTGATTAGGATTGTTGTTTACTGCTTAAAATTGACACATAATCACAAATCAACATCTAGGGGATTTCTAGACTTTTCACTTTACACTATCTTTTTTCTAATTAGATTATGAATAATGTGGGATAGATTTACAATTCTACTACTACCAATATTTAAACTTTACACTATTTTTTTTCTAATGAGATTATGTTTCTTTCTCTTCCGTTGGAGTCGCCATCGTCTGCCACCATCACCGAACCGTCTCTTGTCTTTCCCACCTACAAGGACCAACTGCCATGGGAAGAGAGAGGTTGAGAGAAAAGAAAAAGGAAAAAAAAGGGGTTGCAAACAAGGAATAACTTTTGTGTGTGTGGTAGGTCTCTATCTTTCTTCTTCTCTTTGTTTTTGTTCTTTATCCTTACTCTATTATTATTTAGTTCATTGGTGGAGAGGTTGTAGGTTTATGTGTTTTGTATATATATATACGGTTAAGAAATCTGAGGAGTTAAATTCATGCATAAAGAATGGGTATAATTCTTAGTCCAAAAATTCTGCACAGAATCACAAATTTTAAAAATCAAAAAACCATATCACACGAATGAATTTTGAAATAAAATTCTTACAATAGATTAATTACATATTGAGTTGCATGTCAGAAGTGTTTCATAATTTTTGGGAGTCAAAATCCATATAAACTGATGCGTTTAAAATCTATCCAGAAAACTGGTTTAAAACAGTAAATTCGGGAGTGTCATTCTCTTTGGGTATAAATCCAAAAATTATCAAATTAGTGTCATTACAACCGGTTACAAGTCTAGTTTCTTATATTCTTCACCTTGCTTTGATTGCTCGTGTATACTAAGAGAACCATTAATTTTTTAAAGTGCTGCAGAAAACAACCTGTTTAGATATAATTAATTGGAAATAATTATTTTGACAAGAAAATCAATTGAGACCAATTGGGTTTGAAACTTAGGATATATTACTTATAATCTGGAGGGTTGTGGAATTTTTGGAATAGCGTGGAGTGGGTTTTGTAATTTTGAAAGTTAGCGAATTGATTGGCAAAGTTTGTTTAAAACTCTGTTTTATCTTAAAGTTACTTTTAATTAAGTTTCGAATTGAACCTATGTCATGGGTAATTTTAGACCTTGAAGAACAAGAACTTAGGTATTATTTAAGAGTAATGGTGAGTGGGTTGAGCTGTGTTAGTGCCTTTTAGTGTGGGATACTTAATTTATTATTCTCTTTAGTATTTTTAAATTAGTAGTGACGTGTAGTCTTCATGCTTGGTTCAAGGCACTAGTTGGACTTTCATACTCTATCTGAGGATTATATTATTTCGTTTTCAAGTGAGTAGCTTCATGCTACATATTTTTATAAATGTTCCCCTACGTTGAACTGTTGACAATTAAATTATTGTTTCAAGACTAAACTGTTTTGATAAAATTATTATATTATCAATGGAATCAAATTATTTCTGAAACATGTGTGAACTTAGCATACTGTAAACTATTTGTTGTGGTCTCACGTTTATAATGAACTACCATGTTTTGCAATACTGATGTGTATTGATTATTAGGACCATCTGTGTATTTTAGTCCAGGGAAATTATTCCACTGTGTGTGGTGACTCTGGCCACTAGGGAACAGATCCGGGTTGGGCCGTGAACTTGTAGTTTTTTTTTTTCGTTCATTTTTTATGAACTTTTTCTGAAAAAAGTTTGCGTTTTAGAATCTACGCAACTATATGGACCAAATAAGTTATAAAAAAAATGAAAAGTAATTCATTTAAAATAAAAGTGAATATAAATTGGTGATGTTTTTACATCATTCTACATTAGATACACAAACAATGTAAAATCTTTGATGCAAATTTAAAAAATCTATTATTCAAAAGAAAAAAAAAAAGAGTTTTTTTGGTTAGTTGCCTAACCCACCAAATGTTATTGATTGAAATAGAAAAAATCATCATTTTTAGGTTTTGTAATCATCACCAAGGACTGATCCATAGGGTGCGAAAGTATATTTAGATTTTCAAATTTTCAAGATCCATCTATAATGATAACAGTACAAATTTATTTATTTTATACATGACAAATAGAAGACCATCCATGATCATCACAATATTAATTTTTTATTTTCTACTACACGTAAAAAAAGAAAAAAAAAAAGTGGTGGTTGTCCAATGACTTAAACTAAAGCTATAGCCAGAGAACCTACAGGTTCACTGTCTAGCCTGAGTTCAACTATGCTCGCCACAACTCAAAGGTTCACTGGTCTAGCCTGAGTTCAACTGTGCTGACCACAACCTACAGGGTTTAACTAAGCTTGGTAGAACCTAGAGGTTTGCTCGGTCTAGCCTAAGTTCAACCAAGCTAGCTAGAACCTAGTGGTTTAATCGGTTTAGCCTGAGTTCAACCAAGCTAGCTAGAACCTATAGGTTCGCTGGTCTAGCCTGAGTTCAAGCGTTGAAGCCATCTATCAGCTTTACCATCATCCAACCACTTTGGTGCCCTCGCTTGAGTCATAAGCTAACGCTACTTAGCTCGGCAATTATTAGATGTCTCAATCACCCCTTATATTCAAACATTATGCGTTGTTTTTAAACGATGTGGGATAAGTTTATGATTATACTACTACCAATATTTAAACTCTACACCATCTTTTTTCTAATTAGATTATGAACGATGTGGGATAGATTTATGATTCTACTACTACCAATATTTAAACTTTACACTATCTTTTTTCTAACGAGATTATGTTTCTTTCTCTTCCGTAGTAGCCGCCATCGTCCCCCACCATCACCGAACCGTCTTTTCTCTTTCCCACCTACAAGGACCAACTACCATGGGAAGAGAGAGGTTGAGAGAAAAGAAAAGGAAAAAAAAATGGGGTTGCAAACAAGAAAGAACTTTTGTATGTGTGGTAGGTCTCTATCTTTCTTCTTATCTTTGTTTATGTTCTTTATCCTTACGCTATTATTATTTAGTTCGTTGGTGGAGAGGTTGTAGGTTATGTATTTTGTATATATATATATACGGTTAAGAAATCTGAGGAGTTAAATTCATGTATAAAGAATGGGTATAATTGCTAGTCCAAAAATTCTGCACAGAATCACAAACTTTAAAAATCAAGAAACCATATCAAGCCATTGAATTTTGAACTGAATTTTTTACAGTAGATTAATTACATATTAAGTTGCATATCTGAAGGTTTTCATAATTTTTGGGAGTCAAAATCCATATAAACCGATGCGTTCAAATATGTCCAGAAAACTGGTTTAAAACAGTAAATTCGGGAGTGTCGTTCTCTTTGGGTATAAATCCAAAAATTATCAAATTAGTGTCATTAGAACCGGTTACGAGTTTAGTTTCTTAAATTCTTGGCCTTGCGTTGATTTCTCGTGTATACTAAGAGAACCATTAATTTTTTTAAAGTGCTGCAGAAAACAACCTGTTTAGATATAATTAGTTGTAAATAATTATTTTGATAAGAAAATCAAGTGAGACCAATTGGGTTTGAAACTTAGGATGTATTACTTCTTATCTGGAGGGTTTTGGAATTTTTCGAATAGCGTGGAGTGGGTTTTGTAATTTTCAAAGTTAGCGAATTGATTGGCAAAGTTTGTTTAAAACTCTGTTTTATCTTAAAGTTACTTTTAATTAAGTTTTGAATTGAACCTATGTCTTGGGTAATTTTAGACCATGAAGAAAATGAACTTAGGTATTATTTAAGGGTAACGGTGAGTGGGGTTGAGCTGTATTAGTGAGCTTTAGTGTGGGGTACTTAATTTAGTATTCTCTTTAGTATTTTTAAATTAGTAGTGACGTGTAGTCTGCATGCTTGGTTCAGGGTACTAGTTGGACTTTCATACTCTATTCGAGGATTATATTATTTCGTTTTCAAGTGAGTAGCTTCATGCTACATATTTTTATAAATGTTACCCTACCTTGAACTGTTGGAAAATTAAATTATTGTTTCAGGACTAAACTGTTTTGATAAAATTATTATATTCTCAATGGAATCAAATTATTTTTGAAACATGTGTGAACTGAGTATACTGTAAACTATTTGTTGTGGTCTCACGTTTATAATGGTGAACTACCACGTTTTGCGATACTGATGTATATTGATTATTGGGACCATCTGTGTATTTTAGTTCAGGGAAATTATTCCACTGTGTGTGGTGACTCTGGCCACTAGGGAACAGATTCGGGTTGGGCCGTGAACTTGTGGTTTTTTTTTTTCGTTCATTTTTTATGAACTTTTTTCTGAAAAAAGTTTGCGTTTTAGAATCTACGCGACTATATGGACCAAATAAGTTATAAAAAAAATGAAAAACAATTCATTAAAAATAAAAGAGAAAATAAGTTGCTGATGTTTTTAGATCATTCTACATTAGATACACAAAAAATGTAAAATCTTTGATGCAAATTTAAAAAATCTAGTATTCAAAAGAAAAAAAAAAAAAAAAAAAAAAAGAGTTTTTTTGGTTAGTTGCCAAACCCACCAAATGTTATTGATTGAAATAGAAAAAATCATCATTTTTATGTTTTGTAATCATCACCATGGACTGATCCACAGGGTGCGAAAGTATATTTAGATTTTCAAATTTTCAAGATCCATCCATGATCATAACAGTACAAATTTATTTATTTTATACATGAAAAATAAAATTCCATCCATGATCATCACAACATTAATTTTTTATTTTCTACTACACGTAAAAAAAAAAGAAAAAAAGAAAAGTGGTGGTTGTTCAATGACTTAAACTAATGCTATAGCCAGAGAACCTATAGGTTCACTGTCTAGCCTGAGTTCAACTCAGCTCGCCACAACTCACAGGTTCACTGGTCTAGCCTGAGTTCAACTAAACTAACCACAACCTACAAGGTTTAACTAAGCTGGGTAGAACCTAGAGGTTTACTCGGTCTAGCCTGAGTTCAACCAAGCTAGCTAGAACCTAGTGGTTTACTCGGTTTAGCCTGAGTTCAACCAAGCTAGCTAGAACCTACAGGTTCGCTGGTCTAGCCTGAGTTCAAGCGTTGAAGCCATCTATCAAACTTTACCATCATCCAACCACTTTGGTGCCCTCGCTTGAGCCATTAGCTAACGTTACTTAGCTCGACAATTATTAGATGTCTCAATCACCCCTTATATTCAAACATTATGCGTTGTTTTTAAACGATGTGGGATAAGTTTACGATTATACTACTACCAATATTTAAACTTTACACTATCTTTTTTCTAATTAGATTATGAACGATGTGGGATAGATTTACGATTCTACTACCACTACAGGAAAAATGGACTACTGCAACGTTTCTTTTATGGCATTTTGGGAAACACCATTATAGATGGATGAAAGTGTCACGACCCCAAACCGCCCCTAGTAGTTTGGTGCCATGATGGCCAGTAATCCGAGATTACCGAAGGCCAACTTTCAAAATTCACACACAATCAGAGTGTAAATATATGGGGCTCACAAGTACGGAAGCAATACATACAAATTAGATTAGTCCATAGGAACTGTGCGTAAGTCAAATGAAATAACAAACATCTTCACATGGGTTACAACTTAGTTACAAAAGAAGCAAAGTACAAATTACATCTTGATCAAAAGGCTTCTCAAGCCGATGTGTGCAAAATACAAGTATTACAAGTCGAGAAGCATAATTTTCAAGACTACCGACGTAAATACAAGTCAAGCCGGCATAACCAAAAATCCAAAACAAGCTCACGAATCACATCTAGGCGTCATCGCCTTCTTGCTCATCACCTACATATATATAGAGAGGGTGAGCTTGGATACTCAGTGAATGATATAAATAATAAAGGGGTTTGCATGAATAATGGCCGAAGTCTTTTCAAAACAATACATGTCAAACTTTACATAATAAGGGATGGACCTCGTCCATCTAACAAATCTTCAATGCTTCAAGGGATGCTCACTAGCATCAACATATTACAAATAATGACATTCCGGACAAACAAACCCACGCGGTAAACCGTCAGTGGCAAAACAAAACAAAGCAAGGGAGATATCTCAGATAAGGGTGCTACAAAAGTTTAGAGTCCTCTAGCACAAAGGACCTATGTTACAAAGGCCCGTAGCCCTTTAACACGAGAGTACTGCGAAAGTTTAGAGTCCTCCAGCACAAGGAACTTTTCAAAACAAGATGGGCAGTTGCACTATAGTCCCCTGGCACTAAGGACTTTCAAAGCAAGATGTGCAGTTGCATTATAGTCCCCTGGCACTAAGGACTTTCCGAGAAAGTCATCAAAACAAGATAATGCTTGATATACAAAATAGGGACAATCATTCATGCTTAACAAATACTTTTCAAAACAAAGCAAAGCAAGGCTCATCAAAACATTGATAACATAGCTTTATTAAAAATACCACTCACATAGTTCTTCAAACGTCGGGGTCAAGGCAAGTCCCAGTCCTACAAACACATGGCAAAGTCTATTGAATGCACTTCACAAAACAAGTCTTTCATGCATGCAAATGACCTCGGCATTCTTCAAAAACTAAGTCAAATCAAATCAAAGCACAATTTCTTATCTCTGGAAAACAAGCTGGGCAACTACCAGGTCAAGGCCAAGGTCCCACACCTCCTTGTCGAGGTGTGCCCTCGATGGCCACAGTCAAGGAAATGAAGTCGGGAAAATCTGGTTTTCCCTCTCTTGAAGAACATGACGAACATGAAGATCATGAACATGAGGAAGATGAATGCAAAGATTAAAATTTGCTATTACAAAATCTGAGATTTCATGCTAAGAATCCGAAATCATGGACTTGGGTACCCATATTCAAGATCTTGAGAGAACAAACACAAAAACATGGTTCTAGATGCAAATTTTCGGATCAAACGAGCCTTTTCTTCAAGAACACATGAAAACCATGTTCTCTTTCTAAAACCAACTCTAAATGAATGCATGACGTGCAGAACAGGGTTGATCGTGCAATGCAGCTAGATGATCAATAAGAACAACAAGAGTAGGTTAAGATTCTAACCTCAAAACTCGAATCTAACGATTCAAGCTCCAACGATCAAGCTTGAAAGTTCACTCTCTCTTACTCAAAACTTCTCATTCTCCTTCCTAGAGCCTCTCTCTCTAGAAGACAAGATTTGATACAAAATGATATGTTTTCTCGACAGTCACTGACTTAACCCTCTACTGGGACACGTGGCATCGGCTGATTGGCTCTACTAAAAAAGGCGACTGACTGACAAGACAAGACTATGACAAAGTGTGTTCAACAAGTTAGACGGCAAGGGCACTCCGGCAAGTGATGATCTCGGCTAATGGCAAAGCTTCGGCAAGTACGGTGACAACGACATCGGCTTGGAAGGACAACACTTGACTAAGCTGTGCCACACCTTGGCCTAGATGTGCCACACCTCGGTCTAGGTCATACCATTCCAGGAACAAAATCACTAGGGTACAAGGATAAACATCTCGGCCTAGATGATACACATCTCGGCCTTGGTGCTGAACACCTCGGCCTAGATAGAGACATCTCGAAAAACATGCCAGGGTGAAGATGGAGGTCAACCGAAGTGGTTACAAGATAGTTCTAAGTGTAGAAAGGTTCCAAGGTGTCTAGGCTTAAGATGACATCGGCAACACACCAGGCAAGAACAAAGTATGCAAGAAACACTCAAGTAAAACAAGACAAGATTTGCAAATGCACATAACAAAACGAGATCATACATAAATGTATGCAAGTATGACTAAGTTGAAATGAGGGTTGTTACATCCTACCCCCCTTAAAGAAGTTTGGTCCCCAAACTTGAGTTACCTTGTTCCACAAACAATTCTGGATGTCGGATTTTCATTTCCTCTTCCATTTCCCATGTAGCATCCTCACCGTAATGCTCCTTCCATTCAACTTTAACCATTGGTATCGACTTACTTCTCAACTGTTTCACCTGCCTATCGACAATCCGTATCGGCTTCTCTTCGTAGCCTAAATCTTCATTAATTACAATTCCAAAATAGTCGATTACATGTAGTGGATCTCGAATATACTTCCTCAACATCGAAATATGAAACACATTATGGACTTGGCTCAATCCTAGCGGCAAAGCAAGTCTGTAGGCAACGAGGTTAACCATCTCAAGAATTTCAAAAGGCCCGATGTAACGGGGCGCTAACTTACCCTTCTTTCCAAATCTTTTAACTCCTTTCATCGGCGAAATCTTTAGGAACACATGGTCCCCGACTTCAAATTCCAGCTCTCTTCTTCTCTGGTCGGCATAGCTCTTCTGTCGACTCTGTGCAGTTTTGATTCTTTGCTGAACGAGCTTAATCTTCTCAGTTGTTACTTGAATTAACTCGGGACCAAGCAGAGCTTTGTCTCCTACCTCGGTCCAACATATCGGCGACCTGCACTTCCTTCCATACAGTGCTTCATATGGCGCCATGCCAATGCTAGCTTGATAACTGTTATTATAGGTAAATTCCACCAATGGCAAATGTACTCCCCAACTTCCTTGGAGGTCCAATACACATAGTCTAAGCATATCTTCAAGTGTCTGAATTGTCCTCTCTGTTTGCCCATCAGTCTGGGGATGCAAGGCTGTGCTAAACCTCAACTCGGTTCCGAAAGCTCTTTGTAGGCTCTGCCAAAATCTGGAAACCAACTTCGGATCTCGGTCTGACACAATTGACATCGGCACTCCATGAAGTCTAACAATCTCATTCACATACAACAAGGCAAGTTTATCAGCGTTGAAGGTGGTCTTAACAGGCAAAAAGTGTGCTGACTTAGTTAGTCTATCCACAATAACCCAAATCAAATCCATACCATTTTGTGTCTTCGGCAAACCAACCACAAAGTCCATGGAGATGTGCTCCCATTTCCACTCAGGATTTGGTAAAGGTTGAAGAAGTCCTGCTGGCCTTTGATGTTCTGCTTTCACTTGTTGACAATACAGACACTGGGACACGAACTCGGCTATTTCTCCTTTCATATTCGGCCACCAAAACGTCTGCTTCACATCTTGATACATCTTGGTGTTCCCTGGGTGAACAGCAAACTTGGAACCATGAGCCTCCTGCAAAATTTTTCTTTTCAACTCTGGGATGTCGGCCACACACAATCTTCCTTCAAACTTGAGCACTTGATTTTCTATGGTGTACCCTGATCTCGGCTTTGTGATAATCTCATCGGCTACCTTCTTGAAGAATTCATCCTCCATTTGTCTCGTCTTTACTTCCTCAACAATAGTCGGCTCCACTAAGATCGTGGTTAGACATGCCAAATTTCCAACCATCTTTCTGCTCAAAGCGTCGGCTACAGTGTTAGCTTTACCTGGATGATATTGAATCTGCATATCATAATCTTTCAACAACTCAAGCCATCTTCTCTGCCTCATATTCAATTCCTTCTGAGTGAACAAGTAGTTTAAACTTTTATGATCTGTAAAAACCTGACAAGATGCTCCATACAAGTAGTGGCGCCAAATCTTCAAAGCAAATACCACGGCTACTAATTCTAAATCGTGGGTGGGATAGTTCTTTTCATGTGGCTTCAATTGACGAGAGACATATGCTATGACCTTCCCTTTTTGCATTAATACACAACCCAGACCCTTATGCGAAGCATCACTATAAACATGAAACTCTTCATTACCTGATGGTAGTACAAGAACTGGTGCTGCAACTAACCTCATCTTCAACTCCTGGAAGGCTGCTTCCCTATCCTTAGTCCATTCGTAAGCTGCTCTCTTCTTAGTCAGTTGTGTTAACAGAATTGCATTCCTTGAGAAATCCTTCACGAACGTCCTGTAATAACCTGCCAATCCCAGAAAACTACGAACCTCGGACACATTAGTCGGCCTCGGCCAATTCACAACGGCTTCAATTTTACTAGGATCGACCGAAATACCATCTTCATCAATTACATGACCCAAAAATGAAATAGTAGAAAGCCAAAACTCACACCTGTTAAACTTAGCATACAATTTTCGATCCCTCAATGTCTGCAAGGTAAGTCTCAGATGATCCTCGTGTTCAGCTTTACTCTTAGAGTAGATCAATGTATCATCGATGAAGACAACCACAAACTCATCTAGATATGGCTTAAAGACTCTGTTCATCAAATCCATAAATGCTGCAGGGGCATTGGTCACTCCAAAAGGCATTACTAAAAACTCGTAGTGGCCATACCTCGTCCTAAAAGCGGTCTTCTCAACATCCTCGGCTTTAACCTTAAGCTGATGATAACCCGACCTAAGGTCAATCTTGGAAAAGACTCGTGCTCCTTGCAACTGATCAAAAAATCATCTATCCTCGGTAACGGGTACTTATTCTTAATGGTTACCTTATTCAGTTCCCGGTAATCAATACAAAACGAAGTATGCCATCCTTCTTCTTAACAAACAAGACGGGTGCTCCCCAAGGTGAAGTGCTCGGCCTAATAAAACCCTTATCCAGCAACTCTTGTAGTTGAAGTTTCAATTCCTTAAGCTCGGCGGGGGCCATCCTATAGGGTGCTTTAGAGATGGGCTGGGTTCCCGACATGATGTCAACTGTAAACTCTACCTCTCTATCAACTAAGTGACCAAGCAAATCATTTGGAAAGATGTTGGGGAATTCATTAACAACTAGGACGTCGGCTAACTCAACACTTCCATTTAGATTACTTAGTATGCTACACAAATAACCTTGACACCCTTTTTGGATCAACCCATAGGCTTTCATGGATGAGATTAAGTAAGGTGGGGATACTACTCCTTTACCCTGAAACGTGACCTCGGCTAGGTTTGAGGGTTTTAACGTAACACTTTTAGAAACACAATTTATGGATGCGTGATTTTCCACTAACCAATCCATCCCCAATATAACATCAAAATGACTTATGTCTAATGGCATTAAATCAGCTAACAATTCAACATTCCCAATCACAACAATACATGCTCGATAAATGGATGCAACATTCATAGATCTCCCAGATGGAGTAGATACAGATAACACATAATCAAGGGGTTCTAGTTTCCTATTAATCTTCTCGGCAAACTTAGCAGAAATGAATGAATGCGTAGAACCCGAATCAATCAATACATATGCATTTTGAGAACAAATTGGGAGTATACCTGACACCACTGTCTCAGCATTCTGAGTGTCTCCTGGTACCAGTGCAAAAACTCTGCCTTGCCTCATTTGTCCTTTCCCAACGTTACCTTTCTGTACGGAACCCGAAGTATTCTCATCTTTCTTACCTTCATCAGCCCTTGTTTTTGGACAGTCCCTCACAAAATGACCTATTTCACCACATTCGTAACAAGCTCCAGATGCTCGACGACAGACCCCGAAATGTGGCTTCCCACAACTGGAACATGTCGGCTTAGTACCACTTTCCTGCCTTGGGTTGCTCGAACTGCCAACATTCGCTTTCTTCTTGGTACCAAACTGTGCTCGGCAATTGTCATAACTCTGTCTCTTCCTCTGACTCTCTCCCGAACTCTGGTATCTGTTCAAGTTAGCTTCGGCCAGAATGGCTTTGTCCAGCACTCCGGCGTAAGTCGGCATGTTGAGCATGTTAACTTGGTCTTGTATCGGTCCACGGAGCCCACTTTCGAACTTTCTAGCCTTCATATATTCATCATTGACCATGTGGGGTGCATACCTCACCAACTCGGTAAAGGCACGGTCATATTCAGCTACTGTTCTACTACCTTGCGTCAAAGTCTGAAATTCGGTAGCCTTGCGATCACGAACACTTAAGGGAAAATGTTTGGTGTAAAACAACTCCAAAAATCGAGTCCAGGTCAAGTCTGGATTGCTCTCTCGAACCATCATCCACCATCTGCGAGCGTCGTTATCTAGTGTAAAAGCTGCTAATGTCACCTTCTGGGTGTCAGTGATGGGAAAGATCTCGAACAGCTTCTCCATTTCCAAAACCCACGCTTTGGCTTTCATCGACTCTATACCCCCTTGGAATCTCGGTGGCTTCATTTTGTTAAACTCTCTGATCAAAGCTATCGTGTCGTCCCCATATAAAGCTGGCTGTGGGAGCACTTGTGGTACTGGAGGAGGTGGAGGTGGAGGCGGAGGCAGAACTGCATTTCGGCCGTTTATCTGCTCGGCCTGAGTCGATGTAGCACTAGCGTACTGCTGTCTTGTCTGCCTTAACTCACGGGCCAAACCTTCAACTAACCTTTCCAGTCTGTCCAATCTGTCCTCGGACTGATCTCGGCCAACTGGAGGTCTACCTCTCCTCATGATGCTATGAGTATGCAAATTGTGACTTTAAAACAAAATGAACAAATAAACACGTAGGCAAGTAACAATTAAGCATGCTGAGACGATGCTCACCGTGTTCACATAGCAAGCAATATGATGCAATCCTAACATCCTTCTAAGGGGAAATCCTATGCTCTTTAGGACTCAAGGTGTGTGAATAACGTATACCAAGGAACTTGTGCTCTGATACCATTTTGTCACGACCCCAAACCGCCCCCAGTAGTTTGGTGCCGTGATGGCCAGTAATCTAAGATTACCGAAGGCCAACTTTCAAAATTCACACACAATCAGAGTATAAATATATGGGGCTTACAAGTACGGAAGCAATACATACAAATTAGATTAGTCCATAAGAGCTGTGCGTAAGTCAAATGAAATAACAAACATCTTCACATGGGTTACAACTTAGTTACAAAAGAAGCAAAGTACAAATTACATCTTGATCAAAAGGCATCTCAAGCTGACGTGTGCAAAATACAAGTATTACAAGTCGAGAAGCATGATTTTCAAGACTGCCGACGTAAATACAAGTCAAGCCGACATAACCAAAAATCCAAAACAAGCTCGCGAATCACATCTAGGCGTCATCGCCTTCTTGCTCATCACCTACATATATATAGAGAGGGTGAGCTTGGATACTCAGTGAATGATATAAATAATAAAGGGGTTTGCATGAATAATAGCTGAAGTCTTTTCAAAACAATACATGTCAAACTTTACATAACAAGGGATGGACCTCGTCCATCTAACAAATCTTCAAAGCTTCAAGGGATGCTCACCAGCATCAACATATTACAAATAATGACATTCCGGACAAACAAATCCACGCGGTAAACCGTCAGTGGCAAAACAAAACAAAGCAAGGGAGATATCTCAGACAAGGGTGGTACAAAAGTTTAGAGTCCTCTAGCACAAAGGACCTATGTTACAAAGGCCCGTAGCTCTTTAACACGAGAGTACTGTGAAAGTTTAGAGTCCTCCAGCACAAGGGACTTTTCAAAACAAGATGTGCAGTTGCATTATAGTCCCCTAGCACTAAGGGCTTTCAAGCAAGATGTGCAGTTGCATATAGTCCCCTGGCACTAAGGACTTTCCGAGAAGGTCATCAAAACAAGATAATGCTTGATATACAAAATAGGGACAATCATTCATGCTTAACAAATACTTTTCAAAACAAAGCAAAGCAAGGCTCATCAAAACATTGATAACATAGCTTTATTAAAAATACCACTCACATAGTTCTTCAAACGTCGGGGTCAAGGCAAGTCCCAGTCCTACAAACACATGGCAAAGTCTATTGAATGCACTTCACAAAACAAGTCTTTCATGCATGCAAATGACCTCGGCATTCATCGAAAACTAAGTCAAATCAAATCAAAACACAGTTTCTTATCTCTGGAAAACAAGCTGGACAACTACCAGGTCTAGGCCGAGGTCCCACACCCCCTTGCCGAGGTGTGGTCTCGATGGCCACAGTCAAGGAAATGAAGTCGGGAAAATCTGGGTTTCCCTCTCTTGAAGAACATGACGAACATGAAGATCATGAACATTAGGAAGATGAATGCAAAGATTAAAACTTGCTATTACAAAATCTGAGATTTCATGCTAAGAATCCGAAATCATGGACCTGGGCACCCATATTCAAAGATCTTGAGAGAACAAACACAAAAACATAGTTCTAGATGCAAACTTTCGGATCAAACGAGCCTTTTCTTCAAGAACACATGAAAACCATTTTCTCTTTCTAAAACCAACTCTAAATCAATGCATGACGTGCAGAACAGGTTTGATCGTGCAATGCAGCTAGATGATCAATAAGAACAACAAGAGTAGGTTAAGATTCTAACCTCAAAACTCGAATCTAACGGTTCAAGCTCCAACGATCAAGCTTGGAAGTTCACTCTCTCTTACTCAAAACTTCTCATTCTCCTTCCTAGAGCCTCTCTCTCTAGAAGACAAGATTTGATACAAAATGATATGTTTTCTCGACAGTCACTGACTTAACCCTCTACTGGGACACGTGGCATCGGCTGATTGGCTCTACTAAAAAAGGCGACTGACTGACAAGACAAGACTATGACAAAGTGTGTTCAACAAGTTAGATGACAAGGGCACTCCGGCAAGTGATGATCTCGGCTAATGGCAAAGCTTCGGCAAGTAGGGTGACAACGACATCGGCTTGGAAGGACAACACTTGACTAAGTTGTGCCACACCTTGGCCTAGATGTGCCACACCTCGATCTAGGTCATACCATTCCAGGAACAAAATCACTAGGGTGCAAGGATAAACATCTCGGCCTAGATGATACACATCTCGGCCTTAGTGATGAACACCTCGGCCTAGATAGAGACATCTCGGCAAACATGCCAGGGTCAAGATGGAGATCAACCGAAGTGGTTACAAGATAGTTCTAAGTGTAGAAAGGTTCCAAGGTGTCTAGGCTTAAGATGACATCGGCAACACACCAGGCAAGAACAAAGTATGCAAAAAACACTCAAGTAAAACAAGACAAGATTTGCAAATGCACATAACAAAACAAGATCATACATAAATGTATGCAAGTATGACTAAGTTGAAGTGAGGGTTGTTACAGAAAGACAACGTTTTCAAAACGTTGTCTTAGAGCTCAGTTGATTGACGTCATATTGGGTGTGTATATTGATACCGTCCATACTCTGTCTCTCACTTTCTATCTCTCACTTTCTCTCCGTCTCTTTCGTAGCTCGGTCTCTCTCCCTCTCTCTTTCTCTCTCTCTTCCAAAGCCCTCGACTGATATTCATCGAACCAGATCAAAGACACACACACACTCTCTCTCTCTCTCTCTCGCTCGATTGCAGATTTTGCATTGTATATTCGTCGAACTCTCGATCTCTGTTGCTCTTCATCGATCTGTCACTGGAGAGCTTTGACCAGTCTCTTCATCGAACTTGAACTCAAACTCGATCTGTTCTTCATCAAATCGCAAATCCAAAATTGATATCATTCTCAAACCAGATCAATCTCTGTTGCTCCTATCTCAGGTACAATTTTCATTCTCTTAATCGGTGTTCGAGTTTGAACCAGTTCAATCTCTGTTGGTCTACTTTCTCATTGTCAAATCTACTGATTTACTCTCTAACTTTTTCATTTTTAGATTAGATCAGATCAGATCGTTGAACCAGATCGATCAAATCTGGTTTGTAAGTATTCATCTCTAAGAGCTGCTTCATTCTTCTCCTGAATCTTGCATTATTGACACATAGTAAAGCATGCATTAGAATTGAGGTCCTTTTGATTTTTACCAATTATCTCTTAAACTGATCTATAAATGTATAGAAGTGTTAATTTACATAAGAATTCTAAGAATGAGTGGACAAATCAGTTTTTAGATCAATGCATTGAGTAATGTTATTCTAATATTAATGGACGACAACAATGCATACTTTTTTTGTGCTAATTAATGTAAATTTAGAAGATAATTATTGACGATGAGGACGTGAAAAGTGAAAGCAATGGTCAAGAGACACTGTAGACTGACAGTTCTCGAGCCTGCTTGTAACAATTAATACAAGCAGCACAAGACAATATTCTGAATGGGCACCCTCCTCCTCCTTTTCATGTGAATCTTTGTCCTCAATTTTTCTGCTTCAGATTCATGCTTGTTTTAGGAAAACAAAGGTGTATGTATACAAATAAATGAACTACTACTCTTTGAATTTAGAAAATAATTGATTAAGACGTGGTTTATAGAGAGAGACAGAGACAGAGAAAGGGCACTAGAGAGGGAACAACACAATAACAAGAAACCAATCCAACTTTAGGAAGATATATCTGTTGTTAATGTGTATGTATTTTGTGAGGAGGAGAAGGACGTGAACATCATTGCGTAAAGTATTACTGTTTGTTTCATATATATATATATATATATATCATGGAGCTTTTCATGGCAGGTGGGCGAGGGTAAGGGTTGAGGGGACCTCTCTTCTCTTCTTCTAAAAGCCTTTTTGTTCTAAAGTTTACTGCTGGGGTGGGTCTGGGTCTGCGTCTCATCCTCCACCACTTTTGTGGAATAGAAGATTGTTCTCCTTGGTCCATTACATGTCTTTACATGTATGTGTACATAATATATAAGTTATATGTTAACTTGTGTTTATTAAAATACATGTTAAGAAGATTATACATCCTTTCTTGCATTTACTTATATATAAAATGTAAAATCTTATATGTATATATATATATATATGGATGTATTTGTATAGAGATCACCATTCTCCCAGATAATACAGATCAAAAACAAACAAAGACAACTTAAAGAAGGGGGTCAAACCAAAAAAGCTTAGCATGGGCCCCATCCGTAGTTAAAAGAAAGTGAAATGAGGATGAGTGAGAACATTATAAAGGTACCTACGAAGGGGATAATCTTATTACAAGAGAGAAATCAGATAAAGGATTGAAAAAAGAAACTAGAGGGAAATTTGAAAGAGTTTCGAATGATTTTAACAGAATTTGTTTTGATTCATCAAAAGACTTTCAAGGAAGTGAGATTGTTGAGATTGGAGTGGAAGATGGTAAGGGTTATAAAGATACATATTCAAACGAATGGTATAGCCCTGGGAGAAGTAAAAGTAAATATTTTGGTGGCGTTGGGGAAAGGGAGCCCAAAAGCAGGTCAGGGAAGGATATAGAGGTAGATAAGGGGTATGTAAATTCATGAATGTCACATATTCATGAAGAAATAAAACATCATTAGATGCTCATAGAAAATTTGTGCTTATAATTTTCATTAGAATCTTCATTGCCTCTTTCGTCATTTACAGCTGTTATGTTTACCATTACACTGGCTTAAAAGAGTTTCATTTTTCATTTTTTTTTTGGTGTTTTATTACATCTTATCCAGTAATATTCTGCTTTTTAGATCATAATTAATTTAATTTTTTGTATTACAAAATATTCTATTTGAGGTACGATAATTGATATACTGCTTTCACAGATAGTTGAACCAGATCGATCTCTCTTGCTCTTCATCTCAGGTACATTTTTCAAAGCAATTAATTCTTTGGTAGTTTTGTTTGTTTTTCATTACTTTCTTTGTTTTTCAAATCAATTAACTCTCTAATTTAAGATTTTGTAGATTTGTTTGTTTTCATTACGTTTGAGAGGGGGTGGTAATTGATTTGCAAGACAGTTTGGGAATAGATAACTTATACTATAGATTGTCTCATGATCTCAGAGCGACAATGTATGAGATTATTTTGATTTTTGCAATTAATTATCTATTTGGCAAGTGTGCTTGGTCTATATTTTTTGTGCTTATATTTTTTGTGTAACATTATGATTTTGAATTTCTAATGTTTATCATAATTTTTTGTTAAGTAATTTGAAATCTACCCTCATCTACACAGTTTTCTTTTTGGGCTTTGATAGGGACACAAAAATGGTGCTATACAAATGAAATAGAACACTACTAAGATATATTGGTATGTGTGGGTGTTCATGTAGTAGTGAGAACTTGTTGCTTACTTGGGAGTACAAGAGCAAACTAAATGAAGCACATCTAATATCTAGTACTTGCCATTGTTATGTGCTATCAACTACAATCATAGAATTTTTTACTTTGCGATCAATCAGGATAATCTGGTTGTTCTTATAGAATCTTCATTAGAGATTCCTAGTCATCTTGATGAAGTTCTATATCATAATCTATCAAGAGCATTGTAGAAACATTTAGTTTCTTCATTAATATGCTTCATGCTAAAAATGCTTCTAGTATGTACATATTTTGACACATCTTTTGTAATGTTTTAACACACTGGGTCATGCTTTAGGAAACAAAATCATCATTTCAGTGATTTCTGTCTTTACTTGTACCTCGGAAAAAAGGAGATGTAGAGAAAAGAAGCTACAAAATTACCTGCAAATTCATGTATCTCATTCCTACAGTTGCAGCTGCTCACACGAACATAATGATGTGATTTTTTGTAAAATGATAGCAGGTTAAGAATTGACAGACTCTATTCTAATTAGTATTTTAAATTGTTTCAACATGTGGGCTGGTGGTCCCCAACAATCATATGAGGTGATGATCGTGAAATGATTCACATCCCTGCTATCAGTCAGAAGACTCATTGGCACATCAAAACCTACCCATTGGCACATCAAAAAATGAATGTGGTGAGGAATCTTAGCCAGAAGACTCATTGGCACATCAAAACCTACCTTGCTATCAGTCACTTGGATGTGAATAAAATCAATGTGAGGATTGATTTTGATTCATTTGTTTGTCAACAATAGTTTGTGCATCAAAAAGCACACTTCTGTTTCTTGCATTTTATGAAGTGTTGTTGGTCATCACCCATTCTGTGAGCAAGATGGATTTTTCAGAAAGTTATTTGATTTTTTTTTTTTTTTTGGTTCTCTTGAGTTTCTAAAACTCAACATGGACATGGAATCCTTTGTTTGAATTGCATCCTATGGAAACAATGTGTTACAGATTCATGGTTGCTTAGATATCTTAGTTGACAATATGCATGTATATGACACTAGATGTGAAATTTTCACTTGAAATGATGATTCTAGTAAGATTACATTATGCATGTATATGACATGTATTGAGGATTGGTTTTAAATCCAGTAGTTAGGTCCAGGTGTTCCAGACAGGGAAGACCAGCAAACCACTGTAGGTTCTCAACGTTCATAATACTTGTAAGGCTGAGAGAACGCAAACTCGACAAGTTTCCAAGCTGATGGGGAATTGTTCCCACAAATCCTGTGTTGGACAAGTTGATATATTGCAGTTGTGTCATAGAAGCAATGACTGGAGGGAATGGTAAATCCATGAAATTATTTTCACTCAGATCCAGGTACTTGAGGTGCTTCGATTTTTGCAAACTAGGATTTATTTTACCATTCAAAATGGTATTGTAACGCCCTCGAAATAATAACATTAAACCATCAATTAAGACATTCATTTACATACAAAATATCCACATTCTTCTATTCATCAGAGTTTCATTACAAAAGTATTACATGTTAACAACAAAAGCAAAATGCCCTATGGGCTTACAGCTTTTCAAGTTAACACTTGGTTACAACAAAAGAGTGCTAACTCATCTACACATTAAGCCCTCGGCTTGAATATACATGTAATACATCAAAAAGGAACTTAAACAACAAAAATCTGCCTGCCTCTAGCCTCCCAAGCTATGACCTTGGGGGTGGCATGCTACCTGTACCTGAAAATGATATTCCCATATAGGGTGAGCCACAGCCCAGTAGAAATACACTAAACCAACCATGAACAATGACTAAAAGATTAGCAATTGATAGATGGCCAACACTGATACATCCACATAAATCACATTTTATGTCATACGACTTATGAGTCCAAATTACTTTTCATTTTCCCTTTTTCAACAGATAAGCATATTAGCTCCATCATCATCTCAACAGATATGTATAAAAACTATATCCCACATTCACAGATAAGCATATGAGCTACATCCACATTTCACAAAGACAAGCATATTAGCCCTATCTTCACTTCTCTAGACAAGCATATGAGTTGTATCTACACTTCTCAAAGATAAGCATATGAGCTCTATCTTCATTTCTCTAGACAAGCATATGAGCTGTATCTACGGAGTTCATCCCCTATCTCCTCCCAACACTATCCGGTTTAGAGGTACATCCCCCATCTTCCCCTAAACCGCGGAGTACATCCCCCATCTCCTCCTCTACACATAACGTATACAAACACATTGGTTCTATATACAATTACTCAATACATACAGTTAATGTATTCTATCAACCGTCGAATTCCATGACACATTCCATTGATTAGTTTTCGTTCGCCTAATCATCATGTATTGTCTACAACAATCACGACTATCCTCCACCGATAGCCCAAAACAGTTATTTCTAAACAGAAAATAAATGCACAAATGGATATTCAATCAACATTTCATTTCGGTGAGTGATAAATAATTCAACTACACCCTTTAACCCCATACATTCCCACTCTCAACAATTCCATTTCATTTCCTCATTTCTCACAATTAATTATCCCAATTAATCAAACAATGTAATTAGGTCATTTTTCATAATTAACATTACAACCCTTAGGTCCCATTTTCATCAATGATTCAACATTTATTCCATTTCTCTATGCCAAACATGCATCTAGGTTTATTATAAATAAAACCTCAACTTTTGTAAAATAACACAAAAGCCCCAAACTTTCACGAAATTACCAAACCAACCCCAACATCTCAAAATACTAAAATTTAAAGACAAAATCCATAGAGAGGAGTAGGATATCCCTACCCCAAATCCGGAGCCCCAAGGGAGAAGATGACAAAACCCAACGTGCTCCAAAACCCGACATTTTCAGATTAAAATGTAGCCCTCGACGATCAACAACTTTTTTGTAAAGGCCAAAGGTGAGCAAATCACTCCTACTAGATCAAAACCTAGAGAGAAGGAAGAGTTCTAGTGTGAGAGGCTCAACAATGGTGTTTTTGGAAAAGTAGGAGAGAGAAAAGAAAGTGAAAAAGTGATTTGAAAAGTCAAAACTCAGAACTTAAACCCAGTCGCCCCGCTCGAGCGTCACTCACAGACTCCTGCTCGAGCGTCAACCATCCCGCTCGAGCGGCGGATGCACACTCCCAGAACTTTTACAGAACTAGGTCTCCGCTCGAGCGTCAACTCTCCCGCTCGAGCGTCACACACAGAACCCCGCTCAAGTGGCCAAGTAAAAATCTGGGCAACTAGTTTTGGTTTCTAAACTCAACCAACCTGTAACAAACCTGCCCAACACATCCTATAACTCAAATACATAGTAAAAAAGGATGTACACCAGGTAATAATCAACTACTACCATCCACGGACACATGTCCGGATCACTGTACAACAAGGGTAAACCCGGGATCGCTATAACCTCCCCCCCCTTAAAGAATTTCGTCCCCGAAATTAAACACAAGTTTTCAAAAACAGGCTTTCTCCATTTTAAACAATGTTACATTTTAACATTCAACAATTCGACCCATTACCGGCCATTCCATCCCTTTAACAAGAGGCATGTCACAATATGTAAACAACATATGTACTTTCAACATGCATCAACATTACGCATTTCCTTTCCAATTTCAACAATATATTCAACATATATAATGTTACATTCAACTTCAATATGAGGCAAGTTACAAAACATACTTCCAATAAGCCAAAACATTTTCAATGTTTCACAACTTAAGACATATATAAAAGCCCTTAAGTTCAACAATAGTTCAAAATCTAAACACAAGATCACATATCAACAAACAAGTTCGGATATTTCTCACGGACTTCCAACTCACGTTCCCAAGTGGCTTCCTCCACTCCGTGATGTTTCCATAAGACTTTCACCAAAGGAATGGTCTTGCCACGCAGGACCTGATCCCGCCTATCCAAGACCCGAACCGGTCTCTCCTCATACGAGGCATCCACATCTACCCCTAAATCAGTCCAATCCAATACATGTGATGGATCTGGCTCATACTTCCGAAGCATACTCACATGAAACACGTCATGCACTCCGGACAACTGCGGCGGTAAAGCTAACCGATAAGCAACCTCGCCAATCCTCTCAAGGACCTCAAAAGGACCAATAAATCGAGGGGATAACTTCCCACTCTTCCCAAACCTCATCAAGCCTCGCCTAGGTGATATCTTCAGAAAGACATGATCACCTACCTCAAACGCCAAAGGCCTCCTCCTACGGTCAGCATACGATTTCTGACGACTCTGGGCTGTAACAAGCCTCCTACGGATAAGCTCAACTTTCTCCGTCGTCTCCCTAACCAATTCCGGACCCAACAAAGGTGTATCACCCACCTCGGCCCAACACACTGGAGACCTACACGGTCGGCCATACAAGGCCTCAAACGGTGCCATACCGATACTAGACTGAAAACTGTTGTTGTAGGCAAACTCTACCAAGGGTAAGTGCCTCTCCCACGTCCCACTGAAGTCCAGGACACAACCCCGAAGCATATCCTCGAGGATCTGAATAGTACGCTCGGACTGCCCGTCAGTCTGAGGATGATAGGCCGTACTAAAGGTCAACTTAGTGCCCAAGGCACTCTGCAAACTCTGCCACAACCTGGCGGTAAAACGAGGATCTCTATCTGAGACGATCGTCACTGGGACCCCGTGCAACCTCACTATGTCCCGAATATACAAATCGGCAAGATGATCTACCGAATCTCTCACGCGCATAGGAATGAAGTGCGCCGACTTAGTCAACCGGTCTACAACCACCCAAATAGCATCACTACCCCGCTGAGTCCTCGGAAGACCTACAACGAAGTCCATAGTGACATGCTCCCACTTCCACTCGGCAATAGGCAAGGGTTCCAACAAACCCGCTGGCCTCTGATGCTCGGCCTTCACTTGCTGGCAAGTAAGGCACTTCGATACGAAAACAGCCACATCTCTCTTCATACCCCGCCACCAAAACTGGCGACCCAAATCCTGATACATCTTAGTACCTCCCGGATGCACCACAAGGCGCGAATGGTGAAACTCTTGGAGTACTTCCTCTCGGCAAGACTCCGGCACAAACAAACAGTCTCGGTATCTCACACTCAGGTCAGGATACACCGTCAAACCCTTCTCCACTTTCCCACTGGAGATCTTCTCTCGGAGGGATTCTACCTCAAGGTCACCTCTCTGTGCTTCTAACACTCGTGTCACAAGTGTAGGCTGTGCAACAACAGAAAACAAGGCCGCAGCCTCAACGGATTCGCTCAGTAGCAAATCAAACTCGCCAAGTGCTCCCAACATCTCCCATTCTCGGATGGCTATACTAGCTACATCACTAATGGATTTCCTACTAAGGGCATCGGCCACAACATTGGCCTTTCCCGGATGATAATGCAACTCAAAATCATAATCCTCAATGAACTCCATCCACCTTCTCTGCCTCAAATTCAAGTCTCTCTGTGTAAACAGATACTTCAAACTCTTGTGATCCGAGAACACTTCGAACCTCTCACCATAAAGGTAATGCCTCCAGACTTTCAAGGCAAAGATCACAGCCGCTAACTCTAGGTCGTGTGTAGGGTAATTCTTCTCGTGTATTTTCAACTGACGTGAGCCATAAGCGACCACTTTCCCCTCTTGCATCAACACACAACCCAAACCCTCTCGTGAGGCATCGCAATAAACCGCATAACCCAACCCCCTCTCCGGAATAATCAACACCGGGGCGGTGGTCAATCTAACCTTCAACTCTTGGAATGACTTTTCACAAGTCTCACTCCACACAAATTTGACTCCCTTCCGAGTCAATCTAGTCAACGGCGAAGCTAGCTTGGAGAAATCTTTCACAAACCGACGGTAATACCCAGCTAATCCCAGAAAACTGCGGATCTCAAACACACTCTTAGGCTGTGCCCAATCTTGCACTGCCTCAATCTTGGATGTATCTACAGACACCCCTTCCCCGGAAACCACGTGGCCTAGGAATTTGACTTCCCTCAGCCAGAACTCACACTTCCCAAACTTGGCATACAGCCCATGGGCTCTAAGCAATTCAAGCACCACTCTCAAGTGTTCCTCGTGCTCCTCCTCAGAAGGCGAATAGATAAGGATGTCGTCCACGAAAACGACTACAAATCGATCCAAGAATTCCCGGAAGATCCGGTTCATCAAGTTCATAAAGACTGCCGGTGCATTGGTAAGCCCAAATGGCATCACCAGAAACTCATAATGGCCATACCACGTACGGAATGCCGTCTTCGGAATATCCTCCTCCCTGACCCTCAACTGGTGGTAACCCGATCTCAAGTCTATCTTAGAGAAACAACGGGAACCCTTCAACTGGTCAAACAGATCATCTATACGGGGCATAGGGTACTTATTCTTGACCGTAGCCTGATTCAACTTCCGGTAGTCTATACACAATCTCAAGGCACCATCTTTCTTTTTAGCAAAGAGGGCCGGTGCTCCCCACGGTGAAACACTAGGGCAAACAAAACCCTTATCTAGCAATTCCTGGAGCTGAACTTTCAACTCAACCAACTCTGCTGGAGCAAAACGGTAAGGTGCCATAGAAATCGGCGCCGTGCCGGGCACTAAATCAATAGAGAACTCTATCTCTCGGTGAGGTGGCAAACTAACAAGATCTTCGGGAAAGACATCCGAATACTCACAAACCACCCTCGGCAATACAATCTGGGTCTCATCACACTCACTACTCTCAAAGCTAGCAAGTAGACCACTAAGCTCACTTCGCCCTCGCGAATCATACCCCGGTGGCAAAACACTACCAACCCGGTCTCCCAAGAAATGGAACCACTCCCCGCTCAAGGTACATAACGTGACCCTCTGGCGGTAGCAATCGATAACAGCCCGGTATGACGATAGCCAGTCCATACCCAAAATAACATCAAAACCCTTCATGGGCATGACAACAAACGGAAAAGGAAGCCTATAGTCGGCGACCTCTATATCACAACCTCTAACACCCTGTTTCAGGATCAACTCACCACCCAAAGGCGATACCACACAAATAGGAGATGCTAACTGTGCTAACTCCAATTCCAAAACAGATGCAAATGCAGTAGATACAAAAGAATGAGATCCACCCGTGTCAATCAACACACTAGCAACCGAGTTGCAGAACAGAAAAGTACCTCTCACTACCGATGGAGCCGGTACTAAATCCTGCGCGGTAACAGGATACACGCGCCCCGTAGGCCCCTGGTCTACCTGCTCACCTCTAGGAGCAAAAGACTGCTGCACAGACTGGGACGACGAAGCCCCCGGATTGGCCCTCGAGGCCTGCACAGACTGAGCTGGCTGAAAACTCTGCGTCTGCCTGGAACCAGACGCTCCCGAAGTGGCAGTCAACTGCGGGCAAAACCTCTTCAGGTGCCCAGGCTGTCCACACTGATAACAAGACAAGGGCTGCCCCCTGCCCAAACTCTGACTCTGCGGTCTAGCTGAAGAAGAAGCAGCTCTCTGACCCCCACCCTTCTGCGGGCAAACTGAAACCTTGTGACCTAGCTGGCCACACTTGTAACAAGAAAACTCCCCCTGATTGCCTCTCCCCGAGCCTGCACTCGGCACTGGAAAGGTCGATCTAGAGACTGCACCCTGAGGCTGTTGAGGGTTATAACCCCTCTGTCTCCTGCCATCACTCTGACCATCCTGGCTCCTCTTGGAGCCCCTCTGCTCTTCCTCCTCTTCCTGCATCATAATTTCCATATGAGCAGCAGCATCTACCAGGTGTCTATACTCTCGGATGTAAGACCCACCAACTCTCAACTTGAGGCCCCACCTCAACTTCCGCTCAAACTCATAGCAACGGCGTTCCTCGGACGCCACCAGTTCAGGTGCAAACCTGGACAGACTGGTAAAAGTAGCCTCAAACTCGGCCACTGACAAGCCCTGCTGTTTAAGCCGGCTAAACTGATCCCTCAGCTTCTCCCTAGCTGCTGCAGACAAAAACCTCTCCTGAAAAGCATTTACAAACGCCTCCCATGTACCCCCAACACGAGCCTTCTCGTACTTCCACCATTGACCCGCATCTCCCTTCAGCTGGAAGGATGCCAAGGTCACTTTCAGTGCTCCGTCCTCGATGCCAAGCATCTCGAACATCTTACTCATTTGCTCTAGCCACTCATCAGCCTTCAGTGGCTCCTTCGGATCCCCGGTAAACTCATCCGGATTAGACCGGAAAAACTCCCTCTTCAAGAAGGAAGGCCCTGCCTCAGCTTCCTGATTCCCAGCTTTAAGAACGCCCAAAGCTCCTGCTATCTCTCTGGCCAAGGCACCCATGGCCTGCTGACCCGCTGGCTCGGCCACATTGGCCTGGCCAACTCCCTCCTGCACTGCCGGAATCTCCTCTGGTAACGGTACATCCTGCCTCACAGGCCTACCACGCCTAGCACCTCTTCCTCGTCCTGACATCCTAATAAAAGTAATACAGAACGTTAGCACATTCACAATGTGCCAAAACTAAACACTCACGTCCTAATGCACGGACAATAGTAATTCACTCCACGTAAGCACATAAACACATAAACACTTACGAATTTCATCTCCGGATAATGATAGTCCCGAGGCGTTACTAGAGTTCCGGTTAGAAACAGCATTGATCAAGTGCTTTTCCAACAAGACTCCCAGAAACCCAAGGATCCAATCAACATCCTAGAAACTACATTCCATACCCACATAGTCACATAAGCATGTTATCAATTAAGCACATAGCATGAAACACTATTCCGAAGTCTCTATCAGGCGAGACAAACCCATTGTGATACTAATCACTTCCCATGTACCCAAAGTATTCGAACCCGGTACGCTCTGATACCAAGTTGTAACGCCCTCGAAATAATAACATTAAACCATCAATTAAGACATTCATTTACATACAAAATATCCACATTCTTCTATTCATCAGAGTTTCATTACAAAAGTATTACATGTTAACAACAAAAGCAAAATGCCCTATGGGCTTACAGCTTTCCAAGTTAACACTTGGTTACAACAAAAGAGTGCTAACTCATCTACACATTAAGCCCTCGGCTTGAATATACATGTAATACATCAAAAAGGAACTTAAACAACAAAGATCTGCCCGCCTCTAGCCTCCCAAGCTATGACCTTGGAGGTGGCATGCTACCTGTACCTGAAAATGATATTCCCATATAGGGTGAGCCACAGCCCAGTAGAAATACACTAAACCAACCATGAACAATGACTAAAAGATTAGCAATTGATAGATGGCCAACACTGATACATCCACATAAATCACATTTTATGTCATACGACTTATGAGTCCAAATTACTTTTCATTTTCCCTTTTTGAACAGATAAGCATATTAGCTCTATCATCATCTCAACAGATATGTATAAAAACTATATCCCACATTCACAGATAAGCATATGAGCTACATCCACATTTCACAAAGCCAAGCATATTAGCCCTATCTTCACTTCTCTAGACAAGCATATGAGTTGTATCTACACTTCTCAAAGATAAGCATATGAGCTCTATCTTCATTTCTCTAGACAAGCATATGAGCTGTATCTACGGAGTTCATCCCCTATCTCCTCCCAACACTATCCGGTTTAGAGGTACATCCCCCATCTTCCCCTAAACCGTGGAGTACATCCCCCATCTCCTCCTCTACACATAACGTATACAAACACATTGGTTCTATATACAATTACTCAATACATACAGTTAATGTATTCTATCAACCGTCGAATTCCATGACACATTCCATTGATTAGTTTTCGTTCGCCTAATCATCATGTATTGTCTACAACAATCACGACTATCCTCCACCGATAGCCCAAAACAGTTATTTCTAAACAGAAAATAAATGCACAAATGGATATTCAATCAACATTTCATTTCGGTGAGTGATAAATAATTCAACTACACCCTTTAACCCCATACATTCCCACTCTCAACAATTCCATTTCATTTCCTCATTTCTCACAATTAATTATCCCAATTAATCAAACAATGTAATTAGGTCATTTTCCATAATTAACATTACAACCCTTAGGTCCCATTTTCATCAATGATTCAACATTTATTCCATTTCTCTATGCCAAACATGCATCTAGGTTTATTATAAATAAAACCCCAACTTTTGTAAAATAACACAAAAGCCCCAAACTTTCACAAAATTACCAAACCAACCCCAACATCTCAAAATACTAAAATTTAAAGACAAAATCCATAGAGAGGAGTAGGATATCCCTACCTCAAATCCGGAGCCCCAAGGGAGAAGATGACAAAACCCAACGTGCTCCAAAACCCGAAATTTTCATATTAAAATGTAGCCCTCGACTATCAACAACTTTTTTGTAAAGGCCAAAGGTGAGCAAATCACTCCTACTAGATCAAAACCTAGAGAGAAGGTAGAGTTCTAGAGTGAGAGGCTCAATAATGGTGTTTTTGGAAAAGTAGGAGAGAGAAGAGAAAGTGAAAAAGTGATTTGAAAAGTCAAAACTCAGAACTTAAACCCAGTCGCCCCGCTCGAGCGTCAAACACCCCGCTCGAGCGTCACTCACAGACTCCCGCTCGAGCGTCACTCACAGACTCCCGCTCGAGCGTCAACCATCCCGCTCGAGCGGCGGATGCACACTCCCAGAACTTTTACAGAACTAGGTCTCCGCTCGAGCGTCAACTCTCCCGCTCAAGCATCACACACAGAACCCCGCTCGAGCGGCCAAGTCAAAATCTGAGCAACTAGTTTTGGTTTCTAAACTCAACCAACCTGTAACAAACCTGCCCAACACATCCTATAACTCAAATACATAGTAAAAAAGGATGTACACCAGGTAATAATCAACTACTATCATCCACGGACACATGTCCGGATCACTGTACAACAAGGGTAAACCCGGGATCGCTATAGGTATTTTATTTCATATTCTTGCATCAGCAGCAGGCCCCCCCACCCTACCCCCACCCCCCCAAAAAAAAAACAAAAGAAAAAAGTGGCATTTTTTCAAAAAACGGAACAAGATGCACAAATTAAACAAATTAAAAAATAGTGGCGTTTTTTAAAAAACGCCACTAAATGACATCATTGTGACGTCACACATTAATTTGGGACGGAGAGTGAGATGGCCGTCAAATATTTTGCGGCGTTTTAAGAAACGCCGTCTAATATTTTTAGCGACGTTTTTTAAACGTTGGGTAGCTATTGCGGCGGCCATATCAGCGGCGAAAATTTTACACGTCGCTATAAGATATTACGACGTTTTTCAGTAAAAACCGAATTTCCTGTAGTGTACTACCAATATTTAAACTTTACACTATCTTTTTTCTAATGACATTATGTTTCTTTCTCTTCCGTAGTAGCCGCCATTGTCCACCACCATCACCGAACCGTCTCTTGTCTTTCCCACCTACAAGGACCAACTGCCATGGGAAGAGAGAGGTTGAGAGAAAAGAAAAAGGAAAAAAAAAAAGGGGTTGCAAACAAGGAAGAACTTTTGTGTGTGTGGTAGGTCTCTATCTTTCTTCTTCTCTTCATTTTTGTTCTTTATCCTTACTCTATTATTATTTAGTTCATTGGTGGAAAGGTTCTAGCTTTATGTATTTTGTATATATATATGGTTAAGAAATCTGAGAAGTTAAATTCATGTATAAAGAATGGATATAATTCCTAGTCCAAAAATTCTGCACAGAATCACAAACTTTAAAAATCAAGAAACCATATCAAACGAATGAATTTTGAAATGAAATTTTTACAGTAGATTGATTACATATTGAGTTGCATATCTGAAGTTTTTCATAATTTTCGGGAGTCAAAATCCATACAAACCGATGCGTTCAAATATGTCCAGAAAACTGGTTTAAAACAGTAAATTCGGGAGTGTCGTTCTCTTTGGCCATAAATCCAAAAATTATCAAATTAGTGTCATTAGAACCGGTTACGAGTCTAGTTTCTTAATTCTTGGCCTTGCGCTGATTGCTCGTGTATACTAAGAGAACCACTAATTTTTTTAAAGTCCTGTAGAAAACAACCTGTTTAGATATAATTAATTGTAAATAATTATTTTGATAAGAAAATCAAGTAAGACCAATTGGGTTTGAAACTTAGGATATATTAGTTCTTATCTGGAGGGTTGTGGAATTTTTGGAATAGCGTGGAGTGGGTTTTGTAATTTTCAAAGTTAGCGAATTGATTGGGAAAGTTTGTTTAAAACTCTGTTTTATCTTAAAGTTACTATTAATTAAGTTTCGAATTGAACTTATGTCTTGGGTAATTTTAGACCTTGAAGAACAAGAACTTAGGTATTATTTAAGAGTAACGGTGAGTGGGGTTGAGCTGTGTTAGTGCGCTTTAGTGTGGGATACTTAATTTATTATTCTCTTTAGTATTTTTAAATTAGTAGTGACGTGTAGTCTTCATACTTGGTTCAGGGCACTAGTTGGACTTTGATACTCTATCCGAGGATTGTATTATTTCGTTTTCAAGTGAGTAGCTTCATGCCACATATTTTTATAGATGTTCCCCTACCTTGAACTGTTGGAAAATTAAATTGTTGTTTCAGGACTAAACTGTTTTGATAAAATTATTATATTATCAATGGAATCAAATTATTTATGAAACATGTGTGAACTTAGCATACTGTAAACTGTTTGTTTTGGTCTCACATTTATAATGGTGAACTACCACGTTTTGTGATACTGGTGTGTATTGACTATTGGTACCATCTGTGTATTTTAGTCCAGGGAAATTATTCCACTGCGTGTGGTGACTCTGGCCACTAGGGAACAGATTCGGGTTGGGCCGTGAACTTGTAGTTTTTTTTTTTTCGTTCATTTTTTATGAACTTTTTCTGAAAAAAGTTTGCGTTTTAGAATCTACGCGACTATATGGACCAAATAAGTTATGAAAAAAATGAAAAACAATTCATTAAAAATAAAAGTGAAAATAAGTTGTGGATGTTTTTAGATCATTCTACATTAGATACACAAAAAATGTAAAATCTTTGATGCAAATTTAAAAAATCTAATATTCAAAAGAAAAAAAAATGAGTTTTTTTGGTTAGTTGCCAAACCCACCAAATGTTATTGATTGAAATAGAAAAAATCATCACTTTTATGTTTTGTAATCATCACCAAGGACTGATCCACACGGTGCGAAAGTATATTTAGATTTTCAAATTTTCAAGATCCATCCATGATCATAACAGTAGAAATTTATTTATTTTATACATGAAAAATAAAAGTCCATCCGCGATCATCACAATATTAATTTTTTATGTTCTACTACACGTAAAAATAGAAAAAAAGAAAAGTGGTTGTTTTCCAATGACTTAAACTAAAGCTATAGCCAGAGAACCTACAGGTTCACTGTCTAGCCTGAGTTCAACTAAGCTCGCCAAAACTCACAGGTTCACTGGTCTAGCTTGAGTTCAACTAAGCTGACCACAACCTACAGGGTTTAACTAAGCTTGGTAGAACCTAGAGGTTTACTCGGTCAAGCCTGAGTTCAACCAAGCTAGCTAGAACTTAGTTGTTTACTCGGTTTAGCCAGAGTTCAACCAAGCTAGCTAGAACCCACAGGTTCGCTGGTCTAGCCTGAGTTCAAGCGTTGAAGCCATCTATCAACTTTACCATCATCCAACCACTTTGGTGCCCTCGCTTGAGTCATAAGCTAACGCTACTTAGCTCGGCAATTATTAGATGTCTCAATCACCCCTTATATTCAAAAATTATGCGTTGTTTTTAAATGATATCGGATAAGTTTACGATTATACTACTACCAATATTTAAACTTTACACTATCGTTTTTCTAATTAAATTATGAACGATGTGGAATAGATTTACGATTCTACTACTACCAATATTTAAACTTGACACTATCTTTTTTCTAATGAGATTATGTTTCTTTCTCTTCCGTAGTTGCCGCCATCGTCCGCCACCATCACCGAACCGTCTCTTGTCTTTCCCACCTACAGGGACCAACTGCCATGGGAAGAGAGAGGTTGAGAGAAAAGAAAAAGGGAAAAAAAAAAAAGGGGTTGCAAACAAGGAAGAACTTTTGTGTGTGTGGAAGGTCTTTATCTTTCATCTTCTCTTTGTTTTTGTTCTTTATCCGTACTCTATTATTATTTAGTTCATTGGTGGAGAGGTTGTAGGTTTATGTATTTTGTACATATATATACGGTTAAGAAATCTGAGGAGTAAAATTCATGTATAAAGAATGGGTATAATTCTCAGACCAAAAATTCTACACAGAATCACAAACTTTAAAAATCAAGAAACCATATCAAACGAATTAATTTTGAACTGAAATTTTTACAGTAGGTTAATTACATATTGAGTTGCATATATGAAGTTTTTCATAATTTTTGGGAATCAAAATCCATATAAACCGATGCGTTCAAATCTGTCCAAAAAACTTGTTTAAAACAGTAAATTCAGGAGTGTCGTTCTCTTTGGGTATAAATCCAAAAATTATCAAATTAGTGTCATTAGAACCGGTTTCGAGTCTAGTTTCTTACATTCTTTCCCTTGCATTGGTTGCTCTTGTATACTAAGAGAACCATTATTTTTTTTAAAGTGCTGCAGAAAACAACCTGTTTACATATAATTAATTATAAATATTTATTTTGTTAAGAAAATCAAGTGAGACCAATTGGGTTTGAAACTTAGGATATATTAATTCTTATCTGGATGGTTGTGGAATTTTTCGAATAGCATGGAGTGTTTTGTAATTTTCAAAGTTAGCGAATTGATTGGGCAAATTTGTTTAAAACTCTGTTTTATCTTAAAGTTACTTTTAATTAAGTTTCGAATAGAACCTATGTCTTGGGTAATTTTAGACCATGAAGAACATGAACTTAGGTATTATTTAAGAGTAACGGTGAGTGGAGTTGAGCTGTGTTAGTGCGCTTTATTATGGGATACTTAATTTATTATTCTCTTTAGTATTTTTAAATTAGTAGTGACGTGTAGTCTTCATACTGTTGGAAATGGTAGAAAAATTCTGGGTAAAACCAGAATTTTTTCTCAAGTTTGGTCTATTTTTTAGGTGGGCCCCGAGCGTCAATTTACTCAGGTCAAAGTGGTAACGCGTTCTATGCCGCGTTGTGATTCACGTGGTATATTTGGTTGCTCAAAACCATTACCGAGTGAATGGAAAATTGAAGCCAAACTGTGCTCCATGGAAATGGAGTTTTGGTGGAAATTCCTTAAGGTTGTAAAATGGCTTGTCCCACATTGATTTGGTGGGAAGTTTTGAAAGGGTTTATAAGGCATGGGTTTGGTACTTCGGGTGTGCCCCAAGGGGTACCCAAGTGTTTTAGAGGGAGCGGTTATGGGCAAAATGGGCGAGACCCATTGGACCCAAAAATCACCACACGCGCGCGCGCGCCGCCGCCGTCCGGTCAGGCTGGGCTGGGCCTAGGTGCTGGTGTGTGGTTGGGCTTGTTCGGCCCAATACTAATTTTTTTGGGCCAAAAACATTTGAATTTAATTTTATTTTTGGTAAAATAAAATCTAGAATTAGAATTAAACTGATTTGGATTTTCTGTACATCCAAACAGGGCCCTTCCCGTTTTCAAACAGAAATAAACTAGTTTGGAATTAATGCACACCCAAACAGGGCCCTTCCCGTTTTTGCAATCTGTTTGAATTATTAACAGATTCAAATCTGTTTGAATTCAAAACCAACAGGTATCATACCTGTTCAATTTAAAACCAAGAGCCACCTTTACATCTATAAATAGGACCGCCCTTATTTGATGTTATTGATTCAGAAATTTCGTATTTCACCTCTGCTTATTCTATTCTTCATTTTGTTGCATTTTATTTCTGAAAGAAAGAGTGTAAACACTTAGTGTGTTCGTAAGGCAAACAATTTGCAGTGCTACTATTGTTTGTGGTAGATCATTTCATCCTGGGAGATAGACGTCCAAATTCTGAAAGCACCGTGGAGAGGACGAATCTGTCTTAAGGACACAGTGTCAAACACTGGACTTGATCAGAAAATAATTCGAACAAATTAAATCAAGTAAGTTATTTAATTTATTTTCAGTGTTGTTTTTATTTATTAAAATCAGATTTAAATTTTGTTTTTGTAACAAAATAAAATCTGTTTTTATTTATTTATTTTTATTTCAAGTTTGATTTTTGTAATCAAACAAATTCTCTCCTTTTCTTTATTTCTTTAAATTCTAATTGTTGTTGTGTACACAATAGAATTAAATCTTTTAAATACAGTGAAGATTGTCGAACAATCTTAAGACAAAATCCATTTTTGGTATCTTCATTGTATTTAATTTTCTGTGTTTTCAAAGTAATATTCTGGTTGGAAAAACAAATAGTGATTTATGCTATTTCACAGATAGTAGCAATATACTGTCTCTTTTCTTTGACAACTAGTAGTAATATACTGGTGTCATTAACAATTGCAGAATATTATTTGGTATTACAGAAAATTCTTGTGATATTTTATTTTTCTAGTTTTAGTAACAAGGAAAATAAAATTATTTTGTTGTTATAATTAATTTTCTAGTTTTAGTAACTAGAAAATTAATTTGTGTTTTAATTTTTTCTGATTTTTGTAATCAGAGATTATGGCTACTACAACTGAAACTGCTTCTGGTAGTGGTACTCCTATTGTTACACCTACATCGGTCCCTATCCAGAACCATGTTCATGTACCAATCAATCATGAAGAAAAACCAGAAAAATTTAACGGTACCGAGTTTAAGAGATGGCAGCAGAAGATGCTGTTCTATCTTACGACTCTTAATTTGGCCTGGTTTCTCCATAAAGAGGCTTGTAGACGCGCCCGTGGGCCTCATGCTACAGTTCGGACTCGATTTGTGTCACGGTTCTAAATCTGAACCAAAGAGTCCAAATCTGGCAAATCGTTTTGAGAAACAGATTTTTGAAAAAGTAGTGCCAAACATGGACTGCTTTGCCAGATACAGAGTCACCACCTAAATATTTTTTATAGGAGAATTTAGGAAACCCTGACTCGGTGCCGAAGGCCACATGTCCGTCATCACCGGAGTTGTCTCGGCTCGGGAGCTTGGGTACGATCGGGGAAGGTCAGCTATGAGCACCCCCTTTCGCCCGGTCCGAAGACCGGCCTCTACTAACCGTGATATCCGTTTTTGAAAACTTTATGTGTTCTTAAACCAATTGTTAGCCTAGAATTACTATGTTATGCGCGCAGCAAACAAGTATAGACCAAATCGCCCAAATTGGAACAACACATTTCATGTTTGTTTTGAAAATGGTTTGCTACTCGCAAGTAGGCTAAAATACAGATTTTGCCACCCTCAAGTGGGCTTTTAGAGAAGATGATTTTGCCACTATCTAGTGGGCTTAAAACTCACAGTTTTAATGCATTATTCCAATTTAGGTAATTCAACCTCCATCCACAGGCATTCAAGCAGTTATATCACATAAGCAGCTAGCCTCATGGTAATCATACTGTCATGGCAACACTCACACGCATGCGATATGCTAAAGCATAAAAGCTTACCTAGTATTCCGAGCCAAAACAGAAACTAGTCAGTAATCATATGCATGATCCTAGTTCATGTTAAAAATGGCTAATGCAACACATGCAAAGATGCAATCTAAACAGGCTCGGCTAACCCTAAAATGGCATATGAAATGCTGCAACTAACAAGTACTCAACTTGGGATTGAAATACAAGTGCAGTTAGCATGATGTGCCGAGCCCGATGCATGTAAGACAAATGTATGGATGCACGCACGCTATCATACTGTTATGCTAATTTAAATATGCCCTAGTCTACCATCATAAGCGGGTAAATAAAAGGGAGAAAGAAGTGGGGGTTGGAAGACACGCACACACGCACCCACACTTATTACAAGTTTGCCCTCGCTCGGAGGGACCAAAATAATAATACAAATTAATTAACTACGCAAGCTAATTAAATATTACAAATTGCTTAATTAATTAACAAATTAACTAAACTAAAGAAAAACAGTAAACCGCCTCGGGGCGAGGGCCAGATGCAACACATGCTCGGGACTGGCTCGGAATCACACTGCCATGCATAGTTTGCCTCTGTTTTCCCTGCTCTGCTCTTCTGAAAACTGCCAAAGTCTCAGGGATGCCTCTCAGGACACTGGGGGATATCATCGGCTGAGCAGAATTTCCACCGGCAGTATCATTTAGTCACCGGCACAAAATAGATCCACCGGCCATCGATTGACTGCCGGTCGGCACTAAATACTGCCGGCCGGCAATAAATTCCTGCAGAACCTGCAACTCACAGCAGCAGAGGGCAAAATCTTGCATGGCAATGCAATTCAAACAATTTATGCACCAATCACATTCCTTATCATGTTAATGACTCAAAGGAGGATGTGCCCCGATTCTCGGACCACCAATCACGCATTTCCATGCATGATGGCCCAAAGAATCAAGTGTGCAACTTCAATTTCAAAATGCATGCAAGCCAAACAAACACACAAGGAGGCCTAACCTCTATCATACTCATCTCAAGAGGCAAGGTGATGCATGCAAGATGCAATGCAACTTAGGCATACGAGCTAAGGATGCAACATGCCGATACAAGCAAACATGCAAGGTGAGCATGAAAATAAGCAAGGGATGGTCTTAAGCATGAATTAGGCAGCTCTAGTTAGGCCCAAAACAGTGGCCAATGGAAGAAAATGAAGTGCCTCGAAATGCGTGCGCATGGGCACGCAAACCGAGGCAATGGCATATGCAATGCAATGGCTAAAATGGCATATAGAATGCAACATGGACTTATACTAACATGAGAGAGCCTCAGCCACACCCACATGAGAGGCCGATGGATGAAAATGAAGTGCCTCGAAATGCGTGCACACGGGCACGCAAACCGAGGCAATGGCATATGCAATGCAATGGCATGGAAAATGATATGCAAACATGCCAATGGGATTTCAGCACTGAAATGTGGGGAAAACAGCCCCGAAATGAGGCGAAAACACACCCGATGCATGGAATAGTCCCGAAACATGGACTTTTGGCACCCGAAATGGCTTACAGCTATACAAAGCATGCACAATATGGACATGGAGCATGAAGGCAGAAGCAAGACAGCTCTGAGACAAGCATTTTTACAGTTTATGACATGGCCAAACAGCAAGCAAAGATAGGGCTAAAATGGCATACAAAAACGGCCCTAAACATGAGGTTATGAAGCAACTCACAGCTGCTAACTCCAAACAGGTTAGGGCCCTTCAACAACATTGAAGAGGGGCCCAAAATAAGCCACTTTACAGAACTGTAAAAACCCAAAAACAGTATACAAACATGCTAGAAATGCAATGCAAAATGAGGCTCAAAAAGAGGCTATAACACAAAGTGTGCAAAATATTCAACAAACAGCCAAAGACCCTTAATAAAACATGTTAAGAAGGTCAAAATAAGACCTTTTCTAGGCCTGTAAAAAGATCAAAAACGGAAGCACAATGGGCTGCCAAAGCATGCAAAAATGGGGACCAAAAGAGAGTATAAAGGCAAGTATAGCATGAAGGTCCCAAACAGTGTTGAGCCCTTCTTCAATGTTGAAGAGGGGCTCAAAATAAGCCTATTTTCAGTTTACATCAGGCTCTAAAACAGATCACACGCAAGCCAAAAATTCTATGCAAGATTATGGCATTCAAGGAGGATATTGAAGCAAGTGCAAGCTACTGTCCTCAAACAGCAAGAGGTCCTCAATCAAACATGAAGAGGACCTCAAAATATGATGATTTGAAGTTTGGGTCGGAGCCCAAAGATGTAACCACAAGGAGCTAAGATATAGGTCAAAAAAATGCACAAAAGAGGGAAAGTGGGACTCACCCTTGTAGAACCAATCTTTAGCAACCTTTGGACCGAGTTTGGGAGCTTTTAACCTCTGGAGGACAGCCTCAAGCTGCTGGAATAGGCGTTGGATGCCTTGTGCTATGAGTTGATGAAGAAATGGCCCAAGAACAAGGGTGTTTGATGGTTGAATGGGAGAGATATAGTGAGAGATGAAGGGATATATGTATATATATATCAGATATATCTATATATCTCTTGTTTTTTGTTCCAAAAATCCAACCTCACCAATGAAGGAGGAGAGGCCCCTTATATAGGCAATCCTAAGCTTCTAAGACAAGCTTCAAAGGGTCAAAGGGGTTTAAAGGGGAGGTCAAGGCTTATTGGAGAAGCTTGGACAGCTGGTAGGTTTCTTGAGGAAGCTAAGATAAGGGGTCAAGGCTTCCTCAAGAAGCCTTGAGCAAAGGGTGCAAAAGAGGGGTCCAAAGGTGGTCAAGGGTTCAAAATAGCAACATATATGCACGGTTGAGTGTGCTGGTGCATTCCAACTGGCACAGCTGGGATGCACCAGGCTTGGAGGGTGCAAATGGTGCAAACCGGCCAGAAAATTTGGTCGTCGGCCAAAATAAAGTGCCGGTCGGCATAATATTTTGCCGGTCGGAAAAATAGATTGCCGATAGATGATTCCAGTGTCAAAAAACGGCCGGTGGGTATGAAAATTGAAGCCCCGGAAGTTAGCTTTCCAATGGCGCAAACCTTGCATCAAAATTCCTCCTGTGCAAAAAGTTATGCCCTTTTTCGTGAAGCCGCGCAGATTCGATCCAACCGGGATGATGCCGAACTTCAGCTGCTCATATCTCCCCCACCCGGACTTGGCTTTAAGAGATTCTTGAGTGAAAAATGAAGCCCCGGAAGTAAGCTTTCCGACGGTGGTGGCCTCATAGCTAAAATCCAAGTGTACAGATAGATAAGCCCGATTCAGCGAGGGCTGCTCAACTCGCTTCTACCCGGATTCATGCCGAACTTTTCCCAAACTAGTTTTCTCCTCTCCTTTCCTCTCTTCTTCAACTCCAAACCCCTAAACAAAGTGTTTTGAAGGATTTGCCTCTCTCCTTGCCGAAGAAACTGAACATTTGCCCTGCACACCTTTCTCCGCCAAGCAAAACATCAGTGGTGCCCAAGTCTTAAGGGCGGTCAAAAATGGGGTGTCTACAGTTGCCCCTCTTTGACAGAACTCGAAAGTCATAACAATGACGGGAGTGAATGTCAAAGCCCAGAGACGACCCATTTTTGACAAGGCCGAAGACTTGGACAAACAAACAAAATACCGATAAATAAATGGTTGTGCCCACAGGCTGCCTACGTATCCCTTTGCAAGTAATCAAACCAGCGTAGTTCAGGGGCAGGATGCAAATGATATGCAGGAAGACTTTGATAATTGGACTTATACGCCACGCGAAGCCAGTTTGCACTCAAAACAATGCAATGTACTAACAAGTACAAGTAAGGTGCGCAAAATAGCGCGAATGTAAACTGCACAAAATAGTGCGATGTGCAAAATAGCGCGAATGTAGCTGTGATGAAGTAATTATGCAAAATAAATGCAACATTTTAAGCGAATGCTATGCCAGCAAATAGGCATGAACCAAACTACATCTCACGCAGAAAGGATGTAAGAGAATTATGCAATTCTCACGAACATGTGCGTTAGATACACAAAAGTGAACGAAGTGTGATAGATACACTAAGTGGACAAACATGCGTGATAGATACACAAAAGTGAAGAGAGTGTGATGGATACACTAGGTAAGCGTAGTGTGATGGATACACTAAAGGTGAACACAAAGCATGGTAGATGCACCTAGTGAACAAGTATGATAGATATACTGAAAGCGAACACGAAGTGTGATAGACGCACTTAGTGAGCAAGTATGATAGATATACTAAAAGGGAACACAAAGTGTGATAGATGCACTATGTGAACAGAGTGTGATTGATACACTAAAAGCGAACACAAAGTGTGATAGATGCACAGTGTGAACAAAGTATGATTGATATACTGAAAATGAACACAAAGTGTGATAGATGCACTTAGTGAGCAAGTATGATAGATATACTAAAAGGGAACACAAAGTGTGATAGATGCACTATGTGAACAAGTATGATAGATATACTGAAAGCGAACACGAAGTGTGATAGATGCACTTAGTGAGTAAGTATGATAGATATACTAAAAAGGAACACAAAGTGTGATAGATGCACAGTGTGAACAAAGTATGATTGATATACTGAAAATGAACACAAAGTGTGATAGATGCACTTAGTGAACAGAGTGTGATTGATACACTAAAAGTGAACACAAAGTGTGATAGATGCACAGTGTGAACAAAGTATGATTGATATACTGAAAATGAACACAAAGTGTGATAGATGCACTATGTGAACATAGTGTAATTGATACACTAAAAGTGAACACGAAGTGTGATAGATGCACTTAGTGACCAAGTACGATTGATATACTAAATCAATGAAGTGTGATACAGAAAACGAGAATGTGTGTGATAGATACACAAAATGAAAGAAGTGTGATTGATACACTAAGTGAGAGTGCAATAGACACAAAAGCGAATATGTGCGTGATAGATACACAAAATGAGAATGTGTGTGATAGATACACAAAATGAAAGAAATGTGATTGATACACTAAGTGAAGAGAGTGTGATTGATACACTAAATAAGAATGTGGGTGATAGATACTCAAAGCGAGTAAAGTGTGATTGAAACACTAAGGCAAATGAAGTGTGATTGATACGCTATAGATTAGAGTATAATTGAAATTAGAGTGTAATTGATACACTAAGTGAATGAAGTGTGATTGATACACTAAGCGAATGAAGTGTGATTGATACACTAAAGTGAGTGTGTGTGATTGATACACAAAAGTGAATGACCTTAAAACGGAACTTCTTTGAATGAACCGTGCATACAATATCGTGCATGACTGAGGAAGAAACTTGATAGGTATAATGCATTACAATGCAAGTGAAGTGGGTGCATAACAATGTAGGTGGAAGAGTGCATAACCTTGAAGCAGGATTGATCTTGCGCCTGAGGTAGAGGTACACTCATATTTCGGAGCATTGACAAGGCCCTGAAGAGGTACGTCCGGAGTACAATCACGGAATTTTCTGAAGTTGACACAAACTCAGATACTTCGATTTTCGCTCTTTTGTCTTTGCTTTGCAGTCTGGAACCATCATAGCTTCAGATAGGTCCTGGTTTCACCGTTCACACTTATCGGGGGTGGACCCTACAGTTTTATGGAAAAAAGAATCTTGTTTTGCACAAACGTGAAGGATGGCACAGCACTTTGAGCACAAAACGATTTATTTTTGAAATTGAGAGATGAGTTTTCGACCAGGTATTGAGCCTACGACTGAACACAGCGAGAAAGACTCAACAACGGAAAACAAAAGGTAAACAACCTAAACACGTCGAGACACGCTCGAAATGACTCAAAGCAAGAATCGAGACAAACAAAACAAAAGACACGACACACAGACGTGCACAGGGAGCCTGTTTCACCGGGTATTATTCCCATCCTTTCTTATTTGTGATTCTCACATCACTCGGCTCTCAAGCTCGGTTTTTCTCTCAAAACCCTTTTCTCGCTTTTTCTCTCAGCGCACATCTCTCTATTTTTTAATCTCTCGTTTTTCATCCCTCCCCTGGGTGGTTGATGGATAAGCTTGAAATTGTGGGCTCTTGCCCCTGGTATTTTACCAGACTCTTGTTCACAACAGTAAGTTTCTCCCATAGAGGGGTTGTGCTACAACTGGGTGTGTAGCAAATCTGCAGCTAACATCGGTTGATGATGCCCTACTGGGGAGTTTGGACGTGGTTAGATCTGTCCAGATGAGGGAGTGGAACATCTCGCCCCATTCCAGTTCGTGCTTCGTACTTGACTTGATTCCTCGTTGCTTGGAGGATGAGAGAGATTTTAGCCCTTTGTTGTTGACTTCAGTTGTGCCCTTTTCTGGCAGGTAGAGTGCCCTTCTTGGCAAGTATGTTGAAAATGGGGAAAAGACAGGAAGCCTGACTCAATTGTGCCCCTAGTTCATCATTTTGACCATTTTTTATTTTGTTTTCTACGAAAACAATTTTTGACCAATATGAGAGTTAGATTAACACACTTGTTCGATTTTTGATTTGAAATCATGCAAGTCAGGCTATGAGCACTGAAAATTTTCCTTTTTGGGTCCAAGAAATGGTCCAGTTTTTGGAAAAGATGGAACAATTTTCGAGAAAAGTAGTCAGCTTCAGTAAAAATTCTCAAAAACTATTTTTGCAAACGGCCAATGCTTAACAAGCACGGAACCCACTCTTGAGACGCACAACCTCGGATTTGGAGGAAAATTGCCCCTTGCTGGAGGGAAGCTGCATGGCAACAGAAAGTTGCCCCTTGTTTGCACGGCACCGCAGCGCATTGAATGGCAATGGAAAGTTGCCCCTTGTCTGATTGGCACCGTAGTGTATTGTAATCAGTCCTCAGAGCGATGATTATAGCCGAACTCCCGGATACAGAAAAGACAAAGATGACTAAAACCATCACATGGACACAGTTGAATTTGAAGTGTTTTACGGCTGGACTTCAGAATGAAGTTGCCTACGTATCCCAAGGATGGGAATCAAGCCTTACGTAGTTCGGGGTTAAGGTACACTCGGGTATTTAACCTCTCCTTTTTAGGCTCTAACTTTTGCCAAGGCGCCCGATGCGGGTTTTCGACCTTGCGAGCTTTGTTCTTCTTTTCTTTTCAATTCTTTTCATTTCTTTTTGATTTTTTTGTTTTTTGCATTTTCTTCATTCCATTTTCTTTTGCATTTTTCTCCTTCTTTTTTTTTGTTCTTTTTTTCTTTTTCTTTTTCTTGCTCTAACTTTTTCCTGGGTCGCCCTTCCGGGTTTTCGGCCCAGCGAGCCTCTCAAAGGGTAAAAGTGTAACAAATCCATGCCAAATGGTTTTAGGGTTTTGAAGCCATCCGTATCTAGGAGAGTGGCTGTTGTATTGATTTACTGAAGGATCCATCTTCGGCTCTTCGAGCACATCTGACATTTTTGCCCCTAGTTTGAGGGGGGGCTTCTGATCTAGCTTTACAAGCTTCCTTTGATCTGATCTTCTTGATCTGACTTTGGTGCCTCTTGTCCGAGGGCTCCTTCAAAATGGCCACATAGGCCTCACGTTGTGGTTGACCGTTGAACGTTCTGAACTCAGGTTCAAGGTTTGAAAGTGAGGGGTCGAATCTCGAGGCTGAGAGCGATCCTAAGCTGCACAATCTCAAGAGTGATCCCACACAAGTCTTCGCAGGACTGCGCAAAGTATTTTTTGAAATTTTTTAAGAAAGCGACAAATCGCTCGCGCCGAAGACAGTGTAGAACCAATCTGGATCAAGCCAGGGTCCTTCTCAGTACTCACATTAACAAGCATGATCTCAATCATTAAGGGCTTAGCATGCCTCTCTTTCTCTCAAATGATCAAAATTTTGCAAATCCCGAGGAATTCCTTCCTCTTCGTTTTCACCGCAGTGTTCAAAAAAAGTTTTGAAAAAACTTAGGACGATACAATGATTTCAAGGCACAGAAAAGGCAGGCGAAGAGCACTGTCATTCCATTCAATACTTCCGGCACAACTGGCACACGGCAGAAGCAAACACAAGAGTGTGAAAATCACTGCTGTTCATTCAAATCTGTTGGCACAACTGGCTCCCTGGCAGAAACAGACTCAAAAGGACAAACACAAAGCAAAATAGTGATATCCGAAGTAACACCCCCGGAATCACCCGACTTTAACAAAACAGGACTGACTCGATACAACAAGACAGACCCGACTGACTCAGTATGAAAAGATTGACTCAATACAAATTGAGAAGACTGACGCAATACCCAAGTCAGAAAACACAAAAACTAGCATTCGTAAAATGCTCGAAACAGTGCGTGCCAAACGCCACATCTAGAGTAAACTGAGTGTCGCCCACAGGTGGTTCATCCCTGATCACATATTCGTACTATCCCCCGAGTTCACTGATCCAGTGGTGATAGACTTTACTGAGCTGGTGCGGCAATGACCTTGTTGTCAAACAAATCCTGTACATCATGGCGCAGACGAAAGCAGCTATTGGTCTCATGACCGGTTTGTTGGTGGTACGCACAGTACTTAGTCTGGTCATGCTTTGCAGGGATAGCATCGGGTAGGGGCCGTTGTTCCAACGGTTTCAGATGTCCTTTCCGGAGTAAGACCTCTAGCGCCTTTGACAAAGGCATATGAAGTGGAGTGAAGACCCTCTTGACTCGAGGTGGATATTTGGTTTTTTGTGAGCTACTTCCGGACGCACCGGTGAATGGGGTGGCCGTTTTTGATGCAGTGGTGGTAACCATATCTACTTCAGAAGATCTTGAACCTGCATCACCACTGGCAATTGTCTCTGCCTGTTGGGCTATGACCACAGCTTGTTGCTTGGCGAATTCTGCTTGACGGACAGTGTCTTGCTGCATGGCTTTCATACTATCCTGGAGTTGGCGCACCATCTCTTCCAGACTCGACATACTATTCTAATCTGACTGAGCAACCGGTATATCTGTGTCGGCAATAGGTTCGGAAATCTCAGCCTGACTGCTCAAAGATCACTGATCTGGTAGCTGTTGTACTGGTGGTCTGTGCCTGACTAGCCTTCTCTAGCCCTGATTACCCTTGAACTGAATCTCTGACCTGACAAAGTCTATCAGCACAAGTCTGATGAACCTCGGGGGATATCGGAGCCTTCTGAAGCTATGGTTCTAGGACTACCCCCTGCAAAAGGGAAAACAGAGAGCATCTCAGCCTAATTTCACTGGAACAGATTTGAGCATACTAGGATAAATGTACCCAATACTGATCACTGTTTCCCAAATATCTGCCTGTAAACTGATACCCTCGGGTAAAACTAATTCCCCAAATACTGATGCTGATGCCCACAGGCCTGATGCCCAGACTTGCAAACTGGTATATGCATTCCTGTAGAGATACACTCCAAAAGCACATTGCAAGTAAGAGAGAGCCAAAACACCCCTATGTTGGGGTAGGGTTTCCCTGTCCTATTTTGTCAGGAACTAGGGTTTCACTACGCACACAGCGGTTTCAAACAACCTAACATCGGGTGAGCAACCTGTCCTAGTTTGGAAGGGTCACTATGGATTCCGAATATGCACTAGGTCGAATGGTCAAAAAGGGTGCCCCGATAAAACCGGGGTTTGTGTTCCCATGCTGTCAGAGCCCATAACCGGTCAGCCTTATGGTCATGCCTTGACAAGACAAGCCTCCAGCAAACCGTTCAGGAATGGCAGATGGCAAACACTGTGTTCCTAGGCGCACCAATGCACATGCAATGCAAACAGACACATAAATGAAATCAAAATAGGATATCACGAGTTCGAGTCAAGCTCTCTAAAATCCCTAGCAGAGTCGCCAGAAACTGTAGACGCGCCCGTGGGCCTCATGCTACAGTTCGGACTCGATTTGTGTCACGGTTCTAAATCTGAACCAAAGAGTCCAAATCTGGCAAATCGTTTTGATAAACAGATTTTTGAAAAAGTAGTGCCAAACATGGACTGCTTTGCCAGATACAGAGTCGCTACCTAAATATTTTTTATGGGAGAATTTAGGAAACCCTGACTCGGTGCCGAAGGCCACATGTCCGTCATCACCGGAGTTGTCTCGGCTCGGGAGCTTGGGTACGATCGGGGAAGGTCAGCTATGAGCACCCCCTTTCGCCCGGTCCGAAGACCGGCCTCTACTAACCGTGATATCCGTTTTTGAAAACTTTATGTGTTCTTAAACCAATTGTTAGCCTAGAATTACTATGTTATGCGCGCAGCAAACAAGTATAGACCAAATCACCCAAATTGGAACAAAACATTTCATGTTTGTTTTGAAAATGGTTCGCTACTCGCAAGTAGGCTAAAATACAGATTTTGCCACCCTCAAGTGGGCTTTTAGAGAAGATGATTTTGCCACTATCTAGTGGGCTTAAAACTCACAGTTTTAATGCATTATTCCAATTTAGGTAATTCAACCTCCATCCACAGGCATTCAAGCAGTTATATCACATAAGCAGCTAGCCTCATGGTAATCATACTGTCATGGCAACACTCACACGCATGCGATATGCTAAAGCATAAAAGCTTACCTAGTATTCCGAGCCAAAACAGAAACTAGTCAGTAATCATATGCATGATCCTAGTTCATGTTAAAAATGGCTAATGCAACACATGCAAAGATGCAATCTAAACAGGCTCGGCTAACCCTAAAATGGCATATGAAATGCTGCAACTAACAAGTACTCAACTTGGGATTGAAATACAAGTGCAGTTAGCATGATGTGCCGAGCCCGGTGCATGTAAGACAAATGTATGGATGCACGCATGCTATCATACTGTTATGCTAATTTAAATATGCCCTAGTCTACCATCATAAGCGGGTAAATAAAAGGGAGAAAGAAGTAGGGGTTAGAAGACACGCACACACGCACCCACACTTATTACAAGTTTGCCCTCGCTCGGAGGGACCAAAATAATAATACAAATTAATTAACTATGCAAGCTAATTAAATATTACAAATTGCTTAATTAATTAACAAATTAACTAAACTAAAGAAAAACAGTAAACCGCCTCGGGGCGAGGGCCAGATGCAACACATGCTCGGGACTGGCTCGGAATCGTACTGCCATGCATAGTTTGCCTCTGTTTTCCCTGCTCTACTCTTCTGAAAACTGCCAAAGTCTCAGGGATGCCTCTCAGGACACTGGGGGATATCATCGGCTGAGCAGAATTTCCACCGGCAGTATCATTTAGTCACCGGCACAAAATAGATCCACCGGCCATCGATTGACTGCCGGTCGGCACTAAATACTGCCGGCCGGCAATAAATTCCTGCAGAACCTGCAACTCACAGCAGCAGAGGGCAAAATCTTGCATGGCAATGCAATTCAAACAATTTATGCACCAATCACATTCCTTATCATGTTAATGACTCAAAGGAGGATGTGCCCCGATTCTCGGACCACCAATCACGCATTTCCATGCATGATGGCCCAAAGAATCAAGTGTGCAACTTCAATTTCAAAATGCATGCAAGCCAAATAAACACACAAGGAGGCCTAACCTCTATCATACTCATCTCAAGAGGCAAGGTGATGCATGCAAGATGCAATGCAACTTAGGCATACGAGCTAAGGATGCAACATGCCGATACAAGCAAACATGCAAGGTGAGCATGCAAATAAGCAAGGGATGGTCTTAAGCATGAATTAGGCAGCTCTAGTTAGGCCCAAAACAGTGGCCAATGGAAGAAAATGAAGTGCCTCGAAATGCGTGCGCACGGGGCACGCAAACCGAGGCAATGGCATATGCAATGCAATGGCTAAAATGGCATATAGAATGCAACATGGACTTATACTAACATGAGAGAGCCTCAGCCACACTCACATGAGAGGCCGATGGATGAAAATGAAGTGCCTCGAAATGCGTGTACACGGGCACGCAAATCGAGGCAATGGCATATGCAATGCAATGGCATGGAAAATGATATGCAAACATGCCAATGGGATTTCAGCACTGAAATGTGGGGAAAACAGCCCCGAAATGAGGCGAAAACACACCCGATGCATGGAATAGTCCCGAAACATGGACTTTTGGCACCCGAAATGGCTTACAGCTATACAAAGCATGCACAATATGGACATGGAGCATGAAGGAAGAAGCAAGAAAGCTCTGAGACAAGCATTTTTACAGTTTATGACATGGCCAAACAGCAAGCAAAGATAGGGCTAAAATGGCATACAAAAACGGCCCTAAACATGAGGTTATGAAGCAACGCACAGCTGCTAACTCCAAACAGGTTAGGGCCCTTCAACAACATTGAAGAGGGGCCCAAAATAAGCCACTTTACAGAACTGTAAAAACCCAAAAACAGTATACAAACATGCTAGAAATGCAATGCAAAATGAGGCTCAAAAAGAGGCTATAACACAAAGTGTGCAAAATATTCAACAAACAGCCAAAGACCCTTAATAAAACATGTTAAGAAGGTCAAAATAAGACCTTTTCTAGGCCTGTAAAAAGATCAAAAACGGAAGCACAATGGGCTGCGAAAGCATGCAAAAATGGGGACCAAAAGAGAGTATAAAGGCAAGTATAGCATGGAGGTCCCAAACAGTGTTGAGCCCTTCTTCAATGTTGAAGAGGGGCTCAAAATAAGCCTATTTTCAGTTTACATCAGGCTCTAAAACAGATCACACGCAAGCCAAAAATTCTATGCAAGATTATGGCATTTAAGGAGGATATTGAAGCAAGTGCAAGCTACTGTCCTCAAACAGTAAGAGGTCCTCAATCAAACATGAAGAGGACCTCAAAATATGATGATTTGAAGTTTGGGTCGGAGCCCAAAGATGTAACCACAAGGAGCTAAGATATAGGCCAAAAAAATGCACAAAAGAGGGAAAGTGGGACTCACCCTTGTAGAACCAATCTTTAGCAACCTTTGGACCGAGTTTGGGAGCTTTTAACCTCTGGAGGACAGCCTCAAGCTGCTGGAATAGGCGTTGGATGCCTTGTGCTATGAGTTGATGAAGAAATGGCCCAAGAACAAGGGTGTTTGATGGTTGAATGGGAGAGATATAGTGAGAGATGAAGGGATATATGTATGTATATATCAGATATATCTATATATCTCTTGTTTTTTGTTCCAAAAATCCAACCTCACCAATGAAGGAGGAGAGGCCCCTTATATAGGCAATCCTAAGCTTCTAAGACAAGCTTCAAAGGGTCAAAGGGGTTTAAAGGGGAGGTCAAGGCTTATTGGAGAAGCTTGGACAGCTGGTAGGTTTCTTGAGGAAGCTAAGATAAAGGGTCAAGGCTTCCTCAAGAAGCCTTGAGCAAAGGGTGCAAAAGAGGGGTCCAAAGGTGGTCAAGGGTTCAAAATAGCAACATATATGCACGGGGGAGTGTGCTGGTGCATTCCAACTGGCACAGCTGGGATGCACCAGGCTTGGAGGGTGCAAATGGTGCAAACCGGCCATAAAATTTGGTCGTCGGCCAAAATAAAGTGCCGGTCGGCATAATATTTTGCCGGTCGGCAAAATAGATTTCCGATAGATGATTCCAATGTCAAAAAACGGCCGGTGGGTATGAAAATTGAAGCCCCGGAAGTTAGCTTTCCAATGGCGCAAACCTTGCATCAAAATTCCTCCTGTGCAAAAAGTTATGCCCTTTTTCGTGAAGCCGCGCAGATTCGATCCAACCGGGATGATGCCGAACTTCAGCTGCTCATATCTCCCCCACCCGGACTTGGCTTTAAGAGATTCTTGAGTGAAAAATGAATCCCCGGAAGTAAGCTTTCCGACGGTGGTGGCCTCATAGCTAAAATCCAAGTGTACAGATAGATAAGCCCGATTCAGCGAGGGCTGCTCAACTCGCTTCTACCCGGATTCATGCCGAACTTTTCCCAAACTAGTTTTCTCCTCTCCTTTCCTCTCTTCTTCAACTCCAAACCCCTAAACAAAGTGTTTTGAAGGATTTGCCTCTCTCCTTGCCGAAGAAACTAAACATTTGCCCTGCACACCTTTCTCCGCCAAGCAAAACATCAGTGGTGCCCAAGTCTTAAGGGCGGTCAAAAATGGGGTGTCTACAAGGCTCTAGCACTTAAAGAGGGTGAAAGTGATCGGCAAGTTGTTGCCGCTGTAGATGCTTGGAAACATTCAGATTTCCTGTGCAGAAACTACATCCTAAATGGCCTTGACAATATGTTGTATAATGTATACAGTCCTCTGAAAACATCAAAAGAATTGTGGGGTTCTTTGGAGAAGAAATACAAGACCGAAGATGCCGGCACGAAGAAATTTGTCGTCGGTAAATTTCTGGATTTTGTTATGGTAGACTCCCAAACGGTAATATCTCAAGTTCAAAGTTTTCAAATAATTTTGCATGATATTCATTCAGAAGGTATGTCTCTTAGCGAGTCATTCCAAGTCGCTGCTTTAGTGGAAAAGTTACCACTGGCTTGGAAAGATTTCAAAAATTATTTAAAACATAAACGCAAAGAGATGACCATGGATGAGTTGATTGTAAGATTAAGAATTGAGGAAGATAACTGAAAGGCTGAAAAGAGGAATGGGAAAAATCCCATTGAGTCCAAGGCTAATGTGGTTGAACAAGTTCATAAACCACATAACAAAAAGAGGAAGTTTACTGGAGATGGTCCTAAACAAGGCGACAACAATGGCAACAAGAAGTTCAAAGGAAAATGCTATAACTGTGGCAAAACTGGACATCGAGCTTCTGGCTGCCGCCGCCCTAAGAAGGATCATGGAAGTACAAGTAAGAAGACCACCAATCAGGCCAATGTAACAGAATTGGATTACATCTCTGACGGAGTGAATGACATCTACCTTTCTTGTCACACCCCAAACCGGCCCCTAAAAGTTTGGGCATGACCACTTCAGAAACGGACACTTAACCTGTTATATATATGATATATAGGGCCTGAACAGAAGCATTAAATATCAAAATTGACAATAGAAACAAACTCCATTGAGCTACTACTATCATGCCAGGATCACAAACTTTAAACAGACAAATAAAATCTAAAACATACATCCGAATGTCGGGTATATATACGCACATATACACAAGCCCAGCTCTATAATTGGGCATACACCAAAACATTTCGGAAGAAAGTATTATACACATTTCAACCTTAGGCCAACAACTAGAGTGCAAAACCAAAGTTCGTCAAAACTTCATGAAAATAAGAGCAGCTTCTCTTAGGCTTGGACATGGAAAGGTTGACCAAAGAGGACAAGCGTCATGGTTTAGGACTGATCACTTGGTTGGTTACCTACAGAAACAGACATAACATAGGGTGAGCCAAGCTCAGTGAATAGTATGATACATAAATGCACAATTTAAACATAATTCATAACAATGCATAAATAAATGCGAAGATCATGTAGTTAATCTGTTCCTGTTTTCATGTTATATGGCCTTAGGCCCCAGTCGTGAGTCATAATGGTTTTAAGCCCATGAATACATTAACATTAAGCTTTTAAACATAATGGCATATAGCCCTTGAACATATGGCATGGAGCCCTTGTCAGAATGGCATTACAGCCCTTGAACATATAAATATATGGACTCAAGAGGTGTCTCACACGGATTCTAGAGGTGACTCACATTGTAGCACTTAGTTCCGTGTAGCACTTTGTTTCATATTAGAATGGCATAAGCCCTTATCAGATTGGCATTACAGCCTTTATCAGAATGGCATTAAGCCCTTAAAACATATTGGCATTAAAGCCCTTGAACATGCATATATGAACCCAAGAGGTGTCTCACACGGACTCTAGAGGTAACTCACATCGTAGCACTTAGTTCCGTGTAGCACTTTGTTTCATTTCATAACAACTTATACAGATGGCCATGAGCCTCATAACTTTCACAGAATGGCTTTCAGCCTCATAATTTTCACATATGTATGGACTCAAGAGGTGTCTCACATGGACTCTAGCGGTGGCTCACAATGTAGCACTTAGTTCCAAGTAGCACTTTGTTCCATACCAATAATTAGTAGGTTTTACAGACCAAACCATACATAAATGTCATACTATAAACGGAAATAAATTCATACATATGCATTATGCTTGAATCATTAACAGAAATCAGAACTCATACTTACTTATACTTAGCCTTTTAATAGCGCTGGCAAATCAATAAAAAACCATCCTTGTTAGTTCTATAAAGAAATTCCTCAACATTGTGAACTTATAATATACTTGAACTTGTACATATGTAAGCATGTAACGTAGCTTGTAACATACTTACGCTTGTATCGTACTTAAACTTATAACATACTTAAGCTTGTAACGCACTTAAACTTGTAACATACTTGAACTCATAACATGCGTATACTTGTAACATACTTGAATTTATAATATACATGGACTTATAACATACTTGGACTTGTAACATACATGAACTTATAACATACTTAAACTTGAAAACTTGTAACACATTTAAACTTGTACATACTTGTACTTGTAACCTTACTTAAACTTGTACATATTTGAACTTGTCACACATATATAAACTTGTAACATTCTTGACTTAGAGCATACGTAAACTTATAACAGACTTAAACTTAGAACATACGTAAACTTGTAACTTAATTATTTGAACCACGGTATTATTATCCCTGGGTAAGGGCCTTGTGCTAAAGATGATGTGAATACTTCTACATATATGAATAATCATTAACTTAATAGAAAACAGAGCTTTTCTTGTTATATCACGTCATTCTCATGCACTTAACAAAATAGAATGGTTCATATTCTTATGTGGGTTGCATACTAATGGTAAACCTTTACATTCCTATCATAGATTCTAAACGTTCTTGGGTCCCTTCATAACATAATCTTAATTCACACAACATCATTCTTCAAGGATGAACATAAGTTCCACTTATTCTTTAAGAAATAACATACTATGCTGATAAATAACAAAGGCTAATATTCGTCATTAACGAAATATAAGGATTCCAAAATCATACCGACGTACGCAAATCTTTCAGCGTTCATATAAGCTCACATTGCTTTCCAATTGTCATAATGTTTGAATAATACTTACAAAGAACAGAGCATTAGTGACAATAATTGTCAATAGTATATAAAGTGTACATTCTTGTACTACTACTCACAGTGCTACAACGGAGTGCTTGCCCCTCCTGGAGTGTGCCCTGTACATACACATAACTTAGTCATTAGTTCTTTTGCTTTCTTAATTCCTTTCCTGCTTTAGTTTACTTCGAATGAATTTACGGGCATCTTAGGGACATCAAACACAAATTCTAAAAATACCAGAGGGTTAAGCACGTAAAACCGAGCAAACAAATTTTTGCAGCATGGGCCGCACGTGCGGCTGTGAGCCCCGCACGTGCGGCGATTCTAGCAGAAAGTAGTCCGAAAATGCAGAAAAACCCAATTTTTGATACATTTTTCAAGGCTCAAAATAGGTTCTTTTAATTGATGAAACATGGTTCAAAATCATGTAAATAGGATCTATAACATAGATCAATCTTCATGCAATTTGGACTTTTGATCTTAACTCACAAACACAACTTAACTTCATAACATTCCTATCTTCTCACACATAGCTATATATACACACATGAACATTTAGCTACATATTCAAACTTCAAAAACATGATTCTAATTAATCATTCACCACATATTTGTTCCATAACATAAACCCTAACTTGTATAACATAAAGAACTTTCTACTTAGTTATCAAAGAGAGGAACCATTAAGAATGAATTACACATACCCTCCATTAAAATCTTTATAGCCCCTTTAATTTCCCAATCTTCTTCCTTGGAAGCTTCTTCTTCTTTCTCCCCAATTCTCCTCTCCTAACCCTCTTAGGAGATATTTTTGTGTTTTTGGGTCCAAGTCAATGACTAGAGCATGCATATATATATATATATATATATATATTATGTTATAATAATTGAATAGGACAAAAATCAATCGTTTAAGCATCCCAAATTGAAATTTCACAGAAACATTTAATATTACTTAAAAATTATGTTGATCACATATATAACATCAATTTCAGATAATTAAGTCCCTAAGGCTTCCAATTTCTGCTTTAAACATTCTACATGGAACAGATACTTTTCTTGCTCAGCAGATAGACATCCTTAAATAGGGGATTTACTTACTTAACCGTAATTCCACATGGAATTTCACAATAAGCATATAAATATACAGAATAAGGGAACTGAAAGTATACTAGAATCATAGACGAGGGTCGGGTTATTACATTTCTGCTGTGGTGTCTGAGGCTAACTTGGTTGGAAATCCCAAAGAGTGGCGGGTTGACATTGGAGCAACTCGTCACATATGTGCGGACAAGAAAATGTTCACTACCTACAATGAGGCTACAAATGGTGAACAACTTTTCATGGGAAATTCTTCTACTTCTACTGTGGCTGGACAAGGAAAAGTTATCTTGAAGATGACATAAGGGAAAGAACTGACCCTCAACAACGTACTGCATGTACCTGACATCCGGAAGAATTTAGTTTCTGGTTCTTTGTTAAGTAAAAATGGATTTAGGCTTGTCTTTGAGTCTGATAAATTTGTATTAACAAAGAGTGGTATGTATGTAGGTAAGGGATACATGAGTGATGGTCTCTTTAAGTTGAATGTAATGACAGTTGTACCAAAAATTGCTATGAATAAGAATAACACATCTTTTGTTTATATTCTTGAGTCAAATTTATGGCATGGTAGATTAGGACATGTAAATTTTGATGCTTTGCGTAGATTAATTGGTTTAGATCATATACCAAAGTTTGAAATTAACCCTAATCATAAATGTGAAATTTGTGTAGAAGCGAAACTAACTAAGGCTCCATTTAAATCGGTTGAAAGAAAAACCGAACCTCTAGAATTAATTCATACTGATGTATGTGATTTAAAATTTATTCAAACTAGAGGAGGCAAAAAGTATTTCATAACATTTATCGATGATCGCACAAGATATTGTTATTTTTATTTGCTTAGAAGTAAAGATGAAGCCTTAGAAATGTTTAAACTCTACAAAACAGAAGTTGAAAATCAACTTGGTAAAACCATTAAAATGGTTAGAAGTGATAGGGGTGGTGAATATGATGCACCATTAAATGAATTTTGTGCACAACATGGCATTATTCACCAAACTACAGCCCCTTATTCTCCACAGCAAAATGGAATTGCTGAAAGGAAGAATAGAACCCTCAAAGAAATGATGAATGCCATGTTACTAAGTTTAGGTTTACCACAGAACTTGTGGGGGGAAGCAATATTGTCTGTTAATTATGTTCTTAATAGAATACCCCACAAGAAAACCAACAGCACTCCTTATGAATTGTGGAAAAGTCGACCGCCTTCCTACAAATACTTAAAAGTGTGGGGGTGTTTGGCAAAAGTTGAAGTTCCTGTTCCTAAAAAGACTAAGATTGGACCAAAAACAGTAGACTGTGTGTTTATTGGTTATGCTCAGAATAGTAGTGCATATCGGTTTCTGACTTATAAATCAGAAATACCTGATATAAATGTGAACACTATTATAGAGTCAAGGAATGCTGTGTTTTTTGAACATGTCTTTCCTTACAAGAAAGGACAGGAATTAAGTTCACAGAAAAGAACATATGATTGTACACAAAGTCAAGAGACTAATGACAATCAAACACAAGAGACTAGTAATAGCCTCAACCAACAGGATTTAACTGATGATGAACCAAGACGAAGTAAAAGAGCGAGAACATCAAAATCCTTTGGTCCAGATTTTCTGATATACTTGTTAGAAAATGAACCTCAAAGCTTTAAGGCAGCAATGACAGGTCCTGAAGCACTTTTGTGGAAAGAGGCTGTTAATAATGAAATTGAATCCATTATGAAAAATCATACTTGGGAATTGGTGGATCTTCCACCAGGTTCTAAACCTCTTGGATATAAATGGATATTCAAGAGAAAAATGAAAGCAGATGGTTCAATTGACAAGTATAAAGCAAGACTTATTGTTAAAGGTTACAGACAAAAGGAAGGTCTGGACTATTTTGACACATATTCCCCTGTGACAAGAATAACATCCATTCGCATGCTTATTTCTATAGCAGCGTTGTTTAATTTAGAAATACATCAAATGGATGTTAAGACAGCTTTCTTAAACGGTGATATAAATGAAGAGATCTATATCGAGCAACTCGAAGGGTTTGTAGTATCAGGACAAGAAGAGAAAGTTTGTCGACTTGTAAAATCCCTTTATGGATTAAAACAAGCACCTAAGCAATGGCATGAAAAATTTGATTATGCAATGCTTACTAATGGGTTTAAGATAAACGAATGTGACAAATGCGTCTATGTTAAAAACACTGACCAAGGATATGTCATAGTTTGTCTTTATGTGGATGACATGCTTATCATTGGAAGCAGTCAAAACTTGATCAAATCAACTAAGCAGATGCTTAACAAAAGATTTGATATGAAAGATATGGGGGTCGCAGATGTTATACTAGGAATGAAAATTACTAAAACATCTGACGGATTTGCATTATCTCAATCACATTATATTGAGAAAATTCTTGGTAAATTTATCAAGGATGATATGAATTTAGCTAGAACACCTGTAAACGTCAATCCTTATTTATTGAAAAATAAAGGTGATGCAGTGTCTCAGTTAAAATACTTCCAAATCATTGGAAGCCTGATGTACCTAATGAATTGTACTCGTCCTGATATAGCTTATGCTATCAATAAATTGAGTAGGTACACTAGTAACCCCGGAGAAGACCATTGGAAAGCGATCATTCGGGTTCTTAGATATCTAAGATTCACCCGTGATCTTGGTTTGAACTTTACTCGATATCTAGCAGTACTTGAAGGTTATTGTGATGCAAATTGGATATCGGATACTAAAGATTCAAAATCCACAAGTGGATATGTCTTTATTCTAGGAGGCGCTGCTGTTTCTTGGAAATCCACGAAACAAACTTGCATCGCACGATCCACAATGGAATCCGAGTTCAATGCTTTGGACAAAGCAGGAGAAGAAGCAGAATGGCTTCGTCACTTCTTAGAAAACATTCCAATGTGGCCAAAACCTGTGCCAGCTATTTGCATTCATTGTGATAGTCAATCTGCAATAGGCAGGGCACAGAATCATATATATAATGGTAAGTCACGACATATTCGTCGTCGACATAATACCGTAAGGAAATTGTTGTCAAATGGAATAATCTCAATAGATTATATAAAATCTAAAGAGAATATTGCGGATCCGTTAACAAAAGGTTTGACAAAAGAGCTAGTGTATAGTTCATCGAAGGGGATGGGATTAAAGTCTATTACATAAGAGTCGTCATAATGGTAACCCTACTTATATGAATGGAGATCCCAAGAACTAAGTTCAAAGGGACAACTAAGTTATGTATGGCTCACCAGAAATCACCTAGGGATTAAAAAAAATTCCCTACCCATTCCTATGGTGAGAGTGATATCTGCAACATATGTTGTATACAGAGGTATAAGGATAAGCTTTGCTTTTAATGATTACTTATATCTTGATTAAGGTATAAAATCAAGACGAGTATAAGGAGATACTCACAATAAGAATCACCTATATGAGTGTTGAACTGGGGCCGGTTCTATGAGAATGAAAAGGCTAAATTCTCTAGAAACACTTATGAAAACTAGGCGCGTTCAAGGCCAAAATGAACACAACAGTGAGAACCACGATGTGTTAGAAGATATTTTGTGTGAAATCTATTGTCTTGGCTTACACAAACGGCTGAACAATTCAAGGCATCGCGTCCATTGGTTGGCCTGTAAGTCCGATAGGTTATCACTAGGGAAGGTTCAAGGTCGAAAACTACCTATCCTGATGCAAGATATTTTCGACTTATACTCTTTCGTTAAAGTCTACATATTGTTGCATTTCCGTTGTCATCAAATTCCATTCATGTGGGGGATTGTTGGAAATGGTAGAAAAATTCTGGGTAAAACCAGAATTTTTTCTCAAGTTTGGTCTATTTTTTAGGTGGGCCCCGAGCGTCGATTTACTTGAGTCAAAGTGGTAACGCGTTCTATGCCGCGTTGTGATTCACGTGGTATATTTGGTTGCTCAAAATCATTACCGAGTGAATGGGAAATTGAAGCCAAAGTGTGCTCCATGGAAATGGAGTTTTGGTGGAAATTCCTTAAGGTTGTAAAATGGCTTGTCCCACATTGATTTGGTGGGAAGTTTTGAAATGGTTTATAAGGCATGGGTTTGGTACTTGGGGTGTGCCCCAAGGGGTACCCAAGTGTTTTAGAGGGAGAGGTTATGGGCAAAATGGGCTATACCCATTGGACCCAAAAATCACAACACATGCGCGCACGCGCCGCAGCCGCCGTCCGTCCGGTCGGGTGGGTTGGGCTGGGCTTGGGCGCGGGTGCGTGGTGTGTGGTTGGGTTGGGCTTATTCGGCCCAATACTAATCTTTTTGGGCAAAAAACATTTGAATTTAATTTTATTTTTGGTACAATAAAATCTAGAATTCGAATTAAACTGATTTGGATTTTCTGTACATCCAAACAGGGCTCTTCCCGTTTTCAAACAGAAATAAACTAGTTTGGAATTAATGCACACCCAAACAGGGCCCTTTTCCTTTTTTGCTATCTGTTTGAATTATTAACAGATTCAAATCTGTTTGAATTCAAAACCAACAGGTATCATACCTGTTCAATTTAAAACCAAGAGCCACCTTTACATCTATAAATAGGACCACCCTCATTTGATGTTATTCATTCAGAAATTTCGTATTTCACCTCTGCTTATTCTATTCTTCATTTTGTTGCATTTTATTTCTGAAAGAAAGTATAGCGATCCCGGGTTTACCCTTGTTGTACAGTGATCCGGACATGTGTCCGTGGATGTTGGTAGTTGTTTATTATCTTGTTTACATCCTCTTTACTTTGTATATTGAGTTATAGGATGTGTTGGGAAGGTTTGTTACAGGTTGGTTGTGTTTGGGAGCCTAGTGCTGCTGCCCAGATTTTTGGACCTTCGCGCGAGCGAGGAGTTGGTCGCTCGAGCGAGAGTTGAGTTTGTGTCTGGTGGATCGAGCCAGAGTGGCTTCATTCGAGCGAGCGATTGCGTCTGGTTCTGGACCTGAGAGTTGCATTTCTTGGCTCGAGCGGTCTGGTTTGTTCTTCGCTCGAGCGAGAGGTCTGTCGCTCGAGCGAGCTTTTGGTTGCAGACCTGAGGGTTTGAGTTGTTGGCTCGAGCGAGCATTCTTTCGCTCGAGTGCACTTCTGAGTTTTTGGCTCGAGCGAGAACTTCTTGGCTCGAGCGAGAGTTTTCTGTGTCTGGTCGCTCGAGCGACGAAGTCTTTGCTCGAGCGAGCGTGTTTTATATCAGCGGACAGTAGCGATTTTGAACTTCAGTTTTTCACTTTCTTTTTTTGATCAAACCCTAGATCCGAGACTCTCTCTCTCTAAACTTACACTCTCTCTAAGAATTGATCTCCCTAGAGTGTGAATCTAGCCTAGGGCCTTTGTTAAAAAGATAGAGGGCGTTGAGAGCTTTGTTTTAATCTGAAAAAGTTTGGATTTGGAACACGTTGATCTTCGAGTCTTCATCTCCTTTTTGGCTCAAACTTCGAGGGAGGGATATCCTACTCCTCTCTATGGATTTTGTCTTTAAATTTTAGTATTTTGAGATGTTGGGGTTGGTTTGATAATTTTGAAAAAGTTTGGGGCTTTTGTGTTATTTTACAAAAGTTGGGGTTTTATTCATAATAAACCTAGACGCATGTTTGGCATAGAGAAATGGAATAAATGTTGAATCATTGATGAAAATGGGACCTAAGGGTTGAAATGGTAATTATGGATAACGACCTAATTACATTGTTTGATTAATTGGGATAATTAATTGTGAGAAATAAGGAAATGAAATGTTGATTGAATATCCATTGTGCATTTATTTTCTGTTTAGAAATAACTGCTTTGGGCTATCGGTGGAGGATAGTCGTGATTGTTGTAGACAATGCATGATGATTAGGCAAACGGAAACTAATCAATGGAATGTGTCATGGAATTTGACGGTTGATAGAATACATTAACTGTATGTATTGAGTGATTGTATATAGAACCAATGTGTTTGTATACGTTTGTGTAGAGGAGGAGATGGGGGATGTACTCCGCGGTTTAGGGGAAGATAGGGGATGTACCTCTAAACCGGATAGTATTGGGAGAAGATAGGGGATGAACTCCGTAGATACAGCTCATATGCTTGTCTAGAGAAGTGAAGATAGAGCTTATATGCTTATCTTTGTGAAGTGTGGATATAGCTCATATGCTTATCTGTGAATATGGGATATTGTTGTTATACATATCTGTTGAGAATGTGGATATAGCTTATATGCTTATCTGTGAATGTGGGATATAGTTTTTATACATATCTGTTGAGAATGTGGATAGAGCTTATATGCCTATCTGTTGAAAAAGGGGAAAATGAAAAGTAACTTGGACTCATAAGTCGTATGACATAAATATGTGATTTATGTGAATGTATTAGTGTTGGCCATCTATCAATTGCTAATCTTTTAGTCATTGTTCATGGTTGGTTTAGTGTATTTCTACTGGGCTGTGGCTCACCCTATATGGGAATATCATTTTCAGGTACAGGTAGCATGCCACCTCCAAGGGCATAGCTTGGGAGGCTAGAGGCGGACATACTTTTGTCGTTTACTTTTTGATGTATTACATGTAATTCAAGCCAAGGGCTTAATGTGTAATGAGTTAGTACTCTTTTGTTGTAACCAAGTGTTAACTTGGAAAGCTGTAAGCCCATAGGGCATTTGCATTTATTGTTAACATGTAATACTTATGTAATGAAATTCTGATATATGGAAGAATGTGGAACTTTTACATATCAATGCATGTCTTATTTGATGGGTTTAATGTTATTATTTTGAGGGCGTTACAGAAAGAGTATAAACACTTAGTGTGTTCGTAAGGCAAACAATTTGCAGTGCTGCTATTGTTTGTGGTAGATCATTTCATCCTGGGAGATAGACGTCCAAATTCTGAAAGCACCGTGGAGAGGACGAATTTGTCTTAAGGACACAGTGTCAAACATTGGACTTGATCAGAAAATAATTCGAACAAATTAAATCAAGTTATTTAATTTATTTTCAGTGTTGTTTTTATTTATTAAAATCAGATTTACATTTTGTTTTTGTAACAAAATAAAATCTGTTTTTATTTATTTATTTTTATTTCGAGTTTGATTTTTGTAATCAAACAAATTCTCTCCTTTTCTTTATTTCTTTAAGTTCTAATTGTTGTTGTGTACACAATAGAATTAAACCTTTTAAATACAGTGAAGATTGTCGAACACATACTTGGTTCAGGGCACTAGTTGGACTTTCATACACTGTCCGAGGATTATATTATTTCGTTTTCCAGTGAGTAGCTTCATGCTACATATTTTTATAAATGTTTCTCTACCGTGAACTGTTGGAAAATTAAACTGTTGTTTCAGGACTAAATTGTTTTGATAAAATTATTATATTATCAATGGAATCAAATTATTTCTGAAACATGTGTTAACTTAGCATACTGTAAACTATTTGTTTTGGTCTCACGTTTATAATGGTGAACTACCATGTTTTGCGATACTGATGTGTATTGATTATTGGGACCATCTGTGTATTTTAGTCCAGGGAAATTATTCCACTGTGTGTGGTGACTCTGGCCACTACGGAACAGATCCATGTTGGGCCGTGAACTTGTAGTTTTTTTTTTCGTTCATTTTTGATGAACTTTTTCTGAAAAAAGTTTGCGTTTTAGAATCTATGCAACTATATGGACCAAATAAGTTATAAAAAAAAATGAAAAACAATTCGTTAAAAATAAAAGTGAAAATAAGTTGGTGATGGTTTTAGATCATTCTACATTAGATACACAAAAAATGTAAAATCTTTTATACAAATTTAAAAAATCTAATATTCGAAAGAAAAAAAAATGAGTTTTTTTGGTTAGTTGCCTAACCCACCAAATGATGTTGATTGAAATAGAAAAAATCATCATTTTTATGTTTTGTAATCATCACCAAGGACTGATCCACAGGGTGTGAAAGTATATTTAGATTTTCAAATTTTCAAGATCCATCCATGATCATAATAGTACAAATTTAATTATTTTATACATGAAAAATAAAAGTCCATCCAGGATCATCACAATATTAATTTTTTATTTTCTACTACACGTAAAAAAGAAAAAAAGAAAAAGTGGTGGTTGTCCAATGACTTAAACTAAAGCTATAGCCAGAGAACCTACAGGTTCACTGTCTAGCCTGAGTTCAACCAAGCTGACCACAACCTACAGGGTTTAACTAAGCTTGGTAGAACCGAGAGGTTTACTCGGTCTAGCCTGAGTTCAACCAAGCTAGCTAGAACCTAGTGGTTTACTCGGTTTAGCCTGGGTTCAACCAAGCTAGCTAGAACCTACAGGTTCGCTGGTCTAGCCTAAGTTCAAGCGTTGAAGCCGTCTATCAACTTTACCATCATCCAACCACTTTGGTGCCCTCGCTTGAGTCATAAGCTAACGCTACTTAGCTCGGCAATTATTAGATGTATCAATCACCCCTTATATTCAAACATTATGCGTTGTTTTTAAACGATGTGGGATAAGTTTACGATTACACTACTGCCAATATTTAAACTTTACACTATCTTTTTTCTAATTAGATTATGAACGATGTTGGAATTGATTTACGATTCTACTACTACAAATATTTAAACTTTACACTATCTTTTTTCTAATGAGATTATGTTTCTTTCTCTTCCGTAGTAGCCGCCATCGTCCGCCACCATCATCGAACCGTCTCTTGTCTTTCCCACCCACAAGGACCAACTGCCATGGGAAGGGAGAGGTTGAGAGAAAAGAAAATGGAAAAAAAAGGGGTCGCAAACAAGTAAGAACTTTTGTGTGTGTGATAGGTCTCTATCTTTCTTCTCCCTTTGTTTTTGTTCCTTATCCGTACTCTATTATTATTTAGTTCATTGGTGGAGAGGTTGTAGGTTTATGTATTTTGTATATATATACGGTTAAGAAATCTGAGGTGTTAAATTCATGTATAAAGAATGGGTATAATTCTCAGTCCAAAAATTCTACACAGAATCACAAATTTTAAAAATCAAGAAACCAAATCAAACGAATGAATTTTACACTGAAATTTTTACAGTAGATTAATTACATATTTAGCTGCATAGCTGAAGTTTTTCATAATTTTTGGGAGTCAAAATCCATATAAACCGATGCGTTTAAATCTGTCCAGAAAACTTGTTTAAAACAGTAAATTCGGGAGTGTCGTTCTCTTTGGGTATAGATCCAAAAATTATCAAATTGGTGTCATTAGAACCGGTTACGAGTCTAGTTTCTTACATTCTTGGCCTTGCATTTATTGCTATTGTATACTAAGAGAACCATTAATTTTTTTATAGTGCTGCAGAAAACAACCTGTTTAGATATAATTAATTGTAAATAATTATTTTGACAAGCAAATCAATTGAGACCGATTGGGTTTGAAACTTAGGATATATTACTTATTATATGGAGGGTTGTGGAACTTTTGGAATAGCGTGGAGTGGATTTTGTAATTTTCAAACTTAGCGAATTGATTGGGAAAGTTTGTTTGAAACTCTGTTTTATCTTAAATTTACTTTTAATTAAGTTTCGAATTGAACCTATGTCTTGGGTAATTGTAGACCATGAAGAATATGAACTTAGGTATTATTTAAGAGTAATGGTGAGTGGGGTTGAGCTGTGTTAGTGCGCTTTAGTGTGGGATACTTAATTTATTATTCTCTTTAGTATTTTTAAATTAGTAGTGACGTGTAGTCTTCATACTTGGTTCAGGGCACTAGTTGGACTTTCATACTCTATCCGAGGATTATATTATTTCATTTTCAAGTGAGTAGCTTCATGCTACATATTTTTATAAATGTTCCCCTACCTTGAACTGTTGGAATATTAAATTGTTGTTTCAGGACTAAACTGTTTTGATAAAATTATTATATTATCAATGGAATCAAATTATTTATGAAACATGTGTGAACTTAGCATACTGTAAACTGTTTGTTTTGGTCTCACGTTTATAATGGTGAACTACCACGTTTTGTGATACTGATGTGTATTGACTATTGGAACTATCTGTGTATTTTAGTCCAGGGAAATTATTCCACTGCGTGTGGTGACTCTGGCCACTAGGGAACAGATTTGGGTTGGGCCGTGAACTTGTAGTTTTTTTTTTCCGTTCATTTTTGATGAACTTTTTCTGAAAAAAGTTTGCGTTTTAGAATCTACGCGACTATATGGACCAAATAAGTTATAAAAAAAAATGAAAAACAATTCATTAAAAATAAAAGTGAAAATAAGTTGTTGATGTTTTTAGATCATTCTACATTAGATACACAAAAAATGTAAATTCTTTGATGCAAATTTAAAAAATCTAATATTCAAAAGAAAAAAAAAATCAATTTTTTTGGTTAGTTGCTGAACCCACCAAATGTTATTGATTGAAATAGAAAAAATCGTCATTTTTATGTTTTGTAATCATCACCAAGGACTGATCCACACGGTGCGAAAGTATATTTAGATTTTCAAATTTTCAAGATCCATCCATGTTCATAACAGTACAAATTTATTTATTTTATACATGAAAAATAAAAGTCCACCCCTGATCATCACAATATTAATTTTTTATTTTCTACTGCACGTAAAAAACGAAAAAAAAAAGAGGTGGTGGTTGTCCAATGACTTAAACTAAAGCTATAGCCAGAGAACCTACAGGTTCACTGTCTGGCCTGAGTTCAACTAAGCTCGCCACAACTCACATGTTCACTCGTCTGGCCTGAGTTCAACTAAGCTGACCACAACCTACAAGGTTTAACTAAGCTTGGTAGAACCTAGAGGTTTACTCGGTCTAGCCTGAGTTCAACCAAGCTAGCTAGAGCCTAGTGGTTTACTCGGTTTAGCCTAAGTTCAACCAAGCTAGCTAGAACCTACAGGTTCGCTGGTCTAGCCTGAGTTCAAGCGTTGAAGCCATCTATCAACTTTACCATCATCCAACCACTTTGGTACCCTCGCTTGTGTCATATGCTAGCGCTACTTAGCTCGGCAATTATTAGATGTCTCAATCACCCTTTATATTCAAACATTACGCGTTGTTTTTAAACGATGTGGGATAAGTTTACGATTATACTGCTTCCAATATTTAAACTTTACACTATCTTTTTTCTAATGAGATTATGTTTCTTTCTCTTCCATAGTACCCGCCATCATCCGCGACCATCACCGAACCGTCTTTTGTCTTTCCCACCTACAAGGACCAACTGCCACGGGAAGAGAGAGGTTGAGAGAAAAGAAAAAGTAAAAAAAAAGGGGTTGCAAAAAAGGAAGAACTTTTGTGTGTGTGGTAGGTCTCTATCGTTCTTCTGCTCTTTGTTTTTGTTCTTTATCGTTACTCTATTATTATTTAGTTCATTGGTGGAGAGGTTGCAGGTTTATGTATTTTGTATATATATACGGTTAAGAAATCTGAGGAATTAAATTCATGTATAAAGAACGGGTATAATTCTTAGTCAAAAAATTCTGCACTGAATCACAAACTTTAAAAATCAAAAAACCATATCAAACGAATGAATTTTGAACTGAAATTTTTAAAGTAGATTAATTATACATTAAGTTGCATATCTGAAGTTTTTCATAATTTTTTGGAGTCAAAATCCATATAAACCGATGCGTTCAAATCTGTCCAAAAAACTAGTTTAAAACAGTAAATTCGGGACCGACGTTCCCTTTAGGTATAAATCCAAAAATTATCAAATTAGTGTCATTAGAACCGGTTACGAGTCTAGTTTCTTATATTCTTGGCCTTGCTTTGATTGCTCGTGTATACTAAGAGAACCATTAATTTTTTTAAAGTGCTGCAGAAAACAACCTATTTAGATATAATTGATTGGAAATAATTATTTTGACAAGAAAATCAATTGAGACCAATTGGGTTTGAAACTTAGGATATATTACTTATAATCTGGAGGGTTGTCGAATTTTTGGAATAGCGTGGAGTGGGTTTTGTAATTTTCAAACTTAGCGAATTGATTGGGAAAGTTTGTTTAAAACTCTGTTTTATCTTAAAGTTACTATTAATTAAGTTTCGAAGTGAACCTATGTCTTGGGTAATTTTAGACCTTGAAGAACATGAACTTAGGTATTATTAAAGAGTAACGGTGAGTGGGGTTGAGCTGTGTTAGTGCACTTTAGTGTGAGATACTTAATTTATTATTCTCTTTAGTATTTTTAAATTAGTAGTGACGTGTAGTCTTCATACTTGGTTCAGGGCACTAGTTGGACTTTCATACTCTATCTGAGGATTATATTATTTCGTTTTCAAGAATTATTTTATAAATGTTCTCCTACCTTGAACTGTTGGAAAATTAAATTGTTGTTTCAGGACTAAACGGTTTTGATAAAATTATTATATTATCAATGGAATCAAATTATTTCTGAAACATGTGTGAACTTAGCATACTGTAAACTGTTTGTTTTTGTTTCACGTTTATAATGGTGAACTACCACGTTTTGCGATACTAATGTGTATTGATTATTGGGACCATCTGTGTATTTTTGTCCAGGGAAATTATTAGACTATCTGTGGTGACTCTGGCCACTAGGTTTATTCATTTTGTATATATATATATATATACGGTTAAGAAATTTGAGGAGTTAAATTCATGTACAAAGAATGGGTATAATTCTTAGTCAAAAAATTCTGCACAGAATCACAAGCTTTAAAAATCAAAAACCATATCAAACGAATGAATTTTGAACTGAAATTTTTACAGTAAATTAATTACATATTGAGTTGTATATCTGAAGTTTTTCAAATTTTTTGGGAGTCAAAATCCATACAAACTGATGCGTTGAAATCTGTCCAGAAAATTGGTTTAAAACATTAAATTTGGGAGTGTCGTTCTCTTTGGGTAGAAATCCAAAAATTATCAAATTAGTGTCATTAGAACCGGTTACGAGTCTAGTTTCTTACATTTTTTTGTCTTGCATTGATTTCTCGTGTATACTAAGAGAAGCATTAATTTTTTTAAAGTGCTGCAGAAAACAACATGTTTAGATATAATTAATTGTAAATAATTATTTTGATAAGCAAATCAAGTGAGACCAACTGGGTTTGAAACTTAGGATATATTAGTTGTTATCTGGAGGGTGTTGGAATTTTTTGAATAGCATGGAGTGGGTTTTGTAATTTTCAAAGTTAGCGAATTTATTGGGAAAGTTTGTTTAAAACTCTGTTTTATCTTAAATTTACTTTTAATTAAGTTTCAATTTGAACCCATATCTTGGGTAATTTTAGACCCTGAAAAACTTGAACTTAGGTATTATTTAAGAGTAATGGTGAGTGGCGTTGAGCTGAGTTAGTGCGCTTTTGTGTGGGATACTTAATTTATTATTCTCTTTAGTATGTTTAAATTAGTAGTGATGTGTAGTCTTCATACTTGGTTCAGGGCACTAGTTGGACTTTCATACTCTATTCGAGGATTATATTATTTCGTTTTCAGGTGACTAGTTTCATGCTACATATTTTTATAAATGTTCCCCTACCTTGAACTGCTGGAAAATTAAATTGTTGTTTCAGGACTAAACCGTTTTGATAAAATTATTATATTATCAATCGAATCAAATTATTTCTGAAACATGTGTGAACTTTGTATACTGTAAACTATTTGTTTTGGTCTCATGTTTATAATGGTAAACTACCACGTTTTGCGATACTGATGTGTATTGATTATTGGGACCATCTGTGTATTTTAGTCTAGGGAAATTAGTCCACTGTGTGTGATGACTTTGGCCACTAGGGAACAGATCCGGGTTGGGCCGTGAACCTGTGGATTTTTTTTTTCTTCATTTTTGTTGAACTTTTTTTTAAAAAAGTTTACGTTTTAGAATCTACACGACTATATGGACCAAATAAGTTATAAAAACATGAAAAAAAAATCATTAAAAATAAAAGTGAAAATAAGTTGGTGAGTTTTTTAGATCATTCTACACTAGATACACAAAAAATGTAAAATCTTTGACGCAAATTTAAAAAATATAATATTCAAAAGAAAAAAAAATGATGGTCGTCCAATGACATAAACGAAAGCTATAGCCAGGGAATCTACTAGTTCACTAGTCTAGCCTGAGTTCAACTATGCTGGCCACAACCTGAGTTCAAGCGTTGAAGCCATCTATCAACTTTACCATTATCCAACCACTTTGGTATCCTCGCTTGAGTCATAAGCTAACGCTACTTAGCTCGGCAATTATTAGATGTCTCAATCACTCCATATATTCAAAGATTATGCGTTGTTTTTAAACGATGTGGGATAAGTTTACGATTATACTACTACCAATATTTAAACTTTACACTATCTTTTTTCTAATTAGATTATGAACGATGTGGGATAGATTTACGATTCTACTGCTACCAATATTTAAACTTTACACTATCTTTTTTCTAATGAGATTATGTTTCTTTCTCTTTCGTAGTAGCCGCCATTGTCTGCCACCATCACCGAACTGTCTTTTGTCTTCACCACCTACAAGGACCAACCGCCACGGGGAGAGAGAGATAAAAGAAAAAGAAAAAAAAGGGGGGTGCAAACAAGTAAGAACTTTTGGGTGTGTGGTAGGTCTCAATCTTTCTTCTTGTCTTTGTTTTTGTTCTTTATCCTTACTCTATTAGTTAGTTCATTGATGGAGAGGTTGTAGATTTATGTATTTTGTATATATATATATATACGATTAAGAAATCTGAGGAGTTAAATTCATGTATAAAGAATGGGTCGAAAAATTCTGCACAGAATCACAAACTTTAAAAATCAAGAAACCATATCAAACGAATGAATTTGAATTGAAATTTTTACAGTAGATTAATTACATTTTGAGTTGCATAGCTGAGCTTTTTCATAATTTTTGGTAGTCAAAATGTGTATAAACTGATGCGTTCAAATCTGTCCAGAAAACTGGTTTAAAACAGTAAATTCGGGAGTGTCATTCTCCTTGGATATAAATCCAAAAAGTATCAAATTAGTGTCATTAGAACCGGTTACGAGTCTAGTTTCTTAAATTTTTGTCCTTGCGTTGATTGCTCGTGTACACTAAGAGAACCATTAATTTTTTTAAAGTGCTGCAGAAAACAACCTATTTAGATATAACTAATTGTAAATAATTATTTTGCTAAGCAAATCAAGTGAGACCAATTGGGTTTCAAACTTAGGATATATTAGTTGTTATCTGGAGGGTTTTGGAATTTTCTAATAGCGTGGAGTGGGTTTTGTAATTTTCAAAGTCAGCAAATAGATTGCAAAATTTTGTTTAAAACTCTGTTTTATCTTAAAGTTACTTTTAATTAAGTTTCGATTTGAACCCATGTCTTGGGTAATTTTAAACCCTGAAGAACATGAACTTAGGTACTATTTAAGAGTAATGGTGAGTGGGGTTAAGCTGTGTTAGTGCGCTTTAGTGTGGGATACTTAATTTATTATTCTTTTTAGTATTTTTAAATTAGTAGTGACGTGTAGTTTTCATACTTGGTTCAGGGCACTAGTTGGACTTTCATACTCTATTCGAGGATTATATTATTTCGTTTTCAGGTGAGTAATTTCATGCTACATATTTTTACAAATGTTTCCCTACCTTGAACTGTTGGAAAATTAAATTGTTGTTTCAGGACTATACTGTTTTGATAAAATTATTATATTATGAGTCGAATAAAATTATTTCTGAAACATGTGTGAACTTACCACACTGTAAACTATTTGTTTTGGTCCCATGTTTATAATGGTGAACAACCAAGTTTTGCGATACTGATGTGTATTGATTATTGGGACCATCTGTGTATTTTAGTCCAGGCAAATTATTCCCCTGTGTGTGGTGAGTCTGGCCACTAGGGAACAGATCCGGATTGGGCAGTGAACTTGTGGTTTTCTTTTTTTTTTTCGTTCATGAACTTTTTTTGAAAAAAGTTTGCGTTTTAGAATCTACACGACTATATGGACCAAATAAGTTACACAAAAAAGGTAAAATCTTTGACGCAAGTTTAAAAAATATAATATTCAAAAGAAAAAAAAAAGAGTTTTTTTTGGTTAGTTGCCAACCCAACCAAATGTTATTGATTGAAATAGGAAAAATAATCATTTCTATGTTTTGTAATCATCACCAAGGACTGATCCACAGGGTGCGAAAGTATATTTAGATTTTCAAATTTTCAAGATCCATCAATGATCAAAACAATACAAATATATTTATTTTATACATGAAAAATAAAAGTCCATCCTTGATGATCACAATATTAATTTTTTATTTTACTACACGTAAAAAAAATAAAAAATAAAAAAATAATTGCTGTCCAATAACTTAAACTAAAGTTATAGCCAGGGAACCTACAGGTTCACTAGTCTAGCCTGAGTTCAACTATGCTGGCCACAACCTGAGTTCAAGCGTTGAAGCCATCTATCAACTTTACCATCATCCAACCACTTTGGTGCCCTCGCCAGAGTCATATGCTAGCGCTACTTAGCTCGGCAATTATTAGATGTCTCAATCACCCTGTATATTCAAACATTACGCGTTGTTTTTAAACGATGTGGGATAAGTTTACGATTATACTACTACCAATATTTAAACTTTACACTATCTTTTTTCTAATTAGATTAAGAACGACGTGGTATAGATTTACGATTCTACTACTACCAATATTTTAACTTTACACTATCTTTTTTCTAATGAGATTATGTTTCTTTCTCTTCCGTAGTAGCCGCCATTGTCTGTCACCATAACCGAACCGTCTTTTGTCTTCCCCACCTACAAGGACCAACCGCCACGGGGAGAGAGAGGCTGAGAGAAAAGAAAAAGAAAAAAAAAGGGGGTGCAAACAAGGAAGAACTTTTGGGTGTGTGGTAGGTCTCTATCTTTCTTCTTGTCTTTGTTTTTGTTCTTTATCCTTACTCAATTATTAGTTAGTTCATTGATAGAGAGGTTGTAGGTTTATGTATTTTGTATATATATATACGGTTTAGAAATCTAAGGAGTTAAATTCATGTATAAAGAATGGGTATAATTCTTAGTCCAAAACTTCTACACAGAATCACAAATGTTAAAAATTAAGAAACCATATCAAACAAATGAATTTTGAACTGAAATTTTTACAGTAGATTAATTACATTTTGAGTGGCATATCTGAGGTTTTTCATAACTTTTAGGAGTCAAAATCCGTATAAACTGATGCGTTCAAATCTGTCCAGAAAACTGGTTTAAAACAGTAAATTCGGGAGTGTCATTCTCTTTGGCTATAAATCCGAAAATTGTCAAATTAGTGTCATTAGAACCGGTTACAAGTGTAGTTTCTTATATTTTTGGCCTTGCATTGATTGCTCGTATATACTAAGAGAAACATTAATTTTTTTAAAGTGCTGTAGAAAGCAACCAGTTTAGATATAATTAATTGTAAATAATTATTTTGATAAGCAAATCAAGTGAGACCAATTGGGTTTCAAACTTAGGACATATTAGTTGTTATCTGGAGGGTTTTGGAATTTTTTGAATAGCGTGAAGTGGGTTTTGTAATTTGCAAAATTAGCGAATAGATTCGGAAAGTTTATTTAAAACTCTGTTTTATCTTAAAGTTACTTTTAATTAAGTTTCGATTTGAACCCATGTTTTGGGTAATTTTAGACCTTGAAGAACATGAACTTAAGTACTATTTAAGAGTAACGGTGAGTGGGGTTGAGCAGTGTTAGTGCGCTTTAGCGTGGGATACATAATTTATTATACTCTTTAGTATTTTTAAATCAGTAGTGACGAGTAGTCTTCATACTTGGTTCAGGGCACTAGTTGGACTTTCATACTCTATTCGAGGATTATATTATTTCGTTTTCAGGTGAGTAGTTTCATGCTACATATTTTTACAAATGTTCCCTTGCCTTGAACTGTTAGAAAATTAAATTGTTGTTTCAGGACTATACTGTTTTGATAAAATTATTATATTATCAATGGAATCAAATTATTTTTGAAACATGTGTGAACTTAGCATACTGCAAAATATTTGTTTTGGTCTCATGTTTATAATGGTGAACTACCACGTATTGCGATACTGATGTTTATTGATTATAGGGACCATCTACATAGCGATCCCGGTTTTCCCTTTCTGTATCCGTTGTATTCCGGACTTTGGTTCCGTGGAGTTGGTAGTTGTATCTACCTTGTTGTCGTCCTCTGATTCCATTTGTTTGAGTTATAGGTTGTGTTGGGCTTGGTTGTTACAGGTTGGCAGAGCTTTGGCTCCCATTGTTGTTGCCTAGTTTTTGTATGGTCCGCTCGAGCGGGTCATTCTGCGCTCGAGCGTGGTTTACACCCTTCCAGTATTTCGTGTCCCTGCAAAACTTCTGCAGGTGTGTTTTCTACGCTTGAGCGGGTTTACTGCGCTCGAGCGGGCTTGTTGGAGCTCGAGCGGGTAGTTCTTTTTCTGAAAAGTTCTGGGAGATGAAAATCTACGCTCGAGCGGACTAGTTTTCGCACTTGAGTGGATGTGCTTTATTCTTGTGTCTTGGTGCTTGAGCGGGCTTTCTTGCACTCGAGCGGACCTAGTTTTTTGTTCTTGACGCTTGAGCGTTGTGTTTTCCGCTCGAGCGGGAATGTCGTATAACAGAGGGCTGCTGGCCATTTTTTAATCATTTTCTACACTTCCTCTCTCTCTCTTACTTTTCCAAAATGCCATTTGAGAGCTTCTCTCTCTAGAAACTCCCTTCCCTCTAGGGTTTGATCTAGTTAGAGTCCTTTCCTCCTCTTTGGCCTTTGTAAAAGTTATGTTGATTGTCGAGGGCTTCGTTTTGATCCGTGGATCTTGGAGTTTGGAACATTTTGGTTTTCTTCATCCTCTTCTCTTGGGCTCCGAGTTTGAGGTAGGGATTCCTACTCACTCTTATGGTCTTTGACATAGATTTTTGGTTGTTTTGATAAAGTATTGAAGTTGGGTAATTTTGGGACTTAGGGTTTCAAAATGTGTAAAAGAGGGTTTTGTTATTTTGATTCTAAAATCTGTATTATGGGTTTCAAAATAATGATATTGTTGTTGGTTGTTGATATATAGACCATTGGGTCAATATTGGGAAATGGGGTAGAAAACCCTAATTCATTGTATAAATTAATTGGTATGATTAATTTGGAAAAATTGTGGTTATATGGAATTGAGTTGGAAATAATGAAATTGGCTCATTATATAGTAGAATAGTGGAGTTGGATTTATTAATCGCTCACTTTTGAAAACATTGATATTTTATCTGTTGGAGCTTTTATTATCTGTTTAGAAATAATTGCTTGGGCTACCGGTGGAGGGTAGTTTTGATTGTTGTAGACAATGCATGATGATTAGGCAAACTAAAACTAATCAATTGGATATGTCATAGAGTATGACAGTTGATAGAATACATTAATGTTATGAATTGATTGATTGTATATATGACCTATGTGTATATACGTTGTGTGTGTGGGAGGAGATAGAGGATGTACTCCACGGTTTAGGGAAAGATAGGGGATGGACCTCTAAACCAGATGTTGTTTGGGAGGAGATAGGGGATGGACTCCACTGATACAGCTCATATGTTTGTCAGTTAATGTGTTGATACAGCTCATATTCTTATCTTTGGAATTGTTGATATAGCTAATATGCTTATCTGTTGAAATGTGGATACAACTTGTATGCTTATCTGTTGAGATGTTGATACAACTAGTATGTTTATCTATTGTAAAATGGGAAACATTTAATATGAGTCACTGTCTCATATAAGTGGTTGGCCAGGTTCTGAGCCGTTGATGCAAATTGTGAAATTGATAAGAAATGGAAAACGAAATGAAACATGAACACAGTGGTCATGAAATGGAAATGGGTTATGAATTGGTTTATGGAAATTGAACATTTATCAATTACTAATGTCTTAGTTATTGCTCATACTGTGTTTAGCATATCTCTACTGGGCGTTGGCTCACCCTTTATGGGACATTATTTTCAGGTATAGGTAGTATGCCACCTCCAAGGACATAGCTTGGATGATGATGAGAGTTGAAGACTCTTTTTGTTTATTTTGTTGTATTACATGTATATCAAGCCAAGGGCTTATTTTGTATAGAGTTAGTACTCTTCTTTTGTGTAACCAGGTGTTGACTTGGAAAGCTGTAAGCCCATAGGGCATTTGCTTTTGTTGTTAACATGTAATACTGTTGTAAGAATTACTCTGATGAATACAAATGGTTGGTTTCCTTTATATCAATGCATGTCTAAAGTGATGGGTTTTATGTATTATTTTGAGGGCGTTACAATCTGTTTATTTTACTCCAGGGAAATTATTTCACTGTGTGTGGTGACTCTGGCCACTAGGAAACAGATCCGGGTTGGGCCGTGAACTTGTGGTTTTCTTTTTTTTCTTTTTTTTTTTGTTCATTTTTGATGAACTTTTTTTGAACAAAGTTTGCGTTTTAGAGTCTACGTGACTATATGGACCAAATAAGTTATAAAAAAAACAAAAAAAAAAACAATTCATTAAAAATAAAAGTGAAAAATAAGTTGGTGATGTTTTTAGATCAATCTACACTAGAAAGACAAAAAATGTAAAATTTTTGACGTAAAGTTAAAAAATATAATTTTTTTTTTGGTTAGTTGCCAACCCCACCAAATGTTATTGATTGAAATAGAAAAAATCATCATTTCTATGTTTTGTAATCATCACCAAGGACTGATCCACTGGGTGGGAAAGTATATTTAGATTTTCAAATTTTCAAGATCCATCCATGATCATAACAATACAAATTTATTTATTTTATACATGAAAAATAAAAGTCCATCCTTGATCATCACAATATTAATTTTTTATTTTACTACATGTTTAAAAAAAAAAGAAAAAAAAAAGTGTTCGTCTAATGACTTAAACTAAAGTTATAGCCAGGGAACCTACAGGTTCACTTGTCTAGCCTGAGTTCAACTATGCTGGCAACAACTTGTATAGCGATCCCGGTTTTCCCTTCATTGTTTAATTGTATTTCAGACTCGGTTCCGTGGATGTGTTGTTGTCTTTTTCCTGTTTCCATCCTTTACTCTTTGTATATGAGTCTTGGGTCGTGTTGGGTTGGTTTAAAATAGGTTGGTTGCGTTTGGAAACCAAGGGTTAGTGTCCATTAAATTTTCATAATGGTTCATTTAATATCCTTATTAGTGGTTCAGTTACTATCCTTATTAGTGGTCCATTAGAGCGACCAATCCTTAATATCTTATATTTATTTATGGGGTTTCATTACTTTGGTAACCTCTTGGTCATAAATGGAGGTTAAATAGAATTCATGAACTTGGTTAATGGTCATTATTTTGGTGTAACCATTTTCTTAGTTAATGGTCATTATTTTGGTGTAACCATTTTCTTGTTTAATGGTCATTATTTTTGGTGTAACTGTAAGGTCCTAATGGCCTGTTATATATCAGTAGGCAGCAGCAGGTTAAACATGATTTTTTCATCATCTTTTCTTTTGAAACCCTAGAGCCAACTCTCTCTCTCTCTAAACTTGTCTTCTCTCTAAGAATTGATCTACCTAGGGTGAGTATCTAACCTTAGTCCTTTATTAAAAAGATAGAGTGGGTTGAGGGCTTCATTTTAATCTGAGAAACTTGGGATTTGGAGCACGTTGGTCTTTGGTCATCATCTCCGTTTGAGTTCTTCACTTCGAGGTTGGGATTCCTACTCATCTTTATGAACTTTAACCTAGATGTTGGGCTTTTGTTTAAATGGTTTGATTTGGGAAGTTAGGGTTTTGAAATGTGCTATTTTGAAAAGAGGGGTTTTGTTTATTTGACTCATCCATACGTGTTTTGGGTCTAAAATAGAGATTGTTGAGGTTGTTAGTAATATTGGAGCCTTAGGGTTGATGTTGAGAATATGGAGAAAAGCCCTAATTGTTATGATAAATTAATTTGTATAATTAATTTAGGGAAATGAGAAATTGAATAGGAAATATTCAAATTAGAAAGGTATGGGATTAAAAGGGTGTAGTTGGATTAATTTATCGCTCACCTAGACAAAATGTTGATATTTTATTCATTTGGTGGATTTATCCTCTGTTTAGAAATAACTGTTTTAGGCTATCGGTGGAGGATAGTCTTGAGGGTTGTAGACAATGCATGGGGATTAGGCAAACTAAAACTAATCAGTTGAGTATGCTATTGAATAGGGCGGTTGGTATAATATATCAAAATTTTGTATTGATTGATCGAATTTGTACATGATAATCGCTTATATACATTGTTTTGTGTGGGAGGAGATAGGGGATGTACTCCACGGTTTATTGGAAGATGGGGGATGGACCTCTAAACCGGATTTTTGTTTGATATTGATACAGCACCAAAATGTGTATCATTTGTGAAGTATAGAAGTGTTTTTGTTTGTTATTGATACAACACTAAAATGTGTATCATTTGTGAAGTATGGAAGTGTTTTGTTTGAGATTGATACAGTACTAAAATGTGTATCTATTATGAGGTATGAAATGTTTAAAATGAGTTATTATCTCGCCTGAAATAGAAATATGGTAGATATGAGATGTGATCTGGTTTAAATTGATTGGCCAAGTTATGAGTCATAGTTATGAATTGAGAATTTGATAAGAAATGGAAACTGGAATAGAACATGGTCATATTAGTCATGGGATTGTAATGTGTTATAAGTTGTTGTGTAAGAGTTAAACGTTTATCAATTGCTAACGTTTTAGTTACTGTTCATACTATGTTTAGCATATCTCTACTGGGCGTTGGCTCACCCTATATAGGACATCATTTTCAGGTACAGGTGTTATGCCACCTCCAAGGACATAGCTTGGAAGGCTTGAGGCTATTAGACCACCTTTTGTTGTTTTGTTGTATTACATGTATATCAAGCCAAGGGCTTTCTTTGTATAGAGTTTGCACTCTCTTTTTGCAACCAAGCGTTGTCTTGGGAAGTTGTAAGCCCATAGGGCGATTACTTTTATTGTCAATATGTAACACATGTTGTAAGAATAATCTGATGATTGTAATATAATATCTCTTTCCTATATCTTGAATGTATGATATTATGGGTTTATTTTGAGGGCGTTACAACCTGAGTTCAAGCGTTGAAGTCATCTATCAACTTTACCATCATCCAACCACTTTGGTACCCTCGCTTGAGTCATAAGCTAATGCTACTTAGCTCGGCAATTATTAGATGTCTCTATTAACCCTTATATTCAAAGATTATGCGTTGTTTTTAAACGATGTGGGATAAGTTTACGATTATACTACTACCAATATTTAAACTTTACACTATCTTTTTTCTAATGAGATTACGTTTCTTTCTCTTCCGTAGTAGCCACCATCGTCCGCCACCATCACCGAACCGTCTTTTGACTTCCCCACCTACAAGGACCAACGGCCACGGGGAGAGAGAGGTTGAGACAAAAGGAAAAGAACAAAAAAAGGGGGTTGCAAACAAGGAAGAACTTTTGGGTGTGTGGTAGGTCTCTATCTTTCTTCTTCTCTTTGTTTTTGTTCTTTATCCTTACTGTATTATTATTTAGTTCATTAATGGAGAGGTTGTAGGTTTATGTATTTTGTATATATATATATACGGTTAAGAAATCTGAGGAGTTAAATTCATGTATAAAGAATGGGTATAATTCTTAGTCCAAAAATTCTGCAGAGAATCATAAAATTTAAAAATCAAGAAACCATATCAAACGAATAAATTTTGAACTGAAATTTTTACAGTAGATTAATTACATATTGAGTTCCATATCTGAGGTTTTTCATAATTTTTGGGAGTCAAAATCCAGATAAACTGATGTGTTCAAATCTGTCCAGAAAACTGCTTTAAAACAGTAAATTCGGGAGTGTCGTTCTCTTTGGATATAAATCCAAAAATTATCAAATTCATGTTATTAGAACCGGTTACAAGTGTAGTTTCTTTTATTTTTGTCCTTGCGTTGATTGCTTGTGTATACTAAGAGAACCATTAATTTTTTGAAAGTGCTGCAGAAAACTACCTATTTAGATATAATTAATTGTAAATAATTATTTTGATAAGCAAATCAAGTGAGACCAATTGGATTTCAAACTTAGGATATATTAGTTGTTATCTGTAGGGTTTTGGAATTTTTTGAATAGCGTGAAGTGGGTTTTGTAATTTTCAAAGTCAGCGAATAGATTGGGAAAGTTTGTTTAAAACTCTGTTTTATCTTAAAGTTACTTTTAATTAAGTTTCGATTTGAACCCATGTCTTGGGTAAATTTAGACCTTGAAGAACATGAACTTAGGTATTATTTAAGAGTAACGGTGAGTGGGGTTGAGCTCTGTTAGTGCACTTTAGTGTGGGATACTTAATTTATTATTCTCTTTAGTATTTTTAAATTAGTAGTGACGTGTAGTTTTCATACTTGGTTCGGGGCACTAGTTGGACTTTCATGCTCTATTCGAGGATTATATTATTTCGTTTGCAGGTGAGTAGTTTCATGCTACATATTTTTATAAATGTTTCCCTACCTTGAATTGTTGGAAAATTAAATTGTTGTTTCAGGGCTAAACTATTTTGATAAAATTATTATATTATCAATGGAATCAAATTATTTTTGAAACATGTGTGAACTTAGCATACTGTAAACTATTTGTTTTGGTTTCATGTTTATAATGGTGAACTACCACGTTTTGCGATACCAATGTACATTGATTATTGGGACCATCTGTGTATTTTAGTCTAGGGAAATTATTCAACTGTGTGTGGTGACTCTAGCCACTAGGGAACAGATCCGGGTTGGGCCGTGATGACCCTAGTGCTCAACGATTGTAAGGAAAAGACCTAGGTTAGGCTAGGTGACCTTCAATCGGATCCTCTTAGAGAAAAGGCCTAGGTTGCCACCCTAAGGATGACTCTTAGTTCAGTATTGGATCCAACGGGCTTATAGCCTTGAGAATTGTGTGGCATGCTACTTGTTATTTCTTGGTACGCAAAAAAATTATTGGTGTTCATGTTGTAATTTGTTTTAAGTGGAAAATGTCATTTATCATGTTCTTGAGAGACATGAGTATTTTAACTGTTGAACCGTCTTTTTGAAACAGATTATCTTTATCAAAAGTGTATGTCAATCTAGTTTCTGTGATATATATCTTATTTTGAATTGATCCTTGTTTTCAAAACTGTATTTACTATCCATGTTGCTACTCACTGAGCTATCAGCTGACTTAGTTGTTTATCATTTCCAAGTGTTAGAAGGACTTACAGTGGACTTGTGGCGTTGTGGGGACTCAATTGCATAGACCTCTAGGACATTCATTTATTTTGTTTTAGATTGTTATGTCAAGTTTGTGCATATTTCTTTATATTCTTGTCGAGGTTCATTTAGGGTTATTTTGATATGTGGGCTGTTTATATCCCCTAAGTTTAAATGATATTGATTACGGTAGGTTTTGCCGTTTATACTTGTGGCATGTCACTAGATTGAGTTTTGGTTATTTATTAATGGACTATTTTATAGTTATTTAATGTGTTTATGGATTCGTATTTAGGCTTACGTGTGCCTTGGGCTGAGTCCCTGTGGGCCACGGCCAGTCATACCCGGGTTTGGGGTGTGACAACTACTACCAATGTTTAAACTTTACACTATATCTTTTCTAATGAGATTATGAACGATGTAAGATGAGTTTACGATTCCACTACAATTAATGTTTAAACTTTGCACTATCTCTTTTCTAATGAGAATATGTTTCCTTCTCTTCCGTAGTAGCCACCATCTGCCACCACCCACCACCACCATCCATAAACCCTTTCTTGTCTTTCCCACCTACAAGGACAAACCGTTACTCCTTCGCTCCCTTTTCTTTCTGTCTCCCAGCCAGCCACATGGAAAAATAAAAATAAAAAATACTCTAATCTTAGTAAATCATTTTGGAAATCAAATTGTTTAATTTGATTGCTGACAAATTTCAAATCTAACTAAAATAGAGGATGGATTTGTTGGAAATGGTAGAAAAATTCTGGGTAAAACCAGAATTTTTTCTCAAGTTTGGTCTATTTTTTAGGTGGGCCCCGAGCGTCGATTTACTCGGGTCAAAGTGGTAACGCGTTCTATGTCGCGTTGTGATTCATGTGGTATATTTGGTTGCTCAAAATAATGGGAAATTGAAGCCAAAGTGTGCTCCATGGAAATGGAGTTTTTGTGGAAATTCTTAAGGTTGTAAATTGGCTTGTCCCATATTGATTTGGTGGGAAGTTTTGAAAGGGTTTATAAGGCTTGGGTGAGATACTTGGGGTGTGCCCCAAGGGGTACCCAAGTGTTTTAGAGGGAGAGGTTATGGGCAAAATGGGCTAGACCCATTGGACCCAAAAATCACCACACGCGCGCGCGCGCCACCGCCGCCGTCCGTCCAGTCGGGCGGGCTGGGCTGGGCCTGGGCTTGGGCGCGGGTGCGTGGTGTGTGGTTGGGCCCATTTTAAAACAGAAATAAACTAGTTTGGAATTAGTGCACACCCAAACAGGGCCCTTTCTGTTTTTTTTTGCTATCTGTTTGAATTATTAACAGATTCAAATCTGTTTGAATTCAAAACCAACAGGTATCATACCTGTTCAATTCAAAACCAAGAGCCACCTTTACATCTATAAATAGGACCACCCTCATTTGATGTTATTCATTCAGAAATTTCGTATTTCACCTTTGCTTATTCTATTCTTCATTTTGTTGCATTTTATTTCTGAAAGAAAGAGTGTAAACACTTAGTGTGTTCGTAAGGCAAACAATTTGTAGTGCTGCTATTGTTTGTGGTAGATCATTTCATCTTGGGAGATAGACGTCCAAATTCTGAAAGCACCGTAGAGAGGACGAATCTGTCTTAAGGACACAGTGTTAAACACTGGACTTGATCAGAAAAGTTATTCAAATAAATTAACCAAGTAAGTTGTTTAATTTATTCTGTTTTTATTTATTTATTTAATCAGATTTTATTTTTGTTTTTGTAACAAAATAAAATCGGTGGTTTTATTTAATTATTTATTATTTCGAGTTTGATTTTTGTAATCAAACAAATTCTCTCCTTTTCTTTATTTCTTTATATTCTGGTTGTTGTTTAGTACACAACAGAATTTAACTTAATTAATTACAGTGAAGATTGTCCAACAGGATTTTGATTGAGAAGCTGTTAGCAAAAATCTGGTTTGGGTCAAATCAACAAAGGAGATTTGATAGAACAACCAAAATTTCACAAACAACAACAGATCAAGCAATTGTGGTTTGAATGTCCTATGCGTCGACAATTTCAGGGACTTCTTTGGAGGTTCTAATGTGAAGAAACAAGTGAGAACACACTGAAATTCAATTGAAGACCAAGTAAACTTGTCACTCAATCACAAGAATTAAATTACAAGTCCAATGTACATAACAATCGACAGAAGGAAACTTGGTCACAGAGGTTGAATTACAGACAGAAATACTCCTAAATACAAACACTTTTGCTAACTAAGTTAAATTACTCCTAATTCCACATGGGTAGTGCATTTGGTCAAAGGTCCTCTTTTTCTTCGAATTTCCAGCCTTTATGCTGCTGGTCTTGCTACTTCTCTGCTGCTACGTGTCCTATCCTGGAGCAAGTTACCTCCACTTCCTGTATAACTACCCATGATCTCCATAACCGCTGGTAACTGCTTCTCTGCTGCAACATCCTCTTTCTCTTGCAAATAAGACACGTATCCCTGCATCCCTTGCATGGCTATCTTCATGGCTTGACACTTGGGCCACGCTTGGCCACATCCCACTGCATTGCTAGATGAATCGACAGGAGAAACTGCAACGGCCACATCTGAACCTTTAGCTATTTCACTTCTGCTACTTGCTCTGCATTCTGGGGATCCACCTACCACTGTAAGCTGGTGATCTTTACTCCTAGCATCCATTGCATCAACTCTTTGTATTGGTTATGCTCATTCGACAGAGAAGGTAAATTTTAGTGCCAGCAGAAGCTTACGTCAATTTTGATTAACCCGAAATGAAATATATGGGCATAAATAGAAAAACTCTTTCTCGATTGAAATCAACCATCACAACAACAAATAAATCATCAGTGTCGCCAGAATCAAACCCGTGGATTTCAAGATGGATGAGTGATGGTAGGAGAGGGGAAAAAACTTTGCATTTCAGGATTTACTCTATTACATGGACCAAATATGTTTAAAAAAATATTCATTAAAAAAAAAGTGAAAATAAGTTGGTGGTGTTTTTAAATCATTCTACACTGGACAGGAAAAAATGTAAAATTTTTGATGCAAATATTAAAAAAAATAATTATTTAAAAAAAAAAGTTTTTTTTAGTTAGTTTGCCAATCCCACCAAATTTTATTGATTGAAATAGAAAAACCATCATTTTTATGTTGCATAGTCATCACCATGGATGGATCCCCAAGGTGTGAAAGTATATTTAGATTTTCAAATTTTGGCATCCATCTTTGATCATCTTAAAAAGAAAATGTGGTTGTCCGATGACGTAACTCGACAACCTTGGGCTAGCCAGAACATACACGTTCACTGGTCCGACCTGAGTTCAAGTGTCGAATCCATCTTTCAACTTTACCATCATCCAACCACTTTGATGCCATCGCTTGAGTCATAAGCTAAAGCTATTTAGCTCGGCAATTATTAGATGTTTCAATCACACCTTATATTCAAATATTATGAGTTATTTTTAAATGATGTGGGATGAGTTTATGTGTAGACGCGCCCGTGGGCCTCATGCTACAGTTCGGACTCGATTTGTGTCACGGTTCTAAATCTGAACCGAAGAGTCCAAATCTGGCAAATCGTTTTGAGAAACAGATTTTTGAAAAAGTAGTGCCAAACATGGACTGCTTTGCCAGATACAGAGTCGCCACCTAAATATTTTTTTATGGGAGAATTCAGGAAACCCTGACTTGGTGCCGAAGGCCACATGTCCGTCATCACCGGAGTTGTCTCGGCTCGGGAGCTTGGGTACGATCGGGGAAGGTCAGCTATGAGCACCCCCTTTCGCCGGTCCGAAGACCGGCCTCTACTAACCGTGATATCCGTTTTTGAAAACTTTATGTGTTCTTAAACCAATTGTTAGCCTAGAATTACTATGTTATGCGCGCAGCAAACAAGTATAGACCAAATCGCCCAAATTGGAACAAAACATTTCATGTTTGTTTTGAAAATGGTTTGCTACTCGCAAGTAGGCTAAAATGCAGATTTTGCCACCCTCAAGTGGGCTTTTAGAGAAGATGATTTTGCCACTATCTAGTGGGCTTAAAACTCACAGTTTTAATGCATTATTCCAATTTAGGTAATTCAACCTCCATCCACAGGTATTCAAGCAGTTATATCACATAAGCAGCTAGCCTCATGGTAATCATACTATCATGGCAACACTCACACGCATGCGATATGCTAAAGCATAAAAGCTTACCTAGTACTCCGAGCCAAAACAGAAACTAGTTAATAATCATATGCATGATCCTAGTTCATGTTAAGATGGCTAATGCAACACATGCAAGATGCAACTAAGATAGGCTCGGCTAATCTACAATGACATGTGAAGTGCTTCAACTAACACGTATTCAATTTGGAATTGAAATACAAATGCAGTTAGAATGATGCGCCGAGCCCGGTGCATGCAAGGCAAATGTATGAATGCACGCATGCATAGCATAAGGTATGCTAAAATAAATGTGCCCTAATCTACCATCATAAGCAGGTAAATAAAAGGGAAGAAAGAAGTGGGGTTGGAAGACATACATCACACGCACGCACACTTATTACAAATATGCCCTCGCTCGGAGGGACCAAATAAATATTACAAATTAATTAACTACGCAAGCTAAATAAATATTACAAATTAATTAATTAATTAACAAATTAACTAATCTAGGAAAACAGGTAAACCGCCTCGGGAAATGCGCCGCCATGCATAGGCTGCCTCTGTTTTCTTTCCTCTGCTCCTCTGAAGGCTACCAAAACCTCAGGACTGCTTCCTTGGACACTGAGGAGTGCCACCGGCTGAGTAGAATTGCCACCGGCAGTGTGGTGTAGTCACCGGCACAAGATGAATCCATCGGCTGCTTGTTTACTGCCGGTCGGCAAGGAATGTCTGCAGAACCTGCAATTTGACAGCAACAGAGTGCAAAGCAAAGCATGGCAGCACAATTCAAGGCATATATGCACCATTCATGTCCCTTATCATGGTAATGACTCAAAGGGGCATGTGTCTCGATTCTCGGACCACCAATCGCGCATTTCCATGCATGATGGCCCAAGGATTCAAGTATGCAACTTTCATGTCAAATGAAATGCAAACCAATCAAACAAACTAAAGCTCAACCTCTATCACATGATCAAGAGGCAAGGCATGCATGCCAATGCAATGCAACCTAGGTATGCAAACAAGAATACAAGCATGCTATGCAACTACATGGCATACACAATGCTAACAACATAACGTGCGCAACGCTTTGAAACATGGCATACACAATGCAAGGTGGACTTACACCAATGTGAGTGGACCTCAGCCGCACCCACATCAGTGGCCATAAGATGAAAATGAAGTGCCTCGAAATGCGTGCACGCGGGGACGCAAACCGAGGCAATGGCATATGTAATGCAATGGCTAAAATGGCATATAGAATGCAACATGGACTTATACTAACATGAGAGAGCCTCAGCCACACTCACATGAGAGGCCGATGGATGAAAATGAAGTGCCTCGAAATGCGTGCACACGGGCACGCAAACCGAGGCAATGGCATATGCAATGCAATGGCATGGAAAATGATATGCAAACATGCCAATGGGATTTCAGCACTGAAATGTGGGGAAAACAGCCCCGAAATGAGGCGAACACACACCCGATGCATGGAATAGTCCCGAAACATGGACTTTTGGCACCCGAAATGGCTTACAGCTATACAAAGCATGCACAATATGGACATGGAGCATGAAGGCAGAAGCAAGACAGCTCTGAGACAAGCATTTTTATAGTTTATGACATGGCCAAACAGCAAGCAAAGATAGGGCTAAAATGGCATACAAAAACGGCCCTAAACATGAGGTTATGAAGCAACTCATAGCTGCTAACTCCAAACAGGTTAGGGCCCTTCAACAACATTGAAGAGGGGCCCAAAATAAGCCAATTTACAGAACTGTAAAAACCCAAAAACAGTATACAAACATGCTAGAAATGCAATGCAAAATGAGGCTCAAAAAGAGGCTATAACACAAAGTGTGCAAAATATTCAACAAACAGCCAAAGACCCTTAATAAAACATGTTAAGAATGTCAAAATAAGACCTTTTCTAGGCCTGTAAAAAGATCAAAAACGGAAGCACAATGGGCTGCCAAAGCATGCAAAAATGGGGACCAAAAGAAAGTATAAAGGCAAGTATAACATGGAGGTCCCAAACAGTGTTGAGCCCTTCTTCAATGTTGAAGAGGGGCTCAAACTAAGCCTATTTTCAGTTTACATCAGGCTCTAAAACAGATCACACGCAAGCCAAAAATTCTATGCAAGATTATGGCATTCAAGGAGGATATTGAAGCAAGTGCAAGCTACTGTCCTCAAACCGCAAGAGGTCCTCAATCAAACATGAAGAGGACCTCAAAATATGATGATTTACAGTTTGGGTCGGAGCCCAAAAATGCAAGCAACTTTGGCTTAGATATGAAGCAAGAAAAGACTAGAAAAGGGAAGAGGAGGACTCACCCTTGAAGACCAGCAAACCAGCACCTCTTGGACCAAGTTTAGGTGCTCCTAAGCTCTGGAGAACAGCCTCAAGCTGCTGGAATGGGCGTTGGATGCCTTGTGCTATGAGTTGATGAAGAAATGGCCCAAGAACAAGGGTGTTTGATGGTTGAATGGGAGAGATATAGTGAGAGATGAAGGGATATATGTATGTATATATCAGATATATCTATATATCTCTGGTTTTTTGTTCCAAAAATCCAACCTCACCAATGGAGGAGGAGAGGCCCCTTATATAGGCAATACTAAGCTTCTAAGACAAGCTTCAAAGGGTCAAAGGGGTTTAAAGGGGAGGTCAAGGCTTATTGGAGAAGCTTGGACAGCTGGTAGGCTTCTTGAGGAAGCTAAGATAAGGGGTCAAGGCTTCCTCAAGAAGCCTTGAGCAAAGGGTGCAAAAAGGGGTCCAAAGGTGGTCAAGGGTTCAAAATAGCAACATATATGCACGGGGGAGTGTGCTGGTGCATTCCAACTGGCACAGCTGGGATGCACCAGGCTTGGAGGGTGCAAATGGTGCAAACCGGCCAGAAAATTTGGTCGTCGGCCAAAATAAAGTGCCGGTCAGCATAATATTTTGCCGGTCGGAAAAATAGATTTCCGATAGATGATTCCAATGTCAAAAAAAGGCCGGTGGGTATGCAAATTGAAGCCCCGGAAGTTAGCTTTCCAATGGCGCAAATATTGCATCAAAATTCCTCCTGTGCAAAACGTTATGCCCTTTTTTGTGAAGCCGCGCAGATTCGATCCAACCGGGATGATGCTGAACTTCAGCTGCTCATATCTCCCCCACCCGGACTTGGCTTTAAGCGATTCTTGAGTGAAAAATGAAGCCCCGGAAGTAAGCTTTCCGACGGTGGTGGCCCCATAGCTAAACTCCAAGTGTACAGACAGATAAGCCCGATTCAGCGAGGGCTGCTCGACTCGCTTCTACCCGGATTCATGCCGAACTTCTCCCAAACTAGTTTTCTCCTCTCCTTTCCTCTTTTCTTCAACTCCAAAACCTTAAACAAAGTGTTTTGAAAGATTTGCCTCTCTTCTAGCCGAAGAAACTGATTCTTTGCCCTGCACATCTCTCAACACCGAGCAAACCATCAGTAGTGCCCAAGTCTTAAGGGCGGTCAAAAATGGGGTGTCTACAGTTTCCCCTCTTTGACAGAACTCGAAAGTCATAACAATGACGGGAGTGAATGTCAAAGCCCAGAGACGACCCATTTTTGACAAGGCCGAAGACTTGGACAAACAAACAAAATACCGATAAATAAATGGTTGTGCCCACAGGCTGCCTACGTATCCCTTTGCAAGGAATCAAACCAGCATAGTTCAGGGGCAGGATGCAAATGATATGCAGGAAGACTTTGATAATTGGACTTATACGCCACGCGAAGCCAGTTTGTATTCAAAACAATGTAATGTACTAACAAGTACAAGTGAGGTGCGCAAGATAGCGCGATAGGATGCATGCAAAATGCAAGTAAGGTGCACAAAACAGTGCGATGCGCAAAATAGCGCGAATGTAGCTGTGATGAAGCAATTATGCAAAATAAATGCAACATTTTAAGCGAATGCTATGCCAGCAAGTAGACATGAACCAAACTACATCTCATGCAGAAAGGATGTAAGAGAATTATGCAATTCTCACGAACATGTGCGTTAGATACACAAAAGTGAACGAAGTGTGATAGATACACTAAGTGGACAAACATGCGTGATAGATACACAAAAGTGAAGAGAGTGTGATGGATACACTAGGTAAGCGTAGTGTGATGGATACACTAAAGGTGAACACAAACCGTGATAGATGCACCTAGTGAACAAGTATGATAGATATACTGAAAGCGAACACGAAGTGTGATAGATGCACTTAGTGAGCAAGTATGATAGATATACTAAAAGGGAACACAAAGTGTGATAGATGCACTATGTGAACAGAGTGTGATTGATACACTAAAAGTGAACACAAAGTGTGATAGATGCACAGTGTGAACAAAGTATGATTGATATACTGAAAATGAACACAAAGTGTGATAGATGCACTATGTGAACAGAGTGTGATTGATACACTACAAGTGAACACAAAGTGTGATAGATGCACAGTGTGAACGAAGTATGATTGATATACTGAAAATGAACACAAAGTGTGATAGATGCACTATGTGAACAGAGTGTGATTGATACACTAAAAGTGAACACAAAGTGTGATAGATGCAGTGTGAACGAAGTATGATTGATATACTGAAAATGAACACAAAGTGTGATAGATGCACTATGTGAACAGAGTGTGATTGATACACTAAAAGTGAACACAAAGTGTGATAGATGCACAGTGTGAATGAAGTATGATTGATATACTGAAAATGAACACAAAGTGTGATAGATGCACTATGTGAACAGAGTGTGATTGATACACTAAAAGTGAACACGAAGTGTGATAGATGCACTTAGTGAACAGAGTGTGATTGATACACTAAAAGTGAACACGAAGTGTGATAGATGCACTTAGTGAACAGAGTGTGATTGATACACTAAAGGTGAACACGAAGTGTGATAGATGCACTTAGTGAACAAGTATGATTGATATACTAAAGGTGAACACAAAGTGTGATAGATGCACTTAGTGAACAAGTATGATTGATATACTAAATGTGAACACAAAGTGTGATAGATGCACTTAGTGAACAAGTATGATTGATATACTAAATCAATGAAGTGTGATACAGGAAACGAGAATGTGTGTGATAGATACACAAAATGAAAGAAGTGTGATTGATACACTAAGTGAGAGTGCAATAGACACAAAAGCGAATATGTGCGTGATAGATACTCAAAGCGAGTGAAGTGTGATTGATACACTAAGGCAAATGAAGTGTGATTGATACACTATATGAATGAGGTGTGATTGATACACTAAAGTGAGTGTGTGTGATTGATACACAAAAGTGAATGACCTTAAAACGGAACTTTTTTGAATGAACCGTGCATACAATATCGTGCATGACTGAGGAAGAAACTTGACAGGTATAATGCATTACAATGCAAGTGAAGTGGATGCATAACAATGTAAGTGGAAGAGTGTATAACCTTGAAGCAGGATTGATCTTGCGCCTAAGGTAGAGGTACACTCATATTTCGGAGCATTGACAAGGCCCTGAAGAGGTACGTCCGGAGTACAATCACGGAATTTTCTGAAGTTGACACAAACTCAGATACTTCGATTTTCGCTCTTTTGTCTTTGCTTTGCAGTTTGGAACCATCATAGCTTCAGATAGGTCCTGGTTTCACTGTTCACACTTATCGGGGGTGGACCCTGCAGTTTTATGGAAAAAAGAATCTTGTTTTGCACAAACGTGAAGGATGGCACAGCACTCTGAGCACAAAACGATTTATTTTTGAAAATTGAGAGATGAGTTTTCGACCAGGTATTGAGCCTACGACTGAACACAGCGAGAAAGACTCAACAACGGAAAACAAAAGGTAAAAAACCCAAACACATCGAGACACGCTCGGAACGACTCAAAGCAAGAATCGAGACAAACAAAACAAAAAACACGACACACAGACGTGCACAGGGAGCCTGTTTCACCGGGTATTATTCCCACCCTTTCTTATTTGTGATTCTCACATCACTCGGCTCTCAAGCTCGGTTTTTCTCTCAAAACCCTTTTCTCGCTTTTTCTCTCAGCGCACTTCTCTCTATTCTTTAATCTCTCGTTTTTCATCCCTCCCCTGGGTGGTTGATGGATAAGCTGGAAATTGTGGGCTCTTGCCCCTGGTATTTTTCCAGACTCTTGTTCACAACAGTAAGTTTCTCCCATAGAGGGGTTGTGCTACAACTGGGTGTGTAGCAAATCTGCAACTAACATCGGTTGATGATGCCCTGCTGGGGAGTTTGGACGTGGTTAGATCTGTCCAAACAAAGGAGTGGAATATCTTGATCCGTTCCCGTCCGTGCTTCGCACTTGGCTTGATACCTCGTTGCGTGGAGGATGTGAGAGCCTTCTGCCCTTTTACGGTCAGCCTCAGAGGTGCCCTTTTCTGGCAGGTGCCCTTTCTGGCAGATAGAGTGCCCTTCTTGGCAAGTATGTTGAAAATGGGGAAAAGACAGGAAGCCTGACTCAATTGTGCCCCTAGTTCATCATTTTGACCATTTTTTATTTTGTTTTCTACGAAAACAATTTTGACCAATATGAGAGTTAGATTAACACACTTGTTCGATTTTTGATTTGAAATCATGCAAGTCAGGCTATGAGCACTGAAAATTTTCCTTTTTTGGGTCCAAGAAATGGTCCGATTTTTGGAAAAGATGGAACAATTTTCGAGGAAATTAGTCAACCTCAGTAAAAATTCTCAAAAACTATTTTTGCAAACGGCCAATGCTTAACAAGCACGGAACCCACTCTTGAGACGCACAACCTCGGATTTGGAGGAAAATTGCCCCCTTGCTCGAAGAGAGCTACATGGCAACGGAAAGTTGCCCCTTGTTTGCACGGCACCGCAGCGCATTGAATGGCAACGGAAAGTTGCCCCTTGTCTGAATGGCCCCGTAGTGTATTGTAATCAGTCCTCAGAGCGATGATTGCAACCGAACTCCCGGATACAGAAAAGACAAAGATGACTAGAACCATCTCATGGACACAGTTGAATTTGAAGTGTTTTAGGGCTGGACTTCAGAATGAAGTTGCCTACGTATCCCAAAGATGGGAATCAAGCCTTACGTAGTTTGGGGTTAAGGTACACTCGGGTATTTAACCTCTCCTTTTTAGGCTTTAACTTTTGCCAAGGCGCCCGATGCGGGTTTTCGACCTTGCGAGCTTTGTTTTTCTTTTCTTTTCAATTCTTTTCATTTCTTTTCTTTTCATTTCTTTTCATTTCATTTCCTTTTTGATTTTCTTTTTTGTTCTTTTCTTTGCATTTTTTTTTTTGCTTTTTTGTATTTTCCTCTTGCTCTAACTTTTGCCTGGGTCGCCCTTCCGGGTTTTCGGCCCAGCGAGCCTCTCAAAGGGTAAAAGCGTAACAAGTCCATGCCAAATGGTTTTAGGGTTTTGAAGCCATCTGTATCCAGGAGAGTGGCTATTGATTTGCAAGAGGACTCATCTTCGGCTCTTCGAGCACGTCTGACCTCTTTGCCCCTAGTTTGAGGGGGGGCTTCTGATCTAGCTTTACAAGCTTCCTTTGATCTGATCTTCTTGATCTGACTTTGGTGCCTCTTGCTCGAGGGCTGCTTCGAATCTGGCCACACAGGCCTCATATGGCGGTTGGCCATTGAACATTCTGAATTTAAGTCCGAGGTTTGAAAACAAATGGACAGAATCTTGAGGCTGAGAGTGATCCTAGGCTGCACAATCTCAAGAGCGATTCCACACAAGTTTTCACAGGACTGCGCAAAACATTTTTCGAAAGTTTTTAAGAAAGCGACAAATCGCTCGCGCTGAAGACAGTGTGGGACCAATCTGGATCAGGCCAGGATCCTTCTCAGTACTGACATTAACAAACATGATCTCATTCATTAAGGGCTTAGCACGCCTCTCTTTCCCTCAGTTTGATCAAATTTTGCAAAATCTGAGGAATTCCTTCCTCTTCATTTTTATCACCGCAGTGTTCAAAAAGGTTTTGAAAAGCTTAGGTCATTACAATGACTTCAAGGCACAGAAAAGGCAGGCGAAGAGCACTGTCATTCCATCCAATACTTCTGGCACAACTGGCACACGACAGAGGCAAACACAAGAGTGTGAAAATCACTGTTGTTCATTCAAATCTGTTGGCACAACTGGCTCCCTGGCAGAAACAGACTCAAAAGGACAAACACAAAGCAAAATAGTGATATCCGAAGTAACACCCCCGGAATCACCCGACTTTAACAAAACAGGACTGACTCGATACAACGAGACAGACCCTTAATCAAAAAGACTGACTCAAAACAAAGAGACAGACTTAAAACAAAACCACAAAACTGACTCAACACCCAAGTCAGAAGCTACAAAAACCAGTATTCGCAAGTGCTCAAAACAGTGCGTGCCACACGCCACATCTGGAGTAAACTGAGTGCCGCCCACAGGTGGTTCATCCCCTGATCACATATTCGTACTATCCCCCAAGTTCACTGATCCAGTGGTGATAGACTTTATTGAGCTGATGCGGCAATGACCTTGTTGTCAAACAAATCCTGTACATCATGGCGCAGACGAAAGCAGCTATCGGTCTCATGACCGGTTTGTTGGTGGTACGCACAGTACTTAGTCTGGTCATGCTTTGCAGGGATAGGATCGGGTAGGGGCCGTTGTTCCAACGGTTTCAGATGTCCTTTCCGGAGTAAGACCTCTAGAGCCTTTGACAAAGGCATATGAAGTGGAGTGAAGACCCTCTTGACTCGAGGTGGATATTTGGTTTTTTGTGAGCTACTTCCGGACGCACCGGTGAATGGGGTAGCTGTTTTTGATGCAGTGGTGGTAACCATGTCTACTTCAGAAGATTTTGAACCTGCATCACCACTGGTGGTCGCATTCGAACTGCGGGAAAACGCCCTCCTAGGCTGCTCCTTCTCCTGGTCAATGAGGCCCTGCTTCATAGCATCCTCAATTTGTACCCCCATTTCATGTAGATCTGAAAAGGTAGGAAAGGGGAGTACAATCATCTTCTGCATTAGCTTCGGCTGAAGATTGCGCACAATCATCCGAATCTGGTCCTTGTCCGTGGACCTTAAGGTCATCATCGAGGCCTTAGCCCGCCATCTGGCTACGAATTCTGAAAAGTTCTCCTTGGGTTCTTGCCTCGTTGTCTCGAGATCCCGGGTCGTGATCTCGATTTGCGTATTGTATGAGTACTGCAGGATGAAGGCCTCAGCCATCTCGTCCCAACTTCTCTTGACGTCATCCTCCAATTTGGCATACCATGTGGCCGTTACACCCGACAGGGTCCGGCCAAATAAAGACAGCTTCTGCAGTCTAGTGAGGCCCATTGGCCTTAGGATGTCTGAAAACAGTCGTAGGTGCACCATAGGATCCCCAGATCCATCAAAACGATCAATTTGTGGCATCTTAAACCGGTCTGGCAGCGTCACGGCTGCGTCAGTGTATCCGTCCCCAATGTCCGGGATGGACTTCACGCCTTGAGATTTCTTAAACAGCTTTTCAAGCTTGCTCATTTTTAATGCCATGGGGTCCACCTCGGACTCGAAGGGAGAATCCGATTGATTGATAGGAGTGGGTGCTTTGGATAGTTGAGGCGGGATCGGGGGCAGAGCTGGCCCGACTGGAATGTCCGTATCATCCTGGACATGGGTTGCCTCCCCGAGTATGGGAACTCTTGGTGGGGGAGGAGCCTGGTGTGAAGTAGATACTCCAGTTTGCTGCTCCAATCTGGCAATTGTCTCTGCCTGTTGGGCTATGACCACAGCCTGTTGCTTGGCGAATTCTGCTTGACGGACAGTGTCTTGCTGCATGGCTTTCATACTATCCTGGAGTTGGCGCACCATCTCTTCCAGACTCGACATATTGTTCTAATCTAACTGAACAACTGGTATATCTGTGTCGGTAGCAGACTTGGAAATCTCAGCCCGACTGCCCAAAGATCACTGATCTGGTAGCTGTTGTAGAGGTGGTCTGTGCCTAACTAGCCTTCTCTGGCCCTGATTATCCTTGAACTGAGTCTCTGACCTGACAAAGTCTATCAGTACAAATCCAATGAACCTCGGGGGATATTGGAGCCCTCTGAAGCTATAGTTCCATGACTACCTTGCAAAAGAGAAAACAGACAGTATCTCAGCTTGATTTCACCAGAACAGGTATGCACATAGCTGAACGACTGTGCTCTCTACTAAATTCTGCCCAAAATTCTGCCGGTAAACTGATACCCTCAGGTAAACTGAATCCCAAAATACTGAACTGGTGCCCGCAGGCCTGATGCCCAAACTTGCAAACTGATATATGCGTTCCTGTAGAGATACACTCTAAAAGCACATAGCAAGTAAGAGAGAGCCAAAACACCCCTATGTTGGGGTAGGGTTTCCCTGTCCTATTTTGTCAGGAACTAGGGTTTCACTACGCACACAGCGATTTTCAAACAACCTAACATCGGGTAAGCAACCTGTCCTAACTTGGAATGGTCACTATGGATCCGAATATGCACTAGGTCGAATGGTCGAAAAGGGTGCCCCGGTAAACCGGGGTTTGTGTTCCCATGCTGTCAGAGCCCATAGCCGGTCAGCCTTATGGACATGTCTTGACAAGACAAGCCTCCGGCAAACCATTCAGGAATGGCAGATGGCAAACACTGTGTTCCTAGGCGCACCAATGCACATGCAATGCAAAGAAACACATAAATGAGATCAAAACAGGATATCACGAGTTCGAGTCAAGCTCTCTAAATCCCCAGCAGAGTCGCCAGAAACTGTAGACGCGCCCGTGGGCCTCATGCTACAGTTCGGACTCGATTTGTGTCACGGTTCTAAATCTGAACCGAAGAGTCCAAATCTGGCAAATCGTTTTGAGAAACAGATTTTTGAAAAAGTAGTGCCAAACATGGACTGCTTTGCCAGATACAGAGTCGCCACCTAAATATTTTTTTATGGGAGAATTCAGGAAACCCTGACTTGGTGCCGAAGGCCACATGTCCGTCATCACCGGAGTTGTCTCGGCTCGGGAGCTTGGGTACGATCGGGGAAGGTCAGCTATGAGCACCCCCTTTCGCCCGGTCCGAAGACCGGCCTCTACTAACCGTGATATCCGTTTTTGAAAACTTTATGTGTTCTTAAACCAATTGTTAGCCTAGAATTACTATGTTATGCGCGCAGCAAACAAGTATAGACCAAATCGCCCAAATTGGAACAAAACATTTCATGTTTGTTTTGAAAATGGTTTGCTACTCGCAAGTAGGCTAAAATGCAGATTTTGCCACCCTCAAGTGGGCTTTTAGAGAAGATGATTTTGCCACTATCTAGTGGGCTTAAAACTCACAGTTTTAATGCATTATTCCAATTTAGGTAATTCAACCTCCATCCACAGGTATTCAAGCAGTTATATCACATAAGCAGCTAGCCTCATGGTAATCATACTATCATGGCAACACTCACACGCATGCGATATGCTAAAGCATAAAAGCTTACCTAGTACTCCGAGCCAAAACAGAAACTAGTTAATAATCATATGCATGATCCTAGTTCATGTTAAGATGGCTAATGCAACACATGCAAGATGCAACTAAGATAGGCTCGGCTAATCTACAATGACATGTGAAGTGCTTCAACTAACACGTATTCAATTTGGAATTGAAATACAAATGCAGTTAGAATGATGCGCCGAGCCCGGTGCATGCAAGGCAAATGTATGAATGCACGCATGCATAGCATAAGGTATGCTAAAATAAATGTGCCCTAATCTACCATCATAAGCAGGTAAATAAAAGGGAAGAAAGAAGTGGGGTTGGAAGACATACATCACACGCACGCACACTTATTACAAATATGCCCTCGCTCGGAGGGACCAAATAAATATTACAAATTAATTAACTACGCAAGCTAATTAAATATTACAAATTAATTAATTAATTAACAAATTAACTAATCTAGGAAAACAGGTAAACCGCCTCGGGAAATGCGCCGCCATGCATAGGCTGCCTCTGTTTTCTTTCCTCTGCTCCTCTGAAGGCTACCAAAACCTCAGGACTGCTTCCTTGGACACTGAGGAGTGCCACCGGCTGAGTAGAATTGCCACCGGCAGTGTGGTGTAGTCACCGGCACAAGATGAATCCATCGGCTGCTTGTTTACTGCCGGTCGGCAATATATACTGCCGGTCGGCAAGGAATGTCTGCAGAACCTGCAATTTGACAGCAACAGAGTGCAAAGCAAAGCATGGCAGCACAATTCAAGGCATATATGCACCATTCATGTCCCTTATCATGGTAATGACACAAAGGGGCATGTGTCTCTATTCTCGGACCACCAATCGCGCATTTCCATGCATGATGGCCCAAGGAATCAAGTATGCAACTTTCATGTCAAATGAAATGCAAACCAATCAAACAAACTAAAGCCTAACCTCTATCACATGATCAAGAGGCAAGGCATGCATGCCAATGCAATGCAACCTAGGTATGCAAACAAGAATACAAGCAAGCTATGCAACTACATGGCATACACAATGCTAACAACATAACGTGCGCAACGCTTTGAAACATGGCATACACAATGCAAGGTGGACTTACACCAATGTGAGTGGACCTCAGCCGCACCCACATCAGTGGCCATAAGATGAAAATGAAGTGCCTCGAAATGCGTGCACGCGGGCACGTAAACCGAGGCAATGGCATATGTAATGCAATGGCTAAAATGGCATATAGAATGCAACATGGACTTATACTAACATGAGAGAGCCTCAGCCACACTCACATGAGAGGCCGATGGATGAAAATGAAGTGCCTCGAAATGCGTGCACACGGGCACGCAAACCGAGGCAATGGCATATGCAATGCAATGGCATGGAAAATGATATGCAAACATGCCAATGGGATTTCAGCACTGAAATGTGGGGAAAACAGCCCCGAAATGAGGCGAACACACACCCGATGCATGGAATAGTCCCGAAACATGGACTTTTGGCACCCGAAATGGCTTACAGCTATACAAAGCATGCACAATATGGACATGGAGCATGAAGGCAGAAGCAAGACAGCTCTGAGACAAGCATTTTTACAGTTTATGACATGGCCAAACAGCAAGCAAAGATAGGGCTAAAATGGCATACAAAAACGGCCCTAAACATGAGGTTATGAAGCAACTCACAGCTGCTAACTCCAAACAGGTTAGGGCCCTTCAACAACATTGAATAGGGGCCCAAAATAAGCCACTTTACAGAACTGTAAAAACCCAAAAACAGTATACAAACATGCTAGAAATGCAATGCAAAATGAGGCTCAAAAAGAGGCTATAACACAAAGTGTGCAAAATATTCAACAAACAGCCAAAGACCCTTAATAAAACATGTTAAGAAGGTCAAAATAAGACCTTTTATAGGCCTGTAAAAAGATCAAAAACGGAAGCACAATGGGCTGCCAAAACATGCAAAAATGGGGACCAAAAGAGAGTATAAAGGCAAGTATAACATGGAGGTCCCAAACCGTGTTGATCCCTTCTTCAATGTTGAAGAGAGGCTCAAAATAAGCCTATTTTCAGTTTACATCAGGCTCTAAAACAGATCAAACGCAAGCCAAAAATTCTATGCAAGATTATGGCATTCGAGGAGGATATTGAAGCAAGTGCAAGCTACTGTCCTCAAACAGCAAGAGGTCCTCAATTAAACATGAAGAGGACCTCAAAATATGATGATTTACAGTTTGGGTCGGAGCCCAAAAATGCAAGCAACTATGGCTTAGATGTGAAGCAAGAAAAGACTAGAAAAGGGAAGAGGAGGACTCACCCTTGAAGACCAGCAAACCAGCACCTCTTGGACCAAGTTTAGGTGCTCCTAAGCTCTGGAGAACAGCCTCAAGCTGCTGGAATGGGCGTTGGATGCCTTGTGCTATGAGTTGATGAAGAAATGGCCCAAGAACAAGGGTGTTTGATGGTTGAATGGGAGAGATATAGTGAGAGATGAAGAGATATATGTATGTATAGATCAGATATATCTATATATCTCTAGTTTTTTGTTCCAAAAATCCAACCTCACCAATGGAGGAGGAGAGGCCCCTTATATAGGCAATACTAAGCTTCTAAGAAAAGCTTCAAAGGGTCAAAGGGGTTTAAAGGGGAGGTCAAGGCTTATTGGAGAAGCTTGGACAGCTGGTAGGCTTCTTGAGGAAGGTAAGATAAGGGGTCAAGGCTTCCTCAAGAAGCCTTGAGCAAAGGGTGCAAAAGAGGGGTCCAAAGGTGGTCAAGGGTTCAAAATAGCAACATATATGCACGGGGGAGTGTGCTGGTACATTCCAACTGGCACAGCTGGGATGCACCAGGCTTGGAGGGTGCAAATGGTGCAAACCGGCCAGAAAATTTGGTCGTCGGCCAAAATAAAGTGCCGGTCGGCATAATATTTTGCTGGTCGGAAAAATAGATTGCCGATAGATGATTCCAATGTCAAAAAACGGCCGGTGGGTATGCAAATTGAAGCCCCGGAAGTTAGCTTTCCAATGGCGCAAACCTTGCATCAAAATTCCTCTTGTGCAAAAAGTTATACCCTTTTTCGTGAAGCCGCGCAGATTCGATCCAACCGGGATGATGCTGAACTTCAGCTGCTCATATCTCCCCCACCCGGACTTGGTTTTAAGAGATTCTTGAGTGAAAAATGAAGCCCCGGAAGTAAGCTTTCCGACGGTGGTGGCCCCATAGCTAAACTCCAAGTGTACAGACAGATAAGCTCGATTCAGCGATGGCTGCTCGACTCGCTTCTACCCGGATTCATGCCGAACTTCTCCCAAACTAGTTTTCTCCTCTCCTTTCCTCTTTTCTTCAACTCCAAAACCTTAAACAAAGTGTTTTGAAAGATTTGCCTCTCTTCTAGCCGAAGAAACTGATTCTTTGCCCTGCACATCTCTCAACACCGAGCAAACCATCAGTAGTGCCCAAGTCTTAAGGGCGGTCAAAAATGGGGTGTCTACATTATGATTCTACTACTACCGACGTTTAAATTTTATAATATCTCTTTTCTAATGAGATTATGAACGATGTGGGATGGATTTAAAATTCTTCTACAACTAGTGTTTAAACTTCACACTATCTATTTTCTAATGAGATTATGTTTCCTTCTCTCCCGTAACCATCATCCACCGCCACCATCACGAAATCCTCTCTTGTCAAAGCTTTTAAATGTTTATTGTGCTTGGAATGTATTTTGAATTATTTTAAAGGTATGTAGTAATGCAAGTGTAGAAAAAAAAAATCAGATCAGAATGGTAAATTAATAATTTTGTAATTAGTTTTTGAAAATACTATTGCATTGTAATTTTTCGTAAAGAAAATTTAGTGGAACTAGGGTAAGTACTTGGATTTTTTTTTTTCATTTTTACTAAAGTTTTTTTTCAAAATTTTTTTATTAACTTTGAATTTTAGCATCTACTCGACTGCATAGACCAAATAAGTTATAAAAAAAATGGAAAACAATTGATTAAAAAAAAAAAGTGAAAATAAGTTGGTGAGGTTTTTAGATCATTCTACACTAGATACACAAAAAAAATAAAATTTTTTAGGCAAATTAAAAAAAAAAGAAAGAGTTTTTAGTTGGTTGCCAAACCCACCAAAATGTTATTGATTGAAATAGAAAAAACCATCATTTTTATATTTTGTAATCATCACCAAGGACTGATCCACAGGGTGCGAAAGTATATTTAGATTTGCAAATTTTTAGGATCCATCCATGATCATAACAGTACTAATTTATTTATTTTATACATGAAAAATAAAAGTCCATCCTTGATCATCACAATATTAATTTTTTATATTTCAATATGTAAAAAAAAAAAAGTTGTTGTCCAATAACTTAACTCAGCAACCTAAAGCTATCCATAACCTATAGGTTCATTGGTCTAGCCTGAGTTCAAATGTTGAGCCATCTTTTAACTTTGCCATCATTCAACCACTTTGGTGCCCTCGCTTGAGTCATAAGCTAACGATACTTAGCTTGGCAATTATTAAATGTCTTAATCACATCTTATGTTTAAACATTATGCGGTGTTTTTAAATGATATGGGATAAGTTTACAATTATACTACTACCGATATTTAAACTTTACACTATCTCTTTTCTAATTAGATTATGAACGATGTGGGATGGATTTATGATTTTACTACTACCAATATTTAAACTTTACGCTATCTCTTTTCTAATGAGATTATGTTTCCTTGTTTTCCGTAATAGCCACCATCGTCCTCCACCATTACTGAACCCTCTCTTGTCGACGCTATTAAATATTTATTGTTCTTTGAGTCTATTTTGAATTGTTTTTTTGAAAAAAAAAATCAGTTCAGAGTAGTAAATTTTGTAAATATTAATATTAAAATTATTTTTTTGATATAAATTTCTTATTATTTTTTGAAAATACTATTGAATTGTAATTTTTCGTAAAGAAAACTTAGTGGAACGAGGGTAAGTATTTTGGGGGGGGGGGTTTCTTTTAATTTTATGAACTTTTTTCTAAAATTTTCGAAAAACTTTGCATTTTGAAATATACTTGACTACGTGGACCAAACAAGCTATAAAAAACAATGAAAAACAATTAATTAAAAAAAAAAGTGATAAGAAGTTGGTGATGTTTTTAGATCATTCTACACTAGATACACAAAAAATGTAAAATCTTTGACACAAATTTAAAAAATATAATATTCAAAACAAAAGGGGGGGGGGGGGAGGGGTTTGGTTAGTTGCCAAAGCTCCCAAATGTTATTGATTGAAATAGAAAAAACCATCATTTTTATGTTGTGTAATCATCACCAAGGACTGATCCACAAGATGCAAAAGTATATATTTAGATTTTCAAATTTTCAGGATCCATCCTTGATCATAACAATTTTAATTTGTTTATTTTATATATGAAGAAAATAATGGAAGCTTTTTCTGATAAATCCTCTTTCTAAGAGTTTTATTCTATCCAACCTATAGCGATCCCGGTTTCTCTTCCTTTGTTTGTTGTGTTCCGGACTTAGGTTCCGTGGAGTTGGTGGTTGTATATCTTGTGTTACCCTTTAATTCTGTGTGTTTGAGTTTTAGGATGTATTGGGCGTGTTTCGAGCAGGTTGGTTGAGCTTTAGTCCCATTCCTTGTTGTCCAGATTTTTGGTGGTACGCTAGAGCAGGTCCCTTTGCGCTCGAGCGGAGTTTGATTTTTGGTTGTCCGCTCAAGTAGGTCTTCTTGCACTCGAACGGGGTTTACACACTCTCAGCATTTCGTGTCTCTGCAAAACTTCTGCAGGTGTGTTTTTCACGCTCGAGCGGATTTCCTTACGCTCGAGCGGGTAGCGCTCGAGCGGGTGTCTTGGCGCTCGAGCGGGTAGTTCATTGTCTGTAAAAGTTCTGGAATGGGGGAATCTATGCTCAAGCAGCTTTCCCTTTGCGCTCGAGCGGATGTGTTTTGCAGTTGTGTCTTGGCGCTCGAGCGGGTCCAGTTTTTGTGTCTGACGCTCGAGTGTCCTATTCTCTGCTCGAGCGGGTCATACGTATATCAGTAGACAGCAGCGGGATTACACTTCACTTTTTCATCTCTTCCTTTTTCAAAAACCCTAGATTTGAGCTCCTTCTCTCTCTAAACAACTTCTCTCTAGGGATTGATCTACTTCTAGTGAGTTTCTAACCTAGACTCTTTGTAAGAAAGATAGAGGGTGTTGAGAGCTTCCTTTTAATCTGAAAATCTTGGATTTGGAGCACTTTGGATTTCGGTCATCTCCTCCGTTTGAGCTCTTCATCTCGAGGTAGGGATAACTACTCATTCCTATGGTCTTTGACATAAACTATTGGTCTTTTTGATGTAATGTTGAGTTGGGTGATTTTGGGTGTTAGGGTTTCAAAATGTATAAAAGAGGGGTTGTGTATTTTGAGCCTATACATATGTATTTGAGCCTAGAAATGAGAATATTGGTGTTGTTAATAATATTTGGACCTTTGGGTCAATATTGAGCTTAAAGGGAAAAATGCCATATTTGGGTATATTTGGGTCATTAGTGTAATTAATGACATTTGTTATGAAATTGAGTTGGGGATAATGAAATTTGCTCATTATGAGATAGAATGGTGGAGTTGGATTTATAAATCGCTCACTTTTGAAAATGTCAATTATATATCTGTTGAGGCATTTACTATCTGTTTAGAAATAACTGCTTTGGGCTATCGGTGGAAGATAGTCTTGATTGTTGTAGACATTGCATGGTGATTAGGTGAATTGAAACTAATCAAGTTATGTATTTGAATACATGGGTGCCGAATCCCGCAGATAAATTTTCGTAAAATGGCCATTTGAATATAATTATATTGCTTGTATAGCCATCCGGGAGTGGGAGATGTTAGGTGCACTTGGCGAGTTCGATTTGCTTCTGGGCGAATCCATTGAGGCTGCGGCCTTGTTTTCCGTGGTTGCACATCCTACACTTGTGACTCGAGTGTTAGAGGCACAGAGAGGTGACCTTGAGGTAGAATCCCTCCGAGAGAAGATCTCTAGTGGAAAGGCTGAGAAGGGTTTGACTGCGTATCCCGACCTGAGTGTGAGATACTGAGACCGTCTGTTTGTGCCGGAGTCTTGCCGAGAGGACGTACTCCGAGAGTTTCACCATTCGCACCTTGCGGTACATCCGGGAGGCACTAAGATGTATCATGATCTAGGTCGTCAGTTTTGGTGGCGGGGTATGAAGAAGGATGTGGTAATTTTCGTGTCTAAGTGTCTTACTTGTCAGCAAGTGAAGGCCGAGCATTAGAGGCCAATGGGTTTATTGCAACCCTTGCCTATTACCGAGTGGAAGTGGGAACATGTTACTATGGACTTCATTGTAGGTCTCCCGAGGACTCAGCGGGGTAGTGATGCTATTTGGGTGGTTGTAGACCAGTTGACTAAGTCAGCGCACTTTATTCCTATGCGCGTGAGAGATTCGGTAGATCATCTTGCCGACTTATATATTTGGGACATAGTGAGGTTGCACAGGGTCCCAGTGTCAATCGTCTCTGATAGAGATCCTCGTTTTACTGCTAGGTTGTGGCAGAGTTTGTAGAGTGTCTTGGGCACTAAACTGACCTTTAACACAGCTTACCATCCTCAGACTAACGGACAGTCCGAGTGTACTATTCAAATCCTTGAGGATATGCTTCGAGGTTGTGTCCTTGACTTTAGTGGGACGTGGGAGAGGCACTTGCCCTTGGTGGAGTTTGTCTACAATAACAGCTTTCAGTCTAGTATCGGTATGGCGCCGTTTGAGGCCTTGTATGGCCGACCGTGTAGGTCTCCGGCTTGTTGGGCCGAGGTGGGTGATGCACCTTTGTTGGGCCTGGAGTTGGTAAGGGAAACAACGGAGAAAGTTAAGCTTATCCGTAAGAGGCTCGTTACAGCCCAGAGTCGCCAAAAGAGTTATGCCGACCGTAGGAGGAGGCCTTTGGCATTTGAGACGGGTGATCATGTTTTCTTGAAAATATCACCTAGGCGGGTTTGATAAGGTTTGGGAAGAGTGGGAAGTTGTCCCCTCGATTTATCAGTACCTTTGAGATCCTTGAGAGGATTGGGGAGGTTGCTTACCGTTTAGCTTTGCTGTCGCAGTTGTCCGGAATGCATAACGTATTTCATGTTAGTATGCTTCGGAAGTGCGAGCCGGATCCATCGCATGTGTTGGATTGGACCGACTTAGAGGTAGATGAGGATGCCTCGTATGAGAAGAGACCGGTACGGGTCTTGGATAGGTGGGATCAAGTCTTGCGAGGCAAGACCATTCCCTTGGTAAAGGTTTTGTGGAAACATTACGGAGTGGAGGAAGCCACTTGGAAACGTGAGACGGATGTCCGTGAAAAATATCTGGACTTGTTTGTAAATGTTTAACCATGTATTGGGATTTTGTAATATTAATGAACTTTAAGAGCATTAAATATGTCTTAAGTTGTAAAATATTGTGAATGTTTTGGTTTATGGGAATATTGTGGAACTTGCCTTGTAATGGAAGTTTATTTTAACATTGCATATGTTAACTCTGTTGTGGAAATGCAAATATAATTTTGGCATTGAATTTGTTTTGTGATGCATGTTGAAAATGCATGTTGGAGACTATGTTGGAAGTTTGCCTCTTGAATAGAGATGGAATGACCGGTAATGGGTCAAGTTGTTGAATTTTATATTGTAATAATGTTGGTGATTGAGAAAACATGTTTTTGAAAAACTTGTACTTAATTTTGGGGACGAAATTCTTTGAGGGGGGGAGGTTATAGCGATCCCGGTTTCTCTTCCTTTGATTGTTGTATTCCGGACTTAGGTTCTGTGGAGTTGGTGGTGGTATATCTTGTGTTATCCTTTAATTCCGTGTGTTTGAGTTTTAGGATGTATTGGGCGTGTTTCGAGCAGGTTGGTTGAGCTTTAGTCCCATTCTTTGTTGCCCAGATTTTTGGTGGTACGCTCGAGTAGGTCCATTTACGCTCGAGCGGAGTTTGAATTTTGGTTGTCCGCTCGAGCGGGGTTTACACACTCTCAGCATTTCGTGTCTCTGCAAAATTTCTGCATGTGTGTTTTTCACGCTTGAGCGGATTTCCTTACGCTCGAGTGGGTAGCGCTCGAGCGGGTGTCTTGGCGCTTGAGCGGGTAGTTCATTGTCTGTAAAAGTTCTGGAATGGGGGAATCTACGCTCGAGCGGCTTTCCCTTTGCGCTCGAGTGGATGTGTTTTGCAGTTGTGTCTTAGCGCTAGAGCGGGAATCTTTATGCTCGAACGGGTCCAATTTTTGTGTCTGACGCTCGAGCGTCCTATTCTCCGCTCGAGCGGGTCATACGTATATCAGTAGACAACAGCGGGATTACACTTCACTTTTTCATCTCTTTCTTTTTCAAAAACCCTAGATCTGAGCTCCCTCTCTCCCTAAACAACTTCTCTCTAGGGATTGATCTACTTCTAGTGAGTTTCTAACCTAGACTCCTTGTAAGAAAGAAAGAGGGTGTCGAGGGCTTCCTTTTAATCTGAAAAATCTTTGATTTGGAGCACTTTGGATTTCGGTCATCTTCTCCGTTTGAGCTCTTCATCTCGAGGTAGGGATAACTACTCATTCATATGGTCTTTGACATAAACTATTGGTCTTTTTGATGTAATGTTGAGTTGGGTGATTTTAGGTGTTAGGGTTTCAAAATGTATAAAAGAGGGGTTTTGTATTTTGAGCCTATACATATGTATTTGAGCCTAGAAATGAGAATATTGGTGTTGTTAATAATATTTGGACCTTTGGGTCAATATTGAGCTTAAAGGGAAAAATGCCATATTTGGGTATATTTGGGTCATTAGTGTAATTAATGACATTTGTTATGAAATTGAGTTGGGGATAATGAAATTTGCTCATTATGAGATAGAATGGTGGAGTTGGATTTATAAATCGTTCACTTTTGAAAATGTCAATTATATATCTGTTGAGGCATTTATTATCTGTTCAGAAATAACTGATTTGGGCTATCGGTGGAGGATAGCCTTGATTGTTGTAGACATTGCATGATGATTAGGTGAATTGAAACTAATCAAGTTATGTATTTGAATACATGGGTGCTAAATCCCGCGGATGAAATTTCCGTAAAATAGCCACTTGAATATAATTATACATGGGTGCCGAATCCCGCGGACGCAATTTCCGTAAAATGGCAATCCGAATATATCTATACATGGGTGCTGAGTCCCGCGGATGAAATGTCCGTAAAATGGCCATAAGAGAATGAAAATACATGGGTGCCGAATCCCGAGGACGCAATTTTCGTAAAATGGCAGTTTGTAGTATTGTTGGCATGGGATGTAGTCTCATTTCAGTTATTTGGCCAGGTTCTGAGTCATGTTTATAAGTCGAGTTTTGTTAAGTTAAACATTTATCAAGTGCTAATGTTTTAGTTATTGCTCATATTATGTTTAGCATATCTCTACTGGGCGTTGACTCACCCTATATAGGACATCATTTTCAGGTACAGGTGTTATGCCACCTCCAAGGACGTAGCTTGAGAGGCTTGAGGTTGTAGACTCTATTTTTGTTGTTTTGTTGTATTACATGTATATCAAGCCAAGGGCTTATTTGTGTAGAGTTAGTACTCTCTTTTTGTAACAAAGTGTTGACTTGGAAAGTTGTAAGCCTATAGGGCGTTTACTTTTATTGTCAACATGTAATACCTTTTGTAAGAATACTCTGGTGATTATAATATGAAAACTCTTTTATTTATCGTGAATGTATGCTATAATGGGTTTATTTTTGAGGGCGTTACACAACCCATATTGTTTTGGACTATTCCATTAGGTCCTATTTGAGATAAGAAGACCAAAACACTCTCAATCTCTCCTACCCTCTATTAATGTTGATATTTAATGTTGATTGTCATTATGTTTTGGTAGTTCCTATGCATCAAGATGTTGACTATTATTATATTCATATTAATTTGAAATGAATTTTTGTCATTGTGTTGCCAGTTGCATGATATGAATATTCACATCATGCAATTGAAATGAATATTCACATCATTATATTCACATTAATTTGAAATGAATTTTTGTCATTGTGTTGTTAATTAAATGATGTGAATAGTCATACTAAAACTTACGAATGTGAACGTTCACATCACTATGTTAGGTGAGAGAGAATGTTCACATGTTGTGAATGTTCACATCACTACATGTTGTGAATAAGAATGCGTTATCAATTAAAAATATAATGAACTTTATTTTAATGTGTTGTCAATTTAAAATAAGAAGGTTCACATGTTGTGAACATTCACATCACTCCATTAGATGAGAGAGAATCTTTTAGAAAGATGTTGTGAACGTTCACATCAGATGAGAGAGAATATTCACATTATTTTTTATGTATTGTCAATTAAATTGTATTCACATCAGATGAGAGAGAATGTTCACATTATTTTTAATGTGTTGTCAATTAAAAATATATTCACATTATATAATAATTTAAAATAATAACATCAATATTATTTAATTTGTGTATGAAATTTGCTATGCCTTGGTCCTTTCTCTTCTCTCTCTTCCCCCAACATTAAATATTAATATTAAATATAAGGGCATAAGAGTCTAAGAAAATAGAATAATGCTATATGCACTAATTAGTGTACACACTAGTGTACCAACTAGTGATGTGGCATAATTTTAGAGATTTTGGGTATTTGTAATTTGTAGAATAAATAAGGTCAATAATGATATCATAACACTAGTGGCTACCCTAGTGTGTACACTACTTAATGCATGTAGCACCACCGAAGAAAATAATGTCAATCAAGAAAAAGGATTTTATGGAATAAAAGTATAAATACATGGGACTAAGTGAGTTAAAAAAATTCCTTCATGGACTTCTTGGGTTAGAACACTTCTAAATGGGATTTATCAATCAAAAGCCCAAAAAAAATTCCATCCTTGATCATCACAATATTAATTTTTTATTTTCCACATGCAAAAAAAAAGAAGGTGGTTGTCCAATAACTTAACTCAGTAACCTAAAGCTAGCCAGAACCTATAGGTTCACTGGTCTAGCCTGAGTTCAAGTTCTGAAGCCATCTTTCAACTTTACCATTATCCAACCACTTTGGTGCCCTCGCTTGAGTCATAAGCCAACGCTACTTAGCTCGGCGATTATTAGATGTCTCAATCACATCTTATATTTAAACATTATGCGTTGCTTGTAAACGATGTGGGATAAGTTTACGATTATACTAATACCAATATTTAAACATTACACTATCTCTTTTCTAATTAGATTGTGAACAATGTGGGATAGATTTACGATTCTACTGCTACCAATATTTAAACTTTACCGTATCTCTTTTCTAATGAGATTTTGTTTCCTTCTTTTCCGCAGTAGCCACCATTGTCCGCCACCATCAGAGTGTTAAATTTTTTAAATATTAAAATTAAAATTATTTTTCAAATAATACTCTACTTATTTTTTGAAATTAATATCGAATTTTAATTTTTCAGAAAGAAAACTCAGTGGAACTACGGTATGTATTTTTTTGGGGGGGGGGGGTTGTTCATTTTTGATGAACTTTTTCCAAAAAACTTTGCGTTTTAGAATCTACTCGACTACATGGACCAAATAAGTTATATAAAAAAATGAAAAACAATTCATTAAGAATAAAAGTGAAAATAAGTTGGTGATGTTTTTAGATCATTCTACACTAGATAGACAAAAAAATGTAAAATCTTTGAGGCAAATTTAAAAAATATAATATTCAAAAGAAAAAAAAAAGTTTTTTTGGTTAGTTGCCAGACCCGCCAAATGTTATTGATTGAAATAGAAAAAATCATCATTTTTATGTTTTGCAATCATCACCAAGGACTGATTCATAGGGTGCGAAAGTATATTTATATTTTCAAATTTTCAAGATCCATCCATGATCATAACAATACTAATTTATTTATTTTATACATGAAAAATGAAAGCCCATCCATGATCATCACAATATTAATTTTTTATTTTCTACTACACGTAAAAAAAGAAAAAAAAAATGGTGGTTGTCCAATGACTTAAACTAAAGCTATAGCCAGAGAACCTACAGGTTCACTGTCTAGCTTGAGTTCAACTAAGCTCGCCACAACTCACAGGTTCACTGGTCTCGCCTGAGTTCAACTAAGATGACCACAACCTATAGGGTTTAACTAAGCTTGGTAGAACCTAGAGGTTTACTCGGTCTAGCCTGAGTTCAACCATGCTAGCTAGAACCTAGTGGTTTACTCGGTTTAGCCAGAGTTCAACCAAGCTAGCTAGAACCTATAGGTTCGCTGGTCTAGCCTGAGTTCAAGCGTTGAAGCCATCTATCAACTTTACCATCATCCAACCACTTTGGTGCCCTTGCTTGAGTCATAAGCTAACGCTACTTAGCTCGGCAATTATTAGATGTCTCAAGCACCACTTATATTCAAACATTATGCGATGTTGTTCAACGATGTCGGATAAGTTTACGATTATACTACTACCAATATTTAAACTTTACACTATCTTTATTCTAATTAGATGATGAATGATGTGGGATAGATTTACGATTCTACTACTACCAATATTTAAACTTTACACTATCTTTTTCCTAATGAGATTATGTTTCTTTCTCTTCTGTAGTAGGCGCCATCGTCTGCCACCATCATGGAACCGTCTTTTGTCTTCCCCACCTACAAGGACCAACCGCCACGGGGAGAGAGAGGTTGAGAGAAAAGAAAAAGAAAAAAAAAGGGGGGTTGCAAACAAGGAAGAACTTTTGGGTGTGTGGTAGGTCTGTATCTTTCTCTCTTTGTTTATGTTCTTTATCCTTACTCTATTATTATTTAGTTCATTGATAGAGAGGTTGTTGGTTTATGTATTTTGTATATATATATATACGGTTAAGAAATCTGAGGAGTTTAATTCATGTATAAAGAACGGGTATAATTCTTAGTCCAAAAATTCTGCACAGAATCACAAACTTTAAAAATCAAGAAACTATATCAAACGAATGAATTTTGAACTGAAATTTTTACAGTAGATTAATTACATATTGAGTTGCATATCTAAAGTTTTTCATAATTTTTGGGAGTCAAAATCCAAATAAACTGATGCGTTCAAATCTGTTCAGAAAACTTGTTTAAAACAGTAAATTCAGAAGTGTTGTTCTCTTTGGGTATAAATCCAAAAGTTATCAAATTAGTGTCATTAGAACCGGTTAGGAGTCTAGTTTCTTACTTTTTTGGCCTTGCATTGATTTCTCGTGTATACTAAGAGAACCATTAATTTTTTTAAAGTGCGGCAGAAAACAACTTGTTTAGATATAATTAATTGTAAATAATTATTTTGATAAGCAAATCAAGTGAGACCAAGTGGGTTTGAAACTTAGGATAAATTAGTTGAATAGCGTGGAGTGGGTTTTGTAATTTTCAAAGTCAGAGAATAGATTGGGAAAGTTTGTTTAAAACTCTGTTTTATCTTAAAGTTACTTTTAATTAAGTTTCGCTTTGAACCTATGTCTTGGGTAATTTTAGACCTTGAAGAACATGAACTTAGGTATTATTTAGGAGTAACGGTGAGTGGGGTTGAGCTGTGTTAGTGCGCTTTAGTGTGGGATACTTAATTTATTATTCTCTTTAGTATTTTTAAATTAGTAGTGACGTGCAGTCTTCATACTTGGTTCACGGCACTTGTTGGACTTTCATACTCTATTCGAGGATTATATTATTTTGTTTTCAGGTGAGTAGTTTCATGCTACATATTTTTATAAATGTTCCCCTACCTTGAACTGTTGGAAAATTAAATTGTTGTTTCAGGACTAAACTGTTTTGATAAAATTATTATATTATCAATGGAATCAAATTATTTCTGAAACATGTGTGAACTTAGCATATTGTAAACTATTTGTTTTGGTCTCATGTTTATAATGGTGAACTATCACGTTTTACGATACTGATGTGTATTGATTATTGGGACTATCTGTGTATTTTAGTCTATGGAAATTATTCCACTGTGTGTGGTGAGTCTAGCCACTAGGGAACAGATCCAGGTTGGGCCGTGAACTTGTTTTTTTTTTTTTTTTTTTTCATTTTTGATGAACTTTTTTTGAAAAAAGTTTGCGTTTTAGAATCTACGCGACTATATGGACCAAATAAGTTTAAAAACAATGAAAAACAATTCATTAAAAATAAAAGTGAAAATAAGTTGGTGATGTTTTTAGATCATTCTACACTAGATACACAAAAAACGTAAAATCTTTGACGCAAAGTTTTAGTTCAAGCGTTGAAGCCATCTATCAACTTTACCATCATCCAACCACTTTGGTGCCCTTGCTTGAGTCATAAGCTAATGCTGCTTAGCTCGGCAATTATTAGATGTCTCAATCACATCTTATATGTAAGCATTATGCGTTGTTTTTAAACGATATGGAATAAGTTTTCGATTCTACTACTACCAATATTTCAACTTTATGCTATCTCTTTTCCAATTAGATTATGAACGATGTGGGATGGATTTACGATTCTACTACTACCAATATTTAAACTTCACGCTATCACTTTTCTAATGAGATTATGTTTCCTTCTTTTCCGTGGTGGCCACCATCGTCCTCCATCATTACCGAACCCTCTCTTGTCGAAGCTTTTAAGTATTTATTGGTCTTTGAGTCTATTTTGAATTATTTTTTTGAAAAAAAATCAGATTAGAGTGGTAAATTTTGTAAACATTAAAATTAAAATTATTTTTTTAATATAAATTTCTTATTATTTTTTGAAAATTCTATTGAATTTTAATTTTTTGTAAAGAAAACATAGTGGAATTGGGTTGAGTATTAGGGTTTTTTTTTGGGTTCATTTTTAATGAATTTTTTTCTAAGATTTTTGAAAAACTTTGCGTTTTGGAATATACTAGACTACATGGACCCAACAAGTTATAAAAAATAATGAAAAACAATTCATTAAAAAAAATGATAATAAGCTGGTGATGTTTTTAGATCATTCTACACTAGATACACAAAAAATGTAAAATCTTTGACACAAATTTTAAAAATATAATATTTAAAAGGGAGGGGGGGGGGAGGGGTTATATAGTTGCCAATCCCACCAAATGTTGTTGATTGAAATAGAAAAGACCATCATTTTTATGTTGTGTAATCATCACCAAGGACAGATCCACAAGATGCAAAAGTATATATTTAGATTTTCAAATTTTCAGGATCCATCCTTAATCATAACAATTTAAATTTATATATTTTATATATGAAAAGAAATTCCATCATTGATCGTCACAATGTTAATTTTTTATTTTCTATATGTAAAAAAAAAAAAGAAAAAAAGAAGAAGTGGTTGTCCGATGAATTAACTCAACAACCTAAAAGTAGCCAGAACCTACAGGTTCACTGGTCTAGTCTGAGTTCAAGTCTTGAAGCCATCTTTCAACTTTACCATTATCCAACCACTTTGGTGCCCTCACTTGAGTGATTAGCTAAGGCTACATAGCTCAGCAATTATTAGAACTCTCAATCACATCTTATATTTAGACATTATGCGCTGCTTTTAAACGATTTGGGATAAGTTTATGACTATACTACTACCAATATTTCAACTTTACACTATCTTTTTTCTGATTAGATTATGAACAATGTGGTATGGATTTATGATTCTACTACTACCAGTATTTAAACTTTACCCTATCTCGTTTCTAATGAGATTATGTTTCCTTCTTTTCCGTAGTAGCCGCCATTGTCCGCCACCATTACTGAACCCTCTCTTGTCAAAGCTTTTAACTATTTATTGTGCTTTGAATTTATTTTGATTTATTTTTTTGAAAAAAAAAATCTGATTGGGGTGTTAAATTTTCTAAATATTAAAATTAAAATTATTTTTAAATTAAATTTGTATTTATTTTTTGAAAATAATATTGAATTGTAATTTTTCGTAAAGAAAACTTAGTGGAACTGCGGTAAGTATTTGTGGTTTTTTTTTTTTTTTTTTTGTTCATTTTTGATGAACTTTTTTTGAAAAAACTTTTTGTTTTAGAATCTACGCGACTATATGGAACAAATAAGTTATAAAAAAAATGAAAAAAAATTCATGAAAAATAAAAGTGAAAATAAGTTGTTGATGTTTTTAGATCATTCTACACTAGATACACAAAAAAATGTAAAATCTTTGACGCAAATTTAAAAAATATAATATTAAAAAGAAAAAAAAAAAAAGAGTTTTTTTGGTTAGTTGCCAACCCCAGCAAATGTTATTGATTGAAATAGAAAAAATCATCATTTTTATGTTTTGTAATCATCACCAAGGACTGATCCACAGGGTGCGAAAGTATATTTAGATTTTCAAATTTTCAAGATCCATCCATGATCATAATAATACTAATTTATTTTATTTTATACATGAAAAATAAAAGTCCATCTTTGATCATCACAATATTAATTTTTTATTTTCTACTACACGTAAAAAAAGAAAAAAAAGAAAAAGAAAAAAAAAGAGGTTATTGTCCAATGACTTAAACTAAAGCTATAGCCAGGGAACCTACAGGTTCACTAGTCTAACCTGAGTTGAACTATGCTAGCCACAACCTGAGTTCAAGCGTGGAAGCCATCTATCAACTTTACCATCATCCAACTACTTTGGTGTCCTCGCTTGAGTCATAAGCTAACGTTACTTAGCCCGGCAATTATTAGATGTCTCAATCACATCTTATATGAAAACATTATGCGTTGTTTTTAAACGATGTGGGATAAATTTTTGATCATACTACTGCCAATATTTCAACTTTATACTATCTCTTTTCTAATTAGATTACGAACGATGTGAGATGGATTTACGATTCTACTGCTACCAACATTTGAACTTTACACTATCTCTTTTCTAATGAGATTATGATTCCTTCTTTTCCGTGGTAGCCACCATCGTCCTCCATCATTACCGAACCCTCTCTTGTCGAAGCTTTTAAGTATTTATGGTTCTTTTGGTCTATTTTGAATTATTTTTTTGAAAAAAAATCATATCAGAGTGGTAAACTCTATAAACATTAAAATTAAAATTATTTTTTTAATATAAATTTCTTATTATTTTTTGAAAATATTATTGAATTGTAATTTTTCGTAAAGAAAACATAGTGGAACTGGGGTGAGTTTTTGGGTTTTTTTTTAGTTCATTTTTAATTAATTTTTTTATAAAATTTTCGAAAAACTTTGAATTTTGGAATATACTAGACTACGTGGACCAAACAAGTTATAAAAACAATGAAAAACAATTCATTAAAAAAAAAAGTGATAATAAGTTGGTGATGTTTCTAGATCATTCTACACCAGATACACAAAAAATGTAAAATCTTTGTCACAAATTTAAAAAATATAATATTCAAAAAAAGGAGGGGGGGGGGGGCATTATTTATTTTATATATGAAAAAAAATTCCATCCTTGATCATCACAACGGTAATTTTTTATTTTCCATATGTAAAAAAAAAAAAAAAAAAAAGAAGATGAAGTAAAAAAGAAGTGGTTGTCCGATGACTTAAATCAACAACCTAAAGGTAGCCAGAACCTACAGGTTCACTGGTGTAGCCTGAGTTCAAGTTTTGAAGCCATCTTTCAACTTTACCATTATCCAACCACTTTGGTGCCCTCACTTGACTGATTAGCTAAGACTACTTAGCTCAGCGATTATTAGATCTTTTAATCACATCTTATATTTAAACATTATGCGTAGCTTTTAAACGATGTAGGATAAGTTTATGATTATACTACGACCAAAATTTAAACTTTACACTATCTTTTTTCTAATTAGATTATGAACAATGTGGTATGGATTTATGATTCTACTACTACCAATATTTAAGCTTTACTCTATCTCCTTTCTAATGAGATTATATTTCCTTCTTTTCCGTAGTAGCCGCCATCGTTCGCCACCATTACCAGACCCTCTCTTGTTAAAGCTTTTAAATATTTATTGTGCTTTGAAAATATTTTGATTTATTTTTTTGAAAAAAAAAAATCTGACCAGAGTGTTAAATTTTCTAAATATTAAAATTAAAATTATTTTTAAAATAAATTTGTAATTATTTTTTGAAAACACTATTGAATTGTAATTTTTCGTAAAGAAAACATAGTGGAACTGCGGTAATTATTTGTGGTTTTTTTTTTGTTCATTTTTGATGAACTTTTTTGAAAAAACTTTACGTTTTAGAATCTACCTGACTATGTGGACCAAATATGTTATAAAAAAAAATGAAAAACAATTCATTAAAAATAAAATGAAAATAAGTTGGTGATGTTTTTAGATCATTCTACATTAGATACACAAAAATTATAAAATCTTTGACGCAAATTTAAAAAATATAATATTCAAAAGAAAAAAAAAAGAGTTTTTTTTGTTATTTGCCAACCCCACCAAATGTTATTGATTGAAATAGAAAAAATCTTCATTTTTATGTTTTGTAATCATCACCAATGACTGATCCACAGGGTGTGAAAATATATTTAAATTTTCAAATTTTCAAGATCAATCCATGATCATAACAATACTAATTTATTTATTTTATACATAAAAAATAAAAGTCCATCCTTGATGATCACAATATTAATTTATTATTTTCTGCTACACGTAAAAAAATAAAATAAAATAAAATAGTTGTTGTCCAATGACTTAAACTAAAGCTATAGCCAAGGAACCTACAGGTTCACTAGTCTAGCCTGAGTTCAACTGTGCTGGCCACAACGTGAGTTCAAGCATTGAAGCCATCCATCAACTTTACCGTCATCCAACCACTTTCGTGCCCTCGCCTGAGTCATAGGCAATTATTAGATGTCTCAATCACATCTTATATATAAACAATATGCGTTGTTTTTAAATGATGTGGGATAAGTTTACAATTATACTACTACCAATATTTCAACTTTATACTATGTCTTTTCTAATTAGATTATGAACGATGTGTGATGGATTTATGATTCTACTACTACCAATATTTAAACTTTACGCTATCTCTTTTCTAACGAGATTTTGTTTCTTTCTCTTTCGTAGTAGCTGCCATCGTCCGGCACCATCACCGAACAATCTTTTGTATTCCCCACCTACAAGAACCAACCGCCACGGGAAGAGAGAGGTTGAGAGAAAAGAAAAAGAAAAAAAAAAAGGGGTTGCAAACAAGGAAGAACTTTTGGGTGTGTGGTAGGTCTCTATCCTTACTCCATTATTATTTAGTTCATTGTTGGAGAGGTTGTAGGTTTAAGTATTTTGTATATATATATATATATACGGTGAAGAAATCTGAGGAGTTAAATTTATGTATAAAGAATGGGTATAATTCTTAGTCCAAAACTTCTGCACAGAATCACAAACTTTAAAAATCAAGAAACCATATCAAACGAATGAATTTTGAACGGAAATTTTGACAGTAGATTAATTACATATTGAGTTGCATATCTGAAGTCTTTCATAATTTTTGAGAGTTAAAATCCATATAAACTGATGCGTTCAAATCTGTCCAGAAAACTGGTTTAAAACAGTAAATTCGGGAGTGTCGTTCTCTTTGGGTATAAATCCAAAAATTATCAAATTAGTGTCATTAGAACTGGTTATGAGTCTAGTTTCTTAGATTTTTGGCTTTGCGCTGATTGCTTGTGTATACTAAGAGAACCATTGATTTTTTTAAAGTGTTGCAGAAAACAACCTGTTTAAATATAATTAATTGTAAATAATTATTTTGATAAGCAAATCAAGTGAGACCAATTGGATTTGAAACTTATGATATATTAGTTGTTATCTGGAGGGTTTTGCAAATTTTTGAATAGCATGGAGTGGGTTTTGTAATTTTCAAAATTAGCAAATTGATTGGGAAGGTTTGTTTATCTTAAAATTACTTTTAATTAAGTTTCGATTTGAACCCATGTCTTGGGTAATTTTAGACCTCGAAGAACATGAACTTAGGTATTATTTAAGAGTAAGGGTGAGTGGGGTTGAGCTATGTTTGTGCGCTTTTGTGTGGGATACTTAATTTATTATTCTCTTTAGTATTTTTAAATTAGTAGTGACGTGTAGTCTTACTAGTTGGACTTTCATACTCTATTCGAGGATTATATTATTTCGCTTTCAGGTGAGTAGTTTCATGCTACATATTTTTATAAATGTTCCCCTACCTTGAACTGTTGGAAAATTGAATTGTTGTTTTAGGACTAAACTGTTTTGATAAAATTATTATATTATCATTGGTATCAAATTATTTTTGAAACATGTATGAAACTTAGCATACTGTAAACTATTTGTTTTGGTCTCTTGTTTATAATGGTGAACTACCACGTTTTGCGATACCGATGTGTATTGATTATTGGGACCATCTGTGTATTTTAATCCAAGGAAATTATTTCACTGTGTGTGGTGACTCTGTCCACTAGGGAACAGATTCGAGTTGGGCCGTGAACTTGTGGTTTTATTTTTCTTTTTTTTTGTTCATTTTTGATGAACTTTTTTTGAAAAAAGTTTGTGTTTTAGAATCTACGCGACTATATGAACCAAATAAGTTATAACAAAAATGAAAAAAAATTCATTAAAAATAAAAGTGAAAATAAGTTGGTGATGTTTTTAGATCATTCTACACTAGATACACAAAAAACTCTTTGACGCAAATTTTAAAAATATAATACTGAAAAGAAAAAAAAAGAGTTTTTTTGGTTAATTGCCAACCGCACCAAATGTTATTAATTGAAATAGAAAAAATCTTTATTTTTATGTTTTGTAATCATCACCAAGGACTGATCCACAAGGTGCGAAAGTATATTTAGATTTTCAAATTTTCAAGATCCATCCATGATCATAACAATTCTAGTTTATTTATTTTATACATGAAAAATAAAAGCCCATCCTTGAACATCACAATATTAATTTTTTATTTTCTACTACACGTAAAAAAAAAAAAAAAAAAAAAAAAAAAAAAAAAAAAAAAAAAAAGTGGTTGTCCAATGACTTAAACTAAAGCTATAGCCAAGAAACCTACAAGTTCACTAGTCTAGCCTGAGTTGAACTATGCTGGCCACAACCTGAGTTCAAGCGTTGAAACCATCTATCAACTTTACCATCATCCAACCGCTTTGGTGCCCATGCTTGAGTCATAAGCAAACGCTACTTAGCCCGGCAATTATTAGATGTCTCAATCACGTCTTATATGTAAACATTATGCGTTGTTTTTAAATGATGTGGGATAAGTTTTCGATTATACTACTACCAATATTTCAACTTTATACTATCTCTTTTCTAATTAGATTATGAACGATGTGGGATGGATTTACGATTCTACTAGTACCAACATTTAAACTTTACGCTATCTCTTTTCTAATGAGATTAGGTTTGCTTCTTTTCCATGGTAGCCACCATCGTCCTCCACTATTGTCGAACCCTCTCTTGTCGAAGCTTTTAAATATTTATTGTTCTTTGAGTCTATTTTGAATTACTTTTTTGAAAAAAAAATCAAATCAGAGTGTTAAATTTTGTAAACATTAAAATTAAAATTATTTTTTTAATATAAATTTCTTATTTTTTTTGAAAATACTATTGAATTGTAATTTTTCGTAAAGAAAACATAGTGGAACTGGGATGATTATTTGAGTTTTTTTTGGGTTCATTTTTAATGAATTTTTTTCTAAAATTTTTGAAAAACTTTGCATTTTGGAATATACTAGACTACGTGGACCAAACAAGTTATAAAAAACAATGAAAAACAATTCATTAAAAAAACAGTGACAATAAGTTGGTGATTGTCACGCCTGGAAAATAATTCAACATGAAACCCCAAACGAACAACATTCTCTATGCATTCACAAAAACTCTTCTATAGCGATCCCGAGTTTTCCCCTTTATGTATAGTATTCTGGACTTGGGTTCCGTGGTTGAGTGTTGTTGCATTTGTTTCATTTCCGTCCTTTAATTCCTTATAGTTGAGTTATAGGATGTGTTGGGCAGGTTTGTAACAAGTTTGGTGGGTTTTGAAACAAATGGTTGTTGCCCAGGTTTTGGTGTCTTCGCTCGAGCGAGAACTTTGTCGATCGAGCGAGCTCCTTATTTTAGATTCTTCGCTTGAGCCAGGTTTCCTTCGCTCGAGTGTGAGTTGGTTGATGTGTCTGGTGGCTCGAGCGAGAAGTCCTTCGCTCGAGCGTGCGTCTGCATCTGGGTTTGGACCTGAGAGTTGCAATCCTTGGCTCGAGCGAGCGAGGACTATGTTTTGAAGTTCTTCGCTCGAGCGAGCTTTTCTTCGCTCGAGCGTGCTTCTGGTTACAGACCTGAAGCTTCGAATTGTTGGCTTGAGCGAGGATTTCTTCGCTCAAGCGAGGGTTCTTTGTGTCTGGTCGCTCGAGCGACCAATCCTTCGCTCGAGCGAGCTTGTGTAATGTCAGTGGACAGTAGCGGGATTACACTACACGTTTTCATCCCTTTTGATTTCAAAACCCTAGATTCAGCTCTCTCTCCCTCTTTACAGTTAACTTTTCTCTAGGGTTTCATCTACTTTTACTGTGTTGCTACCCTAAGTTCTTTGTAAGAAAGGTAGAGGGTGTTGAGGGCTTCCTTTTAATCTGAACGATAGTGGATTTGGAGCACTTTGGTTTTTCCTCATCTTCTCCTTTGGTCTCTTCATTTCGAGGTAGGGATACCTTACTCCATCTTATGAGTTTTGTCTTTAATTTTGGTCATTTTGATTAGTTGGTGATGTTGGGTAATTTTGGGAAAAGTTGGGGTTGTGTAATTTATAAAAGAGGGATTTTCAAATCATAAAACCCATATGTGTGTAAGACATTGAGAAATGGAATTATTGTTGTATTATTGATGAAAATGAACCTTAGGGTTGATATTGTAAATTAGGAAAAAATGCCCTAGTTATGTGATAAATTAATTTGAATAATTAATTTGTGGGAATATGAAATTGAGTTGGAAATTATGAGATTGGAGAATTATAAAATTGAATGGCGGAGTTGGATAATTTAATCACTCACCAACGAAATTGTTGATATTATATCTGTTGATGCATTTATTATCTGTTTAGAAATAACTGCTTTGGGCTATCGGTGGAGGATAGTCTTGATTGTTGTAGACACTGCATGTTGATTAGGGAAAATCGAAACTAATCATATTGAATATGTCATTGAATATGACGGTTGAAATAATACATCAAATATGTGTATTGATTCATTCTTGTATATGATAATTGTTTATGTACTTGGAATATGTGTATTGTGTGGGAGGAGATAGGGGATGGACTTCATAGATACAGCAAATACGTGTATCAAATCGAAGTGTTAATACAGAAAATATGTGTATTGAATGGAAGTGCTAATACAGCGAATATGTGTATTATTTGAAGTATTGGAAGCGTTTTAATATGAGTTGCGATCTCATTTAAATTGTAAAGTATGGAAATGTTATAACCTGAGATATAGTCTCACTGAATGATTGGCCAGGTTCTGAGCCATGTTTATGAAATGATTGGGTTAAGTAAGGGAAAGTGGAACGCAACATGGACATGATTGTCATGGGACTGTATAGTGATATAAACTGGTTATTAAGTGTTAACCATCTATCAAATGGTATTGTTTTAGTCATTGCTTATATTTGGTTTAGTATATCTCTACTGGACTGTGGCCCACCCTTTATGGGACATCATTTTCAGGTCCAGGTGATATGCCACCTCCAAGAACATAGCATGGGAGGTTCTAGGAGTTGAAGACTCTTTGTTATTTTGTTATCTTTTGTTGTATTACATGTACATTCAAGCCAAGGGCTTAATATGATATGAGTTAGTACTCTCTTTTGTGTAACCAAGTGTTGGCTTGGAAAGTTGTATGCCGTTGGGCATTTAATTTTGTTGTCAACATGTAATACATTTGTAAGGAATACTCTGATGAATGGAATTAAGTTTTGTTTACTTATGTCTATGCATGTCTATATTGTGGGTTTCTAAGTATTATTTTGAGGGCGGTACATCTTCCATCTTCATTCAAATAATAATTGGGTTTAATAGAAAATTTCCACATGCAATATACATTTACTAAACAAATGGATATATGAATCTATAGCATGTGAAACACCTATCATCAAAATAATAAAGTGCCCTTACGGGCTTACATCTTCCAAGGTAATAGCCTGGTTACACAAAAGGGCTCTTTCGAACCCATACATATTAGCCCTCGGCTTTTCAAAAGAATTCACAACAAAAGAAGAGCCATGTGCTATTTACAATTATCCACACCCTCAACTTGGTGAGATCACCACGTCTTTACCTGCACCAAAACCCATAAGGATGAGCATAAAGCCCCGTAGAGAATTACCAAACAAAGTATATATGTTTATGATGGATGGCCAAAATAGAATGCAAGTGCAAATGCGATGCAATACTTTTTCAAAATATTACTCACGTCTTTCTTGAGAAACACCATGCATTTCATTTACAATTACAATCTCAACAACTTCCGAATTTAAACATTTTTTAATCACAAGGGGCGGTAAATACGACACTGGTAAACCCTAGGCTGGTGTCTGCAAGTAGACTCTACGAGTACTACCAAACTTTCATTTTTACCGGTATTAACCGGAAGGCTCGACACCTATCCGTGCGGTTTTCTGGTCTTTTCATAGTTCTCATTACAACATAAACTTTTCCAAAGAAAACGTTTTTCAACTCATTTCAAGATGTGCATTGAAGATAATAAATTAAATGAGAATATGATGCAATGTATAATAGCTCATAACATTCCTTTATTTCAAATATCTCTACAACAACATCAATTTACTACATTATCCATTTCTTCTTCTCAATGATATTCCACAACTTACCATGCCATCAAATCATAGCACTAACAACATCTTTCATCCTCAATTCATAACAATCAACCCTCTTCAAGATTACATGTGATGCCTTTCAATTATCAATTCCAATGCTTACAATTTTCTCTAACCAAGATGCACAACCATTTGTTATTTTACAGCAATACACTTCACATATTCAACAATAATGTGAGGATAATAGCCCTTTTCTCATACATTAGGTAGATTACCACTAAGCTACACAATGTGGTGAAAGTTTCACTCTCTAATCTTTGAAACCACAAGATATCTCTAAACATGATTTCACCTTTCAAAATTCACAAAAAATATTTTCTAGGGTTTTTAAGTCGAAAGCCAAAACAACCATTTCCCCCCTCTTTTGAGAGGGTTTTTCTCTCAAAATATCACACCTACTATTTTATAAGTTAAAAACTTCAAGAGGATGGTTTTAAGAAGAGAAGGATCAAAAACCCATTTTGAAACCCTAGTGTTTATGAGACAAATCTAAGCATTTAATACCATTAATGGAACCATTTAAAAACCAACCAAATCTAACATAAATGTATATATAACTCATGGAGATTTCCCTACCTCAGGATCTTGATGAAGAAGATGATAAAACCCTAGCTTGATTGGAAAACTCTTCAATTCTTCCACAACACCCAAAGAAGCCCTAACTTGGATCTTCAAAATTGGTATGGAATGTAGAGGATCTGGACCCCAAGGTTACAAGAATCAAAGTGTTTTGGTGTTTAAGGAGGTTTTCTAGAGAGAAGGTGGAGTAAAATGGTGTTTTAGAGTGCGAGAGTGATGTCCCAAATGAGATATAGCTCGGCCAAAAGAGAAATAAAAAACAGAATTTTAGACTCAGGCCTGTCCCGCACGTGCGGCTGCCCTCACCCGCACTTGCGGCACTGATCCCCGCAGGTGTGACTGCTCCCGCACCAGCCTCTCCGCACTTGCGATTAAAGCAATGTGCAGCCCCCAGCTCCCCCTGAAATCCGTACGTGTGGCCTCTTCCCCCCGCAAATGAAGCCCCACTTCTGCACGTGTGGCGCTAGGCCCCCGCACGTGCGGCAAGGCAACCAGTCAAGAAAAGTTGCTGGTTCGATCCCTGGGCACTCTAGACTTGACCCTGCGCTCTCCGGAACCAGTGGAATTCAATACCGAGCAAAACAAAAGTAACAATTTTACTTAGAGGGCTATTTTCGGATATTCCAAACCCAACAAAAGTAAAAGAAGAACTGAGCAACGAGGGAGAGAAAAGGAGGAGAAAAGAGGAAAAGAGAGAAGGAAAGAGTCGGTCGCTATAACCTCCCCACCATAGGAAATTTCGTCCCCGAAATTTAAACAACTCATCAACACGAGTGCATTCGCAACAACAACCATATTAACGATATTTTCAAATTAAACACTAACATCCAACCAACGTTAGCCCTTCCTTCCATCAAAATAACAATCATTCATGCTAGACATATGAAATGAGACATCCATAACAAAACATCGTTTCTTCACAACCTCACGCTCAAGTTGACAACACATACAACAACAAGAAATCATCAATTTCACACATTTTCTATTCACCATTAGGAAACCTTATAAATTTACAACAAAACAACTAAACATGCTCGAAAAATCTGGATACTTGGAGCAGACTTCTGATTCCCATTCCCATGTCGCTTCCTCAATCCCATGGTGTCTCCATAACACCATCACTAACGGTATGGTCTTACCCTGCAACACTTGCTCCCAGGTATCTAGGATTTGAACCGGTCGCTCCTCGTAAGAGGCGTCTTCATCTACCTCCAATTCAACCCAATCTAGCACATAAGATGGGTCGGGCTTGTACTTCCTAAGCATAGACACATGAAACACATTATGAACCCCCGAAAGTTGTGGCAGTAAGGCTAACCGATATGCCACTTCCCCAATCCTCTCCAATATCTGGAAAGGCCTAATGAACCTCGGAGACAACTTACCACTCTTGCCAAACCGCATTAAACCTTGCCTAGGTGAGATGTTAAGGAAGACATGGTCACCTATTTCGAAAGACAGGGGTCATCTCCTCTTATCGGCATAACTCTTCTGTCAGCTTTGGGCCGTAGCTAACCTCTTATGAATGAGAGCAACTTTCTCGATTGTCACCCTAACTATCTCCGGACCCAACAACGGTGCATCCCCCACCTCGGCCCAACAGACTGGTGACCTGCAAGGCCGGCCATACAAGGCCTCAAACGGTGCCATCTCGACGCTAGCTTGATAACTGTTATTGTACGCAAATTCAATCAACGGTAAGTGTCTCTCCCATGACCCCTTGAAATCTAGGACACAAGCTCTAAGCATATCCTCCAAAATTTGAATGGTGTGCTCCGATTGTCCATCGGTTTGAGGGTGATAAGCGGTGCTAAAAGTCAACTTGGTTCCCAACGCCTTTTGAAGGCTTTGCCACAATCGAGCTGTGAAACAAGGATCCCTATCCAACACAATGGTTACCGGAACCCCGTGAAGTCAAACTATCTCCCTAACAAACAACTCTACCAGGTGCTCAACTGAGTCGCTAGTACGCATTGGAATGAAATGTGTGGACTTAGTCAGCCTATCGACAATCACTCAAATGGCATCATTACCCAGCTGTGTTCTAGGAAGCCCAACTATGAAGTCCATGGTCACGTGTTTCCATTTCCACTCAGTTATAGGTAAGGGTTGCAACAAACCCGCTGGTCTCTGGTGTTCGGCCTTCACTTGCTGACAAGTAAGGCACTTAGACACAAAGGATGTGACATCCCGCTTCATGCCCCTCCACCAAAACTGATGGCTAAGGTCTCGATACATTTTGGTGCCTCCCGGATGTACCGCAAGGCGTGAGTGATGAAACTCCCAAAGCACTTCCTCCCTACTAGATTTGGGCACAAACAGACGGTCTAGGTAGCGTACACTCTGATCCGAGTGAATGTTCAAAACCTTCTCTTCCTTCCCATTGGAGATTCTATCCTGAATTAACTCCACTTCGCGGTCCCCCTGTTGCGCAGCTACAACTTTACTAATCAAAACAGGTTGAGCACTCAAGGTAAACAGTGTAGCACTTTCTTCGGACTCGCCCAATTGCAATCCAAACATTCCGACTTCACCCCACATACCGCACTCCCGAATGGCTACACTCACCAAACTACTCACGGTTTTTCGGCTTAAGGCATCCGCCATGTGACGGCCGGGTTCCTTCCCTTTCTCTTTCTTTCTTCGCTTCATTCTCCATTTGCCTTCGTTAGGTTCGAAGCATTCGGAAATGGTTCCCCAGGTTAAAATTCTAGTTCTTGTTTTGTCGATGTTGAATTTCGATTGTTCCGAAGGGTGTACGGGTGAGTCTGGAGTGCCAGAAGTGAAGCAGAAATTTTTGGTGGCTGGGCTTGGGCCGCACGTGCAGGGATGGGCCGCACGAGCGGTGGGCTAGACTGCTCGAGCGGTGGAGGCTTAGACCTAGAAAATTTGATTTTGTCTAGACCGCACGAGCGGAGAAAATGGGCCGCACGAGCGGTCAAGGTGGGGCACTCGAGCTGTGGAGAAGGCCGCACGAGCGGCCAACTGGGCAGTCCATGCCCTGTTTTCTTATAACATTTTGGTCCGAATATATATCACTTCTAACTCATTTTTCTCTCATTCTAAACCTAATTTCTCTTCCTCTTCTCTCTAGAAAACTTCCTTAAACTTGCAAACACTTTGATTTTTCAAATTCTCGAGTCAAGATCTTCATCTTCTCCCTCTAAATCTTGAAGATCAAGAACTAGGGCTTCACTTGGGATGAGGAAATCAAAGCTCTTTCATCCATCTAAGCTAGGGTTTCTCTTCTCCATCTTCTCAAAGACTTTGAGGTAGGGATTTCTTGAGTTATATATATAGTTTTTCTATTTGGGTGTTGATTTAAAAATGTTCTTGAAGTTTTGTGCTAAATTTTAGATTTTGGTTCAAAATGTTGAGAGTCTTGAATATGGGTTTGAAACCTCTATCTTTTTACTACTTCTTGGGGGTTTCCCTCTATAAAACTCATGATGAATGATAATGATGGGGTTTCTCTTACAAAATGATAAAATTTTGCTTTCAATGGAAACCCTAGAAATTGGGGTTTTTTGAAAAATAATGAAGATGCCTTGAAATTATTTATTTTCTTGTATCAAGAGGAAGTATGAGAGTTGATCTCACCAAATGTCTAACAAAATAGCAACTTCATGATGTATATATGTGTTGGAGACTAAGTCCTCTTTTAAAATCCATTGATAATTGTATGTTTGTGTAAAGTGGTAAGATGGCAAGTTGTTGAGTGCCATAAGTGACGTGAAAAAGCTTAATCGTAGTGTAGTGGAAAAGTGAAATGAATGATGCCATGTTAGCCATATTGAAAGTTTGGTCATGATGAATTAATGTTGAGAAATTGTAATCATGCGTTGGAGACGTATGATTATCTTGTGGAAGAACATGGTAAGGAGGAAATGAAAATGTGATGTTGAATATTGTTGTAGGCATGTTTTTGAATATAAAAGAATGCTATGAGTTAGTAGTTATTGCATCATATTCTCCATTGTTTTAATGTCATTATTGCACATCATGACATGAGTTGGAAAAGCATTCATTTTGAGAAAGATCATTGTAATGAGAACTAATGGAAATGTGTATGGGGTAAATACGTTGGTAAGTCCGGATAGGGGGTGTAGATGAATTTGATAAGTTGGCCTAAGTGTCCAGGGTGTCCAGGGTGAAAGACCCAAAAGCCGCGCGGATAGGTGTTGAGCCTTCCAGTTAATACCGGTAAAAATTACAGTTTGGTAGTACTCGTAGAGTCTACTTGCAAACACCAGCCTAGGGATTACTAGTGTCGTATTTACCACCCCTGTTGATTTAAATATTGGAAGTTTGAAATTGATGAGATTACAAAATATTATTCAGAACATGTTGATTTTGAAATAGTGCATTGAAATAAAATTCTCCTTCATCATTGGCACTTGCATGGCATTACATATGCATTTCTTTTAACATTGATGGAATTGGCATAGCTGTATATACTTTGTGAGAAATCTCTACTAGGCTTTATGCTCACCCCTATGGGAATTGGTGCAGGTAAAGATGCGGTGACCCCGCCAAGCTAAGGGCGTGGAGATGTTTTGAAGAAGAGTAGTTTAACTCTTATTTGGTTGTGATATCTTTTGTAAGCCAAGGGCTAATGTGTTTGGGTCTGTGAGATCATTATGTGTAACCGGGATATTGCCTTGGAACTTGTAAGCCATTGAGGGTCTTATTCATTGTGATTTAATGATTTCTTTTACATGTTATAGGTTCATGTACTAGTTTGTAAATAAATTTATAATGGCACGTGAGAATACTTTGGTAAACATTTCGAACTATGTAAATGATATTGGTTAATATCTCATTTAGAAGTGGGTTGACGTAATAGTTATGTGGGATTATTTTCGAGGCGTGACAGGCCACTACATTGGCCTTCCCTGGATGATAGTGCAACTCTAAATCATAGTCTTCTAGAAATTCCATCAACCTCTGTTGGCGTAGATTTAAATATTTTTGGGAAAACAAATACTTCAAGCTCTTATGGTCGGAGAAAACTTCAAATCTTTCACCATACAAGTAAAGCCGCCAAATTTTCAAGGCAAACACTACGGCGGCTAGCTCTAAGTCGTGGGTAGGGTAATTCTTCTCATGGGTTTTCAATTGCCGCGAACCATACGCTACAACCTTCCCCTCCTGCATCAACACACAACCAAGCCCATCTCGAGACGCATCACAAAAGACGGTATACCCTAAGCCTCTCTCCGGAATGATCAACACCGGTGCTGTGGTCAATCTAGTTTTGAGTTCTTGGAAGGACTTTTCACAAGCCTCACTCCACACAAACTTAACTCCCTTTCTTGTCAACCTAGTCAACGGTGCGGCTAATCTAGAAAAGTCTCTCACAAAATGCCAATAGTGCCCCGCCAATCCCAAGAAACTCCGAATTTCAAAGACATTCTTAGGTTGCTCCCAATCTTGTACAGAATCTATCTTCGAAGAATCTACCGTTACTCCCTCTCTTGACACAACATGGCCCAAAAACTTCACCTCGGTGAGCCAAAACTCACACTTCTCAAACTTGGCATACAATTGATGCTTCCTAAGCAAATCAAGCACTACCCTCAAGTGAGCCTCGTGTTCCTCCTCGGAAGTCAAATAGATTAGAATGTCGTCCACAAAGACGACAACAAAACGATCCAAGTACTCTATAAAAATTTGGTTCATCAAATCCATAAAGGAAGCCGGTGCATTAGTCAATCCAAATGGCATTACAAGGAACTCATAGTGGCCATAACGCGTACGAAAGACTGTTTTCTGGATGTCCTCTTCCCGGACTCTCTATTAATGGTACCCTGACCTCAAATCGATCTTCGAAAAGCAACAAGACCCCCTAAGTTAATCAAGTAAGTCATCTATTCTGGGTGAAGGGTTTTTGTTCTTGACAGTGACTTGGTTCAACTTGCGGTAATCAATACACAACCGCAATGACCGATCCTTCTTCTTCGCAAAGAGGGCCGGCGCTCCCCAAGGTGACGTACTAGGGCGAATGAAACCCTTGTCTAAGAGCTCTTGGAGTTGAATCTTCAACTCATGCAACTCTGCAGGTGCAAATCTATATGGTGCCATAGAAATTGGTGTCGTCCCTGGCACTAAGTCGATGGTGAACTCAATCTCCCGGTGGGGTGGCAAACTAGTAAGGTCCTCGGGAAACACATCCGGGTATTCACACACTACCCTAAGTAACTCAACTCGAGTTCCGCCACTCTCATCATCCAGAAGAGCAGTAAGAAGACCACTAAGCTTATTCCTACTACGAGGATCAAGTACCAGCGATAGAACCTTATCAGCCCGGTCTCCCAGAAAGTAAAAACAATCACTGCTCGATGTGCATAATTTGACCCTCCGATGAAAACAATCAATCACAGCCCAATACGAAACCAACCAATCCATGCCTAGAATGACATCAAAACTGGACATGTCTAACAATACAAAACCAAACGGGAGTCTACGCCCGACAACCTCTATCTCGCAACCATGACAACCCCGGTCTAGGTCAACTGTACCCCCAACTGGAGACTCTACTCTGAGTGGAGACGCTAGTAGAGTCACCTCTAGCCCCAATGCAGATGCGAAGGCAGCAAATATGAATGAATGAGATGCACCTGTATCTATCAACACACTGGCCAAAAAATTACACACAATAAAAGATACCTCTCACCACCGAAGATCCTGGAAACTGCTCTGGCGCGGTGACTATATACACGCGCCCCTGTGGCCTCTGCTCAACCTGCTCATCCCTCGGAGCATAGGCCTGCTATACTGACTAAGCCGAAGCGGCTCCCTAATGAACCCGTGAAGCCTGAGCTGAGAGAGCCTGCTGGTGGCTCCGTGTCTGCCTAGACCCTGAAGCGCCAAACACGCCTCCCAACTAGAGGCAAGCTCTCTTCATGTGCCCTAACTGACCGCATTGGAAGCAAGTAGGCCCCTGACCCCTATTCTGAGACTGACTCTGAGATCGATTAGGCAGTGGTGGTGGCAATACCTGCTGTCCTCCTCTCTTCTGTGGGCAAGCAAAGGCCTTGTGACCCAGTTGGCCACACTTGAAGCAAGAAAACCCACTCGGTGCACTCTTCCTCGAGTCCGCATTAGACAAGAGGTAAGTAGATCTAGACTGTGGCAACTGAGACTAAGATGAAAAGGTGCTCTTACTCTTCTTGTTGGGCCTAAAGTCCCCATGTGACCCCTGGCCCCTAGACCTCGAATTCCGAAGTCTCTCCTCCTCGGCCTCCACAATAATCTCCACATGTGCAGCCGCCTCCACAAGATGATCATACTCTCGGATCATGTTCCCGGCAACCTTGAACAGAATCTTCATCCTCAACCTCTGCTCGAACTCAAAGCAACGACACTCTTCAGTTGCTACCAATTTCGGTGCAAACCGGGACAAACTAGAAAAGGTTGCTTCAAATTCGGCCACGGACATGTTTAGTTGCTTAAGGTCCTTGAACTCCTGCCTCAACCTCTCCCTAGTCGTGGAAGGAAGGTACTTGTCTTGGAAAGTCACTACAAAAGCCTCCCATGTCGATGTTATCCGGCCTTTGGCATACTTCCACCATTGGCCCGCATCACCCTTCAGGTAGTAACTGGAAAGGGTCACCCTCAACTCGCTATCCTCTATATCGAGCATCTCAAAAGTCTTTACCGTTTGTTCTAACCATTTGTCTGCTTTTCTTTGGATCGGGGCCGCCATGGAATTCATCTGGCTTGGCCCTTAAAAACTCCCTCGTGAGGAAGCTAGCTCTAGTCTCTACAACATTCTTCCTTGCTTGGGTCTCCGCCCTCAAAATGTTCATAGACTCCCTCAATGCTCCAGCCATCTCCCCGGCTAAGGCCCCCATTGTGGCTTGGCTGGCTTGCCCCGACACCTCCGCTTGCCCCACTTGTTCGGCCATATTAGCTTGGCCTACACCTTCTTCTTGCACTAGTGCCTCATGGGCCGGCACTCCATGTACACCCCGACATCCCCTACCACGCATTCCACCCCTGCCACCTCATGTTCGGATCCTTTCAGACATCCTAAATGAGAAACAAAAGAAACAAGCTTAGCATATAATTCCAAATGTGCTTGCAACTCGCCTTACACGTTGAACTAAAGAAATTACACGTATCCGACCACATAAACAATTTAATTCACTTCACATAAGCACGTAGTCACATAAACACATACGAATTATCCTTTCGTGATGAGATCCGTCCCATGAGAAACCAAGAGTTCTTAGTAGAATAAGTATTGATCAGGTACCCTTCTATTAAGACCTTAAGGAATCTAATAGGTGCAAATAACATCCCAAAAGTCTAATCCCATATCCATGTAGTCACAAAAACATGTTGTCACATAATCACAAAATCAAAGCATTTCGTAGTCATACGAAATGAACCCATGGTGGTATAACAAAAGAAGAGCCATGTGCTCTTTACAATTATCCACGCCCTTAACTTGGCGGGATCACCACATCTTTACCTGCAACAAAACCCATAGGGGTGAGCATAAAGTCCAGTAGAGAAATACCAAACAAAGTATATACGTTTATGTTGGATGGCCAAAATAGAATGCAAGTGCAAATGCGATGCAATACTTTTTCAAAATATTACTGACGTCTTTCTTGAGAAACACCATGCATTTCATTTACAATTACAATCACATCAACTTCCAAATTTAAACTTTTTTTAATCACAAGGGGTGGTAAATACGACACTGGTAAACCCTAGGCTGGTGTTTGCAAGTAGACTCTATGAGTACTACCAAACTGTCATTTTTACTGGTATTAACCGGAAGGCTCAACACCTATCTGCACGGTTTTCTGGTCTTTCACCATGGACTCTCAGGCCATATCAAATTTATCTACACCCCTAACCGGACTTACCACCGTATTTACCCCATGCACAGTTCATAGTTCTCATTACAACATAAACTTTTCCAAAGAAAACGTTTTTCAAATCATTTCAAGATGTGCATTGAAGATAATAAATTAAATGAGAATATGATGCAATGTATAATAGATCATAACATTCCTCTTTTCAAATATCTCTACAACAACATCAATTTACTACATTATCCATTTCTTCTTCTCAATGATATTCCACAACCTACCATGCCATCAAATCATAGCACTAACAACATCTTTCATGCTGAATTCATAACAATCGACCCTCTTCAAGATTACATGTGATGCCTTTCAATTATCAATTCCAATGCTTACAATTTTCTCTAACCAAGATGCACAACCATTTGTTATTTTACAACAATACACTTCACATATTCAACAATAATGTGAGGATAATAGCCCTTTTCTCATACATTAGGTGAATTACCACTAAGCTACACAATGTGATGAAAGTTTCACTCTCTAATCTTTGAAACCACAAGATATCTCTAAACATGATTTCACCTTTCAAAATTCCCAAAAAATATTTTCTAGGGTTTTTAAGTCAAAAGCCAAAACAACCATTTCCCCCCTCTTTTGAGAGGGTTTTTCTCTCAAAATATCACACCTACTATTTTATGAGTTAAAAACTTCAAGAGGATGGTTTTAAGAAGAGAGGGATCAAAAACCCATTTTGAAACCCTAGTATTTGTGAGGCAAATCTAAGCATTTAACACCATTGATGGAACCCTTTAAAAACCAACCAAATCTAACATAAATGTATATAACTCATGGAGATTTCCCTACCTCAGGATCTTGATGAAGAAGATGATAAAACCCTAGCTTGATTGGAAAACTCTTCAATTCTTCCACAACACCCAAAGAAGCCCTAACTTGGATCTTCAAAATTGGTATGGAATGTAGAGGATCTAGACCCAAAGGTTACAAGAATCAAAGTGTTTTGGTGTGTTAGAAATTGGGCACCCATGTGGCATGATCCTTTGAACCTTTTGAACCTGAACCTTTTGAACCTTATCCATGTAAGTTTGAATTTTAATTGAAAACTTATTTGGATAACCATTCAGGATATCTATATCTATCATATCAATAGATATTGATAGATGGATAAATAGATATTGGTTGTTATATATTTGATTATATACATCTGATATGATGGGAAAAATATCGATATCAGATACGTTATGTAGTTTTTACCCATAACCTTTTTCCTAGACTCTCTCTCTAACTCTCTCCCATATGAGAACGATCCAGCCTCTGCACCATGACTTGTGTGGGTGATACTCAAATTGTGGTATCACTCCACTACTGGGTTCGTTGTTCGTATTCGTGAAGCACGTGATTTACCCACCAGATTCTACGCTTCAAGTTCTGTCATTAAGGTATGATCTAAATATTTTTATCCCCTGCGTTTTACCTTTGATTTACATGGTGTTTACGAAGATTTTTTAGAGGGAAGGTGGAGTAAAATGGTGTTTTAAAGTGAGAGAGTGATGCCCCAATTGAGATGTAGCTAGGCCAAAAGAGAAATAAAAAATAGAGTTTCAAACTCAGGCCTGTCCCGCACGTGCGGCTGCCCACTCCCGCACGTGTGGCAGTTCCTGCACTTGCCTCTCAAAACCTGCGATTAAAGCAGTGTGCAGCCCCCAACTCCACCTGAAATCCGCACGGGCGGCCTCTCCCTTCCGCACGTGCGGCCCTAGGCCCCCGCATGTGCGGCAAGCCAACTAGTCCAGAAAAGTTCCTGGTTCGATCGCTGGGCACTCTAGACTTGACCTTACGCTCTCTAGAACCAGTGGAATTCAATACCGAGCAAAACAAAAGTAACAATTTTACTTAGAGGGCTATTTTTGGATATCCCAAACCCAACAAAAGTAAAAGAAGAACTGAGCAACGAGGCAGAGAAAAGGAGGAGAAAAGAGGAAAAGAGAGAAGGAAAGACTCGGTCGCTATAGTGATGTTTTTAGATCATTCTACACTAGATACACAAAAGATATAAAATCTTTGACACAAATTTAAAAAATATAATATTCAAAAAAGAGGGGGGGGGGTTATATAGTTGCCAAACCCACCTAATGTTGTTGACTGAAATAGAAAAAACCATCATTTTTATGTTGTGTAGTCATCACCAAGGACTGATCCACAAGATGCAAAAGTACATATTTAGATTTTCAAATTTTCAGGATCCATTCTTGATCATAACAATTTTAATTTATTTATTTTATATATGAAAAAAAATGCCATCCTTGATCATCACAATTTTAATTTTATATTTTCTATATGTAAAAAAAAAGAAAAAAAAAAGTGGTTGTCCAATGACTTAACTTAACAACCTAAAGGTAGCCAGAACCTACAGGTTCACTGGTCTAGCCTGAGTTCAAGTTTTGAAGCCATCTTTCAACTTTACCATTATCCAACCACTTTGGTGCCCTCACTTGAGTGATTAGCTAAGGCTACATAGCTCAATGATTGTTAGATCTCTCAATCACATCTTATATTTAAACATTATGCGTTGCTTTTAAACGATGTGGGACAAGTTTAAGATTATACTACTTCCAAAATTTAAACTTTACACTATCTTTTTTTCTAATTAGATTATGAACAATGTGGTATGGATTTATGATTCTACTACTGCCAATATTTAAACTTTACTCTATCTCTTTTCTAATGAGATTATGTTTCCTTCTTTTCCGTAGTAGCCGCCATCGTCCGCCATCATTATCGAACCTTCTCTTGTCAAAGATTTTAAATACTTATTGCGCTTTGAATATATTTTGATTTATTTTTTTGAAATTTTTTTTTTGATCAGAGTGTTAAATTTTCTAAATATTAAAATTAAAATTATTTTTAAAATAAATTTGTAATTATTTTTTGAAAATACTATTGAATTGTAATTTTTCGTAAAGAAAACTTAGTGGAACGGCGGTAATTATTTGTGAATTTTTTTTCTTTTTTTTTTTTCATTTTTGATGAACTTTTTTTGAAAAAAATTTGCGTTTTAGAATCTACCCAACTATGTGGACCAAATAAGTTATAAAAAAAAATTAAAAACAATTCATTAAAAATAAAAGTGAAAATAAGTTGGTGACGTTTTTAGATCATTCTACACTAGATACACAAAAAATGTAAAATCTTTGACGCAAATTTTAAAAATATAATATTCAAAAGAAAAAAAAAATGTGTTTTTTTGGTTATTTGCCAACCCCACCAAATGTCATTGATTGAAATAGAAAAAATATTCATTTTTATGTTTTGTATTATAACGATCCCGGTTGTCCCTTTACTGTTCTGTTGTATTCCGGACTCGGTTCCGTGGAGTTGGTAGTTGTATCTATCTTGTTGTCATCCTTTATTCCATTTGTTTGAGTTCTAGGATGTGTTGGGCATGTTTCGAACAGGTGGGTTGAACCTTGGTCTGAAATCTTGTTGCTAGGTTTTTGGCCGTTCCGCTCGAGCGGGCCTTATTGCGCTCGAGCAGAGATTGCACGCTCCTAGTTTTTCGTGTCCCTACAAAACTTCTGCAGGTGTGATTTTTACGCTCGAGTGGGTTTCTTTACGCTCGAGCGGTAGCACTCGAGCGGGTGCTATGGCGCTCGAGCGGGTAGTTGTAGACGCGCTCGCATGAGGCCCTCGCTACAGTTCAGACTCGATTTGTGTCACGGTTCTTAATCTGAACCAAAGAGTCCAAATCCGGCAAATCGTTTTGAGAAGCAGGTTTTTTGAAAAGAAGTGCCAAACATGGACTGCTTTGCCAGATATAGAGTCGCCACCTAAATATTTTATTTTGGGAAATTTAGGAAACCCTGACTCGGTGCCAAAGGCCACGTGTCCGTCATCACCAAAGTTGCCTCAGCTCGGGAACTTGGGTACGATTGGGGAAGGTCAGCTATGAGCACCCCCTCTCGCCCAAATCGAAGATCGGCCTCTACTAACCGTGATATCCAATTTTGAAAACATTATGTGTTCTTATCCCGACTATTAGCCTAGAATTACTACGTTATGCGCACAGCACAAAAGTATAGACTAGATTGCCTAATTTGGGAATAAGCATTGCATATCCGTTTGTTTTGGAAAAATGTTTTGGAATTTGCTACTCGCAAGTAGGCTAAAACACGAATTTCAATGAGCTATTCCAACTCAGACAATCCAACCTTCACCCACAGGCATTCAAGCAGTTATATCACATAAGCAGCTAGCCTCATGGTAATCATGCTATCATGGCAACACTCACACGCATGCAAGGATGCTAAAGCATAAACACTTACATCGTACTCCGTGCCAAAACAAAGAACTCGTTAGCAATCAATGCATGATCCAAGTCCATGTTTAAATGTCTAATGCAACGCATATGGAATGTCACTAGAGTAGGCTCGGCTAGTCTATGAATGGCATGTGAAATGCACAAGTAGCATGTATTCAAGTTAGATTTGAAATACTAATGCAGTTAGCATGATGTGCCGAGCCCGGTGCATGCAATACTAATGAATGATGCACGCATGCATAGCATAAGATATGCTAAATTAAACATGTCCTATTACTAACCATCAAAGCAGGTAAGTAAAAGGGAGAAAGAAGTGGGGGTTGGAAGACATGCACACACTCACCCACACTTATTACAAATTCGCCCTCGCTCGGAGGGACCGAAAGAATAGTACAAATTAGCTAACTCGCAAGCTAATTAATTATTACAAATTACCTAATTAATTAAAAAATTAACTAAGCTTAGAAAAGCAAGAAAAAGGGCCTTGGGAAGAGGGCTCAATGCACGCGTGCTCGGGTCTTGCTCGGAAGTCCACTGCCATGCGTAGGCTGCCTCTGTTTTCCCTGCTCTACCTCTCTAAAGACTGCCAAAGTCTCAGGATGTGCTCACTGGATGTTGAGGAATGCCACCGGCTGGAGGGAATTATCATCAGCTGTGATTTGGTGGTCATCGGCCACAAATGAAGCTATCGGCCACCAATGGATTACCGGTCGGCACTCTGTGCAGTCGATCGGCAAAAAGGTCCTGTAGAATCTGTTTGACAGCAGCAGAGGACAGGGCTTTGCATGGCAATGCAATTCAAGCAATGTATGCACCGACCATATCCCTTATCATGTTTATGACTCAAAGGGACATGGTCCTTGGTTCTCGGACCATCAATCGCGCATTTCAATGCGTGATGGCCCAAGAGACCAATTTATGCATGTTGATTTCAAATGCAATGCAAACCAACAAACAAGTGAGGAGCTCAACCTCAATCATGGATAATCAAGAGGCAAAGCATGCATGCAATGCAACCTAAGCATGCTAACTAGGCATGCAACATGGTAATGCAAACAAGCATACAAGGCATGTGACAACTATGCTAGTTACTCAAGCATGCAAGTATGCAAAGCATGCAACATGTTAGACAATTCCAACTAAGAGAAATGCATGCCAAATGCAAAGTCACTTGAAAATGCCACAACACGTGATAGGCCAAGCATGCAATCAACACACAAGGTAAGCATGTCACAACATGCAAGAATGGATTTAGACTAATTTAAGCAGCCCTCAAACTAACCTAAAACAGTGGCCAAAATGCTATAGAATGAGGGGCAAATACACATACAAACATGCATGCAAATGGACCAACACTTAAGCATCAAAGTGACAACTTTTAAGCACACTTAAAAGAAGATAAACATGGACATACAGCATACATACCAAGCTCTGAAAATCATGCTAAGGATGGTGCCAAACCAACTAAACAAGGCAAGCCAAACATGCAACAATGGTCCAAGACTTAAGGCAAACCAAAGGGGAGGTAAACCAAGGCTAGATCAACCAAGCCTCACAAGGCCAAAGGGACTTAAAATAGGTCTAATGCAGACCTAAACAAAGCCAAGGATGCACTTAGATGGCATCTAAGTGGTCTAAAAATGCAAGCATACTCCAAGGCTTAAACAAGGGGCATAAGGCAACAACCTTTAAACACATTAAAGGGGGATGAAATGCAAGCATATAAGCATGTCAAGTGGACTGAAATGACATGGAAAATGGTCCCAACTCACTAAATCAAAGCAAGTAATGCATGCTATACACTCACATACTTGAAGCCTACAAGCTAGAATGCAAAGAGGCTATGCAATGCATGCTAAAGTCGACCCAAACAACTAAGGAAAGACCTTAAACATGGCAAAATAAACATGAAAGCTTCACAAATCCAAGCCTAAAACATGCTAGAACAATGGTTTACAACCTAAGGCATGTTAAGGCAACAAAATGGCATTACAAGGCATGTATGCTAAGAAAGCATGGTGTACCAAAACCAACTCAAAACAATGCTATTTCATGGCAAAATAAGCATAAATAACAGCTAAGGCGTGGTCAACAAGAGCCTAAGCTAGGTGCTCCCTCAAGAGGTAAAAAATGGTCCTTTTCAAGGACAACAAGGAGAGGGGGTGGCCCTCTCCTTCTTGGGACCTCAAGGCACCATCCTTACCACTGAAATCCCTCAAGATTTTAGTGGTGAGGAGGCCCAAACACCAAGGTCTCGGAGCTCACCCAAAATGGCACAAAATGGAGCCTTACAAGGCTTAAGAGGGGTCAAACAACTCCAAAACTTGAAACAACCTTAAACAACTATTTAGAGGGCCTAAAAACAGAACTTTTTTATGTTATACATTAAGCTCAAATACAGTTGCAAGGTAAGCTAAAAGGCTATGCAAGAAAGGGGTAAAAAGGGGCAAAGTTGTTACCCTTGAAGACTTCCTTCACAAATGAAGCCCCAGCAGCTTCTTTAGCTCCAAACCAGCTCCAAGAACTCCAAGAACACTCCTTTGGCCCTCAATAACCAAGAAAAGGTGTAATGGTGGGTGTTTGTGTGCAAAAGTAAGACCAAACACACACTAAACTAACGAGGGAAATATAGAGATGGAATAGATACAAATTCCTAACCCTAATGTCAAAGCTCTCTAAAAATGTTGTCTAACCCTAATGCCAAGAGAGGAACCCTCTTCTTATAGGCAACTCCCTCTTGTAAGGCTTCCAAAACAAGCCATCCAAGAGGGAAATCCCTCCACACACGTGTATGGAGGGGAGCAGAGTGGGTGCCAGCTATCACAACTGGCACAAAATATCTACTAAAAGTAGATGAACAGTGATCGGCCATTCAAAATTGCCATTTTGGCAAAATAAATGGCCGACCGGCAATAAAGAGTGCCGACCGGTAATATACATTGCCGATGGCATAAAATCACTGGCCGGTGGCCTCAAGCCATGGCCGGTGATGTGTGGGGATGCCTCACAAGGCATTCCCTGCCCCTCCAAGGCAAAACACAAGTGTTTGGTGCAAAACCAGACACAACACGGTCGAGTCGAGAGATCCTGAGGCAAGGCGCGCAACCGAGACCTCCGGGAACTCAAGACGAACACAAACAAGGGTAATCACCAAGTGTTCCAATGTTGACGTCCAAGTCTTGAGGACGGTCAAAAATGGGGTGTCTATAGTTGCCCCTCTTTGACAGAACTCGGAAGTCATAACAATGATGGGAGTGAATGTCAAAGCCCAGAGACGACCCATTTTTGACAAGGCCGAAGACTCAGACAAACATGCAGGACAAATAAGATATGCGCCCGAAGGCGGGGGCAAGATGCAAGACAATGCACAGAGCCGGACATAACTTATGATCATGCAAAGAAAGCTGCAATGAAGCACATATGCGACAGTTTTAAGCTAGCATACACCAATGCAACTACATTACAGATGTAGAAAGGATGTAAGAGAATTATGCAATTCTCGATACGTCTCACTCGGAGGATACAATACCTGTGCGGCTCGTCTGGTTGCACCTGCTTCAAACGAACCGTACATACAATATCGTGCCTGCAAAGAAAGCAAACTTAACAGGTACAATGTTATTAGCAACATGCATGACAATGCAAAAATGGATGCAAAATGACATGCAGTATATACAAAACTATGTATGAACAATGCAAATGAAAATGCAATGCAATTGAATCATGATCCAATCATGAGCGATTCGAAACCACACCTATGTCAAATAGATTGATGGAGGTAACAAGTCTGTCTACCATAGAATGATCAACTGAACTATGAGTAATGTGGACGGACATAAGAACAAGTATTGGAGGGGATGACATAAGTGGGGAAACGACACACTGGGGAAAGGACAATGATCCTAATGCTGGATGCAACAATTACACTACAATGTAATATATAATGAAAATGCTGGGGAAATGGCAATGGATATGGCACGCGGGCCAAACCAAATCTTGCCTAGGCGAAGCATGTACGCATACAAGCCACGTCTAACATAGAACGGTCCACTGAACTATGCTTTGACACGAGAAGTATGGGCACATACCGAACCAAGCTCAATCATGGAAAGGCGCGAGCCATAGATGGAAGTGATGCAGTGAATGCATGCAAGCTACAATGCAATATGCGCTATATTACAATGATGCATGACAATGCAACTATTTACGATGGTACATGACAATGCAACTATTTACGGTGATGCATGACAATGCAATTATATATTTTTTTTGTTTGTTTTTTGAAATGCAAATGATGTATGGAATGATTTCGAAGTGCGCGACAATGTGCGGCTTTTAAGATGCACATGAACTTGAATATACGACGACGCGAGTCGCTTGAAATACATGTATAATGCGACTTATCAAAAGTCGTTCGGGCACGACAAACACCGAAGGACTTGCACCTTCAGAGGATTTAGGGTCTCCTAGACCGTGGCGATTCTCGACATGTCTCACTCGGAGTATACCATACCTGTCCGGTTCGTCGGGTTGCACCAGTCTTAAATGAACCGTACATACAATATCGTGCCTGCAAAGAAAACAAACTTAACAGGTACAATGTGATTAACAACACGCATATTAATGTACTTAGAAATGCGTGACAACGCAAAGCAAGTGGGAAGCATAACAATGCTGTGAAGGCACAGACATGTAAGTGGAGCATGCGGTCTACGCAGGCAACGAAATTGATCATAAGCATGCGGTCTACACAAGCAATGAAATTGGTTTCAAACGTACGGTCTACGCAAGCAAAACATGCGGTCTACACAAGTAAAACATGCGGTCTACGCAAGCAAAACATGCGGTCTACGCAAGTAATGAAATTGGTTTCAAACGTGCGGTCTACGCAAGTAGAACATGCGGTCTACGCAAGTAAAACATGTGGTCTATGCAAGCGAAACATGCGGTCTACGCAAGTAATGAAATTGATTACAAACATGCAGTCTACGCAAGCAGAACATGCGGTCTACGCAAGCAAAACATGCGGTCTACGCAAGTAATGAAATTGATTACAAGCATGCGGTCTACGCAAGCAGAACATGCAGTCTACGCAAGCAAAACATGCGGTCTACGCAAGTAATGAAATTGATTACAAGCATGCGGTGTACGCAAGCAAAACATGCGGTCTACGCAAGAAAAACATGCGGTCTATGCAAGTAATGAAATTGATTACAAGCATGCGGTCTACGCAAGCGAAACATGCGGTCTACGCAAGTAATGAAATTGATTACAAGCATGCGGTCTACGCAAGCAAAACATGCGGTCTACGCAAGCAATGAAATTGATTACAAGCATGCGGTCTACGCAAGCAGAACATGCGGTCTACGCAAGTAATGAAATTGATTACAAGCATGCGATCTACGCAAGCAGAACATGCGGTCTACGTAAGTAATGAAATTGAATGCATGCAAAATGCAATGAGATGCGCAATGCGTTAGACAACGCGAGTTTCAAGACAGTGCGATGGAATGCATGCAAAATGCAATGATGATGCACAAAATAGCGTGATTGAATGCTTGCAAAATGCAATAAGATGCGCAAAATAGCGCGATGCGTTAGACAACGCGAGTGCACAAGACAGTGCGATTGATTTGAAATGCACAAGACAGTGCGATTGACATGTGATGCACATGGGGCAACTTTTGAGTTTTATAAAAGCCAAAAGGATATGGAAAGGATACACCTTGCATGAATTCGAGTGCCATGCACAGAAGACACAATCTGAGGTCAAAACGGAGGCTAGTTGAGCATTGAAAATGCATTGTTTTGCACTGTTTTGAGCACTAAAGGCCCTGGACCCCACACATAACTCAAACAAGGGTGTATGAGGATCCAAAACCACTGTAGGAGACCACCGGATGTCCACCGACCATCAAAATGCATCACCGGCCGTCCATCGGCCATCATACAATTTCCATCGGCACAATATTTTGCCGACCGGCAAAGAGTGTGGCCGACCGGCAAAAAGTCCCTGTATCGGGGCAGTTCAGTCATTTGGCCACGGGTCTTTTAAAATAGGGCTTCTAGCCCTATGTTCTTCACTTCCCCTTGCTTGAAATTTCTCCCCCTCTCTCTCTAGATCATTTTCCTCCTTTGATTCTTCGCTTTCTTGCATTTCTAGCCTACATTTCGTCGTTTGATTCGCGTTCACCCTTACGTTTCGAACGTTTTGAACCGATTGAAATTTCATTTCGGTGTTGTTTTTTCGATTTCCGCCGCTCGGGGCTTGTTTCCCTCGAGTTGTTCTCGATATCTGTGCCTTTTCCGCACTTCGGCTTTTCCGGCCCTCTCGGGGTTGACTTTTTGTTGACTCTTCACATTCTCGCCCGGTTTTTTCGTCTTCCGGCCATTTTCACATTCTCTTCGAGATGGCGGACGATCTTCCACAGGGCGGGATCCCTCCAGAGCTCGAGATGGATCCCGAGGCCGACCCTTTGCCACTTCATATCTGGCCATTCGAACCAGAGACCTACAGGCCTGCGGTTCATGTGATGCTCCCCGATGGACTACGCCAGTTCCGGAGCTTCGAGAGGGGCGTGGCACCCGAGCTTCTCCTGCGTGAGCCTACTTCCCATCTGTCCTTCGGCGCTTCCGAGGTAACATTCTTTCTTTTGTTTTATTATTTTCCGCAATGTAGAACATAACTTCCATTACTTGATTTTGTTCTCTAACTGCTTAGCCCGGATGCACCGATGCACTGTACACTGTAGTTGATTGCAAACAAACTTACAACCGATATCTGTTTGAAACTTACACGTGCACACACACTGCACTGACCCTGAATCACCTAAACACACGGTGCACACTGTATTTCACTGCATACACACTGGTACTCGGTATCTGCTTGAGTCTGAAAACATGCACACATGCTGTATTTGCCCTGAACCACTCAAACACGCTGACACATCACACGTTGTAGTTCACTGTAAGTACACCGGCACCCTATGCCTGTTCGAATTTGAAAACATGCACGCATGCTGTATACCTGTATGCTTCTTAAAATTGCGTTTTGAATATTGCCTCGCAATTGTTGTTTTTGATTACAAGGGGATTCCCATACGATCCGCAGGTATGGGAATGTCGTTGCTCAGGATTGGTACTTAGAGCTGCCAGACGCGGTTCGTCATATCGTCGACGAGGCCGGTTTTGGCATCTTCTGCAGAGGGCTCTCCCGGCTTACGACCTGCAGGCCCTTGCTTGCCACTTTAGTGGAGAGGTGGTGGGATACCACCAACTCCTTCCACTTCTCCGCACATGACGATGACCCCTTATGATTTCTCGATGCTCACCGGCATCGGGGTTGGGGGTGATCCGATCCCCTTCGACACTGATATGGGTGAGTGAGACGCCGCCCAGCTGTACCTGCTCGGCACTCAGCCTCCCCTCGCTCGAGCAGGGTTTGTTAGGTACTCTTGGTTCGAGAGCCATTTCCGGATTCAGCCAGCCTTGGCGGAGGAGGCGCAGATGACCCCAGAGGAGGAGGATCAGTATGCGCGGGGCTTCATCATGTTCCTCTTCGGGACGACTCTTTTCGCCGACCGGGTGAACACCATGCCTCTATGTCTGTTGAGCGCACTGGTGGATGTCAGGCAATCCGCCGCTATGACTGGGGTGGCGCCGGCTTGGCCACTTTGTATGGTTACATGAGCTCTTCTTCCCGCCTCAGCGGACAGCTTCTCGGCGGCTACTGGCGAGCTTGGGAGGTACATCTTCTTCCCCTTTTACATTCATGCTCCATGTTTTCTATATTCTGTACATTGCACACACCACGGTCTGCCTCTCGCTGACTATATACTGCGCACGCGGCACACATATACTCTGCTTTACTTTGACTGTATACTGTACACACTGTATACTCTGTACAATACACTGCACAACACACGGCTCTGCCATTTCTGCATTATTCTGTATTTTGCTTTATCTGATAGTCATACTTATATCAATTCTGCAGTTGTGGGTGTATGCCTACTTTCCCAGGCTTCCCCCAGTACCTGATGTGGAGACCCCGCTCGGCGTCCCCTTTTCTCATCGCTTTGATGTGCGATACGTGCGGAGACCACGGGAGTCTTTTATTTTCTTCCGCCGCTACTTCGACACCATCACCGCCGCGGAGGTATGTTCAACTTTAGAATTTGCTTAGGCTTCGCTTAGCACTGTATGTTTTCAATAACAGTAGATAACAAACTGCATTTCATTTTTAGATCACCTGGCGGCCATGGGCTCCGTTGCCAGCCGTGGTGAGGGATCACTACGAGGGCGCAGAGGAGACTGCCCGTTGCCGGATTCTGTTGGAGGCCCCAGTCTGTCGGGCTTGGTACCTGGGTGAGCGCTTCTTGCATCAGACCCTGGGTTTACCGGAGCAGATAGTTCCGGGTTCGCCTCCTACACATATGAGGCATACAGAGGAGTGCTCTTTTGAGCACATGAGGGACTACACCATCGGCTGGGGTGCAGAGTGCCACAGAGGCGAGGGCGACTACGCAGAGTACGTTCGGACCTACATTATGCAACCCTTGAGCGGTGGTTGTCGGGCTGAGAGGGAGAGGCCAGCAGTGCCGGTAGCTGGAGCGGGAGCGGGAGCGGGAGCGGGAGCGGGGGCTGGAGCAGGAGCATCGAGGAGAGCTCGAGTCCGCGGCAAGGGCGGAGTTCAGAGGGGTCAGGGGGTTAGCTGGCCAGCTCTGCCCACTATACTGACATGCCGAGGGCAGGGTAGGGGACGTACCAGATTCCCTTTGCTCCTCCTCCGGCTGACCATGAGTTGGTTGGGTTCTATGACTTACCTCTGGTATGTACTACTTCCTCTTGCATCTTGTATTGTCATTTTATTTCGGTTTATTTTGATATTCCGCAGAATACTGATGCCTTTGATACCTTTGCAGGCGTCCTCCGAGTACACCCGGCAGTCCCTGGATTGAATGCCTCCATGATGGGGATGCTACAGCGAACCTTCGACCTTCTGGCCCTCTATAGTATTCCGATATATTCTTCTGATCACGGCCTCAAACCATACTCATAAGCTGCTTTACATAATCTGGTGCACAACACAACACTCGATAAGCTGCTCACGGCGTTCACACACTGTACTCATACACTGCATTCTGCACTGATAAACTACTCACGACATTTGCACACTGTACTCACTCACTGTATTCTGCACTGATAAATTACTCACGACATTTGCACACTGTACTGCATACATTGCATTCTGTACTGATAAACTGCTCATGGCATTCGCACGTTGCATTACATTCTGCACTGATAAACTGCTCACGGCATACTGATGCGTTTGCCTCTTATATTTTTCAGCCTCCTTTCCCGATTCCCACTGTGGGAGGTGTTCCAGCTGGGCCCTCTATTCCTGCTCGAGGAGGGCATGGAGGCGCTGTACGTCCCCGTACCAGGGCGGGGCATGTTCATGTCGGGAGTAGCTCTCGGGCGTCGACCCCTGATGATGACGATGATGATGATGATGAGTCCGAGGCAGAGGCAGAGGCCGGGTCATCTGAGGAGGTTGGAGATGACTCAGACTCAGGCTCAGATGACGATGCTGATGACGATGCCCTTGGACCTTCGTCCAGGAAGAGGGTGAGGACAGATCCCCGGGCCCGAGACTACTGATGATGATCCAGATTGCTGCTTTTCTTCTTTTTTGTACTTTTTTTTTTCTTTTTCTTGCTGGTAGTTAGATTACCTTGTACTGCCACTGGCAGATTTTTGTTTTCAAAGCTATGTACTTGAAAAAGATAATGAAATGAACAAACTTTTGGTTTAAAAAGTGTTACATTTACATATCTCATGCATTGCATCGCATCACATCATGTTACACCTCAATGTGAATGGAATTGACCTGTTGTCTGAAAAAAATCGAGCATTTGTTCTGTAATAATCAGATAACGAACCAGTCAACAGCAAAAACAAACCATACCAACCGCTGCACATTCTGAACATTCGGCTGATACTCCGCTGGGGATTAATTTGCATACAACCCATAACACCACACTCGGTTCATTCTGCACACAACAAATCCTGAACAAAAAGCCCAAATCTGACAAGACGGACCATGAGGGTTGAATCCACTGAAGTTGAAACATACTCAGATGCGATCTGAAAACCCAGAGGCTTCGAAGAGGCCCGTGTTTTCCTGTTCACACTTATCGAGGGTGAACCCTGCAGTTGGTATGAAAGAACCAAATCATGTTTTTTTCCACAAATGTGGAGAATGGCACAGCATTCTGAGCATAAAACGATTTTCGGAATAAAAAGGATTTTCAACCGGGGTATCGAGCTTAGAACTGAACACAGCGGGAAGGACTCGAACAAAAGGGTACACGACCTAAACACAATGAGACACGCTCGGAAAAGACCCAAAACAAAAGTTGAGGTGAACAAAATGAAATACACGACACGTGGACATGTTCAACGAAAGACCTCAAATCTCGAGGAGCCAGTTCCTCCGGGTATATTTCCCACCCTTTCTGATTTGTGATTCTCACGTCACTTAGCCTTCAGGCTAATTTTTTTTTCTCTCAAAACCCTTTTTTTTACTTTTCTCTCAACTTACACCTCTCTATTCTTTATTCTCTCATTTTTCGTCCCTCCCCAAGGTGATTGATGAATGAATAGGAAGTTGCGGGTTCATGCCCAACGCCGTTAGCTCACAGCTATTTCTTCTGGTGGGTAGAGTCCCCTCCTGGCAAGTATGTTGACGACGGGGGAAAGACAGAACGCCTGACTCAACTGTGCCCCTAGTTCATCATTTTGACCATTTTTTGTTTTGGTTTTCTACTAAAACAGTTTTGATCACGATGAGAGTCGGATTAACGTACTTGTTCGATTTTTGATTTGAAAACCATGCAAGTCAGACTATAAGCACTGAAAATTTTCCTTTTTGGGTCCAAGAAAATGGTCCAGTTTTGGAAAATGAAATAATTTTCGAAAAAATGGTCAACCTCAGTAAAAATTCTCAAAAACTATATTTCCAAACGGCCGCCGCCCAACGAGCGCGGAACTCATTCTCAAGATGCACAACTTCGGATCGGAGGCAATGGAAAATTGCCCCTTGTTTGAAGGACGCTGCACGGCAACGGAAAGTTGCCCCTGGTTTGAATGGCGACTCATGGCAACGGAAAGTTGCCCCTTGTCTGGATGATGTCGCAGCATATTGTAAACAGTCCTTACCAGTGATGATCACGATCGAACTTCCTCGGATACGGAGAAGACGAAGATGGTGAAAACCAATATATGGACATAGTCACTTTGAAGGTGTTGAGGGCTGGACTTCAGGATGAAGTTGCCTATGTATCCGGTTGTCACAACCGAACTATCGGATTCAGAGAAGGCAAGGATGATCAAAACCATTACATGGACTGAGGCCCAATGAAAGCGTTGGGGGCTGGACTTCAGGATGAAGTTGCCTACGTATCCCAAACATGGGAATCAAGCCTTACGTAGTTCCGGTTAAGGTACACTCGGGTATTTTAACCTTCACTTTTTAGGCTCTAACTTTTGCCAAGGTGCCCGATGCGGGTTTTCGACCTTGCGAGCTTCTTTTCATTTTCTTTTTTTTTTTTGTATATTTTCATTCTCTTTTTTTTTTCTTTCTTTTTTTTCTTTTCTTTTGCATTATTATTTTTTTCTTTTTTTTTGGTATTTTTCTCTTGCTCTAACTTTTGCCTGGGTCGCCCTTCCGGGTTTTCAGCCCAGCGAGCCTCTCAAAGGGTAAAAGTGTAACAAGTCCATGCCAAATGGTTTTAGGGTTTTGAAGCCATCCATATCCAAGAGAGTGGCTGTTGTATTGATTTGCAAAAGGATCCATCACGGTTGCTTCACGGGCTTCTTCTGGTGAGATCTAATCTTTTTGATTCGACTTTGGTGCCTCTTGTTCGAGGGCTGCTTCAAAACTGGCCACGCGGGCCTCCTTTGATAGTTAACCGTTGAATGTTCCGAATGAGTTCGAGTTTCAAGACGAACAGGTCGAATCTTGAGGCTAAGAGCGATCCTAGGCTGCACAATCTCAAGAGCGATTCCACACAGATCTTCACAGGGCCGCGTAAAACATTTGTTTTTGAAAGCTTTTAAGAAAGCGACAAATCACTCGCGCCGAAGATAGTGTAGAACCGATCTGGATCAAGCTAGGGTCCTTCTCAGTACTCACGCTAACAAGCATGGTTTCATTCATTAAAGGCTTAGCATGCCTCTCCTTTTCTCAAATTGATCAAAGTTTTACAAAACTCGAGGAATCCCTTCCTCTTTGTTTTCACCGCAGTGTTAAAGAGGTTTTGAAAAACATAGGTCAATGCAATGATTTTCAGGGCACAAGAGAACAGGTGGAATGCACGACCGTTTGATTCAAATCGTCTGGCATAACTAGCCCAAAACAAACAATAAGCACAGAAACATGATAGTCGCAGCTGTTTCATTCAGGTTTCTCGAATGTAACTGGCTCCACAGCAGAGACAGACTCAAAAAAGAAAGCAAAAAGGTTAAATACAAAAACGGTGTTCGAGGCAACAACCCCGGAATCACTCGGCATCCTATACAACGGGACTGACTCGGTACCACAAGACAGACCCAAAAACAAAAAGACTGACTCAAAGCAAAGAGGTAGACTCAAAAACAAAACAGAGAACTGACTCAAAAACCCAAGCCAGAAGATACAAAACTGCATTTACAAATGCTCAAAAAGTGCGTGCCAGACGCCACATCTGAAATACACCGAGCGCCGCCCGCAGGTGGTCCAACTCCTAATCACCTACTCGCAGTATCCTCAAAGTCCAACAGCTCGATGGTAACAGACTTCGTTGAGGTAGGTGGAAGAATGACCTCATTATCGATCAGATCTTGCACTTCATGGCGAAGGCGGAAACAGTTGTCGGTGGCGTGACCAGTCTGTTGGTGGTACACGCAGTACAAAGCAGCATCATGTGTGAGAGGGAGATTCTTCGGCAGAGGCCGAGGTTCAAGGGGTTTGAGGTGCCCCCTTTCGGCAAGAACCTGAAGTGCCTTAGACAGAGGCATGTAGAAGCATGAAAGATCCTGCGCCCTCGGGGCAGGTACTTTGAAGTCTGAGTATTCTTACTAGACGCACTAGCAAAAGGGTCAGCAGACACTGCCTTGGTTTTCTAATCTTTCCCAGGTGCATGGTCGGGAATAGGAGGAACTGTTCTGGCATGACGGGGCCTATCCCGATTTTCTGACTGACTTGAACTACCCTCAGGTGGAGTGGGGAAAGCATCCTCCACAGTTTTTGCCACAACTGCGGATATCTGTTGCTTGTTCATCCCCCTGGCTTTCAAAGCCTCGACTGCCTACAGCAGTTGTTCAATGGGATCGGCACCTGCCTTCATTTTGTTCTTATCTCTGGCCTCAGCTTGATCAGGGGTTTGGGTTACTACATCAGAGCAAAGCCCGGTTGTTGCTGACACGTCATTGCTGTAGCTGGAGGCAACCTCTGGTTGGCTGAGCTCTATCACAATCCGCCCCTGTAGCGGGGGCTCCTGTGGTATGAAATTCCCGACATACGGTGCCGCTGGCGGCGAAGCTGACATTCCATAGGCCAGATCGGCCACGGATCTCTGGAGGTCACCAATCATTCCCATCAGTTCGAATGTAGTGGGCTCGTGAGCCTGATACAACTGGGGGGTCCAGATCGGGTGCGCGACAGACGACCTGGGCGGATGTGATACATCAACATTGGTTTCATCCCGCAGGGTGATCCCCTGATCTAGCATAGCTGTCATAACCACAATCTCTTCTGAATTCTGCGTCATCATAAGTCCTGCCTCAGCAAGGGGGAACACTAGCTATTCTGTATCAATTCTTTGGACACTCTGAACTGAAAGGAAAAACAAACAGCATTTCAGCCCAAACAGATCAATCGCAGGTGTAGCCGAACAACTGTACTCTACTACTGATCACTGTTCCCCAAAATCACTATTCCCAAAACTGAACTTGATACCCACATATAATTGATTTCTCAACAACACTGATATTGGTGCCCTCGGGCTTGATACTCAAATTTGCAAACTGATATGTACGTTCCTGTAGAGGTGCACTCTAAAAGCACATAGCAAATAAAGAGAGCCAAAACACCCCTATAGAGGGATAGGGTTTCCCTGTCCTATTTTGTCAGGAGCTAGGGTTTCACTACGCACGCAGCGGTTTTAAACAACCTAACAACGGGTGAGCAACCTGTCCTAGTTTGGAATGGTCACTATGGATTTCAATATACACTAGGTCGAATGGTCAAAAAGGGTGCCTCGGTAAAACCGGGGTTTGTGTTCCCATACTGTCAGAGCCCACAACCGGTCAGCCTTATGGTCATGCCTTGACAAGACAAGCATCCGGCAAACCGTTCAGGAATGGCAGATGGCAAACACGATGTCCTAGGCGCACCAATGCACATGCAATGCAAAGAAACACATAAGTGTAATCAAAACAGGATATCACGAGTTCGAGTCAAGCTCTCTAAAATCCCCAGCAAAGTCGCCAGAAACTGTAGATGCGCCCGCGTGAGGCCCTCGCTACAGTTCGGACTCGATTTGTGTCACGGTTCTTAATCTGAACCAAAGAGTCCAAATTCAGCAAATCGTTTTGAGAAACAGGTTTTTTGAAAAGAAGTGCCAAACATGGACTGTTTTGCCAGATACAGAGTCGCCACCTAAATATTTTATTTTGTGGAATTTAGGAAACCCCGACTCGGTGCCAAAGGCCACGTGTCCATCATCACCAAAGTTGCCTCGGCTCAGGAACATGGGTACGATTGGGGAAGGTCAGCTATGAGCACCCCCTCTCGTCCGATCCGAAGATCGGCCTCTACTAACCGTGATATCCAATTTTGAAAACATTATGTGTTCTTATCCCGACTATTCGCCTAGAATTACTATGTTATGCGCACAGCACAAAAGTATAGACTAGATTGCCTAATTTGGGAATAAGCATTGCATATCCGTTTGTTTTGGAAAAATGTTTTGGAATTTGCTACTCGCAAGTAGGCTAAAACACGAATTTCAATGAGCTATTCCAACTCAGACAATCCAACCTTCACCCACAGGCATTCAAGCAGTTATGTCACATAAGCAGCTAGCCTCATGGTAATCATGCTATCATGGCAACACTCACACGCATGCAAGGATGCTAAAGCATAAATACTTACATCGTACTCCGTGCAAAAACAAAGAACTCGTTAGCAATCAATGCATGATCCAAGTCCATGTTTAAATGTCTAATGCAACGCATACGGAATGTCACTAGAGTAGGCTCGGCTAGTCTATGAATGGCATGTGAAAATGCACAAGTAGCATGTATTCAAGTTAGATTTGAAATACTAATGCAGTTAGTATGATGCGCCGAGCCCGGTGCATGCAATACTGATGAATGATGCACGCATGCATAGCATAAGATATGTTAAATTAAACATGACCTATTACTAACCATCAAAGCAGGTGAGTAAAAGGGAGAAAGAAGTGGGGGTTGGAAGACATGCACACACTCACCCACACTTATTACAAATTCGCCCTCGCTCGGAAGGACCGAAAGAATAGTACAAATTAGCTAACTCGCAAGCTAATTAATTATTACAAATTACCTAATTAATTAACAAATTAACTAAGCTTAGAAAAGCAAGAAAAAGGGCCTCGGGAAGAGGGCTCAATGCACGCGTGCTCGGGTCTTGCTCGGAAGTCCACTGCCATGCGTAGGCTGCCTCTGTTTTCCCTGCTCTGCCTCTTTGAAGACTGCCAAAGTCTTAGGATGTGCTCACTGGATGTTGAGGAATGCCACCAGCTGGAGGGAATTATCATCGGCTGTGATTTGGCGGTCATCGGCCACAAATGAAGCTATCGGCCACCAATGAATTGCCGGTCGGCACTCTGTGCAGTCGATTGGCAAAAAGTTCCTGCAGAATCTGTTTGACAGCAGCAGAGGACAGGGCTTTGCATGGCAATGCAATTCAAGCAATGTATGCACCAACCATATCCCTTATCATGTTTATGACTCAAAGGGACATGGTCCTTGGTTCTCGGACCATCAATCGCGCATTTCAATGCGTGATGGCCCAAGAGACCAATTTATGCATGTTGATTTCAAATGCAATGCAAACCAACAAACAAGTGAGGAGCTCAACCTCAATCATGGATAATCGAGAGGCAAAGCATGCATGCAATGCAACCTAAGCATGTTAACTAGGCATGCAACATGGTAATGCAAACAAGCATACAAGGCATGTGACAACTATGTGTAGACACCCCATTTTCGACCGCCCTCAAGACTTGGACGTCACCGTTTGAACACCCGGTGATTATCCATGATTCTGTTCGTTTGGAGTTCCCGGAGGTCTCGGCTACGCGCCTTGCCTCGGGATCTCCGAACTCGCTTGTTTAGTGTCTGGTTTTGCACCAAACACTTGTGTTTTGCCTTGGAGAGGCAGGGAGTACCTTTTGAGGCATCCCCACACATCACCGGCCATGGCCAGAGGCCACAGGCTGGTGTTTTGATGCCATCGGCAATGTATATTGCCGGTCGGCATTCTTTGTTGCCGGTCGGCACTCAATTTTGAAAAAATGGCAATTTTGAGCAGCCGACTACTGTTCATCTGCTTTTGCAGATATTTTAAGACAGTTGTATGTCATTTTATTCCCCTCCATACACGTGTATGGAGGGATGGACTCCTTGTTAGCTTACCTTGTAAGCTTTACAAGATTGGCTCCTCTATAAGAGGAGCCCTCCTCTCTTGGCTCTAGGTTAGACACTTGAGGGAGAAAAACATTGTGAGAGCTCTGGTTTTACGTTTAGGGTTTGATATATATTCTATCTCTATACCTCTCTCTCATTTAGCCTTAGTGTGTGTGTTATGTCTTACTTTTGCTCACAAGCACCCACCATTACACCATCCCTTGGAGCTAAGACCTCTTGAGGGTTGTTTTTGAGGTTCTTGAGCTGTTTTGAGCTCAAAGAAGCTGCTGGAGCTTCATCTTTGAAAGAAGTCAACAAGGGTAAGAAACTAGTTCCTTTTTATCCCATTTTTACATCCTATTTTTACCTATCTTGCAACTTTTTTTTGGCTTTGCATATAACATAAAAAATTTCTGTTTTCAGGCCCTCTAAATAGTTTATTTAGGGTGTTTTGTTGTTTGAGGTTGTTTGACCCCTCCTAAGCCTTGTAAGGCTCCATTTTGTGCTATTTTGTGTAAGCTCCGAGACTTTGGTGTTTGGGCCTCCTCACCACTGAAATCTTGAGGGATTTCAGTGGTAAGGATGGTTCCTTGAAGTCCCAAGAAGGAGAGGGCCACCCCCTCTCCTTGTTGTCCTTGAAATGGACCATTTTTGGCCTCTTGAGGGAGCACCTAGCTAAGCTTCATGTTGACCATGCCTTGGCTGTTTTTTATGCTTATTATATCATAATATGCCTCTGTTTTTAATTGGTTTTGGTACACCATGCATGCTTAGCATACCTACCTTGTAATGCCACTTTATTGCCTTAACATGCCTTAGGTTGTAAACCCTTGTTCTAGCATGTTTTAGGCTTAGCTTTGTGAAGCTTTTGTGCATATTTTGACATGTTTAAGGTCTGTCCTAGGTTGTTTGGGTCAGCTTTGGCATGCTTAGTATAGCCCCTTTGCATTCCGGCTTGTTAGCCTTAAGTGTGTGAATGTATAGCATGACATTCTTGCATTGATTTAGTGGTTTGGAACTATCCACCATGTCATTTCAGTCCCCTTCGCATGCTTGTATGCTTGCCTTGGATGTCTCTTTGTTTCCTTATGAGCTTGTGTTATATGCTCCATGTTTTGGCCATTGTACATGCCTTTGAATTTGGGCCACTTAGATGCCATCTAGGGGGTCCCCTTTGCAAGGTCTAGGTCTACCTTGGACCTGTTTTAAGCCCCCTAGGCCTTGTGAGGCTTGGTTGGCTTAGCCATGGTTCAAGTCCCTTTGACTTGCTTCAAGTACTTGGGCCATTTATTGCATGCTTAGCCTATCTTGTTTGCTTGGTTTAGCACCATATTCTTGCATAATTTTCAGAGCTTAATGCATGTCATTTATCCATGTTTGCATCCTCTTAAATGTGCTTGAGAATTGCTTTTAAATGCTTGAAGTATTGGACATCCTTTGCATGCATGTGTGTGTGTGTTTTTGTCCATCATTTTGGGCACTATGGCCACTGTTTTGGGCCTAATTAGAGCTGTCCAAATCATGTTTAAGTCCATTCCTTGCTTGCTTGCATGCTTACCTTGCATGTTGTTTGCATGCTTGCATGTACATCTTGCATTTCCATGTTGCATCCTTAGCTTATATGCCTAGGTCGCATTGCATCTAGCATGCATGTCTTGTTCCTTGATCTAGTGATAGGAATTGGACTTTGGTTTGTTGGTTTGCATTGCCTTTGACATCAAAATGTGCACACTTGGTCCCTTGGGCCATCACGCATGGAAATGCGCGATTGATGGTCTAAGAACCAAGGAGCATGTTCCTTTGAGTCATTAACATGATAAGGGACATGATTGGTGCATATATGGCTTGAATTGCATTGCCATGCTCTGCCTTGCCCTCTGTTGCTGTCAATTGCAGATTCTGCAGGAACTTTCTGCCGACCGGCAGTGCTAGGTGCCGACCGGCAAACTTTCTATGGCCGATGGATTCATTCACAGCCGGTGATCACATGCCACTGCCGGTGGCCATTCTATTCAGCCAGTGGTGTCTCCCAATTTCCAGGGAAGCAATCCTGAGACTTCTGCAGCCTTCGGAGGAATATAGCAAGGAAAACAGAGGCAACCTATGCATGACAGTGCACTTCCGAGCAAGACCCGAGCACGCGTGCACCGAACTCTCTTCCCGAGGCGGTTTACTGTTTTTCCTAGCTTAGTTAGTTTGTTAACTAATTAGGTGATTTGTAATAATTAATTAGCTAGGTTAGTTAATTCGTTATTTAATCTGCATTATTCTTTTGGTCCCTCCGAGCGAGGGTAAACTTGTAATAAGTGTGGGTGAGTGTGTGCATGTCTTCCAACCCCCACTTCTTTCTCCCTTTTACTTACCTGCTTTGATGGTTAGTAATAGGTCATGTTTAAATTACCATACCTTATGCTATGAATGCGTGCATCCATTCATTCGTCTCGCATGCACCGGGCTCGGTACATCTTGCTAACTGCATTTGTACTTCAATTCCAAATTGAATACGTGCATCAATTGATTGCATTTCACATGCCATGTTTAGGTTAGCCGAGCCTACTCTAATTGCATCCTGTATGTGCTGCATTAGACATCCAAACATGAACTTGGATCATGCATTGTTTACTAACGAGTTTATTGTTTTGGCGGGGAGTACGATGTAAGTATTTTCATGTTTTAGCATATCGCATGTGTGTAAATGTTATCATGACAACATGTTTACCATGCGGCTAGATGCTTATGTGATAAACTGTTTGAATGCCTGTGGGTGAAGGTTGGCTTGCCTGAGTTGGAAACACTCGTTGAAATCCGTGTTTTTAACCTACTTGCGAGTAGCAAATTCCAAAACATTTTTCCAAGACAAACGGATATGCAATGCTTATTTCCAAATTAGGCAATCTAGTCTATACTTGTTTGCTGTGCGCATAACATAGTAATTCTAGGCTAACAATTGGAATAAGAACACATAATGTTTTCAAAAACGGATATCACGGTTAGTAGAGGCCGATCTTCGGATCGGGCGAGAGGGGGTGCTCATAGCTGACCTTCCCCAATCGTACCCTAGCTCCTGAGCCGAGGCAACTCTGGTGATGACGGACATGTGGCCTTCGGCACCGAGTCAGGGTTTCCTAAATTCTCCCATTTTCAAATATTTAGGTGGCGACTCTGTATCTGGAAAAGCAGTCCATGTTTGGCACTTCTTTTTTAAAAATCTGTTTCTCAAAACGATTTGTCAGATTTGGACTCTTTGGTTCAAGATTAAGAACCGTGACACAAAATCGAGTCCGAGCTGTAGCAGCGGGGCCCCCCTCGCGGGCGCGTGCTACAGTTTCTGGCGACTCTACTGGGGATTTTAGAGAGCTTGACTCGAACTCGTGATATCCTGTTTTGATTACACTTATGTGTTTCTTTGCATTGCGTGTGCATTGGTGCGCCTAGGACACCGTGTTTTCCATCTGCCATTCCTGAACGGTTTGCCGGAGGCTTGTCTTGTGAAGGCATGACCATAAGGCTGACCGGTTATGGGCTCTGACAGTATGGGAACACAAACCCCGGTTTTACCGGGGCACCCTTTTTGACCATTCGACCTAGTGCATATTCGGAATCCATAGTGACCATTCCAAACTAGGACAGGTTGCTTACCCGATGTTAGGTTGTTTGAAAACTGCTGCGTGCATAGTGGAACCCTAGCTCCTGACAAAATAGGACAGGGAAACCCTACCCCAACATAGGGGTGTTTTGGCTCTCTTTCTTGCTATGTGCTTTTAGAGTGTATCTCTACAGGGAAAGTACATATCTGTCTGCAAGTTTGAGTATCAGACCTGAGGACATCAGTGTCAGTTATGAGAATCAGTTATCTGCGGGTATCAGGTTCAGTTTTGGGGACAGTGATTTCTGGAGAACAGTGATCAGCAGTAGAGTATAGTTGTTCAGCTACACCAGTGTTTGATCTATTTGGGCTGAAATGCTGCTTGTTGTCTCTTTCAGTTCGGACAGCTGGTACAGGATAGCTCGTGTTCCTCTTGCTGAGGCAGGACTTATGATGACGCAGAATTCAGAAGAGATCGTGGTTATGACAGCTGCGTTAGAGCAAGGGATCACTCTGCAAGGTGAGACCAATATTGATATGCCACATCCACCCAGGTCGCCTGTTGCGCACCCGGTCTGGGCTCCCCAGCTATACCAGGCTCGCGAGCCTACTACATTTGAACTAATGGGGATGATAGGTGATCTCCAGAGGTCTGTGGCGGATCTCGCCTACAGAATGTCAGCTTCACCTCCAGCCGCACCATATGCCGAGAGTTTTGTACCCTAGGAGCCCCCGCTGTTGGGGCGAATTGTGATCGAACTTAGCCAACCGGAGATGGCCGCCAGCTATGGCAATGACATGCCGACATCAACCCAAATCCTCGATCAAGCTGAGGCCAAAGGCAAGAACAAAATGAAGGCAGATGCCGACCCTAGTGAACAACTGCTGTGGGCAGTCGAGGCTTCGAAAGCCGCGGGGATGAACAAGCAACAGATATCCGCAGCTGTGGCAAGAGCTGTGGAGGATGCTTTCCCCACTCCACCTGAGGGGAGTTCGAGTCAGTCGGAAAATCGGGATAGGCCCCGTCATGCCAGAACAGCTTCTCCTATTCCAGCCCCTGCACCTGGGAAAGATCAAAAAGCCAAGGCAGCGCCTGCCGACCCTTTTGCTTGTGCGGCTAGTAAGAACGCTCAGACTTCAAAGTACCTGCCCCGAGGGCGCAGGACCTTTCATGCTCTCTACATGCCTCTATCTAAGGCACTTCAGATCCTTACCGAGAGAGGGCACCTTAAACCCTTGGAGCCTCGGCCTCTCCCGAAGAATCTCCCTGCTACGCATGATGCTGCTTAGTACTGCGCGTACCACCAGCAGACAGGCCATGCTACCGACAATTGTTTCCGCCTCTGTCATGAGGTGCAAGATTTGATTGACAACGAGGTTATCCTCCTGCCCACCTCAGCCAAGTCCGTTACCACCCAGTTATTGGATTTTGAGGACACAGATACTGCAAGTATGTAATCAGAAAGTGAACCACCTGCGGGCGGCATTCGGTATATTTTGGATGTGGCGTCTTGGCACACATTTTTGAGCATCAGTGAAACCGAGTTTTGTAAATTCTGGCTTGGGTATCGAGTCAGTCTTTTGTTTTGAGTCTGTCTCTTTGTCTTGAGTCAGTCTTTTTTGCTTAAGGGTCTGTCTTGTTGTATCGAGTCAGTCCCCTTTTGTATAGAACACCAGGTGATTTCGGGGTTGTTGCCTCGAACACCGTTTTGTCTTGTAATTACCCGTTTTTGTTTTTGAGTCTGTTTCTGACTGGAGCCAGTTACACCAACAAATCCGAATGAAACAGCTGTGGTTATCTCATTTTCATGCTTTCTTCCAGTATAAGTTAGTTGTGCCAGAGGATTTGATTGGGCTGACAGTACATCTCGCCTGCTCTCCTGCGCGCCGAACTCATTGCAATAGCCTAAGTTTTTCAAAAAACCTTTTGAACACTGCGGTGATAAAAACGAAGATGAAGGAATTCCTCAGGTTTTGCAAAACTTTGATCAAATTGAGGAAAGGAGAGGCATGCTAAGCCCTTAACGAATGAAATCATGCTTGTCGGCGTGAGTACTGAGAAGCACCCTGGCTTGATCCAGATTGGTCCCACACTATCTTCGGCGCGAGCAATTTGTCGCTTTCTTAAAAACTTTCAAAAGCAAATGTTCTACGCGGCCCTGCGAAGACCTGTGTGGGATCGCTCTTGAGATTGTGCAGCCTAGGATCGCTCTTAGCCTCAAGATTCGACCTGTTGTCTTGAACCTCGAACTCATTCGGAACATTCAACAGTCAACTGTCAGAGGAGCCTCATGTGACCAGTTTTGAAGCAGCCCTCGAGCAAGAGGCACCGAAGGCGAGTCAAAAGGATTAGATCTCACCAAAAGAAGCTCGTGGAGCAACCATGATGGATTCTCCTACAAATCATTGCAACAGCCGTTCTCCAAATATAGAGAGGCTTCAACTTCAAAAACCATTTGGCATGGACTTGTTATACTTTTACCCTTTGAGAGGCTCGTTGGGCCGAAAACCCGGAAGGGCGACCCAGGCAAAAGTTAAAGCAAGAGAAAAATACAAAAAAAAAAAGCAAAAAGCAAAAAATACAAAAAAAGAAAAGAAAAGAAAAATGCGAAAAAGAAAAGAAAAAGAAATGAACAAAGAAGAAAAATGAAAAGAAGCTCGCAAGGTCGAAAACCCGCATCGGGCACCTTGGCAAAAATTAGAGCCTGAAAAGTGAAGGTTAAAATACCCGAGTGTACCTTAACCGGAACTACGTGAGGCTTGATTCCCATGTTTGGGATACGTAGGCAACTTCATTTTGAAGTCCAGCCCCCAACGCTTTCATAGCGTCTCAGTCCATACAATGGTTTCGATTTCATCCCAAAGTCCAGTCGCCAACGCCTCCAAGGTGACTGTGTCCATATATTTGTTATAACCGTCTTCATCACCTCTGTGTCCAAGAGTTCGACCACCACCAATGAAGACTGTTTGCGGACTGCTGTGGCATCATCCAAACAAGGGGCAACTTTCCGTTGCCACGAGTCGTCGTGAGCCGCCATTCAAACCAGGGGCAACTTTCCGTTGCCATCCACCCCTTTCAAGCCAGGGGCAATTTTCCATTGCCTCCGATCCAGGGTTGCGCATCTCAAAGAGTAAGTTCCATGCTCGTCGAGCATTGACTGTCTGCAAAATAGTTTTTGAAAATTTTTACTGAGGTTGACTATTTTCTCGAAAACTATTCCATTTTCCAAAACTGGACCATTTTCTTGGACCCAAAGAGGAAAATTTTCAGTGCTCATAGCCTGACTTGCATGGTTTCCAAATCAAAAATCGAACAAGTATGATAATCTAACTCTCATTTTGATCAAAACTGTTTTAGTAGAAAGTAAAAACAAAAAATGGTCAAAGCGATAAGCTAGGGGCACAGTTGAGTCAGGTGTCCTGTCTTCCCCCCATCGTCAACATACTTACCAGGAGGGCACTCTACCCACCAGAAGAAATAGCTGTGAGCTAACGACGTCGGGCGTGAACCCGCAACTTCCTATTCATTCATTAATTACCCTGGGGAGGGATGAAAAATGAGAGAATAAAGAATAGAGAGGTGTAAGTTGAGAGGAAAGCGAGGAAAAGGGTTTTGAAAGAAAAACCGAGCCTGAGGGTCGAGTGATGTGAGAATCACAAATGAGAAAATGGTGGGAAACGATACCCAGAGAAACTGGCTCCTCGTGATCTGAGGTCCTCCATCTTCGTCAACGCGTCTGTATGTCGTGTCTTTTGTTTTGTTTGTCTCAATCTTTGTTTTGAGTCTTTTCCGAGTGTTACTCAATGTGCTTAGGTCGTGTACCCTTTTGTTTGAGTCCTTCCCGCTGTGTTCAGTGGTAGGCTCGATACCCCGGTTTGAAAATCCATTTTATTTCAAAAATCATTTATGCCCAGAGTGCTGTGTCATTCTCTACATCTGTGCGAAGTAAAAGAACAAAAAAAATTGGGGCATCTGAGTGTGCTTCAACTTCAACTGGTCCCGTCTTTGTAGTCCGCCTTGTCAGATTGGGCTGTTTGTTCAGGATTTGTTGTGTGCAAAATGAACCAAATGTTGTGCCAAGTGTTGGGTTACAGGCTGTATGCAGATTAATCCCCAGTAGAGTAAGGGCTGTGTGTCCAGAATCAGGCAGTGGGTTGCTTGGGTTATTTTTGCTTTTGGTTGTTTAGTTATCTGATTATTACAGTGCAAGTGTTCAGTTTTCAGACAACCAATCAATTTCATTTACATTGAGGTGTAACATGATGCAATGCAGTGAAATAAAAAAAAAATGCAACGCTCTTTCAGATAAAATGTTCGTTTCATTTCATCATCTCTTCAAGTACACAAGTTTTGGAAACAAAAATCTGCCTGCGGCAGTACAAAGTATCCTAACTACCAACAAAAGGAAAAAGTACAAGAAAGAAGAAAAACAACAAAAATCTGTATCCGTGTCAAGCGGCTCCGAGGGCTATCAGTCTGTCCTAGTCCTCTTCCTGGACGAAGGTCCAGGAGCATCATCAGCATCGTCATCAGAGCCCGAGCTAGAACCGCCTCCGGTCTCCTCCTCCGATGACTCCGCCTCCGACTCTGCCTCTGCCTCGGACCCGTCATCGTCATCATCATCATCATCATCATCGGGGGTCGGCGCCCGAGAACTACTCCCTACATGAGTATGCCCTCCCCTGGTATGGGGACGTGCAGTGTCTCCACGCCCTCCTCGAGCAGGAATAAAAGGCCCAGCCGGAGCGCCATCCACCGGAGGGATCTGGAAGGGAGGCTGAAAAGCATAAAAGGGCAAATACATCAGAATAATGCCGTGAGCAGTTTATCAATGCAGAATGCAGTATACAGTGTGAGAATAATGTGACCAATGTATTAGTGCAGAATGCAGGGTACAGTGTGAGAATGCCGTGAGCAGTTTATCAGTGCAGAATGCAGTATACAGTGTGTGAATGACGTGGGCAGTTTATCAAGTGCAGAACACCGTGTATAAGTGCAGTGCATGCAGTGTATCAGATACTGTGAGACCAGTGTATCAGGTGTTGCGTCGTGCATCAGATAATGTGAAGCAGTGTATGAATGGTTTGAGACCATTGTCAGAAAAACATACCGGAATACTGTAGAGGGCCAGGAGGTCAAAGGTCCACTGCAACATCCCCATCATGGAGGCATTCAACTCCACGGACTGTCGGGTATACTCGGAGGACGCCTGCAAGAGTATAAGATACATCAGTATTCTGCGGAATATCAAATAAACTGAAATGAAATGCAGATGCAAGATGCAAAATGAAGTAATACATACCGGAGGCAAGTCGGGGATACCGGCTAACTCATGACCAGCCGGGGGAGGAGGAAAGGGGATCTGGTAGGTCGCCCCATCCTGCCCTCTATATGACAGTACAGTGGGCAAAGCAGGCCAACGGGTCCCCCGTCCCCCCTGAGCTCCGCTCCTGCCATGCACTCGGGCCCTCCTCGATGTGCTCGCTCCAGCCCCAGCTCCCGCTCCAGCTGCCGGCGCCGCTGGCCTCTCCCCCTCAGCTCGGCGACCACCGCTCAAGGGTCGCATAATATAGGTTCGGACGTACTCTGCGTAGTCGCCCTCGCCTCTGTGATGCTCCTCACCCCAGCCGACGGTGAAGTCCCTCATCTGCTAGAGAGAGAACCTCTCTATATACCTCATATGCGTAGGAGGTGGACCCGGCACTATCTGCTCCGGTAAACCTAGGGTCTGACGCAAGAAGCGCTCGCCCAGGTACCAAGCCCGACAGACCGGGCCCTCCAACAGGATCCGGCAACGGGCAGTCTCCTCCGCGCCCTCATAGTGATCCCTCGCCACGGCCGGCAACGGAGCCCAGGGCTGCCAGGTGATCTAAAAATGAAATGCAATTTATTATCTACCGTTATTGAAAATATACAGTGCGAAGCAAAGCCAAAACAATAATAAACTCTAAAGTTGAACATACCTCCGCCGCGGTGATGGTGTCGAAGTATCGGCAGAAGAAAATAAGAGACTCTCGCGGTCTCCGCACATATCGCACGTCGAAGCGATGAGAGAAGGGGACGCTAAGCGGGATCTCCTCATCGGGTACTGGGGCAAGCCTAGGAAAGTAGGCATACACCCACAACTGCGAAACAGGTATCAGTATGACTATCAGATAAGGCAGAATACAGAATAAAAGCAGAAATAGCAGAACCGTGTGTTGTGCAGTGTACTGTGCGAAGTGTATAGTGTGTGCAGTATACAGTCAGTGTAAAGCGGAGTATATGTGTGCCGGGTGTGCAGTGTACAGTCAGTGTGGGGCAGTGTACAGTATATGTGCAGTGTGCAGAATACAGAAAGCAGGAAGCAGAAATGTAAAATAGGAAGAAGACGTACCTCCCAGGCTCGCCAGTAGCCACTAAGGAGCTGTCCGCTGAGGCGGGAAGAAGAGCTCATATAACCATACAAAGTGGCCAGAGCGGCGCCACCCCAGTCGTAGTGGCGGATCTGCCTGACGTCCACCAGTGCGCTCAACAAGCATAAGGGCACGGTGTTCGCCCGATCGGCGAAGAGAGTCGTCCCGAAGAGGAACATGATGAAGCCCCGCACGTACTGGTCCACCTCCTCCGGGGACATCTGCGCCTCCTCTACCAAGGCCGGCTGGATCCGGAAGTGGCTCTCAAACCACGAGTACCTAATAAACCCCGCTCGAGCGAGGGGAGGCTGAGTACCAAGCAGGTACAGCTGGGCAGTGTCCCACTCGTCCATATCCGTGTCAAAGGGGATCGGATCACCCCCTACCCCAATGCCAGTAAGCATCGAGAAGTCGTAAGGGGTCATCGTCATATCCCCTGCGACGGAGTAGTGGAAGGAGTCGGTGGTATCCCACCACCTCTCCTCCAGAGCGGCAAGCAAGGGCCTACAGGTAGTCAATCGAGAGAGCCCCCTGCAGAAGATGCCAAAGCCGGTCTCGTCGATGATGTCGCGAACCGCATCTGGCAGCTCAAGGTACCAGTCCCGAGCAACGGTGTTCCCATACCCGCGAATGGTATGGGAATTCCCCTGTAATCAAAAACAACAATTGCAAGGCAGTATTCAAAATGCAGTTCTAAGAGGCATACAATGAACTACAACGTGTGATGTGTCAGTATGTTTGGGTGGTTCAGAGCAGATGTAGCATGCGTGCAAGTTTTAACAGATTCAAACAAATACCGGGTCCCGGCGTGCTTACAGTGAGCTACAACGTGTGATGTGTCAGCATGTTTGGGTGGTTCAGGGTAGATGTAGCATGCGTGCAAGTTTTAACAGATTCAAACAAATACCGGGTGCCGGTGTGCTTACAGCGAAATACAACGTGTGATTTGTTAGCGTGTTTGGGGTAGTTCAGTACAGTATAGCATGCATGCATATTTTCAGACTCAAGCAGATACCAGGCACCAGTGTGTATGCAGTAAAATACAGTGTGCGCCGTGTGTTTGGGTGATTTGAAGCCAGTGCAGTGTGTGTGCATGTGTCAGTCTCAAACAGATATCAGTTGCACGTATGTTTGCAATCAACTACAGTATACAACATATCAGAACTAAGCAGTTAAAGAGCATAACCAGCTACGGCAGTTTTGCATCCTACATTGCAGAAAGTAAAGCAGAGAAGGAAAGTTACCTCGGAAGCGCCGAAGGACAGGTGGGAGGTAGGCTCGCGCAGTAGTAGCTCGCGTGGCACGTGCCTCTCGAAGCTCCAGAACTGGCGTAGTCCGTCGGGGATCATCTCATGAACTGCAGGCCTGTAGGTCTCCGGATCGAATGGCCGGATATGGAGTGGCAAGGGCTCGGCCCCAGGGTCCATCTCGTGCTCTGGAGGAGCCCCGCCCTATGGAAGATCGTCCGCCATCTCAAAGAGAATGTGAAAATGGCCGAAAGACGAAAAAACGGGCAAGAAGACGAAAAGTCAAACCCCGAGAGGGTCGGAAAAGGCCGGAAAAGCCAGAGTGTGGAAAAGGCACGGGTATCGAGAAAAACTCGAGGGAAACAAGCCCCGAGTGGTGAAAATCAAGAAAGAAACACCGAAATGAAGTTTCATTCGGTTGAAAATGTCCGAAACGTAAAGGAGATCGTGAATCGAACGACGAAATGAGAGCTAGAATGCAAGAAAATGAGAGAATCAAGGGAGGAAAACACTCTAGAGAGAGAGGGGGAGGATTTTTGACCAAGGAGGAGTAAGGAAAATAGGGTTGGAAACCCTATTTTAAAAGACCCGTGCCGAAATGACAGTACTACCCCGATACAGGAATTCTTTGCCGGTCGGCCGCACTCTTTGCCGGTCGGCAAAATATTGTACCGATGGAATTGTATGATGGCCAATGGACGGCCGGTGATGTATTTTGATGGCCGGTGGACATCCAGTGGTCTCCTACAGTGATTTTTGAGCCTCCTACACCCTTGTTTGAGTTATTTGTGGGGTTCAGGGCCTTCATTGCTCAAAACAGTGCAAAACAGTGCATCCCCGACACTCAACCGGCCTCCGTTGTGACCTAGGGTCGTGTCTTTTGTGCGTGGCACTCGAATTCGTCCAAGGTGTATCCTTTCCGTATCCTTTTGGCTTTTATGAAACTCAAAAGTTGCCCCCCTGTGCATCACATATCTATCGCACTGTCTTGTGCATTTCAAAATCGATCGCGCTGTTTAGCGTATCGCACTGTCTTGTGCATTTCAAAATCAATTGCACTGTCTTGTGCACTCGCGTTGTCTAAACGCATCGCGCGGTTTTGCGTATCTCGTTGCATTTTGCATACATCCAATCAGTTCATTGCTTACGTAGACCGCATGATTGTTCAATTTCATTACCTACGTAGACCGCATGTTTTGTTTGCGTAGACCGCATAATTGTTCAATTCCATTACCTGCGTAGACCGCATGTTTTGTTTGCGTAGACCGCATAATTGTTCAATTCCATTACCTGCGTAGACCGCATGTTTTGTTTGCGTAGACCGCATAATTGTTCAATTCCATTACTTGCGTAGACCGCATGTTTTGTTTGCGTAGACCGCATAATTGTTCAATTCCATTACCTACGTAGACTGCATGTTTTGCTTGCGTAGACCGCATAATTGCTCAATTCCATTACTTGCGTAGACCGCATGTTTTGCTTGCGTAGACCGCATAATTGTTTAATTCCATTACCTACGTAGACCGCATGTTTTGTTTACGTAGACCGCATAATTGTTCAATGTCATTACTTACGTAGACCGCATGTTTTGCTTGCGTAGACCGCATAATTGTTCAATTCCATTACCTGCGTAGACCGCATGTTTTGTTTGCGTAGACCGCATAATTATTCAATTTCATTACCTGCGTAGACCGCATGTTTTGCTTGCGTAGACCGCATGATTGTTCAATTTCATTACCTGCGTAGACCGCATGTTTTGTTTGTGTAGACCGCATAATTGTTCAATTGCATTACCTGCGTAGACCGCATGTTTTATTTGTGTAGACCGCATAATTGTTCAATTCCATTACCTGCGTAGACCGCATGTTTTGCCTGTGTAGACCGCATAATTGTTCAATTTCATTACCTGCGTAGACCGCATGTTTTACTTGCGTAGACCGCATGATTGTTCAATTTCATTACCTGCGTAGACCGCATGTTTTGTTTGCGTAGACCGCATGTTTGTTCAAATTTCATTACTTGCGTAGACCGCATGTTTTATTTGCGTAGACCGCATTCTCTTGTTCAATTCCATTACTTGCGTGGACTGCATGTTTTACTTGCATAGACCGCATATTTGTTCAAAATTCATTACCCGCGTAGACCGCATGTTTTTGCTTGCGTAGACCGCATGTTTACAATTAATTCCATTACTTGCGCAGACCGCATGTTTTGCTTGCGTAGACCGCATATCTATAATCAATTCCATGACTTGCGTAGACCGCATGCTTATGTTCAATTTCATGGCTTGCGTAGACCGCATGCTTATGATCAATTTCGTTGCCTGCGTAGACCGCGTGCTCCACTTACATGTCTGTGCTTTCACAGCATCGTTATGCTTCCCGCTTGCTCTGCGTTGTCACGCATTTTCAAATACATTGATATGCATCGCACCTGTTAAGTTTGTTTTCTTTTCAGGCACGATATTGTATGTACGGTTCATTTAAGGCTGGTGCAACCAGACGAGCCGCACAGGTATTACACGGTCTAGGAGACCTTAAATCCTTGGAAGGTGCAAAACCTTCGGCGCATTGGTGTGCACAGTTCGTTTGCATTGCCATGCATGTCTTAAGCCGTACGTTGTTGCGCATTTCAAATTCACTTACATTGTTATGCATTTCTTGTGCAATATTGTACGGTCTAGGAGACCCTAAATCCTTTGAAGGTGCAAGTCCTTCGGTGTTTGTCGTGCCCGAATGACTTTTGATAAGTTGCATTATACATGTATCTTAAAGCCGCGTGTTGTCGCGCATTTCATGCAACATGCATTTTATACATCATTTGCATTTCAAAAACAAAAAAAAAACACATGCATTGTCATGCATCATCGTAAATAGTTGCATTGTCATGCATCATTAGAACATAGTGCATATTGCATTGTAATTTGCATGCATTCATTGCATCGCCCCCGTTTATGGCTTGCGCTTTTCCATGTTGGGCTTGGTCTGGTATGTGCCCATACTTCTCGTGTCGAAGCATAGTTCAGTGGACCGTTCTATGTTAGACCTGGCTTGTATGCGTACATGCCTTGCCTAGGCAAGATTTGGTTTGGCCCGCAGGCCATATCCATTGTATCCATTTCCATTGCATATTTGTAGATATTGCATTGTAGCTTGCATGCATTCATTACATCACCTTCCATCTATGGCTTGCGCCTTTCCATGATTGAGCTTGGTCTAGTGTGTGCCTATACTTCTCGTGTCAAAGCATAGTTCAGTGGACCGTTCTATGTTAGCCGCGGCTTGTCTGAGTACATGCCTTTCCTAGGCAAGATTTGGTTTGGCCCGCGTGCCATATCCATTGCGTTATAGCTTGCATGCATTCACTGCATCACCTCCGCCTATGGCTCGCGCCTTTCCATGTTGAGTTTGGTCCGGTATGTGCCCATACTTCTCGTGTCGAAACATAGTTCAGTGGACCGTTCTATGTTAGACGCGGCTTGTACGCGTACATGCCTTGCCTAGGCAAGATTTGGTTTGGCCCGCGTGCCATATCCATTGCCATTTCCCCAGCATTATTTGTATATATTGCATTGTAGTATAATTTCTGCATCCAGCATTAGGATCGTAGCCCTTTCCCCAGCGGGTCGTTTCCCCACCTTTGTCAATCCCCCCCAATACTTGTTCTTGCGTCCGTCTACATTACTCATAGTTTAGTAGACCGTTCTACGGTAGATGGACTTGTTACCTCCATCAATCTATTTGACATAGGCGTGGTTCCGAACTGCTCATGATTGGATCATGATTCAATTGCTTTACATATAGTTTGCATTGTTTCAATTCCATTGCATCTTTATTTGCATTGTTTGTACACTGTTTTGTATATATTGTATATCATTTTGCATCCATTTTTGCATTGTCATGCATGTTGCTAACGATATCGTACCTGTTAAGTTTGCTTTCTTTTCAGGCACGATATTGTATGTATGGTTCATTTGAGGTTGGTGCAACCAGACGAGCCGCACAGATATTGTATCCTCCGAGTGAGACGTATCGAGAATTGCATAATTCTCTTACATCCTTTCTGCATTGTAGTGTATTTTGGTGTATGCTAGCTTAAACCTGTCGCATGTTATGCTTCGTTACAGCTTTCTTTGCATGATCATAAGTTATGTCCGGCTCTGTGCATTGTCTTGCATTTTGCCCCTGCCTTCGGGCGCATATCTTGTTTGTCTTTGCATGTTTGTCTGAGTCTTCGGCCTTGTCAAAAATGGGTCGTCTCTGGGCTTTGACATTCACTCCCGTCATTGTTATAACTTTCGAGTTCTGTCAAAGAGGGGAAATTGTAGACACCCCATTTTTGACCGTCCTCAAGACTTGGACGTCACCGTTTGAACACCTGGTGATTATCCATGTTTCTGTTCGTTTGGAGTTCCCAGAGGTCTCGGCTACGCGCCTTGCCTCGGGATCTCCGAACTCGCTTGTTTAGTGTCTGGTTTTGCACCAAACACTTGTGTTTTGCCTTGGAGAGGCAGGGAGTACCTTTAGAGGCATCCCTACACATCACCGGCCATGGCCAGAGGCCACCGGCTGGTGTTTTGATGCCATCGGCAATGTATATTGCCGGTCGGCATTCTTTGTTGCCGGTCGGCACTCAATTTTGACAAAATGGCAATTTTGAGCAGCCGACTACTGTTCATCTGCTTTTGTAGATATTTTAAGACAGCTGTATGTCATTTTGTTCCCCTCCATAAACATGTATGGAGGGATGGACTCCTTGTTAGCTTACCTTGTAAGCTTTACAAGATTGGCTCCTCTATAAGAGGAGCCCTCCTCTCTTGGCTCTAGGTTAGACACTTGAGAGAGAAAAACAATGTGAGAGCTCTGGTTTTAGGTTTAGGGTTTGATATATATTCTATCTCTATACCTCTCTCTCATTTAGCCTTAGTGTGTGTGTTTTGTCTTACTTTTGCTCACAAGCACCCACCATTACACCATCCCTTGGAGCTAAGACCTCTTGAGGGTTGTTTTTGAGGTTCTTGAGCTGTTTTGAGCTCACAGAAGCTGTTGGAGCTTCATCTTTGAAAGAAGTCAACAAGGGTAAGAAACTAGTTCCTTTTTACCCCATTTTTGCATCCTATTTTTACCTATCTTGAACTTTTTTTTGTCTTTGCATATAACATAAAAGAGTTCTATTTTTAGGCTCTCTAAATAGTTTATTTAGGGTGTTTTGTTGTTTGAGGTTGTTTGACCCCTCCTAAGCCTTGTAAGGCTCCATTTTGTGCTATTTTGTGTAAGCTCCGAAACTTTGGTGTTTGGGCCTCCTCACCACTGAAATCTTGAGGGATTTCAGTGGTAAGGATGGTGCCTTGAAGTCCCAAGAAGGAGAGGGCCACCCCCTCTCCTTGTTGTCCTTGAAATGGACCATTTTTGGCCTCTTGAGGGAGCACCTAGCTAAGCTTCATGTTGGCCATGCCTTGGCTGTTTTTTGTGCTTATTATGTCATAATATGCCTCTTTTTTTAATTGGTTTTGGTACACCATGCATGCTTAGCATACCTACCTTGTAATGCCACTTTATTGCCTTAACATGCCTTAGGTTGTAAACCCTTGTTCTAGCATGTTTTAGGCTTAGCTTTGTGAAGCTTTTGTGCATATTTTGCTAGGTTGTAAACCCTTGTTCTAGCATGTTTTAGGCTTAGATTTGTGAAGCTTTTGTGCGTATTTTGCCATGTTTAAGGTCTGTCCTAGGTTGTTTGGGTCGGCTTTGGCATGCTTAGTATAGCCCCTTTGCATTCCGGCTTGTTGGCCTTAAGTGTGTGAATGTATAGCATGACATTCTTGCATTGATTTAGTGGTTTGGAACTATCCACCATGTCATTTCAGTCCCCTTCGCATGCTTGTATGCTTGCCTTGGATGTCTCTTTAATGCCTTATGAGCTTGTATTATATGCTCCATGTTTTGGCCATTGTACATGCCTTTGAATTTGTGCCACTTAGATGCCATCTAGGGGGTCCCCTTTGCATGGTCTAGGTCTGCCTTCGACCTGTTTTAAGCCCCCTAGGCCTTGTGAGGCTTGGTTGGCTTAGCCATGGTTCAAGTCCCTTTGACTTGCTTCAAGTACTTGGGCCATTTATTGCATGCTTAGCCTATCTTGTTTGCTTGGTTTAGCACCATATTCTTGCATAATTTTCAGAGCTAAATGCATGTCATTTATCCATGTTTGCATCCTCTTAAATGTGCTTGAGAATTGCTTTTAAATGCTTGAAGTATTGGACATCCTTTGCATGCATGTGTGTGTGTGTTTTAGTCCACCATTTTGGGCACTATGGCCACTGTTTTGGGCCTAATTAGAGCTGTCCAAATCATGTTTAAGTCCATTCCTTGCTTGTTTGCATGCTTACCTTGCATGTTGTTTGCATGCTTGCATGTACATCTTGCATTTCCATGTTGCATCCTTAGCTTATATGCCTAGGTCGCATTGCATCTAGCATGCATGTCTTGTTCCTTGATCTAGTGATAGGAATTGGACTTTGGTTTGTTGGTTTGCATTGCATTTGACATCAAAATGTGCACACTTGGTCCCTTGGGCCATCACGCATGGAAATGCGCGATTGATGGTCCGAGAACCAAGGAGCATGTTCCTTTGAGTCATTAACATGATAAGGGACATGATTGGTGCATATATGGCTTGAATTGCATTGCCATGCTCTGCCTTGCCCTCTGTAGCTGTCAATTGCAGATTCTGCAGGAACTTTCTGCCGACCGGCAGTGCTAGGTGCCGACCGGCAAAATTTCTATGGCCGATGGATTCATTCACAGCCGGTGATCACATGCCACTGCCGGTGGCCATTCTATTCAGCCAGTGGTGTCTCCCAATTTCCAGGGAAGCAATCCTGAGACTTCTGCAGCCTTCGGAGGAATATAGCAGGGAAAACAGAGGCAACCTATGCATGACAGTGCACTTCCGAGCAAGACCCGAGCACGCGTGCACCGAACTCTCTTCTCGAGGCGGTTTACTGTTTTTCCTAGCTTAGTTAGTTTGTTAACTAATTAGGTGATTTGTAATAATTAATTAGCTAGGTTAGTTAATTCGTTATTTAATCTGTATTATTCTTTTGGTCCCTCCGAGCGACGGTAAACTTCTAATAAGTGTGGGTGAGTGTGTGCATGTCTTCCAACCCCCACTTCTTTCTCCCTTTTACTTACCTGCTTTGATGGTTAGTAATAGGTCATGTTTAAATTAGCATACCTTATGCTATGAATGCGTGCATCCATTCATTCGTCTCGCATGCACCGGGCTCGGTACATCATGCTAACTGCATTTGTACTTCAATTCCAAATTGAATACGTGCATCAATTGATTGCATTTCACATGCCATGTTTAGGTTAGCCGAGCCTACTCTAATTGCATCCTGTATGTGTTGCATTAGACATCCAAACATGGACTTGGATCATGCATTGTTTACTGACGAGTTTATTGTTTTGGCGGGGAGTATGATGTAAGTATTTTCATGTTTTAGCATATCGCATGTGTGTAAATGCTATCACAACAACATGTTTACCATGCGGCTAGATACTTATGTGATAAACTGTTTGAATGCCTGTGGGTGAAGGTTGGATTGCCTGAGTTGGAAACACTCGTTGAAATCCGTGTTTTTAACCTACTTGCGAGTAGAAAATTCCAAAACATTTTTCCAAGACAAACGGATATGCAATGCTTATTTCCAAATTAGGCAATACAGTCTATACTTGTTTGCTGTGCGCATAACATAGTAATTCTAGGCTAACAATTGGAATAAGAACACATAATGTTTTCAAAAACGGATATCACGGTTAGTAGAGGCCGATCTTCGGATCGGGCGAGAGGGGGTGCTCATAGCTGACCTTCCCTAATCGTACTCTAGCTCCCGAGCCGAGGCAACTTTGGGGATGGTGGACATGTGGCCTTCGGCACCGAGTCAGGGTTTCCTAAATTCTCCCATTTTAAAATATTTAGGTGGCGACTCTGTATCTGGCAAAGCAGTCCATGTTTGGCACTTCTTTTCTAAAAATCTGTTTCTCAAAACGATTTGCTGGATTTGGGCTTTTTGGTTCAAGATTAAGAACCATGACACAAAATCGAGTCCGAGCTGTAGTAGCGGGGTCCCCCCTCGCGGGCGCGTGCTACACTATGCTAGTTACTCAAGCATGCAAGTATGCAAAGCATTCAATATGTTAGGCAATTCCAACTAAGAGAAATGCATGCCAAATGCAAAGTCACTTGAAAATGCCACAACACGTGATAGGCCAAGCATGCAATCAACACACAAGGTAAGCATGTCACAACATGCAAGAATGGATTTAGACTAATTTAAGCAGCCCTCAAACTAACCTAAAACAGTGGCCAAAATGCTATAGAATGAGGGGCAAATACACATACAAACATGCATGCAAATGGACCAACACTTAAGCATCAAAGTGACAACTTTTAAGCACACTTAAAAGAAGATAAACATGGACATATGGCATACATATCAAGCTCTGAAAATCATGCTAAGGATGGTGCCAAACCAACTAAACAAGGCAAGCCAAACATGCAACAATGGTCCAAGACTTAAGGCAAACCAAAGGGGAGGTAAACCAAGGCTAGATCAACCAAGCCTCACAAGGCCAAAGGGACTTAAAATAGGTCTAATGCAGACCTAAACAAAGCCAAGGATGTACTGAGATGGCATCTAAGTGATCTAAAAATGCAAGCATACTCCAAGGCTTAAACAAGGGGCATAAGGCAACAACCTTTAAACACATTAAAGGGGGATCAAATGCAAGCATATAAGCATGTCAAGTGGACTGAAATGACATGGAAAATGGTCCCAACTCACTAAATCAAAGCAAGTAATGCATGCTATACACTCACATACTTGAAGCCTACAAGCTAGAATGCAAAGAGGCTATGCAATGCATGCTAAAGTCGACCCAAACAACTAAAGACAGACCTTAAACATGGCAAAATAAACATGAAAGCTTCACGAAGCCAAGCCTAAAACATGCTAGAACAATGGTTTACAACCTAAGGCATGTTAAGGCAACAAAATGGCATTACAAGACATGTATGCTAAGCAAGCATGGTGTACCAAAACCAACTCAAAACAATGCTATTTCCTGGAAAAATAAGCATAAATAACAGCTAAGGCATGGTCAACAAGAGCCTAAGCTAGGTGCTCCCGTCCTTTTCAAGGACGACAAGGAGAGGGGGTGGCCCTCTCTTTCTTGGGACCTCAAGGCACCATCCTTACCACTGAAATCCCTCAAGATTTTAGTGGTGAGGAGGCCCAAACACCAAGGTCTCGGAGCTCACCCAAAATGGCACAAAATGGAGCCTTACAAGGCTTAAGAGGGGTCAAACAACCCCAAAGCTTGAAACAACCTTAACAACTATTTAGAGGGCCTAAAAACAGAACTTTTTTATGTTATACACAAAGCTCAAATACAATTGCAAGGTAAGCTAAAAGGCAATGCAAGAAAGGGGTAAAAAGGGGCAAAGTTGTTACCCTTGAAGACTTCCTTCACAAATGAAGCCCCAGCAGTTTCTTTAGCTCCAAACCAACTCCAAGAACACTCCTTTGGCCCTCAATAACCAAGAAAAGGTGTAATGGTGGGTGTTTGTGTGCAAAAGTAAGACCAAACACACACTAAACTAACAAGAGAGGGAAATATAGAGATGGAATAGATACAAATTCCTAACCCTAATGTCAAAGCTCTCTAAAAATGTTGTCTAACCCTAATGCCAAGAGAGGAACCCTCTTCTTATAGCCAACTCCCTCTTGTAAGGCTTCCAAAACAAGCCATCCAAGAGGGAAATCCCTCCATACATGTGTATGGAGGGGAGCACAGTGGGTGCCAGCTATCACAGCTATCACAAAATGTCTACTAAAAGTAGATGAACAGTGATCGGCCATTCAAAATTGCCATTTTGGCAAAATAAATGGCCGACCGGCAATAAAGAGTGCCGACCGGAAATATACATTGCCGATGGCATAAAATCACTGGCCGGTGGCCTCAAGCCATGGCCGGTGATGTGTGGGGATGCCTCACAAGGCATTCCCTGCCCCTCCAAGGCAAAACACAAGTGTTTGGTGCAAAACCAGATACAACACGGTCGAGTCGAGAGATCCTGAGGCAAGGCGCACAACCGAGACCTCCAGGAACTCAAGACGAACACAAACAAGGGTAATCACCAAGTGTTCCAATGGTGACGTCCAAGTCTTGAGGACGGTCAAAAATGGGGTGTCTACAGTAGTACTTTTTTGTGTAAGTTCTAGGAAGGGAAAATCTACGCTCGAGCGGACTGGTTTTCGCGCTCGAGCGGATGTACTTTATTCTTGTGTCTTGGCGCTCGAGCGGGCCTTCTCGCGCTCGAGCGTACCTAGTTTTTTGTTCTTGACGCTCGAGCGTTGTGTTCTCTGCTCGAGCGGGAATGTCGTATATCAATTGGCAGCTGGGCATTTTAAAATCACTTTTTACATTCTCTCTCTCTTACTTTCTAAAAAGTTATTTTGAGAGCTCCTCTCTCTAGAAACTCCCTTCTCTCTAGGGTTTGATCTAGTTAGAGTGCCTCTCTATCCTCCGGCCTTTGTAAAAAGTGTGTTGACCGTCAAGGGCTTCATGTTGATCCGAGAATCGTAGTGTTTGGAGCATTTTCACTTTCTTCTCCTTCTCTGTTTGAGCTCAAACTTCGAGGTAGGGATATCCTACTCCTTCTCATGAGTTTTGTCTTTGAATTTTAGCATTTTGATGAGTTGGGGGTTAGTGGGTAATTTTGAGAAAGTTTGGGCCTTTGTGTAATTTTACAAAAGTTGGGGTTTTGTTTATATGAACTTGTATGCATGTTTGGCATAGAGAAATGAGATCAATATTGGTTTATTGGTAAAAATGGAACCTTGGGGTTGTGATGTTAATTATGAGAAATGCTCTAATTACATTGATAAATTAATTGGGATAATTAATTTGAAGGAAAGAAGAATTAAATCGAGAATGTTGGAATTGGATATGTATGGGATTAAAGGGTGTAGTTTGATTCGTTCATAGCTCACCTAGTTGAAATGTTGATTATATATCCATTTGGTGCATTTATTTTCAGTATAGAAATAACTGCTTTAGGCTATCGGTGGAGGATAGTCTTGATTATTGTAGACACTGCATGATGATTAGGCAAACTAAAACTAATCAATTGAGTATGCCATTGAATATAGCAACTGGAATAATACATTAATTCTATATATTGATTGAATGTATATGACCTATGTTTATACACATGTGTTGTGTGGGAGGAGATAGGGGATGTACTCCACGGTTTAGGGGAAGATAGGGGATGGACCTCTAAACCGGATTTTTTGTGACATTGATACAGCACTACAATGTGTATCAAGTGTTGATTATGGAAGTGTTTGAATTGATTTGATATAGCACTAAAATGTATATCGTTATTAATTGTAAAGTATAGAAGTGATTCTATGTTATGTTGATACAGCACCGAAATATGTATCTTTCACAAAGTGTAGGAATGGTTTTAAGTGTTATTGATACAGCATTAAAATGTGTATCCCTCAGAAATTTTGAAAGTGTTTTTAAGATGAGTCTAAATCTCATTAAGTTATTTGGCTAGGTGTTGAGCCTTGTTTTGAAACTCAAAGTCGGAAAAGATATGAGAAATGAAATGTAACATGAACTTAATGTCATGAAATCGAAATGTGATATATATGGATGTATCTGTGTTGACCATCTATCAACTGCTAGCATTTTAGTCATTGTTCATGGCTGGTTTAGTGTATTTCTACTGGGCTGTGGCTCACCCTTTATGGGACATCATTTTCAGGTACAGGTAGCATGCCACCTCCAAGGACATAGCTTGGGAGGCTAGAGGCAGACTGACTGCTGTTTATTTTCTTTTTGATGTATTACATGTAAATTCAAGCCAAGGGCTTAATATGTATTGAATTAGTACTCTTCTTTTTGTAAGCAAGTGTTAACTTGGAAAGCTGTAAGCCCGTAGGGCTTTTGCTTTTGTTGTTAACATATAATACTTTTGTAAAGAACTACCCTGATGAATAGAAGAATATTTATCTTTTATACCAATGCATGTCTAAATTGTTGGGTTTAAATGTTATTATTTTGAGGGCATTACAACTTGGTATCAGAGCGTACCGGGTTCGAATACTTTGGGTACGTGGGAAGTGATTAGTATCACAATGGGTTTGTCTCGCTTGTTAGAAACTTATGTGTGACATTGTGTGTTTATTTGATAACATGTTTATGTGACTACTTGGGTATGGGATTTAGTTTCTAGGATGTCGATTGGATCCTTGGGTTTCTGTGAGTCTTGTTGGAAAAGCACTTGATCAATGCTGTTTCTAATCGGAACTCTAGTACCGCCTCGGGACTATCATTATCCGGAAATGAAATTCGTAAGTGCTTATGTGTTTATGTGCTTACGTGGAGTGAATTACAGTTGTCCATGTATTAGGACGCGAGTGTTTAGTTTTGGCACACTTATGAATGTGCTGACGTTTTTCATTACCATTATTAGGATGTCAGGACGAGGACATGGTAGACATGGCAGACGTGGTAGGCAGGAGATGCCTTTACCGGATGATATTCCGGCACAGCAGGAGGGGGTTGGCCAGGCCAATGTGGCCGAGCCAGCAGGTTAGGAGGCTATGGGCGCTTTAGCCCGAGGGATAGCCGATGCTTTGAGGGAGTCTGTGGGTATTTTCCGAGCTGAGAATCCAGTTCAGGCTCCAGTTCAGGCCCAGGTTGTTGAGGCAGAGCCTTCCTTCTTGAAAAGGGAGTTCTTCCGGTCTAACCCGGACGAGTTTATTGGGGATCCGAAGGAGCCATTGAAGGCTGACGAGTGGTTAGAGCAGATGAGTAAGATGTTCGAGATGCTTGGCATCGAGGACGGAGCGTTGAAAGTGACCTTGGCATCCTTCCAACTTCAAGGGGGTGCGGGTCAGTGGTGGAAATACATGAGGGGCCGTATTACTGGCACGTGGGAGGCTTTTGTGGAGGCTTTTCAGGAGAAGTATTTATCTCCAACAGTCAGGGAGAAGCTGAGAGACCAGTTCTGTCAACTTTTGCAGTTGAGTTCTTCAGTAGTCGAGTATGAGGCTGCTTTCACCAGCTGTCCAGGTTCGCACCTGAACTTGTGGCGTCCGAGGAATGCCGTTGTATTGAGTTCGAGAAGAGGTTGAGGCGCAGCCTCAAGATGAGGGTTGGAGGTTCGATGATCCGAGATTATGGGCGCTAGGTTGATGCTGCAGCCCATATAGAGATCATGACGCAGGAAGAGGAGGGACAGAGAGGCTCCAAGAGGAGCCAAGATGGTCAAGGTGATGGCAGGAGACAGAGGGGTGCTAACCCTCAGCAGTCTCAAGGTGGTGTTGCTAGATCGACCTTTCCGATGCCGAGTGCAGGCTCGGGGAGAGGTAATCAGGGGGAGTTCACCTGTTACAAGTGTGGTTAGTTGGGCCACAAGGCTTCAGTTTGCCCACAGAGGGAACGAGGTCAGAGAGCTGCTTCTTCTTCAGCTAGACCGCAGAGCCAGAGTCAAGGCAGGGGTCAGCCTGGGCACCTGAAGAGGTTTTGCCCATAATTGAGTGCCACTTCGGGCGAGTCTGGTTCTAAGCAGACGCAGGGTTTTCGTCCAGATCAGTCTGTGCAGGCCTCGAGGGCCAATCAGGGGGCTTCAGCATCCCAGTCTGTGCAGCAGTCATTTGCTCCGAGGGGTGAGCAGTTGGATCAGCGACCTACAGGGCGCGTGTATGCTGTTACCGCGCAGGACCTAGTACCGGCTCCATCAGTAGTGAGAGGTTCCTTTCTGTTTTGCAACTCGGTTGCTAGTGTATTGATTGATACGGGTGCATCTCCTTCTTTTGTATCTGCTGCATTTGCATCTGTTTTGGAAATTGAGTTGGCACAGTTAGCATCTCCTATATGTGTAGTATCGCCGATTGGTGGTGAGTTGATCTTGAAACAAGGTGTTAGGGGTTGTGATATAGAGGTCGCCGACCATAGGCTTCCTTTTCCTTTTGTTGTCATGCCCATGAAGGGTTTTGATGTTATTTTGAGTATGGACTGGCTATCGTCATACCGGGCTGTTATTGATTGCTACCGCCAGAGGGTCACAGTTTGTACCTTGAGCGGGGAGTGTTTCCATTTCTTGGGGGATCGGGTTGGTAGTGTGTTGCCACTGATGTATGATCCGCAAAGGCGGAATGAGTTTAGTGGTCTACTTGATAGCTTTATGAGTGGTGAGTGTAATGAGACCCAGATTGTGTTGCCGAGGGTGGTTTGTGAGTATTCAGACGTTTTTCCCGAGGATCTCGTTAGTTTGCCACCTCACCGAGAGATAGAGTTCTCTATTGATTTAGTGCCCGGCACAGCCCCGATTTCTATGGCACCTTACCGTTTTGCCCCAGCCGAGTTGAGTGAGTTGAAGATTCAGCTCTAGGAATTGCTAGATAAGGGTTTTGTTCACCCTAGTGTTTCGCCGTGGGGAGCACCGGCCCTCTTTGCTAAGAAGAAAGATGGTGCCTTAAGATTGTGTATAGACTACAAGAAGTTGAATCGGGCTACGGTCAAGAATAAGTACCCTATGCCCCGTATAGATGATCTGTTTGACCAGTTGAAGGGTTCCCGTTGTTTCTCTAAGATAGACTTGAGATCGGGTTACCACCAGTTGAGGGTCAGGGAGGAGGATATTCCTAAGACGGCATTCCGTACGCGGTATGGCCATTATGAGTTTCTGGTGATGCCATTCGGGCTTACCAATGCACCGGTAGTCTTTATGGACTTGATGAACCGGATCTTCCGGGAATTCTTGGATCGGTTTGTAGTCGTTTTCGTAGACGACATTCTTATCTATTCGCCTTCTGAGGAAGAGCACGAGGAACACTTGAGAGTGGTGCTTGAGTTGCTTAGAGCCCATAGACTGTATGCCAAGTTTGGGAAGTGTGAGTTCTGGCTAGGAGAGGTCAAATTCTTAGGCCATGTGGTATCCGGGGAAAGGGTGTCTGTTGATACATCCAAGGTAGAGGCAGTGCAAGATTGGGCACAACCTAAGAGCGTTTTTGAGATCCGCTTTCTGGGATTAGCTGGGTATTACCGTCGGTTTATGAAAGATTTCTCCAGGCTAGCTTCGCCGTTGACTAGATTGACGCGAAAAGGGGTCAAGTTTGTGTGGAGTGAGACTTGCGAAAAGTCGTTCCAAGAGTTGAAAGTTAGATTGACCACTGCTCTGGTCTTGATTATTCCGGAGAGAGGGTTGGGTTATGCAGTTTATTGTGATGCCTCACGAGAGGGTTTGGGTTGTGTGTTGATGCAAGAGGGAAAAGTGGCAGCTTATGGCTCACGTTAGTTGAAAATACATGAGAAGAATTACCCTACACACGACCTAGAGTTAGCAGCAGTGATCTTTGCCTTAAAGATTTGGAGGCACTACCTTTATGGTGAGAGGTTCGAGGTGTTCTCGGACCACAAGAGTTTGAAGTATCTGTTTACACAGAAAGACTTGAATTTGAGGTAAAGGAGATGGATGGAGTTCATTGAGGACTATGATTTTGAGTTGCACTATCACCCGGGAAAGGCCAATGTTGTGGCCGATGCCCTTAGTAGAAAATCCATTAGTGATGTAGCTTGTATAGCCATCTGGGAATGGGAGATGTTGGGTGCACTTGGCGAGTTTGACTTGCTTCTGAGTGAATTAGCTGAGGCTGCGGCCTTGTTTTCTATTGTTGCACAGCCTACACTTGTGACCCGAGTGTTAGAGGAACAGAGAGGTGACCTTGAGGTAGAATCTCTCTGAGAGAAGATCTCAAATGGGAAAGTTGAGAAGGGTTTGACGGTGTATCCCGACCAGAGTGTGAGATACCGAGACCGTTTGTTTGTGCTGGAGTCTTGCCGAAAGGAAGTACTCCAAGAGTTCCATCATTCACGTCTTGCGGTGCATCCGGGAGGCACTAAGATGTATCGGGATTTGGGTCGCCAGTTTTGGTTGCGGGGTATGAAGAGAGATGTGGCCATTTTCATATCGAAGTGCCATACTTGCCAACAAGTGAAGGCCGAGCATCAGAGGCTAGCGGGTTTGTTACAACCCTTGCCTATGGCCGAGTGGAAGTGGGAGCATGTCACAATGGACTTCGTCGTAGGTCTTCCGAGGACTCAGCGGGGTAGTGATGCCATTTGGGTGGTTGTAGACCGGTTGACTAAGTCGGCGCATTTTATTCCTATGCGCGTGAGAGATTCGGTAGATCATCTCGCCGACTTGTATATTCGGGACATAGTGAGATTGCATGGGGTCCCAGTGACGATCGTCTCAGATAGAGATCCTCGTTTTACTGCCAGGTTGTGGCAGAGTTTGTAGAGTGCCTTGGGCACTAAGTTGACCTTTAGTAAAGCTTATCATCCTCAGACTGACGGGCAGTCTGAGCGTACTATTCAGATCGTTGAGGATATGCTTCAAGGTTGTGTCCTTGACTTTAGTGGGATGTGGGAGAGGCACTTGCCCTTGGTGGAGTTTGCCTACAACAACAGTTTTCAGTCTAGCACCGGTATGGCACCATTTGAGACCTTGTATGGCCGACCGTGTAGGTCTCCAGTGTGTTGGGCTGAAATGGGTGATACACCTTTGTTGGGTCCGGAGTTGGTTAGGGAGACGACGGAGAAAGTTGAGCTTATCCGTAGGAGGCTTGTTACAGCCTAGAGTCGCCAAAAGAGTTATGCCGACTATAGGAGGAGGCCTTTGGCATTTGAGGTAGGTGATCATGTCTTCTTGAAAATATCACCTAAGCGAGGTTTGATGAGGTTCGGGAAGAGTGGGAAGTTATCCCCTCGGTTTATTGGTCCCTTTGAGATCCTTGAGAGGGTTGGCGAGGTTGCTTATCGTTTAGCTTTACCGCCGCAGTTGTCCGGAGTGCATGACGTGTTTCATGTGAGTATGCTTCGAAAGTATGAGTCGGATCCGTCCCATGTGTTAGATTGGACCGACTTTGAGGTAGATGAGGATGCCTCGTATGAGGAGAGACCGGTTCGGGTCTTGGATAGGCGGGATCAAGTCTTGCGAGGCAAGACCATTCCTTTGGTAAAGGTTTTGTGGAAACATCACGGAGTGGAGGAAGCCACTTGGGAACGTGAGTTGGAAGTCCGCGAGAAATATCCGGACTTGTTTGTTGATGTGTAACCACGTATTGGTAATTTTGTAATATCGTTGAACTTTAAGAACATTATATGTGTCTTAAGTTGTAAAACATTGTGAATGTTTTGGTTAATGGAAGTTTGTTTTAACATTGCGTATGTTAAGTATATTGTGGGAATGCAAGCATGATGTTAATGTTGCATGTATTATGGAATTGTGGAAAATGAGTTGAAATTGGTAAATTTCAAAAGAATGCATGTTGATAATGCAGATTGTTATGAATAATGTGATATGCCTCTTGAAAAGAGATGAGATTGACCGGTAATGGGTCGGGTTGTTTAATATTATGTTGTAACATTGTTGACAATGGAGAAAACCTATTTTTTTGAAAAACTTGTGTTTAATTTTAGGGACGAAATGCTTTAAGGGGAGGAGGTTATAATGATCCCGGTTGTCTCTTTACTGTTCTGTTGTATTCCGGACTCGGTTCCGTGGAGTTGGTAGTTGTATCTATCTTGTTGTCATCCTTTAATTCCATTTGTTTGAGTTCTAGGATGTGTTGGGCATATTACGAACAGGTGGGTTGAACCTTGGTCTGAAATCTTGTTGCCAGGTTTTTGGTCGTTTCGCTCGAGCGGGCCTTATTGCGCTTGAGCGGAGATTGCACGCTCCCAGTTTTTCGTGTCCCTGCAAAACTTCTACAGGTGTGATTTTTACACTCGAACAGGTTTCTTTACGCTCGAGCGGTAGTGCTCGAGCGGGTAGTACTTTTTGGTGTAAGTTCTGGGAAGGGGAAATCTACGCTCGAGCGGACTGGTTTTCGCGCTCGAGCGGATGTACTTTATTCTTGTGTCTTGGCGCTCAGCGGGCCTTCTTGCGCTCGAGCGTACCTAGTTTTTTGTTCTTGACGCTCGAGCGTTGTGTTCTCCGCTCGAGCGGGAATGTCGTATATCAGTTGGCAGCTGGGCATTTTAAAATCACTTTTTACATTCTCTCTCTCTCTTACTTTCTAAAAAGTTATTTTGAGAGCTCCTCTCTCTAGAAACTCCCTTCTCTCTAGGGTTTGATCTAGTTAGAGTGTCTCTTTATCCTCCAGCCTTTGTAAAAAGTGTGTTGATCGTCAAGGGCTTCGTGTTGATCCGAGAATCGTAGTGTTTGGAGCATTTTCACTTTCTTCTCCTTCTCCGTTTGAGCTCTAACTTCGAGGTAGGGATATCCTACTCCTTCTCATGAGTTTTGTCTTTGAATTTTAGCCTTTTGATGAGTTGGGGGTTAGTGGGTAATTTTGAGAAAGTTTGGGCCTTTGTGTAATATTACAAAAGTTGGGGTTTTGTTTATATGAACTTATATGCATGTTTGGCATAGAGAAATGAGATCAATATTGGTTTATTGGTAAAAATGGAACCTTGGGGCTGTGATGTTAATTATGAGAAATGCTCTAATTACATTGATAAATTAATTGGGATAATTAATTTGAAGGAAAGAAGAATTAAATCGAGAATGTTGGAATTGGATGTGTATGGGATTAAAGGGTCTAGTTTGATTCGTTCATAGCTCACCTAGTTGAAATGTTGATTATATATCCATTTGGTGCATTTCTTTTCAGTATAGAAATAACTGCTTTGGGCTATCGATGGAGGATAGTCTTGATTGTTGTAGACACTGCATGATGATTAGGCAAACTAAAACTAATCAATTGAGTATGCCATTGAATATAGCAACTGGAATAATACATTAATTCTATGTATTGATTGAATGTATATGACCTATGTTTATATACATGTGTTGTGTGGGAGGAGATAGGGGATGTACTCCACGGTTTAGGGAAAGATAGGGGATGGACCTCTAAACCGGATTTTTTGTGACATTGATACAGCACTACAATGTGTATCAAGTGTTGATTATGGAAGTGTTTGAATTGATTTGATATAGCACTAAAATGTATATCGTTATCAATTGTAAAGTATAGAAGTGATTCTATGTTATGTTGATACAGTACCGAAATGTGTATCTTTCGCAAAGTGTAGAAATGGTTTAAGTGTTATTGATACAGCATTAAAATGTGTATCCCTCATAAATTTTGAAAGTGTTTCTAAGATGAGTCTAAATCTCATTAAGTTATTTGGCTAGGTGTTGAGCCTTGTTTTCAAACTCAAAGTTGGAAAAGATATGAGAAATGAAATGTAACATGAACTTAATGTCATGAAATCGAAATGTGATATATGTGGATGTATCTGTGTTGACCATCTATCAACTGCTAGCATTTTAGTCATTGTTCATGGCTGGTTTAGTGTATTTCTACTGGGCTGTGGCTCACCCTTTATGGGACATCATTTTCAGGTACAGGTAGCATGCCACCTCCAAGGAGATATCTTGGGAGGCTAGAGGCAGACTGACTGCTCGTTATTTGCTTTTTGATGTATTACATGTAAATTCAAGCCAAGGGCTTAATATGTATTGAGTTAGTACTCTTCTTTTTGTAAGCAAGTGTTAACTTGGAAAGCTGTAAGCCCGTAGGGCATTTACTTTTGTTTTTAACATGTAATACTTTTGTAAAGAACTACTCTGATGAATAGAAGAATATTTATCTTTTATACCAATGCATGTCTAAATTGTTGGATTTAAATGTTATTATTTTGAGGGCGTTACAGTAATCATCACCAAGGGCTAATCCACAGGGTGCGAAAGTATATTTAGATTTTCAAATTTTCAAGATCAATCCATGATCATAACAACACTAATTTATTTATTTTAGACATGAAAAATAAAAGTCCATCCTTGATCATCACAATATTAATTTTTTATTTTCTACTACACATATAAAAAATAAAAAAATAAAAAAATAAAAAAAAAAGTGGTTGTCCAATGACTTAAGCTAAAGCTATAGCCAAGGAACCTACATGTTCACTAGTCTAGCCTTAGTTCAACTATGCTGGCCACAACCTGAGTTCAAGCGTTGAAGCCATCTATCAACTTTACCATCATCCAACCACTTTGGTGCCCTCGCCTGAGTCATAGGCAATTATTAGATGTTTCAATCACATCTTATATATGAACAATATGCGTTGTTTTTAAACGATGTGGGATAAGTTCACAATTATACTACTACCAATATTTCAACTTGTTAGTAATGGGCGCCCATGTGGCATGACCATTAAATTTGATTTTGAATCCTTATCCAAATGGGTTTTGATTTTGAAATCAAACCTATTTAGGATAACCACTCTTGAAACAGACGTTATCAGTTTGAACTGATATAGATAGATATAATATATATTAGATATTATCTGTATCTTAACTGATATGGATAGATATTATAATATATTAAATATTTGTTATATGGTTATGGGTAATCCAAGAGAAACGACGTTGAGTCTGTTTTCTACCCATATACTGACTCTCTCCCAAGAAACAACGATCAAGTTAGTTGCACTGTGGTTTGTGTGGGTGATATTCACCATTGTAATATCACCCCACTGCTGGGATTGATTGATCTGATTCTGGAAGCACGTGATTTATCCACGAGGTTCTATCATCAAAAGGTATGATCTGATGATTTTATTCCGCTGCATGTTTTGTGTTTTGATTTACATTGGTATCAGAGCCAATGATGGATATTTTCGTGCTTTCTTTTATTATGTGTATATTTATAAAAGATGTGGAGATCCAAAATATTTTATTTTTATGATCATTAATGTCATTTTTAAGAGCATAAATGATTTTATTTTGGAAAAAGGAGTCCGGCAGTACAAAAATCGGAACTGTCAGTACCCTGGAAGGCGGCGCGTGGCATTCACGCGCCACCACGCCGAAGCCACGCGCGCCCACGCGCCTACACGCGCCGGACGCCATGCTGACGCGCCTGCATGCGCCATCACGCGCGCGTCGGCGGTGCTGTCCACGCACGCGCGCCGTCCGCGCCCGCACGCGCGCCGCGTGCTGGAGCCGCGCGCCGAGCCGAGGCTGAGCCGCGCGCCGAGCCGAGGCTGAGCCGCGCGCCGAGCCGATCCTTGAGCCGACTTGCGCTGAGCGGCGCCGAGCCGAGCCGAGCCGTTTTTCCGCGCTGGCTTGGCTCTAAGGCTCTGTTTGTTTGTTTTTTAATTCTGAATTGCGTTAATTGGCCATAATTTATTCGTTATAGCTTTGTTTTAAGCATGGTTGGTACCCTTAGACTCAGAATTAATTTTTCTATATTCTGTAAAATTTTGAAAATTTTACGAAAATATGTAATATTTTTCCTGTGTTAATAATGCATTTTTTTTTTGCTTTAAAATGCATCTGGTGTTGCATGATTAATTTTCTGGGGTTGAAATTTTTATTGTGGACTTCTGAAATGTTTTAATATCTACTGGTAATATTGTCTCATTTTATCAGTTTCTGGATTTTTTATTTCTAATTTTATGTGTATTTATTAGTCATTTAAAATTCCAGAATATTTCAGAAAAATTTCAGAAGATTTCAGAACAATGTACATTTTAATTATGGCATAATCTGAATATTGTTTCTGTTTACTAGTTTCTGGATTTTTTATTTCTAATTTTATGTGTGTTTAATTAGTTATTTAAAATTCCAGAAAATACCAGAAAATTTCAGGATGATGTACTTTCTGTTATGGCATAATTTAAATATTGGATACAGCATATTTTTTTGGGTTTGTAATATGTTGTAATTAGAAGAGCATGTTTATTTATTTATTTATTAGAATTCCATTATTAAATAAATATAGCATGAGTTATTTGTAGATTTACATTAAAATGCTATTGTATGGAATTTATCATGCTTTGTATATGCCATAGTCAGTGGGAGGTTATTCGGTTGAGAGAAATCTTTGTAGATTCACTCCCGAAAACCAATATTTTGCGCATAAATTAAACTAAATTTTGGATAATTGTCACTTGTGGCGCAAGAGATGATTACGAGCATAGCGGATTTTCGATCTTGCGACTTGTGTAATATTGTCACTATTTAATTTAGATTTTTGCGGCAAAATTATATTATGCTAATCAAATTAATCCCAATGCGAATTTCTCTCTAAATTGATTTAGCTTATGAAAGTTAATTTGGTTGACCTAAACTTAGCAGAGATGTTCAAATGTGAACAAACTAATCCCATTCTTTAGATGAGCAAAAGTCTTGGAGACTTTAGGTCAAACCTTAATTGAGCCAAAGTAAGGAAACATGACTCAAAGTCGCCGTGTTTTTGTTGCCTTGTTTGGCACAATAAAAACTAATGTGTGCGCTATAGTTAGCGGCACGCTACATAGTTTTGGTTGGCGAGTTTTGGAGTTATGAAATTAGTAAGCCCTCAATAGATCTGTATATGATCTTGACTAATGAGTTGCGTGGATTGACTTTGTAATTTGACTTGTAAATAATGTTACATCATTGGATGAAGTAACATTCAAGAGTCACGTCATCCAAGAAATGCGAGCTTAAATAAATTAGTCATTAAGTGTAAGACGAGTAGCCAGTACGAGCAGTGTTTTGCTCTCTACCCAATTATTGGGAGTGGATTGAGCGAAATTTCATGCACTATAATGCGTTGAAATATCACGTGAAGTTAAAAGATTGGCGCTTCGAAGCTGCAAAATCTATTAACACTGAGTGAAAAGATTAGCGCTTAGTGGCTACAAAATCTATTAGCATTGCCAACTTGTCTAAGTGTGGACACTTACTGTTTCCACACTTGAGTGTGAAACATGGATGAGGTGCTTCTTTGTGTGATTCCTTTACTAGGCTAACGTTTTGAATAACATTTACCACTAAGCGCAAACGTTGCAGCATAGTAATGAAAAGGTTAAGGCTGACAAGGTTGTTATGACTCTAAGAATTTAACGCATCGCTTGTAAGAGCATTGTGTTGAATTAGACTCTTTAGCCTAATTCGCGCTTAAGTTACTTCGGGAGCTATCATAGTTGACAGCTTATTCTCTCCTTCTTGTGGATAGTAGAATTAATTGCAAGTAACTATGAAGCGAGAAATAGAGATGGCAACAGGAGTATCGTCATCTTTCAACTAGATGTATTAAAGTGTATGGAGAATAAAATTGACTTGAAGATGCAGGGGATTAGCACTTACTAGTTAAATTTGCGACTTAGGCGCAGTTGATATCTCCATGACATCCTTTTTATGATCTAGTGAATATGACTTAGTCGTGAGTCATTACCTAGTTGGGCCTAAACCTTTAAAACTTGTCTTCGAGAACTCACACATTAAGATGATTGGAATTAGTTTATGACATTGGTCATGAACCAGTGGCTTATTATACTTAATCACATTAATGAGATGATGACACGATGGTTTGAGTAGGCCTTCTCGGGCCCACTCGCTTATGACATCCTGCTCTCATGTGAATGTGTAACTTTGTTCGCAATGGGTGCGCACAAGTAAGTAGGAAAGCCGCAGAAGGTCATTTGTTTTGGCGCATTTAGTCCACTATGATATTTTGTGACTAGATATGTGTGAGGGTATGATAGCTAAGCCTCAATCTCGACACATTTATAGATTACGATACGCATCTGAGTCAAGACTATTTGATCTCCCATAAGTCAAAAATTTTTGAGATGATTTTTGACATTGCACATATAAGGTCGAGATCAATTAGATAAGAGTTTTTTGTGCTTTTAGTTTTGACCAAGGTGGCGAGTATCTATTTGAGTTATTTTTTCAGAAAAACTCTGTGAAGAGAGATGGATGCTTAGAACATTGATTATTCCTAGTACTCAACAACACACTGGTGTAGTAGAGATAAGGAATTAAATATTGTTAATGTTAGGTAGATAATGGCGCAAAATGTTTCCCAATTGGGAATTGCACTAGTTTGTTGCCTATATCCCTAACTAAGTGCCCTCCATATCAGTTTTTACAATCCATTTTGAGTAATGGGTTAGCAGAGAGCCATCTATGGGCGATCTGTAACCATTAAGCAGCTTATCTTTATTCTACTTCTCATAAGATTGCGAAGTTAAGACCTAGGGTTCTATAGCGCATTATTGTATGCTGTCTTGTAAACACAAAGGGTCGTGTGGCGCATTATTGTATGCGGTCATGCAAACCCTCCGGGTCATGTGCATATAGGTAAGCAGCTTTGTGGTAGTGTAACTAAGTCACATAAAGTTTTATTAGTAAAGGTGACGTGAATAGAGTTTTCGGAACTCTATAAGATGGAGAATTCCAAGCATAGCGCTCTATGTAGCCTAGTTGAGAATGGAAAGAAATTTCCAATATCCTAGGGACAGTGGGAGCGATGTGTCTACTAATGGATTACTCCATTAGAACAGAATACTCTACATTCTTAGTTGCGTGGTAGCAAATGTGAAAATTTTCCACGTCATCACTGGGTGATTGAGAGGGAAACATTCATGATTGCTCCGCAAGATGATAAAGAGCCTAGGATAATGCCAAAGGCTCTAGTCTCCTGTTTTTAGAAAGTGGATCAATGTTGCGCAGTTTAAGACAAAGTCTTTGAGGATTAACCATTTTTATAATTTGGTTGACTTTCCATTATGACGCAAAACTTTTATAAAGTTATGCGTAATTTGGATAGTCATTGTTGAGGCATAAGGCTCGCTAGATACCGAATGGTCGCACCATTGAGGAAAGTGTAGACCATGAGAAGACTTCCTCCTGGGGAGTGAGGTTATTTTGACTTAGGCTATAATTGACATAAGTTCGGAACATTGATTTGTGGACATTGTGACCTGATTTCTCATTAGAGAATTGGATAAGTAGATCCGTAAGGATTTACCTTCTGCTTTTATAGTGAAAAGTTAGGAGCGCAAAAAAGGTTGCTGGTTCCAATAAATCTTTTACAGCCTAAAGCAGTTATCCAAACAGTGGTTCTTAGATTTCGTCAAGCCATGATAGGGCAACGATGATCGATGAAGACCACTGAGGCATGATCAATGGTCCAAAAGAAGTTTTTCCTTACTTAGTCATTATGAGCCAGGAATTTATAAGGTTGTCGCCACCTAGGGTGGGCAGTCCTCCATTTTAGATATGATGGACATGGGTGATGTAATTCATATGCTCGGATGTACGATCCTTAGGGATTGTTTTAGGAAAATTCTCGGTTTGTCTTCGATGACTTACATAAGGAATATCCTAGAACGATTCTAGATGCAAAATTGCAAACCCATTGACTTACCTATCGGTAAAAGCCAGAGCCTTAGCTATTGAGTGAATCCTCAGATTGTCTTTGGGAGAAACAGATGACCTATATTCCTTGATCTTTTCTTTGTTGTGGGAGCCTAAAGTACGCTATGTGGGCGTATTCGGCATGATAAGTGTTATCTTTGATAAATGGTTAACTGAGTTGTTCAGACATTGACCTTGCTCATTAGACTGTGGATAAAATGCTTTATTAGAAGCATATTAATTTGCTCCTTGTAAAATTCAATGCGCTAGTTGGGCGCATCTACGCTAGTTGGGCGCATTAAGAATGAACGCAAATTGGTCACAAAAAATATCTTTAGAGAGGTTATTGCGCAAGAGGTAGTGATCTTAAATCATTTCATGTGAGGCGCACATGGTGGATTCCGTTGTATATACTTATCGCAACAGGTGCTGATAAGGCTTATGTTTGGAATCTATAATTGCGCAAGCTGTGGTCAATTTTTTTTAAAATCGATCACTTATTTTGAGATGATGGGATGTTGACACTATTACGGTTTGTGTCATAATGATTAGCAAATGATGATGTCAGCAGGCAAGATTGGCTCACTCACACGAGCAATCGCCCTTGACGCTTGGGAGCGAGCAAGGATGAGACTGGTGGTTTACTTTTATTCGGAGCCAAGAGAGGCTTAAATCATCCACTATGTATGTCGCCTTGGTTATAACCAAGATGAGGTCGTGTTAAGGACCAAACATGGATGTTAGTACCCACTTTCCATGTTGTGCCTGTTATGATTAGCCAGATGCGAGATCTCATTTGGCGCCTAGAAGGCGAGCAAATAGAGAATTCGGGTTAAGCGCTAGAAAGCGACTAGACTAATATCTGTACGGTGTATCGAGTATGACGTCACTCTTTATGGAAGAGTTACTCCACCGTAGCATGTATTCATACTATATGTGCTTGGCGACCGAGTAATGAGGTGAGAGAATGGATCCCTGCTTCCTCACCGTGTGAGTCTTACGTGTCATTATTGATATGACTTTCATTTATGTACCCTTTTGTGACTTTTGACTATGTCATAAGGTAAGGGGTTGATGTTCTGCTACTTTGGTATGTTGCCTGCGGTCATGCATGATTCGGCCTTAAGGGACATCACTGGGAAAGCGGTCAATCCTAAACTAAATGGCATGAGTGCAAAGGGAAGATCATCTAGTATTACACCACTGTTGTATATTCACTGCCGGCAACTCACATCGCTCTGTATGAGAGGCGAATTGAGTGTGAATATATTGCAAGAATTGAGAGGGTCAAACATGCTCTTTTTGAGGGATTAGAGATGTTTTTTGGACCGGTGTAATTAGATGGGTCTGGGGTATATGAGACACTATTTCTTTTCTTTTTGGGTTGATGTCTCTATGCTGGCTCATTTTGAGTTTCTAGTATAGAGCTCCCACATGCAGGTGTTCTCAGCAGTCGCACGGTGCAGTGGCTAGTATGAGATTGTTCGTTTTTGGGGAGATTGAGATAGAGATGTGGCAGTGTCATGCCAACTCATGTGCGAGTGGGAGATGTTAGTAATGGGCGCCCATGTGGCATGACCATTAAATTTGATTTTGAATCCTTATCCAAATAGGTTTTGATTTTGAAATCAAACCTATTTAGGATAACCACTCTTGAAACAGACGTTATCAGTTTGAACTGATATAGATAGATATAATATATATTAGATATTATCTGTATCTTAACTGATATGGATAGATATTATAATATATTAAATATTTGTTATATGGTTATGGGTAATCCAAGAGAAACGACGTTGAGTCTGTTTTCTACCCATATACTGACTCTCTCCCAAGAAACAACGATCAAGTCAGTTGCACTGTGGTTTGTGTGGGTGATATTCACCATTGTAATATCACCCCACTGCTGGGATTGATTGATCTGATTCTGGAAGCACGTGATTTATCCACGAGGTTCTATCATCAAAAGGTATGATCTGATGATTTTATTCCGCTGCATGTTTTGTGTTTTGATTTACATTTATACTATCTCTTTTCTAATTAGATTATGAACGATGTGGGATGGATTTACGATTCTACTACTACCAATATTTAAAATTTACACTATCTCTTTTCTAATGAGATTATGTTTCTTTCTCTTCCGTAGTAGCCGCCATCGTCCGCCACCATCACCGAACCGTCTTTTATCGTCCCCACCTACAAAGACCAACCACCACGGGGAGAGAGAGGTTGAGAGAAAAGAAAAAGAAAAAAAAAGGGGTTGCAAACAAGGAAGAACTTTTGGGTGTGTGGTAGGTCTCTATCTTTCTTCTTCTCTTTGTTTTTGTTCTTTATCCTTACTCTATTATTATTTAGTTCATTGATGGAGAGGTTGTAAGTTTATGTATTTTGTATATATATGTACGGTAAAGAAATCTGAGGAGTTAAATTCATGTATAAAGAATGGGTATAATTCTTAGTCCAAAAATTCTGCACAAAATCACAAACTTTAAAAATCAAGAAACCATATCAAACGAATGAATTTTGAGCTGAAATTTTTATATTAGATTAATTAAATATTGAGTTGCATATCTGAAGTTTTTCATAATTTTTGGGAGTCAAAATCCATTTAAAATAATGCGTTTAAATCTGTCCACAAAACGGGTTTAAAACAGTAAATTTGGGAGTGTCGTTCTCTTTGGGTATAAATCCAAAAATTATCAAATTAGTGTCATTAGAACCAGTTATGAGTCTAGTTTCTTAGATTTTTGGCCTTGCATTGATTGCTCGTGTATACTAAGAGAACCATTAATTTTTTTTAAAGTGCTGCAGAAAACAACCTGTGTTAGATATAATTAATTGTAAATAATTATTTTGATAAGCAAATCAAGTGAGACCAATTAGGTTTCAAACTTAGGATATATTAGTTGTTATCTGGAGGGTTTTGGAATTTTTCAAATAGCGTGAAGTGGGTTTTGTAATTTTCAAAGTTAGCGAATTGATTGCGAAAGTTTGTTTAAAACTCTGTTTTATCTTAAAGTTACTTTTAATTAAGTTTCGATTTGAACCCTTGTCTTGGGTAATTTTAGACCTTGAAGAACATGAACTTAGGTATTATTTGAGAGTAACGGTGAGTGGGGTTGAGCTGTGTTGGTGCGCTTTAGTGTGGGATACTTAATTTATTCACTACAACAAAAATAGTCTTTAGACACGAAAACTAATGACGAAAATTTTTTTTGTCACGAAATACGTATCTTTTAATGACGAAAATCATATTTCGTCTCCAAATGTACCATTTTTGGAGACAAAAATAAAATTTCGTCACCAATCGAAAAGATAATAAAAAAAAAAAAGGTGACGAAATTATATTTCGTCATTATTTATATTTTTTTTGTCACCAAACATTTTCCCGCTAATATTTTCGGAGGGCGCCAAAATTAATAGACTTTTGGTGACGAAAAAATTGGTCACCAATTATAAAATTATTAATAACGAATATATTTTTGTCACCAATAATTTTTAATATTTTAATATCATTTAGTGACAAAACTATTTTTGTGGCCAATATTTTTATCTTTGGTGAAGATACAAAACTACGTCGTTTTGAAATTCTTAAATCAAAAATATGTTTCCTGAGCCTTGAGCTTTCCTCACTGTTGCCCTCTTCCTTAATAAAAAAAACGTTTCCTGTTTCCTTGAGCTTCCGATCGGTTCGTCAAGCCCTACCCACCATCTCCTCACTTCATCCCCTGGGTTTGCCGCTCTTCATCTTCGCTTCTGCCTTGAACTTACCAGGTTAGTGTCTCTCTCTCTCTCTCTCTCTCTCTCTCTCTCTCTCTCTCTCTCTCTATGTTCATGTATATATATAATCGATCGATTGACCTTCCTTTTTCATCGTTGCAACTCCTCACTTCCGATCGGTTCATCAAACCCTTTTGGCTCTGCCATTGTGCTTACCAGGTCAGTGTCTCTCTCTCTCTCTCTCTATATATATATATATATACATATATATATATATCTCAATATACAACGATTTTTTTTTTTTTTGGATCCCTCTAATCAGTCTTGTTTCATCGAATGCTCTCTGCAATTTGTCAACTCATTGCCCTCATTTCTATTTCTAGTGAAGAATCCATATCTATGTCTATACCTATATCTCTATCATTTGATTTTCCTACATACTTTCTGATTGATTTGTAATCGATCTGTGCTTCTCTCTTATTTTTCTTTTATACCCTTGTGTTTGTATATTTGTTTCTGATGCAAGATTGTTTCTTTTTTTTTTTTGAAAATTTTTTCTTCTCTGTTTGTTTGCTGAGAAAACCGAGCATTAGAACCAAATACAATTAAAAAATAGCTTCATGATTGGTAACCTAACTGGTCTTTACTTGTTGCAGATACCAATCTTGCATGTGTATATATATAGATGCAGGACTTGTGTGCACACTACACACAGGACTTTGCTTTCCCCCCTTCTTTTTGTTGTTGTTTGGCTGCCAAGAATTGTAGATGAAAAGAAGGAAAATTACTGTGTCAAGTACTACTGAAGTAGTGATGAATGTTTGAAAAAAAGTGCTACCCAAGTAGTGCTTGTGACAAATTCCAAAGATTTTTCCTAAACCCAAACATGTGCAAGTGAATTTAAAAAAAGAAAAAAGAAAAGACAAAAAAGTAGATGAATAGAGAAGGAGAAAATTACAATGTCTGTCAAGAACCTAAGTATAGTGTTTGTGAGAAATTCAAAATATTTTCCTTGAACCCAAACACATGCAGGTGTTCTGAGGAAAAGATTAAAGATATATGTGATGAGATATCTTCAGATGTATAAGATTTTGTATTGGCAAGTTCATGGATCCCATTTGTGTGGATCTCTTTTTCTATTGGCAACTATTTCCCATTAGCCAATGGCGAAATCTTCAATAACCAGATCACGGGTGTTGGTTAACTTGATTGATGATTGCCTATCAACCACCAATTTATGGATTAAAAATAAAAAATGAGATAGAAACCGATCTTGTCTTCCATTTTGTTTGTTTTCTTGCAATATATATATATATATATATAAATATATATTTTGGGAAATAACAATTCAGGATATATTTTGAAAGTTAATTACAAATCTGTAAAATATATGATGCAGATGAGCATTCATTATGACTTTAATTGTATTAGGTGGTGATGCAGATGATAGAATGATGATGCCCTTAAAATTTTAATCTGTAAAATATTTTTTCTTTTTTTAAAGTAGAAAATATTATTTTTTCAGTTAATATTATTGGGTTCTTGTATTTTTAAGTGAAGGAATGAAGGTAATTTGTTTAGTTTTTCTTGTATTTTTCTTATTTAATAGAGGTCGCTCGTTTATAGATGATGTTGTTTTATACTTCTATTGCCTGTCATTTTTTTGATAGAACCGGTTCCTGTTGTGAGTGGAAGTTTTATCATTTTCTCATCAATTTGAGCATGTTTCTTTTTTAAGAAATTAGATGATTTTAATTTTCTTGGCTGGTGCATGCTCCCGATAGATTTTGCAAGTCAAACTTTTAATCATAGAACTCAATTATTCTAAATTGATTATTTTCCAATGGTGTTAGAATTTTAATGGACATTTTTGGTTCACCAATGGGGTCTTTGAAATGATCTTTCTTGCCAAGTAGAATTTGGGAAGCTCAGCAGAATGAAGAATAGGTCTTCTGATACCACATGGGAATCATTTTAATCTTTTCCATGATTTGTTCTTCGGCATTCTTTATTTTACTTTAATCTTTGGTTCTATCTTTTTTAATCTTTGATTTTTCTCATGATTTCCTTTTGGATATACTTGACCCTCTCTTGATTTATGCTTTTCATTATGTTGCATCTTTAACTAGACACGTTAATTTTTCTCTAGAAAATATTAAGTACACCCTTTTTCCTTGTCAACTAATACCTCACTATGAGATTGTCCTAGTTTTTGTAATTTAATTTACCCCCTTGGCTTGGATCTTTTAAAGTTTGATGGATAATTTTGTTGTCATCCTCACGTCTTGAAGTTATTTGATTTGTGTTTGGCTATTTTATTTCACGAGTAGTGTACCCAGTACTAAATTTAATGCATTTTCAACCTCCTTAACGACAACAATAATAGAGCCTCTGCCACCGCCACCAACAATAATAATGACAACAAAAAATACTAATGGTGATGTAATTATTGAAGATACACTTGTACAACCTATGCATGGATTTGGTTGCATTTATTTGAGTTGCATTTAGGAACTTGGAAGATAGAATATCCTTTGTATCTTTTAACTCAATTTATGATTCTAATGCTTTCATTGTTTTTCCTTTCCAGGTAACATGCCGGTTACTTGGTGTGGTTCTTGAGGAAACTAGTCCAGAGGAGCTTCAGGTGGTGACATTCTCTGTCAATTAAATTTTGTGCCTGAATTAGAAAATGATTCACATTGTGGTTACCTTGTTCTGAGCAGAAACAAGCAACTGTGAAATCCCCTGTGCTAGAAGTACTGCTGGAGATTACAAAATTCTATGATCTTTATCTCATGGAAAGAGTTTTGGATGATGAAAGTTAAGTGAGTGTAAACCTTTCTGCTTATTTTTATTTTTTATTTTTTTTACTATTAATCAATAGTATAATTTGTTTTCCTCTACATGCTCAGTGTGTAAAATTTTGTTAGGCTGACTTCATAGTTAGTCATTGGTACCTTAAAGTTTTCTTATTGATTTACTTTTTGTTGGGGAAGTGATTATGAGATGAAATGCTTAAAACTGATGGATCAACAAAATCTGTTCATACCCACCCAAAAAAAAGAAAAAAAAAACGTATAGTTCTTTTTTGTGAATAGATGTGAAACGTGACTGAGTACTTATGGAATTGATAGCATTTCTCTATTTGTATGGTTTTCAACTGTAGGCCTCTAGGTTATGATTCCATTGTTGAACTAAAAATAACCACAAACAAGAAAAAAATTTATACAGGTCAATTGCATATATTCTAACTATTTAACCATCAATCATGACATGTAATAATTGTGTAGGCATCGATATAGTACAGCCTAATTACATGATTCCATTGTTGAACTTAAACACACAAGAAAAAATTTATACAGGTCAATTGCATATATTCTAACTATTTGACTATCAATCATGATATGTAATAATTGTGTTGCATATCACTACCGGTGTGACTTTAACCCCCCTTTTGTCAAAAAGTTGTTCGTTGTGGTTTCAATTTAGCTATTTACATTTTTATTTTTATTTTTTTAAAATGATGTATTTGAACACTGTTTCTTTTCAGGTCATTTTGTTTGGTGCAAGTTCTTCAATACACAGAATACTATTTTAATTTTTTAGTAGTTTTAACAGGTTGTTTCTATGAAATTTTGCAAAAATAATTTTCAGAAATGCACTCCACAAACGTTTTCGCGATGTCAATTCTCTCTCACTCTTTCTTGCAAAAGTGATTCTGAGTAGATCTTAATTCAATTAAAATTCGAATGAGAATATGAAGGAAAGGATTGGAAGTTGTTGGAATATACAAGAACATTTGATCTTGTTATTGCTAGTTCATGCAATGTAAAAACTTCTGTATAATGGTCTTTTTGCTCCATAGTCATGTCTCTTAAACATGACCTCACTGGTACCATTTGATGTTCATATGCAAATCATCGTAAGGACAAGGTTGGACATATTTATGACTAGACAACAAATATGCAATTGCATTTGTGGATATGTATACGTATATCTATGGTTTCTTGTTAATTGATAAGTACTTCTAGTCAGCATGAATTCGGACACGCATGAATGCATTTCATCAGAGAGCCAAGTTAATTATGTATGTACAAGGCAATGCCTTTCAATTTTGATAATATTATTTATTTTGCTGTGTAGGGTAGAATGACTAATACTTGTTTGATTTATTTCAAATTAATAGGACAACATGATACAGATGCAAGCAGAACACCTCTCACAGACTAGTGCGATCCCCTTGACCCCAGAGGAGTTGTCAGTCAAGGTGCTTCAGCCAAGGCCAGGTTATGTGAAAGGACTCGGTATGAGGCCTTCTTCTTCTGTGAATACAACTGCTGCACCTGCTAAAAATAGTGACTATGTTCAACGCCTCGAGCTGCAAATAGCACAACAAAATGAACAAATTGCAAGGTTTGAAAAGTCAGAGAAGAAACAAAGCAAGAAGATACAAAGTATCATCGAGTGTTTGAGGCAGAAAGGTATCACGGGAAATTTTAAGAGTGGGGAAAGTTCAGATTCTGATGGACAAGCTTCTGGGTTAGTATATTATGTTTCTATGTTAATTTAGTAGAAATTTCTTCTTCAACTAAGATAGTGAACTATGCATGTAAAAGCCCGAGAAACATCACAAACACTGAAATATGCACGGGCTCCCAATTACGAAACTACTTTGAAATTTGCACTATTCCAACATGTAGGCATGGAACTAGTCGAAAACTAAGTCCAAAAAGGCCCTTTTTTGCACTTAAGCTTGAAAATAGACCTTCGGGAGCCAAAATCGTGCAACAGCCACAAGACGGCCCAAGGAACACCTCAAACACGTCGGGAGGGACCAATGTAAGTTGTGAAAACTTACGAAACTAGCACGGGACTCCGAGTTTGAAAACTAAGTCCAAAAAGGCACTTTTTCACACTTAAACTTGAAAATAGGCCACCGGGGGCCAAAATCGTACAACAGCCACGGGACGGCCTGGGGAACACCTCAAACACGTCGGGAGGGACCAATGTGAGTGCTGGAAACTTATGAAACTAGCCCGGGACTCCCGGTTTGAAAACTAAGTCCAAAAAAGGCACTTTTTCACACTTGAGCTTGAAAATAGGCCACCGGGAGCCAAAATCATGCAACAGCCACGAGACAGCCCAGGGAACACCTCAAACACCTTGGGAGGGACCAATGTGAGTTGTGGAGACTTACGGAATTAGCACGAGACTCCCGATTTGAAAACAAAGTCCAAAAAGGCACTTTTTCACACTTAAGCTTGAAAATAGAACTTTGGGGGCCAAAATCGTGCAACCATCATGAGACGGCCCAGGGAACACCTCAAACACCTCGGGATGGACCAATGTGAGTTGTGAAAACTTACAGAACTAGCACAGGACTCCCGGTTTGAAAACTAAGTCCAAAAAGGAACTTTTTCACACTTAAACTTGAAAATAAACCTTTGGGGGCCAAAATCGTTCAACAGCCACGAGACGGCCCGAGGAACACCTCAAACACCTCGGGAGGGACCAATGTGAGTTGTGGAAACTTACAGAACTAGCACGGGACTCCCGGTTTGAAAGCTAAGTCCAAAAAGGCCCTTTTTCGCACTTAAGATTGAAAATAGACCACCGGGGGCCAAAATCGTGCAACAGCAACGAGATGGGTCAGGGAACACCTCAAACACCTCGGGAGGGACCAATGTGAATTTTTGAAACTAACGAAAGTAGCACAGGACTCCTGGTTTGAAAACTAAGTCCAAAAATGCACTTTCTCACACTTAGGCTTAAAAATAGACCACCGGGACCAAAATCGTGCAACAGCCATAGGACGGCCCAGGGAACACCTCAAACACCTCGGGAGGGACCAATGTGAGTTGTGGAAACTTACGGAACTAGCACGAGAATCCCGATTTGAAAACTAAGTCCAAAAATGCACTTTTTCACACTTAAGCATGAAAATAAACCTTCGGAGGCCAAAATCGTGCAACAGCCATGAGACAGCCCGGGGAACACCTCAAACACGTCGGAATGGACCAGTGTGAGTTATGGAAACTTACAAAACTAGCACGGGACTCCCAGTTTGAAAACTAAGTCCGAAAATGCACTTTTTCACACTTAAGCTTGAAAATAGGCCACTGGCGGCCAAAATCGTGCAACAGCCATGGGACGGCCCGGGGAACACCTCAAACACCTCAAGAGGGACCAATGTGAGTTGTGGAAACTTATGAAACTAGCACGGGACTCCCAGTTTGAAAACTAAGTCCAAAAATGCACCTTTTCACACTTAAGCTTGAAAATAGGCCACCGGAGGCCAAAATCATGCAACAGCCACGAGACGACCCATGGAACACCTCAAACACCTCGGGAGGGACCATTGTGAGTTATGGAAACTTACGAAACTAACACGGGACTCCCGGTTTAAAAACTATATAGCGACCCCGGTCTTTTCCCATTTGATTATTGAATCCGGACTTAGGTTCCGTAGATTCTGTCATTGTATAATTGTTGTTGTTGTCCCTTATTTTCTCATTTGGAATTATAGGATGTGTTGGGCAGGTTTGTTTCAGGTTGGTTGGGTTTAGAAACCAAGTGTTGCTGTCCAGGTTTTTGGTTCTTCGCTCGAGCGAGGAGTTGTTCGCTCGAGCGAGAGGTGGCGTCCAGTATGGACCTGTAGCTTTGCATTCTTGGCTCGAGCGAGCTTTTCTTCGCTCGAGCGAGTTAGTTCGTTCTTCGCTCGAGCGATAGTTTCTTCGCTCGAGCGATAGTTTCTTCGCTCGAGCGTGAGTCTGGTTACAGACCTGAGGGTTTGAATCCTTCGCTCGATCGAGTTTTCTTTCGCTCGAGCGAGCTTTTGGGTTGTTGGCTCGAGCAAGGCTTCCTTGGCTCGAGCGTTGCTTTTCTGTGTCTGGTCGCTCGAGCGACCATGTCTTCGCTCGAGCGAGCCTATCCAGTTTATATACACAGCAGCGGGTTTTGATCAGTCTTTTTCATCTTCTTTTGATTCCAAACCCTAGGTCCGACTTCTCTCTCTCCCTACTCACCTTCTTTCTTAGATTTGATCCACTTAGGGTGTGTTTCTACCCTAGATCCTTCATTAAAAAAATAGGGGGAGTCGAGGGCTTTCATTTAATTTGAACATTTGGCGATTTGGAGCACTTTGGTATTTGGGCACTCATCTTTGTCTTCACCATTTGTGTTGTTTTCTTCGAGGTAGGGATTTCCTACTCTATTTTATAGGTTTTGTTCTAAGTTTTGGTATTTTGATATGTTGGGGATACTTTGGTAAATTTTGGGAAAAACCCTAGTTGTATTATTGAATTAATTTGTATAAGTAATTCATGGAATTGGGAAAAGATGGTTAAATTCATGGAATTGGGGAATTCATTGATTAAATGGCGTAATTGGGTAATTGGAATCATTTGTCTATTGAATTGTTGACATAGTTATTTTCAGTTTAGAAATAACTATTTTGGGCTATCGGTGGAGGATAGTCGTGATTGTTGTAGACATTGCATGTGGATTAGGAATAACTGAAACTAATCCCATTGTTTAAGTTAATAATTTTGACTATGGCATTGATACAGAAAATACGTGTATTGATTGAGCATTGCATTTGCATACATTGTTTTGTGTGTGGGAGGAGATAGGGGATGTACTCCACGGTTTAGGGGAAGATAGGGGATGGACCTCTAAACCGGATTTTGTTTGGGAGGAGATAGGGGATGGACTCCATTAGCATCACTTTTATGTGTGCTTATTTATATAGAAGTGTTTTATTGATACAGCACTAAAATGTGTATCAATCTGGAAGTATGAAGTGTTTGATTTGAGCTTGAGTCTCATTTGTTTGTTGATATTGGAAGGATGTCAATATGATATATGTGATTCACTGTTGTAAGTTTGGCCAGGTTCTGAGCCATGTTGATAAAATTGGAAAGTAAAACGTATCTTAGACAATAGTGTCATGAAACTGTAAAATGAAGTAATTGATTATCTTGGTTAACCATCTGTTGAATGCTATTGCTTTATTCATTGCTTATATGTGGTTTAGTATATTTCTACTGGGCTGTGGCTCACCCTTTATGGGAACATCATTTTCAGGTTCAGGTGATAAACTACCTCCAAGGACTTAGCTTGGGAGGGTTTGGCTTCTGGATTGAAGAAGACTACCTTTAGTTAATTGTCTTTATTTATTAGTACATGTATACATTCAAGCCTAGGGCTTTTCTTGTATTGAGTTAGAACTCATATTTTTGTATCCAAGTGTTGGCTTGGAAAGATGTAAGCCTGTAGGGCATTTTATTCGATGTTACATGTAATGCTTTATTTAGTAATACTCTGATGAATGAATCAATAAATTGTCTTCTTTAATTAATGCATGTCAATGATATATAATGGGTTAATTTTGAGGGCGTTACAACTTGGTATCAGAGCGTACCGGGTTTGAATACTTTGGGTATGTGGGAAGTGATTAGTATCACATTGGGTTCGTCTCGTTTGATAGAGACTTAGTGTAATGTTATATGCTTATGTGATAACATGTTTATGTGATTATGTGGGTATGGAATGTAGTTTCTAGGATATTGATTAGACCCTTGAGTTTCTAGTAGTCTTGTTGGAAAGGCACTTGATCACTGCTGCTTCCAACCGGAACTATAGTAACGCATTGGGACTATCATTATCCGGGAATGAAATTCGTAGGTGCTTATGTGATTATGTGCTTACGTGGAATGAATTATTGTTGTCCATTGCATTAGGATGTGAGTGTTTAGCTTCAGCACATTTATTAATGTGCTAATGTCTTTGTTTCCTTTATTAGGATGTCAGGACGAGGATGAGGACGCGGTAGGCGTGGTAGGCCGGGTAGGTAGGAGGTGCCTGTGCCAGAGGAGATTCCGGCAGTTCAGGAGGAAATTGGCCAGGCTAATGTGGCTGAGCCAGTAGGCCAGCAGGCCATGGGCGCTTTAGCTCGAGAGATAGCAGGGGCATTCAGGGAGTCAGTAGGCATCCTTAGAGCTGAGAATCAAGCTCGGGATGTTGCTGCTGATGCAGGACCTTCCTTTCTGAAGAGGGAGTTCTTCCGGTCTAATCCGGATGAATTTGTGGGTGATCCTAAAGAGCCGCTTAAGGCAGATGAATGGCTCGAACAGACAACGAAGACGTTTGAGATGCTTGGCATTGAAGACGAGGGGTTGAAAGTGACCTTGGCATCTTTCCAGTTGAAGGGGGATGCAGGTCAGTGGTGGAAGTTTACTAAGGGGCGTATAGGAGGTACGTTGGAGGCTTTTGTGAATGCTTTCCAGGAGAAGTTCTTATCTCCAGCAGTCAGGGAGAAGCTGAGAGACCAGTTTTGTCAGCTTAAGCAGTCAAGTTCTTCAGTGGCCGAGTTTGAGGCTGCATTCACTAGTTTGTCCAGGTTTGCACCTGAGTTGGTGGCGTTTGAGGAACGCCGTTGTATTGAGTTTGAGAAGAAGTTGAGGCGTGGCCTCAAGCTGAGAGTTGGGGGAACTATGATTCGGGATTATGGGCGTATGGTTGATGCTGCAGCCCACATGGAAATCATGATGCAGGAGGAGGAGGAAGGACAGAAGGGCTCCAAGAGGAGTCAGGATGGTCAGAATGATGGTAGGAGACAGAAGGGTTTTAATCCCCAGCAGTCTCAGGGTAGCTTTTCTAGATCGACTTTTCCTGTATCGAGTGCTAGTTCGGGGAAAGGTAGTCAGGGAGACATTACCTGTTTCAAGTGTGGCCAGCTGGGCCACAAGTCTCCAGTTTGTCCTCAGAGGGGAGGAGTTCAGAGAGCAGCATCTTCTTCGGCTCGATCTCAGAGCCAGAGTCAGGGTAGAGGTCAGCCACTCTCGTGTTATCAGTGTGGTCAGCCAGGGCATATGAAGAGGTATTGCCCGCAGTTGGGTGGCACATCTGGTGCATCTGGTTTGAGGCCGATTCAGGGTCAGCAGCCAGCTCAGTCGGGTCAGGCCTCGAGGGCCAATCAAGGGGCTTCATCGTCCCAGTCAGTGCAGCAATCTTATGCTCCTAGGGTTGAGCAAGTTGATTAGAGGTCGTCTGGGCGCGTGTATGCTGTTACCGCGCAGGATCTTGTGCCAGCACCATCAGTTGTGAGAGGTACCTTCTTGTTTTGCAACTCGGTTGCTAATGTTTTGATTGATACGGGTGCATCTCATTCCTTTGTGTCTGCTGCATTTGCATCTGTTTTGGAGTTGGAGTTAGCACAACTAGCATCTCCTATTTGTGTAGTGTCACCTCTTGGGGGTGAATTGATTTTGAAACAAGGCGGTAGGGGTTGTGATATAGAGGTTGATTATCATAGAATTCCATTTTCCTTTGTAGTTATGCCTATGAGGGGTTTCGATGTTATTTTGGGTATGGACTGGTTATCGTCATACCGGGCAGTTATTGATTGCTACCGCCAGAGTGTCACTTGTTGTACCGTGAGCGGAGAGTATTTTCATTTTCTGGGGGACCGGGTTGGTGATGTGTTGCCACCGGGGTATGTTCCGCGAGGACGGAGTGAGCTTAGTGGGCTACTTGCTAACCTTTCGATTAGTGAGGATAATGAGACTCAGATTGTGTTGCCAAGGGTGGTTTGTGAGTACTCAGATGTCTTTCCCGAGGATCTTGTTGGTTTGCCACCGCATCGGGAGATTGAGTTCTCTATTGACCTAGTGCCCGGCACGGCGCCGATTTCCATGGCACCTTATCGTTTTGCCCCAGCCGAGTTAGTTGAGTTGAAGATCCAACTCCAGGAGTTGCTAGATAAGGGCTTTATACGTCCTAGTATTTCGCCGTGGGGAGCACCGGCCCTCTTTGTTAAAAAGAAAGGTGGTGCTTTGAGACTTTGTATAGATTACCGGAAGTTGAATCGGGCTACGGTCAAGAATAAGTACCCTATGCCCGTATAGATGACCTGTTTGACCAGTTGAAGGGTTCCCGTTGTTTCTCTAAGATAGACTTGAGATCGGGTTACCACCAGTTGAGGGTCAGGGAAGAGGATATTTCGAAGACGGCATTCCGTACGCGGTATGGCCATTATGAGTTTCTGGTGATGCCATTCGGACTCACCAATGCACCGGCAGTCTTTATGGACTTGATGAACCGGATCTTCCGGGAATTCTTGGATCGGTTTGTAGTCATTTTTATGGACGACATCCTTATCTATTCGCCTTCTGAGGAGGAGCACGAGGCACACTTGAGGGTGGTGCTTGAGTTACTTAGAGCCCATAGGCTGTATGCCAAGTTTGGGAAGTGTGAGTTCTGGCTGAGAGAAGTCAAATTCTTAGGCCATGTGGTATCCGGTGAAGGAGTGTATGTTGATACATCCAAGGTAGAGGCAGTGCAGGATTGGGCACAGCCTAAGAGTGTATTTGAGATCCGCAGTTTTCTGGGATTAGCTGGGTATTACCGTCGGTTTGTGAAAGATTTCTCCAGGTTAGCATCACCGTTGACTAGACTGACTCGGAAGGGAGTCAAATTTGTATGGAGTGAGACTTGTGAAAAGTCGTTTCAGGAGTTGAAAGTTAGACTGACTACCGCTCCAGTATTGATTATTCCAGAGAGAGGGTTGGGTTATACAGTCTATTGTGACGCCTCACGAGAGGGTCTGGGTTGTGTGTTAATGCAAGAGGGGAAAGTAGTTGCCTATGGCTCACGTCAGTTGAAAATTCACGAGCAGAATTACCCTACGCATGATCTAGAGTTAGCAGCTGTGATATTTGCCTTGAAGATTTGGAGGCATTATCTTTATGGTGAGAGGTTCGATGTGTTCTCGGATCATAAGAGTCTGAAGTATTTGTTTACACAGAAAGACTTGAACTTGAGGCAGAGGAGGTGGATGGAATTTATAGAGGATTATGACTTTGAGTTGCATTATCATCCGGGAAAGGCCAATGTGGTGGCCGATGCCCTTAGCAGGAAACCTGTTGGTGACATAGCTAGTATAGCCATCCGAGAATGGGAGATGTTGGGTGCACTTGGGGAGTTTGATTTACTTCTAGGCGAATCCGTTGAGGCTGCGGCCTTGTTTTCTGTTATTGCACAGCCTTCACTTGTGACTCGAGTGTTAGAGGCTCAGAGAGGTGACTTTGAGGTAGAATCTCTCCGTGAGAAGATTTCCGGTGGGAAGGTTGAGAAGGGTTTGACGGTGTATTCCGACCTGAGTGTGAGATACCGAGACCGTCTGTTTGTGCCGGAGTCTTGCCGAGAGGAGGTACTCCGAGAGTTTCATCATTCACGCCTTACGGTGCATCCGGGAGGCACTAAGATGTATCGGGATTTGGGTCGCCAGTTCTGGTGGCGGGGTATGAAGAGAGATGTGGCAGCTTTCGTATCTAAGTGCCTTACTTGTCAGCAAGTGAAGGCCGAGCATCAGAGGCCAGCGGGTTTGTTGCAACCCTTGTCTATTGCCGAGTGGAAGTGGGAGCATGTCACTATGGACTTCGTTGTAGGTCTTCCGAGGACTCAGCGGGGTAGTGATGCTATTTGGGTGGTTGTAGACCGGTTGACCAAGTCGGCGCACTTTATTCCTATGCGCGTGAGAGATTCGGTAGATCATCTTGCCGACTTGTATATTCGGGACATAGTGAGATTGCACGGGGTCCCAGTGACGATCATCTCAGATAGAGATCCTCGTTTTACTGCCAGGTTGTGGCAGAGTTTGCAGAGTGCCTTAGGCACTAAGTTGACCTTTAGCACGGCTTATCATCCTCAGACTGACGGACAGTCCGAGCGTACTATTCAGATACTTGAGGATATGCTTCGGGGTTGTGTTCTAGACTTTAGTGGGTCGTGGGAGAGGCACTTGCCGTTGGTGGAGTTTGCCTACAACAACAGTTTCCAGTCTAGTATCGGTATGGCACCATTTGAGGCCTTGTATGGCCGACCGTGTAGATCTCCTGTGTGTTGGGCCGAGGTGGGTGATGCACCTCTGTTGGGTCCAGAGTTGGTGAGGGAAACGACGGAGAAAGTTGAGCTTATCCGTAAGAGGCTTGTTACAGCACAGAGTCGTCAGAAATCGTATGCCGACCGTAGGAGGAGACCCTTGGTGTTTGTGGTGGGTGATCATGTCTTTCTGAAGATATCACCTAGACGGGGTTTGATGAGGTTTGGGAAGAGTGGGAAGTTGTCCCCTCGGTTCATCGGTCCATTTGAGATCCTTGAGAGGATTGGCGAGGCTGCTTATCGTTTAGCTTTGCCGCCGCAGTTGTCCGGAGTACATGACGTTTTCCATGTGAGTATGCTTCGGAAGTATGAGCCGGATCCATCACATGTGTTGGATTGGACCGATTTAGTAGTTGATGAGGATGTCTCGTATGAGGAGAGACCGGTTCGGGTCTTGGATAGGCGGGATCAAGTTTTGCGAGGCAAAACCATCCCTTTGGTCAAAGTTTTGTGGAAACACCACGGAGTGGAGGAAGCCACTTGGGAACGTGAGTTGGAAGTCCGCCAGAAATATCCGGACATGTTTGCTGATTTGTAATCTTATAATTAGATTCTGTTATATTGTTAAACTTAAGAGCTTTATATATATCTTAAGTTGTGAAACATTGAGTATGTTTTGGTAAATGGGTGTATTTTGAAACTTGCTTCATTATAGAAGTTTAGTGTAACATTGCATATGTTGATTGCATTGTTAAATGTGTTGTATATAACGTGCAATTGAATATAATATGGAAAGTGCTAATATTGAAAGGAATAATGCATAATAGTGATGCAGGCTGAAATATGTGTTGTTTATATATATTGTGAGGTGCCTCTTGATAAAGAGCTGAAGTGACCAGTATTGGGTCAACTTGTTTATTATTGTTCTATAATATCTTTGGGAATTGAGAAAAACATGTTTTCAAAAAAAAATTTATGCTTGATTTCGGGGACGAAATTCTTTGAAGGGGGAGAGGTTATAGCGACCCCGGTCTTTTCCCATTTGATTATTGTATCCGGACTTAGGTTCCGTAGATTCTGTCATTGTATAATTGTTGTTGTTGTCCCTTATTTTCTCATTTGGAATTATAGGATGTGTTGGGCAGGTTTGTTTCAGGTTGGTTGGGTTTAGAAACCAAGTGTTGCTGTCCAGGTTTTTGGTTGTTCGCTCGAGCGAGGAGTTGTTCGCTCGAGCGAGAGGTGGCGTCCAGTATGGACCTGTAGCTTTGCATTCTTGGCTCGAGCGAGCTTTTCTTCGCTCGAGCGAGTTAGTTCGTTCTTCGCTCGAGCGATAGTTTCTTTGCTCGAGCGTGAGTCTGGTTACAGACCTGAGGGTTTGAATTCTTCGCTCGATCGAGTTTTCTTTCGCTCGAGCGAGCTTTTGGGTTGTTGGCTCGAGCATTGCTTTTCTGTGTCTGGTCGCTCGAGCGACCATGTCTTCGCTCGAGCGAGCCTGTCCAGTTTATATACACAGCAGCGGGTTTTGATCAGTCTTTTTCATCTTCTTTTGATTCCAAACCCTAGGTCCGACTTCTCTCTCTCCCTACTCACCTTCTTTCTTAGATTTGATCCACTTAGGGTGTGTTTCTACCCTAGATCCTTCATTAAAAAGATAGGGGGAGTCGAGGGCTTTCATTTAATCTGAACATTTGGCGATTTGGAGCACTTTGGTATTTGGGCACTCATCTTTGTCTTCACCGTTTGTGTTGTTTTCTTCGAGGTAGGGATTTCCTACTCCATTTTATAGGTTTTGTTCTAAGTTTTGGTATTTTGATATGTTGGGGATACTTTGGTAAATTTTGGGAAAAACCCTAGTTGTATTATTGAATTAATTTGTATAAGTAATTCATGGAATTGGGAAAAGATGGTTAAATTCATGGAATTGGGGAATTCATTGATTAAATGGCGTAATTGGGTAATTGGAATCATTTGTCTATTGAATTGTTGACATAGTTATTTTCAGTTTAGAAATAACTGTTTTGGGCTATCGGTGGAGGATAGTCGTGATTGTTGTAGACATTGCATGTGGATTAGGAATAACTGAAACTAATCCCATTGGTTAAGTCAATAATTTTGACTATGGCATTGATACAGAAAATACGTGTATTGATTGAGCATTGCATTTGCATACATTGTTTTGTGTGTGGGAGGAGATAGGGGATGTACTCCACGGTTTAGGGGAAGATAGGGGATGGACCTCTAAACCGGATTTTGTTTGGGAGGAGATAGGGGATGGACTCCATTAGCATCACTTTTATGTGTGCTTATTTATATAGAAGTGTTTTATTGATACAGCACTAAAATGTGTATCAATCTGGAAGTATGAAGTGTTTGATTTGAGCTTGAGTCTCATTTGTTTGTTGATATTGGAAGGATGTCAATATGATATATGTGATTCACTGTTGTAAGTTTGGCCAGGTTCTGAGCCATGTTGATAAAATTGGAAAGTAAAACGTATCTTAGACAATAGTGTCATGAGACTGTAAAATGAAGTAATTGATTATCTTGGGTAACCATCTGTTGAATGCTATTGCTTTATTCATTGCTTATATGTGGTTTAGTATATTTCTACTGGGCTGTGGCTCACCCTTTATGGGAACCTCATTTTCAGGTTCAGGTGATAAACTACCTCCAAGTACTTAGCTTGGGAGGGTTTGGCTTCTGGATTGAAGAAGACTACCTTTAGTTAATTGTCTTTATTTATTAGTACATGTATACATTCAAGCCTAGGGCTTTTCTTGTATTGAGTTAGAACTCATATTTTTGTATCCAAGTGTTGGCTTGGAAAGATGTAAGCCTGTAGGGCATTTTATTCGATGTTACATGTAATGCTTTATTTAGTAATACTCTGATAAATGAATCAATAAATTGTCTTCTTTAATTAATGCATGTCAATGATATATAATGGGTTAATTTTGAGGGCGTTGCAAACTAAGTCCAAAAATGCACTTTCTCACACTTAGGCTTGAAAATAGACCACCAGGGGCCAAAATCGTGCAACAGTCACAGGACGGCCCAGGGAACACCTCAAACACCTCGAGAGGGACCAATGTGAGTTGTGGAAACTTACGGAACTAGCACGAGACTCCCAATTTGAAAACTAAGTCCAAAAATGCACTTTTTCACACTTAAGCATGAAAATAGACCTTCGGGGGCCAAAATCGTGCAACAGCCACGAGACAGCCCGGGGAACACCTCAAACACGTCGAAAGGGACCAATGTGAGTTGTGGAAACTTACGAAGTTGGCACGAGACTCCCAGTTTGAAAACTAAGTCCAAAAATGCACTTTTTCACACTTAAGCTTGAAAATAGGCCACCGGTGGCCAAAATCATGCAACAGCCACGGGACGGCTCGAGGAACACCTCAGACACCTCGGGGGGGGACTAATGTGAGTTGTGGAAACTTACGGAACTAGCACAGGACTCCTAGTTTGAAAACTAAGTCCAAAAATGCACTTTCTCACACTTAAGCTTGAAAATAGACCTTCGGGGGCCAAAATCGTGCAACAGCCTCAAGACGGCCCGGGAAACACCTCAAACATCTTGGGAGGGACCAATGTGAGTTATGGAAACTTACGGAACTAGCACGGGACTCCCGATTTGAAAACTAATTCAAAAAATGTATGTTAATTTGTATATTTTATGGATAAGATAATAATTTTCTAACTTGCATTTTTTTTTTTTTTTTGTGTGTTTCTTTTTTTTGCAGATTCGAGATTTGATATGGACATGTTTGGTAATTTGGAGGGCAGATGGTAGCTCATTTTGTGTTTTTATTTATATTACCTTACATGTATTTTGGTTGCGTTGTAAATTTTCTATTTTTGTTGGTATTACAGGGCATGTTGGGTAATCCGCCCTTGATATTTTATTTTTGTTGATATTAGTAGACATGTTTTTTGTTGGATATTAGGAGATGTGTTTGGTGATCCGTATGCAGTTGATATTATATTTTTGTGGATATTAGTAGACGTTTTTTGTGGATATTAGGAGACATGTTTATAATCCGCATGCAGTTCCTATAGTATTTTTGTGGATAGTGCTGAAATTCGATTGTGATGTTTATGAAAATGAACAGATTTCTGTATGATTTGTAATAGATATTTTATTGAACAGGTTATTGAAATGCGCAACGAATTGTTGCTAAAAACAAAAAAAATCGGAAGAAAATAGTACCCTCATTTTCCAAATTTTTAATTTTTATTAGTGACGAAATAAAAAATGTCGCCATTAGTTTTCAAAAAACATGATGAATAATTTTGTCACTAATGATACAATACGAAACAAATAATTTCGTCACATTTGCTGAATATTTCGTCGCTAAATTGAAATATTTGATGACAAAATGTTTTTTGTCATTGAAGAATTTTATTTTCTGCTCATTTTAGTGACAAATTTTTTTGTCTCCTTAATCCATATCGTTGGTGAGGAAAACTTTCGTCGCCAAAATCTATTTGGTGACGAAATATTTCGTCGCGAAAAACAATTAAAATAAAATATTATTTAGTTTTGGCAACGAAATTGAAGTTATAGAGGACGAAAAATTCAACATTCGGAGACGAAATATTTCGTCGCAAAAAATCAAAAATAGGCGACGAAACTGTTTTTCGTCACCAGGTACTTTCAGCGACGATGTATAGGCCACGAACGTGGTGACAAATTTTTTTCGTTGCAGATCACTTTAGTGACGAAAATTTGATGATTGGAGACAAAATCAGTCTGTCACCAAAAGCCTTTTTTGTTGTAGTGATTATTCTCTTTAGTATTTTTAAATTAGTTGTGATGTGTAGTCTTCATACTTGGTTCAGGGCACTAGTTGGACTTTCATACTCTATTTGAGGATTATATTATTTCATTTTCAGGTGAGTAGTTTCATGCTACATATTTTTATAAATGTTCCCCTACCTTGAACTATAGGAAAATTAAATTGTTGTTTCAGAACTAAACTGTTTTGATAAATTTATTATATTATCAATGGAATCAAATTATTTCTGAAACATGTGTGAACTTAGCATACTGTAAACTATTTGTTTTGGTCTCATGTTTATAATGGTGAACTACCAAGTTTTGCGATACTGATGTGTATTGATTATTGGGACCATCTGTGTATTTTAGTCCAGGGAAGTTAGTCCACTGTGTGGTGACCCTGGTCACTGGGGAACAGATCCGGGTTGGGCCGTGAACTTGTGGATTTTTTTTATTTTTTATTTTTGTTCATTTTTGATGAACTTTTTTTGAAAAAAGTTTGCGTTTTAGAATCTACGCGACTATATGGACCAAATAAGTTATAAAAAAAATGAAAATAATTCATTAAAAATAAAAGTGAAAATAAGCTAGTGACGTTTTTAGATCATTCTACACTAGATATACCAAAAATGTAGGCCTCGTTTGGTTTGTGTTTCCTAAAAATTTTTGGGAAAAATTCTCTACAAATAAGTTTTCAAAAGTAATCAAACCAAACAAATTTTGCCAAAAAAATTTCTCAAAACTTGTTTGGTTTACAAATTTTCCAAACAAATCTCTCTCTCATACACATCAAATCAATCACTTTTTCCAAAACTCTCTCTCAAAATAATTTTTCAAAACATCTTTTGAAAAAAATCAAACCAAACAACTTTTCGTACTTTTTATCTCTAAAACTCATCTCTCAAACTCAAACCAAACATACCCGTAAAATCTTTGACGCAAATTTAAAAAATATAATATTCAAAAGAAAAAAAAAAAAAGAGTTTTTTTGGTTAGTTGCCAACCCCACCAGATGTTAATGATTGAAATAGAAAAAATCATCATTTTTATGTTTTCTAATCATCACCAAGGATTGATCCGCCGGGTCAAAAGTATATATTTAGATTTTCAAATTTTCAAGATACATCCATGATCATAACAATACAAATTTATTTATTTTACACATGAAAAATAAAAGTCCATCCTTGATCTTCATAATATTAATTTTTTATTTTACTACACGTGTAAAAAAAAAAAAAGTGGTTGTCCAATGACTTAAACTAAAGCTATAGCAAAGGAGCCTACAGGTTCACTAGTCTAGCCTGAGTTCAACTATGCTGGCCACAACCTGAGTTCAAGCATTGAAGCCATCTATCAATTTTACCATCATCTAAACACTTTGGTGCCCTCGCTTGAGTCGTAAGCTAACGCTACTTAGCTCGGCAATTATTAGATGTCTCAATCACCCCTTATAGTACTATGCGTTGTTTTTAAATGATGTGGGATAAGTTTACGATTATAGTACTACTAATATTTAAACTTTACACTATCTTTTTTCTAATTAAATTATGAACGATGTGGGATATACTTACGATTCTACTACGACTAATATTGAAACTTGACACTATCTTTTTTCTAATGAGATTATTTTCTTTCTCTTCCGTAGTAGCCGCCATCGTGCGCCACCATCACCGAACCGTCTTTTGTCTTCCCCACCTACAAGGACCAACCGCCATGGGCAGAGAGAGGTTGAGAGAAAAGAAAAAGAAAAAAAAAAGGGGTTGCAAACAAGGAAGAACATTTGGGTGTGTGGTAGGTCTCTATCTTTCTTCTTCTCTTTGATTTTGTTTTTTATCCTTACTCTATTCTTATTTAGTTCATTGATGGAGAGGTTGTAGGTTTACGTATTTTGTAAATATATATATATATATACATATATATATATACGGTTAAGAAATCTGAGGAGTTAAATTCATGTAACGCCCTCGAAATAACAGCATTAAACCCATCAAATAAAACATTCATTGACATACGAAATATCCACATTCTTCTATTCATCAGAGTTTCATTACAAAAGTATTACATGTTAACAACAAAAGTGAAATGCCCTACGGGCTTACAGCTTTCCAAGTTAACACTTGATTACAACAAGAAAGTGCTAACTCATCTACACATTAAGCCCTCGGCTTGAATATACATGTAATACATCAAAAAGGAACTTAAACAACAAAAATCTGCCCGCCTCTAGCCTCCCAAGCTATGACCTTGGAGGTGGCATGCTACCTGTACCTGAAAATGATATTCCCATATAGGGTGAGCCACAGCCCAGTAGAAATACACTAAACCAACCATGAACAATGACTAAAAGATTAGCAATTGATAGATGGCCAACACTGATACATCCACATAAATCACACTTTATGTCATACGACTTATGAGTCAAGGTTACTTTTCATTTTCCCTTTTTCAACAGATAAGCATATTAGCTCTATCATCATCTCAACAGATATGTATAAAACTATATCCCACATTCACAGATAAGCATATAAGCTATATCCACATTCTCAACAGATATATATAACAACTATATCTCACGTTCACAGATAAGCATATAAGCTGTATCTACACTTCACAAAGATAAGCATATGAGCTCTATCTTCACTTCTCTAGACAAGCATATGAGCTGTATCTACGGAGTTCATCCCCTATCTTCTCCCAATACTTTCCGGTTTAGAGGTACATCCCCCATCTTCCCCTAAACCGCGGAGTACATCCCCCATCTCCTCCTCTACACATAACGTATACAAACACATTGGTTCTATATACAATCATTCAATACATACAGTTAATGTATTCTATCAACCGTCAAATTCCATGACACATTCCATTGATTAGTTTTCATTTGCCTAATCATCATACATTGTCTACAACAATCACGACTATCCTTCACCGATAGCCCAAAGCAGTTATTTCTAAACAGAAAATAAATGCACAAATGGATATTCAATCAACATTTCAATTTGGTGAGTGATAAATAATTCAACTACACCCTTTTTCCCCATGCATTCCCAATCTCAGCAATTCCATTTCATTTCCTCATTTCTCACAATTAATTAACCCAATTAATCAAACAATGTAATTAGGTCATTTTCCATAATTAACATTACAACCCTTAAGGTCCCATTTTCATCAATGATTCAACATTTATTCCATTTCTCTATGCCAAACATGCATCTAGATTTATTATAAATAAAACCCCAACTTTTGTAAAATTACACAAAAGCCCCAAACTTTCACAAAATTACCAAACCAACCCCAACATCTCAAAATACTAAAATTTAAAGACAAAATCCATAGATAAGAGTTGGATATCCCTACCTCAAACCCGGAGCCCCAAGGGAGAAGATGACAAAACCCAACGTGCTCCAAATCCCGAAATTTTCAGATTAAAAAGTAGCCCTCGACGATCAACAACTTTTTTGTAAAGGCCAAAGATGAGCAAACCACTCCTACTAGATCAAAACCAAGAGAGAAGGTAGAGTTCTAGAGTGAGAGGCTCAACAATGGTGTTTTTGGAAAAGTAGGAGATAGAAGAGAAAGTGAAAAAGTGATTTGAAAAGTCAAAACTCGGAACTTAAACCCAGTTGCCCCGCTCGAGCGTCCAAACCCCCGCTCGAGCGGCACTCACAGACTCCCGCTCGAGTGGCTAAACTCTCGCTCGAGCGCCGGATGCACTCTCCCAGCATCTCGACACAACAGGTCCCCGCTAGAGCGCTCGAAGCCCCGCTCGAGTGTCAATCACAACCTCCCGCTCGAGCGTCCAATACCCCGCTCGAGCGTCCAACACTACACAGGAAATACTGGATGGGTGTATTCCCCGCTCGAGCGTCAAAACCCTTGCTCGAGCGGACAGGCCAAAATCTGGGCAACTAGTTTTGGTTTCTAAACTCAACCAACCTGTAACAAACCTGCCCAACACATCCTATAACTCACATACATGGTAAGAAAGGATGTAAACAAGATAATAATCAACTACCAATATCCACGGACACATGTCCGGATCACTATACAACAAGGGTAAATCTGGGATCGCTATAACCTCCCCCCCTTAAAGAATTTCGCCCCCGAAATTAAGCACAAGTTTTCAAAAACGGGTTTTTTCTCCATTTTTAACAATGTTACATTTTAACATTCAAAAACTCGACCCAATACCGGTCATCCCATCCCTTTAACAAGCGGCAATTCACAATATGTAAACAACATATGTACTTTCAACATGCATCAACATTACGCATTTCCTTTCCAATTTCAACAATATATTTCAACATATATAATGTTTCATTCAACTTCCATATGAGGCAAGTTCCAAAACATACTTTCAATAAATCAAAACATTTTCAATGTTTCACAACTTAAGACATATACAAAAGCTCTTAAGTTCAACGATAGTCCAGAATGTAAATACAAGATTATACAACAACAAGCAAGTCCGGATATTTCTCGCGGACCTCCAACTCACGTTCCCAAGTGGCCTCCTTCACTCCGTGATGTTTCCACAAAACCTTCACTAAAGGGATGGTCTTGCCACGCAGGACTTGATCCCGTCTATCCAAGACCCGAACTGGTCTCTCCTCATACGAGGCATCCTCATCTACCTCTAAGTCGGTCCAATCTAATACATGCGATGGATCCGGCTCATACTTCCGAAGCATACTAACATGAAAGACATCATGCACCCTGGACAACTGCGGCGGTAAAGCCAAACGATAGGCGACTTCCCCAACCCTCTCAAGGATCTCAAAAGGGCCAATAAACCGAGGGGATAACTTCCCACTCTTCCCGAACCTCATCAAACCTCGCCTAGGTGATATTTTCAAGAAAACATGATCACCTACCTCAAACGCCAAAGGCCTCCTCCTACGGTCAGCATAAGATTTCTGACGACTCTGGGCTGTAACAAGCCTCCTACGGATAAGTTCAACTTTCTCCATCGTCTCCCTAACCAACTCTGGACCCAACAAAGGTGCATCACCCACCTCAGCCCAACAAACTGGAGACCTACACGGTCGGCCATACAAGGCCTCAAACGATACCGATACTAGATTGAAAGCTGTTGTTGTAGGCAAACTCCACCAATGGTAAGTGCCTCTCCAACGTCCCACTAAAGTCAAGGACACAACCCCGAAGCATATCCTCAAGGATCTGAATAGTACGCTCGGACTGCCCATCAGTCTGAGGATGGTAAGCCGTACTAAAGGTCAACTTAGTGCCCAAGGCACTCTGCAAACTCTGCCACAACCTAGCAGTAAAACGAGGATCTCTATCTGAGACGATCGTCACTGGGACCCCGTGCAATCTCACTATGTCCCGAATATACAAGTCAGCAAGATGGTCTACCGAATCTCTCACGCGCATAGAAATGAAGTGTGCCGACTTAGTCAACCGGTCTACAACCACCCAAATAGCATCACTACCCCGCTGAGTCCTCGGAAGACCTACAACGAAGTCCATAGTGACATGCTCCCACTTCCACTCGGCAATAGACAAGGGTTGCAACAAACCTACTGGCCTCTGATGCTCGGTCTTCACTTGCTGGCAAGTAAGGCACTTCGATACGAAAACGGCCACATCTCTCTTCATACCCCGCCACCAAAACTGGCGACCCAAATCCTGATACATCTTAGTACCTCCGGGATGCACCGCAAGACGTGAATGGTGAAACTCTCGGAGTACTTCCTCTCGGCAAGACTCCGGCACAAACAAACGGTCTCGGTATCTCACACTCAGGTCGGGATACACCGTCAAACCCTTCTCAACCTTCCCACCTGAGATTTTCTATCGGAGGGATTCTACCTCAAGGTCACCTCTCTGTGCCTCTAACACTCTAGGTACAAGTGTAGGCTGCGCGACAACGGAAAACAAGGCCGCAGCCTCAACAGATTCGCCTAGTAGCAAATCAAACTCGCCAAGAGCTCCCAACATCTCCCATTCTCGGATGGCAATACAAGCTACGTCGCTAATGGATTTCCTACTAAGGGCATCGGCCACAACATTGGCCTTTCCCGGGTGATAGTGCAACTCAAAGTCGTAGTCCTCAATGAACTCCATCCATTTCCTCTGCCTCAAATTCAAGTCTCTCTGTGTAAACAGATACTTCAAACTCTTGTGGTCCGAGAATACCTCGAACTTCTCACCATAAAGGTAGTGCCTCCAAATCTTCAAGGCAAAGATCACTGCTGCTAACTCTAGGTCGTGTGTGGGGTAATTCTTCTCGTGAATTTTTAACTGACGTGAGGCATAAGCTACTACTTTCCCTTCTTGCATCAACACACAACCCAAACCCTCTCGAGAGGCATCACAATAAACTGCGTAACCCAACCCTCTCTCTGGAATAATCAAAACCGGAGCGGTGGTCAATCTAACCTTCAGCTCTTGGAACGACTTTTCACAAGTCTCACTCCACACAAACTTGACTCCCTTCCGAGTCAGCCTAGTCAACGATGACGCTAACCTAGAGAAATCTTTCACAAACCGGCGATAATACCCAGCTAATCCCAGAAAACTACGGATCTCAAATACACTCTTAGGCTGTGCCCAATCTTGCACTGCCTCAATCTTGGATGTATCTACAGACACCCCTTCCCCGGAAACCCCATGGCCTAAGAACTTGACTTCTCCTAGCCAAAACTCACACTTCCCAAACTTGGCATACAGCCTATGGGCTCTAAGCAACTCGAGCACCACTCTCAAGTGTTCCTCGTGCTCCTCCTCTGAAGGCGAATAGATAAGGATGTCATCCACGAAAACGACTACGAATCGATCCAAGAATTCCTAAAAAATCTGGTTCATCAAGTCCATAAAGACTGCCGGTGCATTGGTAAGCCCAAATGGCATCACCAGAAACTCATAATGGCCATACCGCGTACGGAATGCCGTCTTAGGAATATCGTCCTCCCTGACCCTCAACTGGTGGTAACCCGATCTCAAGTCTATCTTAGAGAAACAACGGGAACCCTTCAACTGGTCAAACAAATCATCTATACGGGGCATAGGGTACTTATTCTTGACCGTAGCCCGATTCAACTTCCGGTAGTCTATACACAATCTCAAGGCACCATCTTTCTTTTTAGCAAAGAGGGCCGGTGCTCCCCACGGTGAAACACTAGGGCGAACAAAACCCTTATCTTGCAATTCCTGGAGCTGAACTTTCAACTCAATCAACTCTGCTGGAGCAAAACGGTAAGGTTCCATAGAAATCGGCGCCGTGCCGGGCACTAGATCAATAGAGAACTCTATCTCTCGGTGAGGTGGCAAACTAACAAGGTCTTCGGGAAAGACATCTGAATACTCACAAACCACCCTCGGCAATACAACCTGGGTTTCATCACCTTCACCACTCTCAAAGCTAGCAAGTAGACCACTAAGCTCACTTCGCCCGCGCGAATCGTACCCCGGTGGCAAAACACTACCAACCCAGTCTCCCAAGAAATGGAACCACTCCCCGCTCAAGGTACATAACGTGACCCTCTGGCGGTAGCAATCGATAACAGTCCGGTATGACGATAGCCAGTCCATACCCAAAATAAAATCAAAGCCCTTCATGGGCATGACAATAAACGGAAAATGAAGCCTATGGTCGGCGACCTCTATATCACAACCTCTAACACCTTGTTTCAAGATCAGTTCACCCCCAAGAGGTGACACTACACAAATAGGAGATGCTAACTGTGCCAACTCCAATTCCAAAATAGATGCAAATGCAGCAGATACAAAAGAATGAGATGCACCCGTGTCAATCAACACACTAGCAACCGAGTTGCAAAACAGAAAAGTACCTCTCACTACCGATGGGGCCGGTACTAAATCCTGCGCGGTAACAGCATACACGCGCCCTGTAGGCCCCTGATCTACCTGCTCACCTCTAGGAGCATACGACTGCTGCACTGACTGGGACGACGAAGCCCCCGGATTGGCCCTCGAGGCCTGCGCAGACTGAGCTGGCTAAAAACTCTGCGTCTGCCTGGAGCCAGACGCTCCCAAAGTGGCACTCAACTGCGGGCAAAACCTCTTCAGGTGCCCAGGCTGTCCACTCTGATAACAAGACAAGGGCTGCCCCCAGCCCAAACTCTGACTCTGCGGTCTAGCTGAAGAAGAAGCAGCTCTCTGACCCCCACCCTTCTGCGGGCAAACTGAAACCTTGTGACCCAGCTGGCCACACTTGTAACAAGCAAACTCCCCCTGATTGCCTCTTCCCGAGCCTGCACTCGACACTGGAAAGGTCGATCTAGAAACTGCACCCTGAGGCTGCTGAGGGTTATAACCCCTCTGTCTCTTACCATCACCCTGGCCATCCTGGCCCCTCTTGGAGCCCCTCTGCTCTTCCTCCTCTTCCTGCATCATAATTTCCATATGAGCAGCAGCATCTACCAGGTGTCTATACTCTCGGATGTAAGACCCACCAACTCTCAACTTGAGGCCCCACCTCAACTTCCGCTCAAACTCATAGCAACGGCGTTCCTCAGACGCCACCAGTTCAGGTGCAAACCTGGACAGACTGGTAAAAGTAGCCTCAAACTCGGCTACTGACAAGCCCTGCTGTTTAAGCCGGCTAAACTGATCCCTCAGCTTCTCCCTAGCTGCTGCAGACAAAAACCTCTCCTGAAAAGCATTCACAAATGCCTCCCAAGTACCACCAACACGAGCCTTCTCGTACTTCCACCATTGACCCGCATCTCCTTTTAGCTGGAAGGATGCCAAGGTCACTTTCAGTGCTCCGTCCTCGATGCCAAGCATCTCGAACATCTTACTCATTTGCTCTAGCCACTCATCAGCCTTTAGTGGCTCCTTCGGATCCCCGATAAACTCATCCGGATTAAACCGGAAAAACTCCCTCTTCAAGAAAGAAGGCCCTGCCTCAACTGCCTGATTCCCAGCTCTAAGAATACCTAAGGCTCCTGCTATCTCTCTGGCCAAGGCACCCATGGCCTGCTAACCTGCCGGCTCGGCCACATTGGCCTGGCCAACTCCCTCCTGCACTGCCGGAATCTCATCCGGTAAAGGTACTTCCTGCCCCGCAGGTCTACCACGCCTAGCACCTCTTCCTCGTCCTGACATCCTAATAAAGGTAGCACCGAACGTTAGCATATTCATAAATGTGCCGAAACTAAACACTCACATCCTAATGCATGGACAACTGTAATTCACTCCACGTAAGCACATAAACACATAAGCACATAAACACATAAGCAATTATGAATTTCATTTCCGGATAATGATAGTCCCGAGGCGTTACTAGAGCTCCGATCAAAAACGGCATTGATCAAGTGCATTTCCAACAAGACTCATAGAAACCCAAGGATCCAATCAACATCCTAGAAACTAAATCCCATACCCACATAGTCACATAAGCATGTTATCAATTAAGCATGTAGCATATAACACTGCATCTAAGTCTCTATCAAGCGAGACAAACCCATTGTGATACTAATCACTTCCTACGTACCCAAAGTATTCGAACCCAGTATGCTCTGATACCAAGTTGTAACGCCCTCGAAATAACAACATTAAACCCATCAAATAAAACATTCATTGACATAGGAAATATCCACATTCTTCTATTCATCAGAGTTTCATTACAAAAGTATTACATGTTAACAACAAAAGCAAAATGCCCTACGGCTTACAGCTTTCCAAGTTAACACTTGATTACAACAAGAGAGTGCTAACTTATCTACACATTAAGCCCTCGGCTTGAATATACATGTAATACATCAAAAAGGAACTTAAACAACAAAAATATGCCCGCCTCTAGCCTCCCAAGCTATGACCTTGGAGGTGGCATGCTACCTGTACCTGAAAATGATATTCCCATATAGGGTGAGCCACAGCCCAGTAGAAATACACTAAACCAACCATGAACAATGACTAAAAGATTAGCAATTGATAGATGGCCAACACTGATACATCCACATAAATCACACTTTATGTCATACGACTTATGAGTCAAGGTTACTTTTCATTTTCCCTTTTTCAACAGATAAGCATATTAGCTCTATCATCATCTCAACAGATATGTATAAAACTATATCCCACATTCACAGATAAGCATATAAGCTATATCCACATTCTCAACAGATATATATAACAACTATATCCCACGTTCACAGATAAGCATATAAGCTGTATCTACACTTCACAAAGATAAGCATATGAGCTCTATCTACACTTCTCTAGACAAGCATATGAGCTGTATCTACGGAGTTCATCCCCTATCTTCTCCCAATACTATTCGGTTTAGAGGTACATCCCCCATCTTCCCCTAAACCGCGGAGTACATCCCTCATCTCCTCCTCTACACATAACGTATACAAACACATTGGTTCTATATACAATCATTCAATACATACAGTTAATGTATTCTATCAATCGTCAAATTCCATGACACATTCCGTTGATTAGTTTTCATTTGCCTAATCATCATGCATTGTCTACAACAATCACGACTATCCTCCACCAATAGCCCAAAGCAGTTATTTCTAAACAGAAAATAAATGCACAAATGGATATTCAATCAACATTTCAATTCGGTGAGTTATAAATAATTCAACTACACCCTTTTTCCCCATGCATTCCCAATCTCAACAATTCCATTTCATTTCCTCATTTCTCACAATTAATTAACCCAATTAATCAAACAATGTAATTAGGTCATTTTCCATAATTAACATTACAACCCTTAAGGTCCCATTTTCATCAATGATTTAACATTTATTCCCTTTCTCTATGCCAAACATGCATCTAGATTTATTATAAATAAAACCCCAACTTTTGTAAAATTACACAAAAGCCCCAAACTTTCACAAAATTACCAAACCAACCCCAACATCTCAAAATACTAAAATTTAAAGACAAAATCCATAGATAAGAGTTGGATATCCCTACCTCAAACCCGGAGCCCCAAGGGAGAAGATGACAAAACCCAACGTGCTCCAAATCCCGAAATTTTCAGATTAAAAAGTAGCCCTCGACGATCAACAACTTTTTTGTAAAGGCCAAAGATGAGCAAACCACTCCTACTAGATCAAAACCAAGAGAGAAGGTAGAGTTCTAGAGTGAGAGGCTCAACAATGGTGTTTTTGGAAAAGTAGGAGATAGAAGAGAAAGTGAAAAAGTGATTTGAAAAGTCAAAACTCGGAACTTAAACCCAGTTGCCCCGCTCGAGCGTCCAAACCCCCGCTCGAGCGGCACTCACAGACTCCTGCTCGAGTGGCTAAACTCTCGCTCGAGCGCCGGATGCACTCTCCCAGCATCTCGACACAACAGGTCCCCGCTAGAGCGCTCGAAGCCCCGCTCGAGTGTCAATCACAACCTCCCGCTCGAGCGTCCAATACCCCGCTCGAGCGTCCAACACTACACAGGAAATACTGGATGGGTGTATTCCCCGCTCGAGCGTCAAAACCCTTGCTCGAGCGGACAGGCCAAAATCTGGGCAACTAGTTTTGGTTTCTAAACTCAACCAACCTGTAACAAACCTGCCCAACACATCCTATAACTCACATACATGGTAAGAAAGGATGTAAACAAGATAATAATCAACTACCAACATCCACGGACACATGTCCGGATCACTATACAACAAGGGTAAATTCGGAATCGCTATAATTCATGTATAAAGAATGGGTATAATTCTTAATCCAAAAATTCTGCAGAGAATCACAAACTTTAAAAATCAAGAAACCATACCAAACGAATGAATTTTTAGCTGAAATTTTTACAGTAGATTAATTAAATATTTAGTTGCATATCTGAAGTTTTTCATAATTTTTGGGAGTCAAAATCCATATAAAATGATGCGTTTAAATCTGTCCACAAAACGGGTTTAAAATAGTAAATTCGGGAGTGTCGTTCTCTTTAGGTATAAATCCAAAAATTATCAAATTAGTGTCATTAGAACCGGTTACGACTCTAGTTTCTTATATTTTTGGCCTTACGTTGATTGCTCGTGTATACTAAGAGAACCATTAATTTTTTTAAAGTGCTGCAGAAAACAACCCGTTTAGATATAATTAATTGTAAATAACTATTTTGATAAGCAAATCAACTGAGACCAATTGGGTTTCAAAATTAGGATATATTAGTTGTTATCTGGAGCGTTTTGGAACTTTTCGAATAGCATGAAGTGGGTTTTGTAATTTTCAAATTAGAGAATAGATTGGAAAAGTTTGTTTAAAACTCTGCTTTATCTTAAAGTTACTTTTAATTAATAGTTTCGATTTGAACCCATGTCTTGGGTAATTTTAGACCTTGAAGAACATGAACTTAGGTATTATTTAAGAGTAACGATGAGTGGGGTTGAGCTATGTTAGTGCGCTTTAGTGTGGGATACTTAATTTATTATTCTCTTTAGTATTTTTAAATTAGTAGTGACGTGTAGTCTTCATACTTGGTTCAGGGCAATAGTTGGACTTTCATACTCCATTCGAGGATTTTATTATTTCGTTTGCAGGTGAGTAGTTTCATGCTACATATTTTTATAAATGTTCCCCTACCTTGAACTGTTGGAAAATTAAATTGTTGTTTCAGGACTAATCTGTTTTGAAAAAATTATTATATTATCAATGGAATCAAATTATTTTTGAAACATGTGTGAACTTAGCATGCTGTAAACTATTTGTTTTGGTCTCATGTTTATAATGGGGAACTACCACGTTTTGCGATACTAATGTGTATTGATTATTGGGACCATCTGTGTATTTTAGTCCAGGGAAATTATTCCACTGTGTGTGGTGACTCTGGCCACTAGGGAACAGATCTGGGTTGAGCCGTGATGACTCTAGTGCTCAACGATTGTAAGGAAAAGACCTAGGTTAGGCTAGGTGACCTTCAATCGGATCCTCTTAGAGAAAAGGCCCTGGTTGCCACCCTGAGGATGACTCGTAGTTCATTATTGGATCCAACGGGGTTATAGCCTTGAGAATTGTGTGGCATGTTACTTGTTATTTCTTGGTACCCATAAAATTATTTTTGTTCATGTTGTAATTTGTTTTAAGTGGAAAATGTCATTTATCATGTTCTTGAGAGACATGAGTATTTTAACTATTGAACCTTCTTTTTGAAACAGATTATCTTTATCAAAAGTGTATGTCAATCTAGTTTCTGTGATATATATCTTATTTTGGAATTGATCCCTATTTTCAAAGCTGTATTTATTATCCATGTTGTTACTCACTGAGCTATCAGCTGACTTAGTTGTTTATCATTTCCAGGTGTTAGAAAGACTTAGAGTGGACTTGTGGCATAGTGGGGACTCAATTGCATGGACCTCTAGGACATTCATTTATTTTGTTTTAGATTGTTATGTCAAGTTTGTGCATATTTCTTTTTATTCTTGTCGAGGTTCATTCAGGATTATTTTGATATGTGGGCTGTTTATATCCCATAAGTTTAAATGGTATTGATTACGGTAGGTTTTTCCGTTTATACTTGTGGGATGTCATTGGATTGAGTTTTGGTTATTTATTATTGGACTATTTTATAGTTATTCAATGTGTTTATGGATTCGTATTTAGGCTTACGTGTGCCTTGGGCTGAGTCCCTGTGGGCCACAGCCGGTCATACTCGGGTTTGGGGTGTGACAACTACTACCAATGTTTAAATTTTACACTATATCTTTTCTAATGAGATTATGAATGATGTAAGATGAATTTACAATTCCACTACAATTAATGTTTAAACTTTACACTTTCTATTTTCTAATGAGAATATGTTTCCTTCTCTTCTGTAGTAGCCACCATCCGCCACCACCATCACCAAACCCTCTCTTGTCTTCCCCACCTACAAGGACAAACCGCTACTCCTTCTGTCATGCCCCAAACTCGCCCCTAAAAGTTCGGGCATGACCTATGCAGAAATGGACACTTAACCTGATATACATACTATATGGGGCCTGAACGGAAGCATTTAATATTACAAAGTAACATAGAATAACATCCATTGAGCTAAAACTAACATGCCAGGATCACATACGTGAGAGCTATTTATCTAAATACATACCCATATACATAATTAAGTGTATTACCGAACATTGGTAAAGAAAGGGTTACATACATACAACTTCACCTTAGATAAATAATTAAAGTGCAAACTAAATTTTTTAACAAAACTTCACATAAATGCATGAGCTTGGTTTGGGAGCCTGGGCATACTGAGGTTGACAATTGAAGGGTGAGCATTAAGGGTTAAGACGGACTCCAAAAGTGATTACCTACAGAACAGACATAACACAAAGTGAGCAAAGCCCAATGAATAATAGTACATAACAATTCAATACTCAACTTGAATTATAAAACATTTCAATGCATACATAAATAAGAGGACATAAGGTTAATTGATTTTGTACTAATTTCATAACGGCCTTAGGCCCAGTGTTGAAATATAATGGCATATAGCTTGTACTAAACAGAGTGGCATAAGCCCTTGAATGTAGTAGCATGGCATATAGCCCTTGAATGTAGTAGCATGGCATATAGCCCTTGAACTTATGGCATGAAGCCCTTAAACATGTTGGCATTGAGCCCTTGAACGTATCGACATTAAGCCTTTAAATATGTTGGCAATAAGCCCTTGAAAGGTTGGCATAAAGCCCTTGACAAGTTGGCATGAAGCCCTTGAAAGATTGGCATTAAGCCCTTGAAAAATTGGCATGAAGCCCTTGAAAAGTTGGCATGAAGCCCTTCAAAGATTGGCATTAAGCCCTTGAAAAGTTGGCATGAAGCCCTTGAAAGATTGGCATTAAGCCCTTGAAAAGTTGGCATGAATTCAAGAGGTGTCTCACATGGACTCTAGAGGTGGCTCACAATGTAGCACTTAGTTCCAAGTAGCACTTTGTTCCATACCAGTAATTAATAGGTCTTACAGACCAAACCATTCATATCATGTCATACCATAAATGGAAACAAATTCATACATATGCATTATACTTGAATCATAAACAGAAATCGGAATTCATACTTGATTATACTTGGCACTTCGATAGTGCTAACAAATCAATATAAAGCATACTTGTTAGTCCCATGAGGGGAATCCCCCGATACTGAGAACTTATAACATACGTAAACTTGTAACATACCTAAACTTGTAACATACTTCAAAACATACCTGAAAACATATTTGAACTTGTAACATACTTGAAAACATACTTGAACTTGTAACATACTTGAAAACACGACATTATTACCCCCGGGTAAGGGTCGTGTGCTACAGATGTCATGAATACTTTACATATATGGCCAACTGTTCATTAATTCAAAACGTAACATATTAGAACATAGAACATTTCTTGTTATATCATGTCATTACAGTACACTTAGTAAAGACAGAACATGTTACATCATAATGTGGGTTACATGACAAGGTCATCGATATTTAATTCTGTCTTTAGGTTGAGCCATCCGTAAGTCAATCCGTTGTTTATCATAATACTTAGCAGGTATTAACGTATAAAACAATCTGTGGTCTTAGCTAATTATTCATTAAGAATGGTGTAGTTCACTTGATCTATTCATCGGTAGCATATAGCAGCATACACCTTTGTTTGATCGTTTATATATGTTAACATAGTTGACTTAAGTTTAACAGGACATTCCTGATAATTATTAACAAAAAGATAAGCACATTTTACCAATTGAATGGGTTCAGAGATACGTGGATACCATAGTTCCATATTGCTTAACGTTCTATTTGTTCGTAAGCTATCTTGTAAATAATAGAATGTTAGTATTCATCGTCAACAGTAAACAAAATGTACTGCTCACTAATGCCTCTAGATTTCCCAATCAACATAATATTAACTTAATTACTTGCAAGGAACATAATCTTAACAATGAAAATCATTAACGATAATTGAACGTACGACTATAGTACTACTACTCACAGTGCTACAACGGAGTGCTTGTCCCTCCTGAAGTGCGCCCTATACACATATATAACTTAGTTATTAGTTCTTTTTTCTTTCCTTCATTATTCTGCACTAGACCACCATTAAGCATCCATTTATACCATAATTTCCTCCATCTCAATATATATATATAAATAGAAGATTACCATTCTGGCAAACACAGTATGGAATTTATAATCAATCACTTCGATTTCAAGATAGAAAGGAATTGTATGGACATCTTCCACATTTTTCCAAAAATCCCTGAATGTCTAGGGTTTTCACCAAAAACCAAACATTTCCTATCTCCATAAAGAAACTCCATTAAATCATTCTCTTGATTTTAATAACTAAGCAAGCCCACAAGTATTTAGCAAAATAATTTGGGATTAAACCCATTTTGAAAAACTCCACATTTTAGGTCACAAAAATCAAAATCAACATAGTCAATACCATCCCACATAATCACCACAATTCAACATAAACAATATGATTCACTCAACATCATTAAATATAATTCAACATAATTCAAAAGGAATTCTTAAATCCCATTTCCACATTTCATAACCGAGCTTATGTCATTTATATCATTAACAAATCATTTCTCCCAATTTCCTTTCTCATTATAACATGATTTACATTGCTCATAACAAAGTTCATTCGCAAATTTTAAACATAATTTTCAAACATAACCAAATTCCAATTAAACTTGTACATATATAATTCAACTTACCAATTTCATGATTCAACTCTCAATTTGGGCTAAATCATTGATTATCATCAAAAATCAACCTAGGGTTCAAGAAAAATCTAGAAATTTCAAGAATAATCCAAATTTCTTAACCCATTACTTTTTGTTCCAATCTTCCCATTTATTATACACCCTAGGTCCATCATCCATAAACCATAATCTAAACCCAATAATAGAACCCATACCTCAAGAATCAAACAAGGGAGCAAGCTTGATGAGATTCCTCCAAAATTTCGAAATCCATCCTTGATGCAAGAACCATGGTGGATTGTTGATAAAAGTGGAGGAAATCAAGGTTTTTAGGGCTAGGTCTTCGACCCTAAAATGAGAGGAAGGAAGAGGGGAAAAGAAAATGTAAGAAATTATCTAAAAATCCCCTTTTTCAGCTGCTGTACACGCGAAACCCGCTCGAGCATCCCTATTCCCGCTCGAGCGTACCTGCTCCTAGCACAGATTCCAAAACTTCAAACAGGTATAACTCTCTCATACGGACTCCGTTTTAAGTCGTTCTTATGTCCAAATTGAAGCCCCGGAAATAAGCTTTCCAATGGTTCTAGCCTCACATCTATGTTAGTAATGGGCGCCCATGTGGCATGACCAATTAAATTTGAATTTGATCCTTATCCAAATAGGTTTTGAATTTGAATTCAAACCTATTTAGGATAACCACTCAAGATACAGATATTATCAGTTTTAACTGATATGGATAGATATTATAATATATTATATATCTGATATATGGTTATGGGTAATCAAGTGAGAAACAACGTATGGTCTGTTTCTACCCATATACTAACTCTCTCCCACAAAACAACGATCAAAGTTTTTGCACTGTGATTTGTGTGGGTGATATTCAATCTGTGATATCACTCCACTGCTGGGTTGGTTTATCAGTTTTCTGAAGCACGTGATTTATCCACGAGGTTCTATCATTGAAAGGTATGATCTGATTATTTTATCCGCTGCATAGTTTAATATGTTTTTATTTACATTGGTATCAGAGCATGTTAATGGATATTTTCGTGTTTCCTTTAATCATGTGTATACTTTTATATGTATATGTATATATTATACACATGAATATTTGTAGAGGAAGAAAAAAAATTTCAGATTAGGAGCATAAATATTTTTCTTATGTTCATTAATGTCTTTTTTCATACAATAAATAGTTTTATTTTGAAAAAAGGAGTCTGGCAGTACAAAAATTGGACCAGAAAACACCCTGGAAGGCGGCGCGTGGTCTGCACGCGCCACCTGACGCCGTGAGCTGTGTCCACGCGTCCCCACGCGCAGCCACGCGCCAGCTACTCTACCGACGAGCCAGCACGCGCCCTCACGCGCGCGTCAGCGGCGCTGTCCACGCGCGCGCCCTCCGCGCCACGCACGCGCGCCGTGCTCTGAGCCGCGGGCTGAGCCGCGCGCTGAGCTGCGAGCCGAGCTTCGAGCCGAGCCGCGCGTCGAGCCTCGAGCTGAGCCGCGTGCTGAGCCGCGCCGTTTTCCTCCGCCGGCTCGGCTGGCTTGGCTGCTGGCGTATTAGGCACTGTTTGTTTTGTTTTTAATTCTGAATCGCGTTAAATGGTCATAATTAATTCATTACATATTTGTTTTATGTGTGGCTTGTACTGTTAGACTCAGAATTAATTTTTCTACATTCTGTAAAATTTTGAAAATTTTCAGAAAATATAAATTATTTTTCCTGTGTTAATAATTGATATTTTATGCTTTAAACTGCTTCTGGTATTGCATAAATAATTTTCTGTGGCTGAAATATTTATTGTAGACTTCTGAAAGGTTTTATTATTTACTGGTAATATTGTCTCATTTTATCAGTTTCTGAATTTTTTTTTTATTTCTAATTTTATGTGTATTTATTAGTCATTTAAAATTCCAGAATATTTCAGAACAATTTCAGAATATTTCAGAACAATGTACATTTTAATTATGGCATAATCTGAATATTGTTTCTGTTTACTAGCTTCTGGATTTTTTTATTTCTAATTTTATGTGTGTTTATTAGTTATTTAAAATTCCAAAAAATTTCAGAAAATTCCAGAAAATTTCAAAAATGATGTACACTTTAATTATGGCATAATCTGAATATTAAATACAACATATTTTTTTTTGGGTTTTTTAATATGTTGCAATTAAAGAAGCATGATTATTTATTTATTTATTTATTTGAATTCCATCATTAAATAAATATAGCATGAGTTGTTTGTAAATTTATATTGAGATGCTATTGTATAGAATTTATCATGCTTTGTATATGCCATAAATAGTGGGAGATTGTTTGATTATTTTTTGCGCATGGAATGAAATTAAATTTTGATAATTATCACTAGAGGCGCAAGAGATGATTACGAGCATAGCAAATTTTCGATCTTGAGACATGTGTAAAATTATCATTATTTAATTTAGATTCTTTTTTGCTACAAAATATTTTGTTTTGTGTTGCTATCATTAATATCCCCTGTGCATTTATTTACTCTGTATGTAGAAATGGCTGCTAAGACAGTGGTGGCAGACTTAACTAAGGGAGAGAAATTGGATGGCGACAATTATGGCATATGGCGCCGTAAGATCCAATACCTCCTCAATGAACAAGAAGTGTTGACCACACTTGAACAAGTGATGGTTGAGCCAGAGCAGGCAATACAGCTCAACATCGTCGTGATCTTGAAGCCTTTCAGACTTGGCGTAACAAAGATCGGTGTGCGCGCTTTACTATGTTGAGCAGCATGCACAACGACTTGATTAGTGAGTTTGAGCATTGCCCGACTGCATTTGAGATGTGGGAAGCTCTCAAGCAAAAATTTGGTATTACCTCTTTGGCAAAGCTACGTGGGCTGACTATGAAGTTTGACTCATATCAGAAAAGGGCGCATCACTCGATGAAGCAACATTTGAGAGTCATGTTAGCCATGATACGTGAGCTTGCGGCTGCTGGGCATAATTTGACTCAAGAGCAGCAAGTACAGGCTGTGATACGCTCTCTGCCAAATTCTTGGGAGCAGATGAAGCAGAACATGATGCATAATGAGAGTGTGAAAACATTCGAAGACATATCGCGTCATTTGGAGCTAGAGGCTGAGCGCCTTGAGGCGGCTATGTCTGATGGTTCTGCTATGGTGGTTGAGTCAAGCTCACGTAGGACTTCTCAGTTCAAATGTGGAAAAGCAAAAGGTGCCCCTAAGAAGCAAGCAGCGGCTGCGCTTAAGCCCAATGGCGCTAGAAATTTCAAGCGTAGGGGCAAGAGAGGTGGTAAGAAGGCAAAGGCTAAGATGACGTGCTTTAACTGTAACAAAGAAGGACACTTCGCTCAGGATTGCCCTGAGCAGAAAAAGGTACTCCCTTACTTAATTTCTCGCATTCAATGCTTTGTGTCTAGTCAAGCATTAATTGCTCATTCTCCTCATTTTTGGGTTGTAGACTCCAGAGCAACAGACCACATCGCGAGGGACAGAGTAGGGTTCGTTGAGTATCGCCGAGTACCTGCTGGGAGCAGAAAAGTTTACATGGGGAACGAGTCCAGTGTGGAGGTGCTTGGCATTGGCACATTCAAGCTGGAAATGCGACGAGGGCGCACCTTGTATCTTCATGATGTTCTTTATGCTCCGGATATTCGGCGAAACTTAGTTTCAGTTATTAGCATGATGAGCCTTGGTTTTAGTTTTTGTTTTGAGAATAATGGTGTTAGCATTTATTTGGGAACAATTTTTTATGGTTTTGGTTATCTTTCAGATGGTTTTTTAGTTTTGGATGTGGATGATTCTAGTATTAATAAAAATACCAATGGCTCTATTTCTAATATTGCATCTTTTTGTGATAATGATTCTATGAGATGGCATGCTAGATTAGGCCACATAGGGCATGACAGGATGACTAGATTGGCTAGAGAAGGTCTTTTAGGCCCACTCGCTAGAGTCACTTTGCCTACTTGTGAGCATTGTCTTGCTAGAAAGGCAACAAGAAAACCATTTGGGAAAGCCATAAGGGCATCTATCCCATTGCAACTTATTCATTCTGATATATGTGGACCAATGAATGTGAGGGCAAGGCATGGAGCCCCTTATTTCATCACATTCATAGATGATTGCACACGTTTTGGTCATGTCTATCTGATTTCTCACAAGTCAGAAGCATTGGATTGCTTTAGACGGTATGTTAATGAGGTTGAGAATCAATTAGACAAGAGCATCAAAGCTCTAAGGACTGACCGAGGACGTGAGTATCTATCTGAGCAATTTAAAGTGCTTTGTGAGGAAAAAGGAGTTATCAGGCAATTGACAATTCCTAGGACTCCGCAACAAAATGGTGTAGCGGAGAGAAGGAATCCCACATTGCTTGACATGGTTAGATTAATGATGGCGCAAGCTAATCTTTCAATTTCTTATTGGGGAGATGCTTTGTTGACTGCTGCCTACGTCCTTAACCGTGTGCCCTCCAAATCAGTTCCTTCCACCCCATATGAGATGTGGACTGGCAAAAAGCCTGATTTGGGCAATTTGCGGCCTTGGGGTTCGGCAGCTTACATACACAACGCTTCTCATAAGTTTGGGAAGTTGGGCCCTAGAGGAAAGAAGTGTATCTTCATTCGCTATAGTGAGCATTCTAAGGGCTATGTGTTTGTTGGGGAGCATCCGGATGGAAGTGTGACTGAAATTGAGTCGCGAGATGTGGATTTCCTAGAGGAGGATTTCCCTAGCAGAGGTGAGGTAACTAGAGAAGTAGAATTCTACGAGATGGAGGATCTACTTGAAGGCGCACCTAGTAGCTTAGTAGAGAATGAGGAAATAATTCCTCAAGCTCCTAGGGCAGTGGGAGCGATCTACCTACCCATGGATTAGATCCAATGGATGAGGATTCTCAACTACGTAGAAGCAAACGTGGAGCTATACCCCGTCGTCGTTTTGAGATTGAAGGGGAAGCATTCATGATTCCTCCGAGTGATGAGATGGAGCCTAAGAATCTCAAAGAGGCTCTCTCATCCCCTACTAGTAAAGAATGGAGTACTGCAATGGAAGAAGAAATAGAGTCTATGAAGAAAAATCATGTCTGGGACTTGGTTGATTTGCCGCTAGGGCGCAAGACTATTGGGAACAAATGGGTTCTCAAAATCAAGCGCAAGGCGGATGGTTCCATAGAAAGGTATAAGGCTCGCCTAGTGGCGAAAGGTTACACTCAACGAGAGGGTGTGGACTATGAGGAAACTTTTTCACCAGTTGTAAGGTTTGCCTCTATTCGCCTAATCCTGGCCATAGTAGCTCAGTTGGACTTAGTGCTATATCAGATGGACGTTAAAACTGCATTTCTCAATGGAGAATTGGATGAAGAGATCTATATGGATCAAACAGAAGGCTTTGTGGCAGTAGGTCAGGAGCGCAAAGTTTGCAAGCTTCAACGATCTATTTATGGCTTAAAGCAATCATCCAGACAGTGGAATCTGAGATTTCATCGAGCCATTGTTTCAAATGGGTTTACGATGATTGATGAAGATCACTGTGTGTACGTTAAGCGGTCCAAGGACATTTTTCTAATATTGTCCTTATATGTAGATGACATATTATTGGCTGGAAATGACAAGGAGATGATTGTCGCCACTAAAATGTGGTTGTTCTTTACATTTGAAATGAAGGACATGGGTGAGGCGAGCTATGTGCTCGGTGTTAAGATCCTTAGGGATCGCTCTAGGAGACTTCTTGGTTTGTCTCAATAGACTTACATTAAGACTATTCTAGAGCGGTTCCAGATGCAGAGCTGCAAACCCATTGACACTCTTGTTGCAAAAGGCGAGAGCCTAAGCCTTGATATGGGTCCTAAGACTCAAGAAGAAAATGAAAAGATGGCCCGTGTTCCCTATGCAAATGCTGTTGGAAGCTTGATGTATGCTATGATGTGTACACGTCCTGACATTTGTTGTGCAGTCGGATTGGTGAGTCGTTACCAATCCAACCCAGGACCAGCTCATTGGAAAGCAGTTAAGAGGATATTACGATATCTTAGAGGGACTGCAGACTACACACTTTGCTACCAAAGTTCAGATCTACATCTAGTTGGCTATTGTGATGCTGACTGGGGAGGAGACCTAGATGAGCGTAAGTCTACTTCAGGATATGCTTTCATGCTTAGCGATGGTGCTATTTCTTGGAGCAGTAAGAAGCAATCCTGTATCGCCTTATCGACTATGGAGGCTGAGTTTGTGGCTTGTTCATCTGCCGTTCAGGAAGCCGTGTGGTTGAGGAGATTCCTTCAGCATTTGAATGTTGTCACACACACTTCAGACCCTGTGACTATCCATTGTGACAGCATGGCTGCACTCGCTTACGCTAAGGATCCTAAATACCATGGCAGAACCAAACACATTGATGTGAGGTTCAACTTTATCAGAGATATTTTGGCGCAGAAAGAAGTGATCCTGGAGCACATCCCTACGAGTCGCATGGTTGCGGACCCTTTGACTAAGCCCATTGCTAGAGATGTTTATCTTACTCATGTTAGGGCTTTAGGACTACGTAGGTGGTGATATTTTTTATGTGTATTCAGTTGAACTCATTTTTGGGGATATCTATGCCATTAGTATTCATACTTGTTTCTATCACACATTTATGTTTACTACTTTTAGTAATGGTTTGTGAATTAGCATACACAAAATAATTAAATTGATGTTAGAAGGCAAGATTGGCTCACTCACACGAGCAATCGCCCTTAGCGCTGGGTAGCGAGTAAGGATGAGACTAGAAGCTAAAATTATCCACTAGCTATGTCGCCTTGGTTGGAGCCAAGATGAGGTCTTGTTAGAGACCAACCATGGATATGAGAGTACCCATTTTTCCATGATATGTCTGTTATGGATAGCCAGATGCGAGATCTCATTTGATGCCTGAGAGGCGAGCAAATAGAGAATTCGAGTTAGACGCTAGGAAGCGACTCGTGCGCTTAAGAGCGACTAGACTAAGATCTGTATGGTGTGTGAGTTTAACATCACTCTTTGGAAGAGTAACTCCACTATAACATGCATTCATACTGCATGTGCTTATCGACCCGTTAGCGAGGTGAAAGAATGGATCCCTGCTTCTTCACCGTGTGAGTCCTAAAAGTCATTTTTCCCTAAATGACTTCACTTTGTGCCTTTTGTGACCTTTGACTATGTCATAAGATGAGGAGTTGATGTTCAGCTACTTTGGTATGTTGCCTGCGGTCATGTATGATTCAGCTTTAAGGGACATTACTGGGAAAGCGGTCAATTTCAAATTGAATGATATGAGGGTGAAGGGAAGATCATCTAGTTCTACATCTCTGCTCTATATTCATTGTCGACAACTCACATCGCTCTTTATAGGATGCTGATTGGGTGTGAATATAATGCGGGACCTAGGAGAGTCAAACATGCTCTTTGAGGGATTAGAGATGTTTTTGGACTGATGTAGCTAGATGGGTCTGGGTACATGAGACACTATTTCTGTTCTTTTTGGGTTGATGTCTCTATGCTGACTCATATTGAGTTTCTAGTATAGAGCTCCCACTTGCAGGTGTTCTCAGTGGTCGCACGGTGCATTGGCTAGTATGAGATTGTTATTTTTTGGGGAGATTGAGATAGAGATGTGGCAGTGTCATGCCAACTCATATGCGAGTGGGAGATGTTAGTAATTGGCGCCCATGTGGCATGACCATTTAAATTTGAATTTGATCCTTATCCAAATAGGTTTTGAATTTGAATTCAAACCTATTTAGGATAACCACTCAAGATACAGATATTATCAGTTTTAACTGATATGGATAGATATTATAATATATTATATATCTGATATATGGTTATGGGTAATCAAGTGAGAAACAACGTATGGTCTGTTTCTACCCATATACTGACTCTCTCCCACAAAACAACAATCAAAGTTTTTGCACTGTGATTTGTGTGGGTGATATTCAATCTGTGATATCACTCCACTGCTGGGTTGGTTTATCAGTTTTCTGAAGCACGTGATTTATCCACGAGGTTCTATCATTGAAAGGTATGATCTGATTATTTTATCCGCTTGTAACACGTCCGCGGAGGGACCTCACGCTACAGTTCGGACTCTCGATTTTTGTTACGGTTCTTAATCCGAACCAAAGAGTCCAAATCTGGCAAATCGTTTTGAGAAAAACAGATTTTTTGAAAGAAGTAGTGCCAAACATGGCTGCTTTGCCAGATACAGAGTCGCCACCTAAATATTTTAAAATGGGAGAATTTAGGAAACCCTGACTCGGTGCCGAAGGCCACATGTCCGTCATCACCGGAGTTCGTCTCGGCTCGGGAGCTTGGGTACGATCGGGGAAGGTCAGCTATGAGCACCCCCTTTCGCCCGGTCCGAAGACCGGCCTCTACTAACCGTGATATCCAATTTTGAAAACGTTATGTGTTCTTAATCCGGTTATTAGCCTAGAATTACTATGTTGTGCGCGCAGCAAACAAGTATAGACCAAATCGCCCAAATTGGAACAAAACATTTCATGTTTGTTTTGAAAATGGTTTGCTACTCGCAAGTAGGCTAAAATGCAGATTTTGCCACCCTCAAGTGGGCTTTTAGAAAAGATGATTTTGCCACTATCTAGTGGGCTTAAAATTCACAGTTTTAGCGCATTATCCCAATTTAAGCGATTTGACCTCCACCCACAGGCATTCAAGCAGTTTATTTCATGTAAGCACTTAACCGCATGGCAAGCATACTATCTTGGCAACACTCACACGCATGCTGGATGCTAAAGCATAACTACTTGCATTGTACTCCGTGCCAAAACAATAAACTAGTTAGCAAATATGCATGTCCTAGTTTATGTTAATTTTCCTAATGCAACACATACAGGATGCAATTTAGATAGGCTCGGCTAACCTAAACATGGCATATGTAATGCGATCAATTATCACATATTCGATTTGGAATTTGAAAATGCGAATGCGGTTAGTATGATGTACCGAGCCCAATACATGCAGTACAAATGCATGAATGCACGCATGCATAGCATAAGGTATGCTAAATTCAAATATGCCCTAATCTACCATCGTAAGCAGGTAAATAAAAGGGAAGAAAGAAGTGGGGTTGGAAGACATACACACCACCCACACACACTTATTACAGATTTGCCCTCGCTCGGAGGACCCAAATAAATATTACAGTCCCAAATAATAAACAAATAAAATTATTACAGAATTTTCTAATTAGTTAAAAGGGAGGATGCAAAAGAAAAGGAGGATGGCCACAGCCTCTGCCTCGGAGTGCGCAGATGATGCATGCTCGGAAATTCGCTCGCCCCGAAAAACCCGTACTGTACTCCTGCTGCCTCTGTTTGTACTGCCTTGTCTTTCTGAAAATTGCCAAAGTACTGGAGTATGTTCCTTGCATCCTGCAGAGCACCACCGGCCGGACAGAATTCCCATCGGCACTTCACAATTCCCATCGGCATTTGTTGGATTCCTCGGCACTCCATATATTGCCGGTCGGCAGAAACTTCCTGCAGAAGACAATTTGACAGCAAACAGAGAACAGACAGTGCATGGCATGGGGTTCTCAGGTACATGTAGGCATGGTTGTGCTTCTTATCATGTTTTAAACTCAAAGAAGCGCGACCTTCGATCTTTGAGCCATCAATGGAGCATGATGACCCAAGGGATCAAATTCGCCACTCAATGTAAGGATGCATGCAACAAACAAAATGAGATCTGAAGCCTTATCATGTCGAAGTCAAAGACCCCGGTGACCGAGAATCAAGGTACATTACATCACTTGGAGTATGAATGTCCCTTGACCCTCATATTTGGCTTGACACCCCAAGCCAAATGATGCAATGCATGTTATGCTCACAAGGCTCAAAACACAACATGATGCTAAACATGCAAGATATGCCAAATGTTATGCAACAAAAACATGGCAAGTATGTAATGTCAACATGCAAGATGCAATTGGGATACAAACATGAACCAATTTACCATAAAGTTAGCATGGAAAAGCACATTAATGGGACAATCATGCAACCGACATAAGATAAGCATGCAAAGGGGGGGGCCTCAAAGTGATAAAGGTACAGACCTTTATTCACCTCAAAACAGCACCAAGAGTGCTCAAAACGATGGACAAACAATTCATGCCAACATGGAATCTAATGGTCCCAAGGTTAAGGCACAAAAAGGAGGCAACTTACTCCCACCAACATGACCTCTCATGGCATGATTAAAACAAGTAAAAACAGAATTTTTACATGCAAAATGGGACTCCAAAAACTCCTAAAATGGCAGCCAAGATGACCCCCAAGAGGCATATGCACTAAGGCTCATTCCTAGGCACAAGAGGGTACACCCTTAAGGCATAAAAGAGGTCATGCATGCACACATACAAACATGATTCTTGGACTAAGATATGATCCTAGATGATGTTAAATCATGAGGGTAATCACAACCATGCATGCTAGAGGTCAACATGTTTAAAGCTTTCATGCCAAAATACAAAGCAACCCTAACAAACATGTCAAGCATGACCAAATGGATAACCAACTGACTTAAGCATGGAAAACAATACTAAAAGGCTTCATGGAACCAAGCCAACACACACAAGAATCATGGCCTAATCATGAGGTGCACTTCTAAGCAAAATGGAGCAATACAAAGCAAGTATTACAAGCATACAAGGAGGCACAAATCCAGCCAAAAAACAGAGATCCCTCATGACCTAAAAACACTCAAAGAGTTCTGAAATGAAGCAAAAACCAAGCAAGCATGCATGTCACCCTTTTGGGCCACAACTCAAGGAAACAAAACCATAAAGGGAGAGGGGTGTCCCTCCCCTATGCAAGACTTCAAACCAACTTTTTTGATACTAAAAATACACTGATTTTCAATGGTCAAAGGACCAAAACACTGAAGTGAACAAAACCTTATGAAAGAGGCACCAAAATGGACCAAACAAGGCCTAGAAGGGTGAGTTTACACTCAAACCACAAAATGACCTTAATGAAAGTGCTAAAGCAGGAAAATACAAGCCCTTTTTATGTTATACACGAGAGCTAAAACAGCAAGCAAGATAGGTAAAAAACTATTGCAAGTTTGGGGAATATAAATCAAGATGCTCACCCTTGAAGAACCTTTGAAGAACAAATGGTCTAGCCTCCTTCTTTTGATCAAAACCAGTCCAAAAACTCAAGAAACAACCCCCCAAGTCCCTCAATCTCGGAGTAAGGTGTAATGGTGTGCGTAATGGTGCAAAAGTAAGGTAAAAACCACCTTTTGAGCTAAGAAACACACACAAAGGAGGAGAGAAAGGGAGGTATAGAGATAATATGTATCTATATCTCTAAGGTCTGGTTTTTGGTTGCAAGAGTCTAACCTAGATCAAAGAGGAAGACACCCCTCTTATAAGACTCCCTCTTGCAAAGCTTATTCAACAAGCTTGCTTAGAGGGAGATCCCTCCATACACGTGTATGGAGGGGGGAAGAGTTGGTGCCAGCTATCACAGCTGGCACAAAATATCTCCATAAAGTGGATGAACAGTGGTCGGCTGCCCAAAAATGTCATTTCGACAAAAAACAGTGCCGACCGGCAACAAACTATGCCGACCGGCAATAAAGTGTGCCGACCGGCAAACAAAGGTGCCGATGGAAGAAAAACACCAGCCGGTGGCCTCCAGCCACTGCCGGTGGTGTGTGGGGATGCCTCATAAGGCATTCCCTGCCTCTCAAAGGCAAGATGCAAGTGTTTGGTGCAAAACCAGACACTAAACGGTTGAGTTCGGAGATCCTGAGGCAGGGCACGCGAGCCGAGACCTCCGGGAACTCTAAACGAACACATACATGGATGATCACCGAGTGTTCAAACGGTGACGTCCAAGTCTTGAGGACGGTCAAAAATGGGGTGTCTACAGTTGCCCCTCTTTGACAGAACTCGAAAGTCATAACAATGACGGGAGTAAATGTCAAAGCCCAGAGACGACCCATTTTTGACAAGGCCGAAGACTCAGACAAACATGCAAGACAATCAAGATATGCGCCCGAAGGTAGGGGCAAAATGCAAGACAATGCAGAGCCGAGCATAACTCATGGTCACGCAAAGAAAGCTGTAACGAAGTATACATGCGACAGTTTTAAGCTAGCATACACTAAACTACACTACAATGCAGAAAGGATGTAAGAGAATTATGCAATTCTCAATACGTCTCACTCGGGAGATACAATACCTGTGCGGCTCGTCCGGTTACACCAGCCTTAAGTGAACCGTACATACAATATCGTGCCTGAAAAGAAAACAAACTTAACAGGTACAATATCGTTAGCAACGTGCATGACAATGCAAGAATAGTGGTGTACTCGAAATGCGTGACAGCGCAAAGCAAGTGGAGAGCATAACAATGCTGTGAAGATACAAATAGGTACGTGGAGCAAGCGGTCTACGCAGGCGACGAAATTGATCATAAGCACGCGGTCTACGCAGGTAACGAAACTAACAAGCGGTCTACGCAATTAAAACATGCGGTCTACGCAGGTGATGAAACTAAACATGCGGTCTACGCAATCAAAACATGCGGTCTACGCAGGTATTGAAATTAAACATGCGGTCTACGCAAGTAATGAAATTAAACATGCGGTCTACACAATCAAAACATGCGGTCTACGCAGGTATTGAAATTAAACATGCGGTCTACGCTAGCAAAACATGCGGTCTACGCAGGTATTGAAATTAAACATGCGGTCTACGCAGATAAAGAATGATTACAAACATGCGGTCTACGCAAGTATTGAAATTAAACATTCGGTCTACGCAATCAAAACATGCGGTCTACGCAGGTATTGAAATCAAACATGCGGTCTACGCAATCAAATCATGCGGTCTACGCAGGTGATGAAACTAAACATGCGGTCTACGCAGATATTGAAATTAAACATGCGGTCTACGCAAGTGATGAAATTAACAAGCGGTCTACGCAATTAAAACATGCGGTCTACGCTGGTAATGAAATTAAGATGCGGTCTACGCAATCAAAACATGCGGTCTACGCAAGTAATGAAATCAAAATGATGCGGTCTACGTAATCAAAACATGCGGTCTACGCAGGTAAGGAAATTAAAATGATGCGGTCTACGCAATCAATACATGCGGTCTACGCAGGTAAGGAAATTAAAATGATGCGGTCTACGCAATCAATACATGCGGTCTACGCAGGTAATGAAATTAAAATGATGCGGTCTACGCAAGCAAAGAAATTGAACAATAATCATGCGGTCTACGCAAGTAAAGAAGAGATTGAACAATTATGCGGTCTACGCAAGCAATACATGCGGTCTACGCAGGTAAAGAAATTGAACAATAAATATGCGGTCTACGCAAGCAATACATGCGGTCTACGCAGGTAAAGAAATTGAACAATAAATATGCGGTCTACGCAAGCAATACATGCGGTCTACGCAGGTAAAGAAATTGAACAATAATCATGCGGTCTACGCAAGTAATGAAATCAAAATGATGCGGTCTACGCAATCAAAACATGCGGTCTACGCAGGTAATGAAATTAAAATGATGCGGTCTACGCAATCAAAACATGCGGTCTACGCAAGTAATGAAGTTAAGATGATGCGGTCTACGCAATCAATACATGCGGTCTACGCAGGTAAGGAAATTAAAATGATAAATATGCGGTCTACGCAAGGAAAGAAATAACATGCGGTCTACGCAAGAAAAGAATTAACATGCATGACAATGCAAATGAAGAATTGAGATGCGCAAATCCGCGCAAAGGAATGCAATGCACAAAACATTGTGATTGATATGAGATACACATAGGGCAACTTCTGGATCTTGTAAAAGCCAAAAGGATACGAAAAGGATACACCTTGTATGAATTGGAGTGCCACGCATGGAAGCCGCGGTCCGAAGTCAAAACGGAGGCCGGTTGAGCATCGGGGATGCACTTTCTTGCACTTTCTTGAGCTATGAAGACCAAAAACTCTTCATATGGCCTAAACAAGGCTGTGGGAACCCCACCGGCCGAAAGGGGAGGCCACCGGCTGGCCATCGGCATAAAAATAATTATATCGGCACAAAAAAGTGCCGGCCGGCACAAAACATTGCCGACCGGCAAACATTTGCTGATGCGGGGCAGTTTTGACTTTTCACCTTGGGTGTTATAAAATAGGGTTTCAAAACCCTATTCCTCACTTTTCCACCGCCGAAAACTCTTACCCTCTCTCTCTAGAGTATTTCTCTCTCATTTTTCGCCTGTTTCTTCACGTTCTACGCTCGTTTCGTCGTCGGATTCGCGATTCTCTTCGCGTTTCGGACATTTTCCACCGATCACATTTTCGTTTCGGTGCCTCGTTTGGCGTTCTAGCCTTTTCGGGGTTTGTTCCCCTCACTTTCCTCTTCATTTCCGTGCCTTTTCACATTCCGGCCTTCCCGGCCATTTCCGACCCTCTCAGGAGTTGACTTTCCGGTTGACTCTTCGTATTCCGGTCCGATTTTCCTTTTTCCGGCCATTTTCACACCATTCTCTACATGGCGGACGACATTCCACGTGGCGGGACTCCCCCGGACCACGAGATGGATCCCGGGGTCGAGCTCTTACCACTGAGCGAGCGCCCGTTCGACCCGGCGACCTACCGGCCGGCGGTCCATGTTCTGCCACCCGACGGACTGCGTCAGTTCCGGAGCTTTGAGAGGCACGTGGCGCCCGAGCTATTGCTGCGCGAGCCTACCTCCCACCTTTCCTTTGGCGCTTCCGAGGTATCATTCTTTTCTTCCATTTTACTTTCCGCAATGTAGGATACAAAACTGTCATAGCTAGTTGTACTCTTTAACTGCTGAAAACTGATATGCCGTAGACTGTAGTTGACTATAAACATACATACAACTGATATCTGTTTGAGATTGGCACATGCACACACACTGCACTAACCCTGAATCACCCAAACACACTGCACCCACTGTATTTCACTGCAAACACACCGATACCCGGTATTTACTTAAATCTGTCAAACTTGCACGCATGCCATAGTTGTATGTTTTTCAAAATTGCATTTTGAATATTGTCTTGCAATTTGTGATTTTCTGTTCACAGGAGGACTCCCATACCATTCGCGGGTATGGGAATACTGGCGCTCGAGAGTGGTATGATGAGCTCCCTGATGCAGTCCGACGCATCGTGGATCGAGCGGGTTTCGGCGCCTTCTACCGAGGACTCTCTAGGCTCTCCACTTGCAGACCTCTCCTTGCCGCTCTGGTGGAGAGGTGGTGGGACACCACAGATTCTTTCCACTTTTCAGCAGCAGGGGACATGATGATGACCCCTTACGATTTCTCGATGCTCACTGGCATCGGGGTGGGGGGTGATCCGATCCCCTTCGACACAGACATGGATGAGTGGACCGCCGCTCAGGTCCATCTACTGGGGGAGGCGCCACCCCTTGCTCGCCCAGGTTTCGTCCGCTACTCCTAGTTTGAGGTGCAGTTTCGGGTCCAGCCCGTGTTGGAGGAGGAGGCGCAGATGGCTCCGGAGGATGTGGAGAGGTACGCCCGCGGCTTCCTCATGTTCCTGTTCGGGACGACTATCTTCGCCGACCGGGCGAACACCGTGCCTCTTTGCCTTCTCAGCGCACTGGTGGACGTCCGGGATATTCTGCGCTATGACTGGGGTGGTGCCGCTCTGGCCACCCTCTACGGATATATGAGCTCGGCTTCTCGCGGCAGCGGCCAGCTGCTCGGGGGCTACTGGCGGGCTTGGGAGGTACATCTCTTCTCCGCTTTTCATTTTTGCTTTCTGCTTTCTGTACTCTGTACACTGCACACACTGTAGTCTGTTTCATATTTGCTGTATACTGTACACACGGCACACACATACATTCTGCTTTACACTGACTGCACACTGCTCACACTGTACACAATACACTGCATAACACACGGCTTTGCCATTTCTGCCTTATTCTGTATATTCTATTTTTTCTGATAAATGCCATGGTATTTATCTTGCAGCTGTGGGTTTACGCCTACTTTCCTAGGCTCGCTCCCGTACCTGTGACGGAGACCCCTCTGGTTGTCCCCTTTTTACGGCGATTTGACGGGAGATGCACCCGGTGGCCGCGGGAGACATTCGGCTTCTTCCGCCGATACTTCGACACCATCACCCCCGTGGAGGTATGTTTTACTTGTAGTTCATTTAAGCTTCGCTCTTTCCACTGCATATTTCAAAAACAGTAGATAACAAACTGTATTGCATTTTCAGATCACTTGGCGGCCATGGGCTTCATTGCCGGCGGTGACGCGGGATCGATTTGCCGGTGCCGAGGAGACCTCGCGTTTCCGAATCTTGCTGGAGGGCCCGGTCTGTCGGGCTTGGTACCTGGGTGAGCGCTTCCTACGCCAGACCCTAGGGTTACCTGAGCAGATAGTTCCGGTTCACCCTCCTGCGGAGATGAGGGAGACCGAGAGGCTCACCACCGAGCAGATGGACGACTACACCGTTGGCTGGGAGGAGATCGGCTTTAGAGGCATCGGTGACTACCGAGAGTATGTGCAGACATACCTGATGTGACCTCTGAGCGGCCGTCGAGCAGGGGGATCCAGGCCGATGGCGCCAGCGGCTGGGGCGAGAGCTGGAGTTGGAGCAAGGGCTGCGAGGAGGGCCCGAGTCCGTGGCAGGGGTGGATTCCAGGGAGGACGGGGAGCTGGCTGGCCCGCCCTGCCCGCTGCATTGACTTTCCGGGGGCAGGGTGGGTCGACCTATCAGATCCCCTTCGCTCCTCCGCCGGCTGGTCACGAGTTCGTCGACGTCCCCGACTTACCTCCGGTATGTACTACTGCATTTCTTGCACAGTCATTTCATTTCAGTTTACTTGATATTCCACAGAATATTGATGGATCTGATACTTTTGCAGGCTTCTTCTGAGTACACCCGTCAGTCGTTGGCGATGAATGCCTCGATGACGGGGATGCTTCAGCGGGCATTTGATCTCCTAGCCCTCTGCAGCATCCCGGTATGTTCTTCTAGCACTGGCCTCAAACCATTCATACACTGCTTCACATGATCTGATGCACGGCACAACACCTGATACACTGATCTCACAGCATCTGATACACTGCATACACTGCATTCTGCACTGTACTCTGCACTGATAAACTGCTCACGGCGTTCACTCACTGTACTCACACACTGCATTCTGTACTGATGAACTGCTCACGGCATTCTCACACTGTACTCTGCATTCTGTACTGATAAACTGCTCACGGCATTCTCACACTGTACTCTGCATTCTGTACTGATAAACTGTCCATAGTATTCACACACTGTACTCATACACTGCATTCGATAAACTGTTCACAGTATACTGATACATTTCTCTCTATGTACTTTTTCAGCCTCCTTTCCAGATCCCCATGGCAGGAGGTGCTCCAGCTGGACCTCCCGCCCCGGCTCGAGGGAGAGATGAGGAGGGCCGAGTATTCCCCCGTTCGAAGGCGGGGCGCACTCATGTCGGGAGCAGCTCGCGAGCTCCAGTCCCAGACGACGATGATGACGAGGAGTCAGAGGCGGAGGCAGAGGCGGAGTCCGAGTCATCAGAGGAGGAGACCGGAGGCGGTTCTAGCTCGGGCTCTGACGACGATGCTGATGATGCTCCTGGACCCTCGTCCAGGAAGAGGACTAGGATGGACTGACAGCCCCCGGAGTGCTCGCCATGGATACAGATTTTTGCCATTTTTCTTCTTTTTTCTTGCACTTTTCTCTTTTGTTGGTAGTTAGATTACCTTGTACTGCCGCAGGCAGGTTTTTGTTTCCAAAACTTGTACATTTGAAAAGATGATGAAATGAAACAAACTTTTTTGCTTAAAGAGTGTTACGTATCATATCTCATGCATTGCATTGCATCACATCATATTATACCTCAATGTAAATGGAATTGATTGGTTGTCTGAAAATTGAACACTTGCACTGTAATAATCAGATAACTAGAACAACCAACAGCAAAATAACCCAAGCAACCCACTGCCTGATTCTGGATGAACAGCCCTTACTCTGTTGGGGATTGATCTGCATACAGCCCATAACGCAGCCTTCGGTTCATTCTGCACACAGCAAACTTTAAACACAACAGCCCAATCTGACAAGACGGCCATCATAGGTGAAACCGGTTAGGGTCGAAACACAATCGAATACAGAGAATGGCACAACATTCTTGAGCATAAGCGATTTTCGAAATTAAATAAAGGGTTTTTCAAACCGGGACATCGAGCCTACAACTGAACACAGCGGGAAAGACTCAATCAAAGGTACCCGACCTAAAACACAACGAGACACGCTCGGAAAAAACCTAAAACAAAGGTTGAAGTAAACAAAACGAAAGACACGACACACAGACGTGTTAACAAAGACGGGGACCTCAGATCACGAGGAGCCAGTTTCTCTGGGTATTGTTTCCTACCCCTTCTAATTTGTGATTCTCACATCACTCCGGCACTCAAGCTCGGCTTTTCTCTCAAAACCCTCTGGCTCGCTTTTTCTCTCGACTTACACCTCTCTATTCTTTATTCTCCCTCCCCGGGGTGATTAATGAATGAATAGAAAGTTTCGGGTTCGTGCCCAATGCCGTTAGCTCACAGCTATTTCTTCTGGTGGGTAGAGTGCCCTTCTGGCAAGTACGTCGACGACGGGGGAAAGATAGAACGCCTGACTCAACTACGCCCCTAGTTCATTACTTTGACCATTTTTTTGTTTTGCTTTCTACTAAAACAGTTTTGATCAAGACGAGAGTCGGATTAACGTACTTGTTCGATTCTTTGATTTGAAAACCGTGCAAGTCAGGCCGTAAGCACTGAAAATTTTCCTTTTTGGGTCCAAGAAAATGGTCCAGTTTTTGGAAAATGGAATAGTTTTCTAAAAAATAGTCAACCTCAGTAAAAATTTTCAAACACTATTTTTGCAAACAGCTGATGCTCAACGAGCATGGAACTTACTCTTTGAGATGCGCAACCTCGGATCGGAGGCAATAGAAAATTTCCCCTAGCTTGAAGAACGCCGCACGGTAACGGAAAGTTGCCCCTGGTTTGAACGGCGGCTTGCGATGACTGGTGGCAACGGAAAGTTGCCCCTTGTTTGGATGGTGCCGCAACAGTCCGCAGACAGTCCTCATTAGTGGTGGTCGCATTCTTGGACACAGAGATGATGAAGACGGTCACAACAGATATATGGACACAATCCCCTTGGAAGGTGTCGGTGACTGGACTTTGGGTTGAAATCGAAACCATTGCATGGACTGAGACGCTATGAAAGCGTTGGGGGCTGGACTTCATGATGAAGTTGCCTACGTATCCCAAACATGGGAATCAAGCCTTACGTAGTTCCGGTTAAGGTACACTCGGGTATTTTAACCTTCACTTTTCAGGCTCTAACTTTTGCCAAGGCGCCCGATGCGGGTTTTCGACCTTGCGAGCTTCTTTTCACTTTTCTTTTGTTCATTTCTTTTTTCTCTTCTTCTTTTTTTTTTTTGCATTTTTCTTTTCTTCTTTTCTTTTTCTTTTTGTTTTTTTTTTTCGTATTTTTCTTTTACTCTAACTTTTGCCTGGGTCGCCCTTCCGGGTTTTCGGCCCAGCGAGCCTCTCAAAGGGTAAAAGTGTAGCAAGTCCATGCCAAATGGTTTCTGGAGTTGAAGCCTCTCTGTATCTAGGAGAATGGTTGTTGCACTGATTTGCGGACGAATCCACCCTGGTCACCCCACGAGCTTCTTCCGCTGAGATCTACTCTTTTTGATTCGGCCTTGGTGCCTCTTGCTCGAGGGCTGCTTCTGAGCTGGCCATACAGACCTTACATGACGTTTGACCGTTGAATTTTCTGAACGGGTTCGAGGTTTGAAATGGGCGAATTGAACTTTGAGGGTGAGAGCGATCCTAGGCTGCACAATCTCAAGAGCGGTTCCACACAGGACTTCACAGGGCCGCGCAAAACATTTGTTTTTGAAAGTTTTTAAGAAAGCGACGAATCGCTCGCGCCGAAGATAGTGTGGAACCAATCTGGATCAAGCCAGGGTCCTTCCCAGTACTCACGCTGACAAGCATGGTTTCATTCATTAAAAGGCTTAGCATGTTTCTCTCTCTCTCAAAATGATCAAAGTTTTGCAAAACCCGAGGAATTCCTTCCTCTTCATTTTTATCACCGCAGTGTTCAAAAGATTTTTGAAAAACTCAGGTTAATGCAATGAGTTTGGTGCGCAGGAGAGCAGGCGAGATGTACTGTCAGCCCATTCAAATCCTCTGGCACTTATACTGAAAGCAGGCACGAAAGTGAGATAGCAACAACTGTTTCATTCAGATTTGTTGGTATAACTGGCCCCTCGACAGAAGCAAACTCAAAAACAAAAACAAGTAATTACAAAACAAAATGGTGTTTGGGACAACAACCCCAGAATCACCCGGTATTCTATACAAAGGGGGACTGACTCGATACAACAAGACAGACCCTTAAGCAAAAAGACTGACTCAAAACAAAGAGACAGACTCAAAACAAAAGAGCTGACTCGATACCCAAGCCAGAATTTACAAAAACTCGGTTTCACCGATGCTAAAAAATGCGTGCCAGACGCTATATCCAAAATACACCGAATGCCGCCCGTAGGTGGTTCACTTTAGATACTCGCAGTATCTGTGTCCTCAAAATCCAGTAATTGGGTAATAACAGGCTTGGTTGGAAGGGGTGGGAGGATAACCTCGTTGTCAATCAAATCTTGCACCTCATGACGGAGGCGGAAACAGCCATCGGTACTGTGGCCGGACTGTTGGTGGTACGCGCAGTACAAAGTAGCATCATGTGTGGCAGGGAGATTCTTCGGGAGAGGCCGAGGTTCGAGGGGCTTAAGGTGCCCATTTTTCGCCAATATCAGTAATGCCCTAGACAAAGGCATGTGGAGGTCGTGAAAGGCTCTGCGCCCTCGGGGCAGATACTTGGAGGTTTGAGGATTCTTGCTAGATGCACTAGCGAAAGGGTCGGCTGGTACTGCCTTGGCCTTCTGATCCTTCTCGGGTGCAGGGGCGGGAATAGGAGGGATTGCCTTGGCTTGGCGGGGCCCTTCCTGACTTTCTGCCTGGCTTGAACTGCCTTTGACTGGGGTGGGGAAAGCATCATCCACAACTTTTGCCACAACTGCAGATACCTGCTGCTTACTCATCCCCCCGGCTTTCAAAGCCTCGACTGCCCACAGCAGTTGTTCAATCGGATCGGCATCTGCCTTTGCTTTATCTTTTCTTCTGGCCTCAGCCGGATCGAGGATTTGGGTCGATGCTGGCATGTCATTGCCGTAGTTGGAGGCCATCTCCAGTTGGCTCAATTCAATCACAATTCTCCCCAACAACGGGGGCTCTTGGGGTACAAAACCCCCGACATGTGGTGCGGCTGGAGATGAAGCTGACATCCCGTAGGCGAGATCTGCCACAGACCTTTGGAGATCACCTATCATCCCCATTAGTTCAAAGGTGGTGGGCTCATGAGCCTGATATAACTGGGGGGCCCAGATCAGGTGCACAACAGGCGACCTGAGCGGATGTGGCATACCAATGTTGGCCTCACTCTGCAGAGCGACCCCTTGATCTAATGCAGTTGTCATAACCACGAACTCTTCTGAATTCTGCGTCATCCTAGGTCCTACCTCAGCAAGGGGGAACACCGGCTATTCTGTATCAACTCTCCGATTCTCTGAACTGAAAGGAAAAACATACAGCATTTCAGCCCAAACAGATCAAACACGGGTGTAGCCAAACAACTGTACCCTACTACTGATCACTGTTCCCCGGAATCACTGTTCCCAAAATACTGAATCTGATACCCGCGGATAACTGATTCTCAATCAACTGATTCTCAATAGTACTGATTCTGGTGCCCTCGGGCTCGACATTCAAACTTGCAAACTGATATGTACTTTCCCTGTAGAGATACACTGTAAAAGCACGTAGCAAGTAAAGAGAACCAAAACACCCCTATGTTGGGGTAGGGTTTCCCTGTCCTATTTTGTCAGGAGCTAGGGTTTCACTACGCACGTAGCGGTTCTCAATCAACCTAACATCGGTTGAGCAACCTGTCCTAGCTTGGAATGGTCACTATGGATCCGAATATGTACTAGGTCGAATGGTCGAAAAGGGTGCCCCAGTAAAACTGGGGTTTGTGTTCCCATACTGTCAGAGCCCATAGCCGGTCAGCCTTATGGACATGCCTTGACAAGACAAGCCTCCAGCAAACCGTTCAGGAATGGCAGATGGCAAACACTGTGTTCCTAGGCGCACCAATGCACATGCAATGCAAAGAAACACATAAGCGAAATCAAAACAGGATATCACGAGTTCGAGTCAAGCTCTCTAAACTCCCCAGTAGAGTCGCCAGAAACTGTAACACGTCCGCGGAGGGACCTCACGCTACAGTTCGGACTCTCGATTTTTGTTACGGTTCTTAATCCGAACCAAAGAGTCCAAATCTGGCAAATCGTTTTGAGAAAAACAGATTTTTTGAAAGAAGTAGTGCCAAACATGGACTGCTTTGCCAGATACAGAGTCGCCACCTAAATATTTTAAAATGGGAGAATTTAGGAAACCCTGACTCGGTGCCGAAGGCCACATGTCCGTCATCACCGGAGTTCGTCTCGGCTCGGGAGCTTGGGTACGATCGGGGAAGGTCAGCTATGAGCACCCCCTTTCGCCCGGTCCGAAGACCGGCCTCTACTAACCGTGATATCCAATTTTGAAAACGTTATGTGTTCTTAATCCGGTTATTAGCCTAGAATTACTATGTTGTGCGCGCAGCAAACAAGTATAGACCAAATCGCCCAAATTGGAACAAAACATTTCATGTTTGTTTTGAAAATGGTTTGCTACTCGCAAGTAGGCTAAAATGCAGATTTTGCCACCCTCAAGTGGGCTTTTAGAAAAGATGATTTTGTCACTATCTAGTGGGCTTAAAATTCACAGTTTTAACGCATTATCCCAATTTAAGCGATTTGACCTCCACCCACAGGCATTCAAGCAGTTTATTTCATGTAAGCACTTAACCGCATGGCAAGCATACTATCTTGGCAACACTCACACGCATGCTGGATGCTAAAGCATAACTACTTACATTGTACTCCGTGCCAAAACAATAAACTAGTTAGCAAATATGCATGTCCTAGTTTATGTTAATTTGCCTAATGCAACACATACAGGATGCAATTTAGATAGGCTCGGTTAACCTAAACATGGCATATGTAATGCGATCAATTATCACATATTCGATTTGGAATTTGAAAATGCGAATGCGGTTAGTATGATGTACCGAGCCCAATACATGCAGTACAAATGCATGAATGCACGCATGCATAGCATAAGGTATGCTAAATTCAAATATGCCCTAATCTACCATCGTAAGCAGGTAAATAAAAGGGAAGAAAGAAGTGGGGTTGGAAGACATACACACCACCCACACACACTTATTACAGATTTGCCCTCGCTCGGAGGACCCAAATAAATATTACAGTCCCAAATAATAAACAAATAAAATTATTACAGAATTTTCTAATTAGTTAAAAGGGAGGATGCAAAAGAAAAGGAGGATGGCCACAGCCTCTGCCTCGAAGTGCGCAGATGATGCATGCTCGAAAATTGGCTCGCCCCGAAAAACCCGTACTGTACTCCTGCCGCCTCTGTTTGTACTGCCTTGTCTTTCTGAAAATTGCCAAAGTACTGGAGTATGTTCCTTGTATCCTGCAGAGCACCACCGGCCGGACAGAATTCCCATCGGCACTTCATAATTCCCATCGGCATTTGTTGGATTCCTCGGCACTCCATATATTGCCGGTCGGCACTAAATTCTTCCGGTCGGCAGAAACTTCCTGCAGAAGACAATTTGACAGCAAACAGAGAACAGACAGTGCATGGCATGGGGTTCTCAGGTACATGTAGGCATGGTTGTGCTTCTTATCATGTTTTAAACTCAAAGAAGCGCGACCTTCGATCTTTGAGCCATCAATGGAGCATGATGACCCAAGGGATCAAATTCGCCACTCAATGTAAGGATGCATGCAACAAACAAAATGAGATCCGAAGCCTTATCATGTCGAAGTCAAAGGCCCCGGTGACCGAGAATCAAGGTACATTACATCACTTGGAGTATGAATGTCCCTTGACCCTCATATTTGGCTTGACACCCCAAGCCAAATGATGCAATGCATGTTATGCTCACAAGGCTCAAAACACAACATGATGCTAAACATGCAAGATATGCCAAATGTTATGCAACAAAAACATGGCAAGTATGTAATGTCAACATGCAAGATGCAATTGGGATACAAACATGAACCAATTTGCCATAAAGTTAGCATGGAAAAGCACATTAATGGGACAATCATGCAACCAACATAAGATAAGCATGCAAAGGGGGGGGGCCTCAAAGTGATAAAGGTACAGACCTTTATTCACCTCAAAACAGCACCAAGAGTGCTCAAAACGATGGACAAACAATTCATGCCAACATGCAAGCTAATGGTCCCAAGGTTAAGGCACAAAAAGGAGGCAACTTACTCCCACCAACATGACCTCTCATGGCATGATTAAAACAAGTAAAAACAGAATTTTTACATGCAAAATGGGACTCCAAAAACTCCTAAAATGGCAGCCAAGATGACCCCCAAGAGGCATATGCACTAAGGCTCATTCCTAGGCACAAGAGGGTACACCCTTAAGGCATAAAAGAGGTCATGCATGCACACATACAAACATGATTCTTGGACTAAGATATGATCCTAGATGATGTTAAATCATGAGGGTAATCACAACCATGCATGCTAGAGGTCAACATGTTTAAAGCTTTCAAGCCAAAATACAAAGCAACCCTAACAAACATGTCCAGCATAACAAAATGGATAACCAACAGACTTTAAGCATGGAAAACAATACTAAAAGGCTTCATGGAACCAAGCCAACACACACAAGAATCATGGCCTAATCATGAGATGCACTTCTAAGCAAAATGGAGCAATACAAAGCAAGTATTACAAGCATACAAGGAGGCACAAATCCAGCCAAAAAACAGAGATCCCTCATGACCTAAAAACACTCAAAAAGTTCTGAAATGAAGCAAAAACCAAGCAAGCATGCATGTCACCCTTTTGGGCCACAACTCAAGGAAACAAAACCATAAAGGGAGAGGGGTGTCCCTCCCCTATGCAAGACTTCAAACCAACTTTTTTGATACTAAAAATACACTGATTTTCAATGGTCAAAGGACCAAAACACTGAAGTGAACAAAACCTTATGAAAGAGGCACCAAAATGGACCAAACAAGGCCTAGAAGGGTGAGTTTACACTCAAACCACAAAATGACCTTAATGAAAGTGCTAAAGTAGGAAAATACAAGCCCTTTTTATGTTATACATGAGAGCTAAAACAGCAAGCAAGATAGGTAAAAAACTATTGCAAGTTTGGGGAATATAAATCAAGATGCTCACCCTTGAAGAACCTTTGAAGAACAAATGGTCTAGCCTCCTTCTTTTGATCAAAACCAGTCCAAAAACTCAAGAAACAACCCCCCAAGTCCCTCAATCTCGGAGTAAGGTGTAATGGTGTGTGTAATGGTGCAAAAGTAAGGTAAAAACCACCTTTTGAGCTAAGAAACACACACAAAGGAGGAGAGAGAGGGAGGTATAGAGATAATATGTATCTATATCTCTAAGGTCTGGTTTTTGGTTGCAAGAGTCTAACCTAGATCAAAGAGGAAGACCCCCCTCTTATAAGACTCCCTCTTGCAAAGCTTATTCAACAAGCTTGCTTAGAGGGAGATCCCTCCATACACGTGTATGGAGGGGGGAAGAGTTGGTGCCAGCTATCACAGCTGGCACAAAATATCTCCATAAAGTGGATGAACAGTGGTCGGCTGCCCAAAAATGTCATTTCGACAAAAAACAGTGCCGACCGGCAACAAACTATGCCGACCGGCAATAAAGTGTGCCGACCGGCAAACAAAGGTGCCGATGGAAGAAAAACACCAGCCGGTGGCCTCCAGCCACTGCCGGTGGTGTGTGGGGATGCCTCATAAGGCATTCCCTGCCTCTCAAAGGCAAGATGCAAGTGTTTGGTGCAAAACCAGACACTAAACGGTTGAGTTCGGAGATCCTGAGGCAGGGCACGTGAGCCGAGACCTCCGGGAACTCTAAACGAACACATACATGGATGATCACCGAGTGTTCAAACGGTGACGTCCAAGTCTTGAGGACGGTCAAAAATGGGGTGTCTACACCGCTGCATATTTTAATATGTTTTTATTTACAAAATTCAAAGTGTGGAAAAAGAAAAAGGCAAAAGAGTGACGGCTGATCGTAGGCGAAGTATTCGAATTAAAGTTTTTAGTCCAATCTTACTTTACCATCATGTTACCACCTCAATCGATGCCCCAAAATAAAACTAAGGAGGTTCCAAACATACTAATAAAATGCCACAAACAAATCCACGTGCCTCAAAAATTCAAACTCAACCAAGCGACCTGCTCGAGTGCCCAACATTGCGCTCGAGCGCTCAAACCAACCAAGCCGTCCGCTCGAGCGACCACTTCTACGCTCGAGTGGGAATTTACAACTCTCAGAATCTTAGGCAGCCTGCAAAACTACTGGGAACCTCATAAGTCCGCTCGAGCGTCAACTCCCTCCGCTCGAGCGAAAGAAAAATTTCTAGATCATCACACCTTCGCTCCGTTTCCTTTCTCTCTCCCAACCAGCCACATGGAAAAATAAAAATAAAAAATACTCTCATCTTAGTAAATCATTTTGGAAATCAAATTGTTTAACTTGATTGCTGACAAATTTCAAATTTAACTAAAATAAAGGATGGATTTTGATTGAGAAGCTGTTAGCAAAAATCTGGTTTGGGTCAAATCAACAAAGGAGATTTGATAGAACAACCGAAATTTCACAAACAACAACAGATCAAGCAATTGTGGTTTGAATGTCCTATGCGTCGATAGTTTCTGGGACTTCTTTGGTGGTTCTAATGTGAAGAAACAAGTGAGAATACACTGAAATTCAATTGAAGACCAAGTAAACTTGCCACTCAATTACAAGAATTAATTTACAAGTCCAATGTACATAACAATCGACAGAAGGAAACCTGGTCACTGAGGTTGAATTACAGACAAAAATACTCCTAAGTACAAAAACTTTTGCTAACTAAGTTAAATTACTCCTAATTCCACATGGGTAGTGAATTTGATCGAAGGTCCTCTTTTTCCTCGAATTTCCAGCCTTTATGCTGCTGGTCTTGCTACTTCTCTGCTGCAACGTGTCCTATCCTGGAGCAAGTTACCTCCACTTCCTATATAATTGCCCATGATCTCCATAACCGCTGGTAACTGCTTCTGTGCTGCAGCATCCTCTTTCTCTTGCAAATAAGACACGTATCCCTGCATCCCTTGCATGCCTATCTTCATGGCTTGACACCTGGGGCACGTTTGGCCACATCCCACTGCATTGCTAGATGAATCAGCAGGAGAAACTGCAGCGGCCACATCTACTGCTTTACCTATTTCACTTCTGCCACTTCCTTTGCACTCTGGGGATCCACCTACCACTGTAAGCTCGTGATCTTTACTCCTAGCACCCATTGCATCAACTCTCTATATTGGTTATGCTCATTCGACAGAGAAGATAAATTTTAGTGCCAACAGAAGCTTATGTCAATTTTGATTAACCCGAAATGAGATATATGGGTATAAATAGAAAAACTCTTTCTCGATTGAAATCAACCATCACAACAACAAATAAATCATCAGTGTCGCCAGAATCAAACCCGTGGATTTCAGGATGGATGAGTGATGGCAGGAGAGGGAAAAAACTTTGCAATTTAGGATTTACTCTATTACATGGACCAAATATGTTTAAAATATGTATATATGTTCATTAAAAAAAAGTGAAAATAAGTTGGTGATGTTTTTAAATCATTCTACACTGGACAGGAAAAAATGTAAAATTTTAGATGCAAATATAAAAATAAATAAATATTAAAAAAAAAGTTTTTTTTAGTTAGTTGCCAATCCCACCAAATTTTATTGATTGAAATAGAAAAACCATCATTGTTATGTTGCATAGTCATCACCATGGACAGATCCCCAAGGTGCGAAAGTATATTTAGATTTTCAAATTTTGGGCATCCATCTTTGATCATCTTAAAAAGAAAATGTGGTTGTCCGACGACGTAACTCGACAACCTTGGGCTAGCCAGAACATACACGTTCACTGGTCCGATTTGAGTTCAAGTGTCGAATCCATCTTTCAACTTTACCATCATCCAACCACTTTGATGCCCTCGTTTGAGTCACACGCTAAAGCTACTTAACTTGACAATTATTAGATGTCTCAATCACACCTTATATTCAAATATTAGATGACCACCACCACTACTGCCACTACTACTACCATTACCGCTCATCCACCATCGCCACTCCATCTCCTCTACCACTACCACAACTTCACCACCAATCTCCTTTGCTACCACCACCACCACTACTATGACCTGTCACAACCCCATTCTATCCCTAGTAGAATGGTGCCGTAGTAATCCGAGATTACCAAAGGCCAACTTACAAAGATTCACACACAATCAGAGTATACATATGGGGCTTACATGTGCGGAAGCAATAAATTTAAATCTAAGTAGTCCATAAAAGCTGTGCATAGATCAAATGAAATGACATACATCTTAACATGGTTTTACAACTTAAATACAAATAAAATAAATACATAATACATCTTGATCAAAAGGCTTCTTAAGCCGACATAAACAAAAGAGGTGAAATACAAAGCCGAGAAGCATAATCTTCAAGATGCTAGCAAAAGTATGAATCTGAACATCATGCAAAACACATCTAGCCGTCAGCGCCTTCTTGCTCATCACCTACATATATATAAGGAGAGGGTGAGCTTGGATACTCAGTGAATGGTATAAGTAATAAAGGTTTGAATGAATGATATCCGAGATCTTTTCCAAAACAATACATATCATAACTTTACAAATCAAAGGGATGAACCAAGTTCATCTATCAAATCTTTCAAAGCTTCTTGGATGTTAATAACATCTACATAATACCAAAGGATGACATTCCGGACAAACAAACCCACACGGAAAACCTTCAGTGGCAAAACAAGGGTGCAGTTGCATTATAGTTCCCTGGCACTAAGGACTTTCAAAACAAGGGTGCAGTTGCATTATAGTCCCCTGGCACTAAAGACGTTCCCTGAATGTCATCAAAACAAATATAATACTTTATAAAAAAACTAGGGATAATCATTCATGCTTGATCAAATACTTTTCTAAAACAAAGCAAAGCTTTATCAAAACTTTATAACATAGCTTTATTAAAAATACCACTCACATGGCTCTTCGGACGTCGGGGTTAAAGCAAGGGTCCGAGTCCTACAAACACATGGCAAAGTCTATTGAATGCACTTCAAAGAGACAAGAAAGAATGCTCAAAGATGGATATGAAATGTACTCTCAAGACAAGCCTCACATGAATGCAAATGATCCCGGCATTTCCTTCAAGACTAGGTCAAGTCAAAGCAAAACATGCTGGAAGTTAAAACACTGTTTTTCATCTTGGGAAAACATGCTGGGTACCAACCAGGTCTTTGCTGAGGTCCCACACCTCTTGGCGGAGGTGTGGTTACCAAGGCTTCAGCGAACGGCTGTCTGCCGAGGTGTTCATGCAAGATAGACTAATGGTGCAAGTGATCATGCAAGGTAGGCCAAGGTGAGATACGATGCTTGGTCTAAGTGTGAGATCTAAGCAAGAGTGGTCTCGGTGACCACACCTAGGGAAAGGTGAACTCTGGAAATCTAGGTTTCCTTCCTTGAAGCACATGAAGAACATGAACATGAAGAACATAAAGAACATGAATGCTAAAATCATAACTTCTTATTATAAAATCTGGGATTTCATGCTATGAGTTCAAAAACATGGACCTTGGTACCCATACTTGAAGATTTCATGGAAACAAACACAAAAACATGGAACTTGTTACAAACTTTCGGATCAAAACATGGTTTTTCCTCAAGAACACAAGAACACCATTTTCTCTTTCTAAAACAACTTTAAATCAATGCATGGCTCATGAATCATGCTAGATCATGCAATGCAATCGGATCAACATAAAGAATAACAAGAGTAAATCAAGATTCTAACCTCAAAACACGGATTAAATGGCTCAAACTCTAAAGATCAAGCTTGGGATCTAGCTCTCTCACTGCAACTTCCTCTCCTCTTCCTAAAGCCTCTCTCTCTACAATGCAAGAGATATGACACAAAATGATGTAATTCTAACTCTGCCGGCTGACTTAACCCTCTGCTGGGACACGTGGCAACGGCTAATTGGATCTCCTCAAAAAGGTGATAGATTGATAAGATAAGAGCATGACAAAGTGTAAGCAACAAGTAAGGTGACATGGGCACTTTGGCGGGTAATGATCTCGGCTAGGACAAAGCTTCGGCAAGTAAGGTCTCAATGATCTTGGCCAGGAAGGACAACACTAGGCCTAGCTGTGCCACACCTCGGTCTAGGTCATACCAGTCCAGGAACAAGATCACCAGGTGCAGGGATCAAAGATCTCTAATTCCTAAAGGATAACATCTCGGCCTAGATGATACACATCTCGGCCTAGGTGATGAACACCTCGGCCTAGATGGCGACATCTCGGCCAATATGCCAGGGTGAAGGTGGAGGTCAACCAAGTGGTTCCAAGATGGTCCTAGGTGTAAGAGGTTCAAAGGTGCAACCTAGGCTTAAGATGACCTCGGCTAAATACACACTAAACAAGGAACAAAGCATGCAACAACACTTAGATAAAACAAAACAGGATTTCATGAATGCAACTTAACAAGACAAAATCATATAAATGCATGTGAGCATGACTAAAGCAAAGTGAGGGTTGTTACAACGACCATCACCTCTTATCCACCACTTTCACTGTCGCTCCCTTTCCTCTACCACAAAAAATTAGTTCCTGATTTTTAGTAACAAAAAAAAATGAGCCGCGGAAAAATATTTTTTATTAAAATATTACCCCTACTTCTTCAAAATAAAAAAATAATAATTTTTTTTCATTAAAATAAAAACAAAAAAATTAATTTATTTTAACCAAAAAAATTTCATTTTCCCACTCTTTAATTCCTCCATTTCTTTTCCCTCTTTTGTTTCTCACGATCTCAAATCATCAATCTCCAATCCCTTAAACAAAAAATTTCCAATTTCAAAAATCCTCCAAAAATTACCCCTACTTCTACCAATAAAAAAATAATAATATGCTTGTTTTCATTTTTCAAAAAACACTTTTCAGAAAATTCTATATTCTTATTTTTCGTGTTTTTTTGTTTTTACTGAATTTTTTTAATATTTTAAACAATTTTTTTTTTACTTTTTAGACACACCTAACATAAATACACCTAAAAAGTAAAAAAATTGTAAAAAAAATCTTTTAAAAATTCACTAAATACCAAAAATGCAAAAAAAAATACAAGAATGCAGTACATTTTTTGTATTTTTATGTATTTATTAATTTTTTAAAATATTTTTTCACAAATTTTTTACTTTTTAGACACATCTAACTGAGGTGCATCTAAAAAAGTAAAAAAAATGTTTCAAATTTTAAAAATATTCACTAAAAACAAAAGAATACGAAAAAAAAATTTCAATTTTCAAAAAATTTAATCCAGAAAACTCAAACCAAACACACTGAATTTTTTTTCATTAAAACAAAAATTACCCCTACATCTACCAAATCCCCCTCTTCTTTTTCTTTTTCGTTTTCCAGCTCTTTCTAATTCCCCTCTTTCTTTTCCCCCCCTTTTGTTTCTCACTCACGATCCCCAATTTCAAAAATTCCCAAAATACTCTCTCTCGACTGTAAGCAGCGGCAAGAGGGGACGACGGCTGGCAAAGAGGTGGAGGTCATCCAAATGATAGGAGAAAGTACAGAAGCTGTTGGTGCTGGTGTTGGAGGGGGATCTAGTGGCAATAAGATGTCAACACTGGGGGAGTATGGCATTAATTTGACAAAAATGGCAGAAGAGGTAGTTTGAGATTAAATTTATATGTTATTCGTATGAATGAATTTGCTCTTATTCATGAGTTGCTTAGTTAGCCAATTCTCTTGCATTGTTAGGGTAAACTGGATCCAGTTATTGGAAGGCAGCCGCAAATAAAACTTGTGACTCAAATTTTGGGTCAATGAACGAAAAATAACCCCTGCATTTTTGGAGAGCCTCAAATTTATATATGATTTTAGTGCCAATTTTATTTGTAGTGGAAAGATGCGCAAAAGTGTAGGGTTGTTTAGGGGTTTTATTGGGTAAAAATGTGTGAGTGGGGGGATTCCTTTTATTTTCCTGCTATAGCTCTGTTTGAACTTCCATTAGAGAATTGTCATTCTTTATTTATTTTATTTTATTTTTTCTGGGTAGAGATTTATCATTCTTACTAATGAAATACATGTTTAAGAAAATGGAACTTTCACCGTTCGCTTAATATGAAATGAGGGGGGAAGAAAGTTGTTTGCTTGACATAAACTCAATTATTTTGTTTTTAACTGGTAAATTGGCATTCTAATTCAATTTACATGTGTAACGCCCTCAAATTAACCCATTATATATATATCATTGACATGCAATATTTAAAGAAAACAATTCATTAATCCATTCATCAGAGTATTACTAAATAAAAGCGTTACATGTAACATCAAATTAAATGCCCTACGGGCTAACATCTTTCCAAGCCAACACTTGGACACAGAATATGAGTTCTAACTCAAATACAAATAAAGCCCTAGGCTTGAATGTTTACATGTAATATCAAATAAATAAATAACAACTAAACTAAATAGAGTCTTCAACTCCAATTCCTTCCAAGCTAAGTCCTTGGAGGTAGCTTATCACCTGAACCTGAAAATGATGTTCCCACAAAGGGTGAGCCACAGCCCAGTAGAAAAATACTAAACCAAATATAAGCATTGGATAAAGCTATAGCATTCAATAGATGGTTAACCAAGATAATCAATTATAACTTGATGTTGTCTCATGACACTAATGTCAATGACATGTTTCAATTCCCATTATTATCAATATGGCTCAGAACCTGGCCAAACTTACAACAGTGAACTATATATCACATTCACATTACTTCCAATATCAACAACACAGATGAGACTCAGGCTCATATCAAAACACTTCGTACTTCTCATTTGATACACATTTTAGTGCTGTATCAATAACATGTAAAAACACTTCAATATAATAAGCACACATAATAGTGATGCTAATGGAGTCCATCCCCTATCTCCTCCCAAACAAAAATCCGGTTTAGAGGTCCATCCCCTATCTTCCCCTAAACCGTGGAGTACATCCCCTATCTCCTCCCAAACAATATGCATATGCAATGCTTAATCAATACATGTATTTTCTGTATTAATTCAATAGTCTAAATTTATGACTTAAACAAATTGATTAGTTTCAATTTTCCCTAATCCACATGCAATGTCTACAACAAACACGACTATCCTCCACCGATAGCCCAAAACAGTTATTTCTAGACTGGAAATAAATATATCAACAATTCAATAGGCGAGTGATTTTAATTATCCAACTACACCATTTAATCAATGAATTCCTCAATTTCATGCATTTGACCAATTTCCCCAATTTCCTTAAATTAATTATACAAATTAATTTATTAATACAACTAGGGTTTTTCCCAAAATTACCAAAGTACTCCCAACATATCAAAATACCAAAACTTAGAACAAAACTTATAGGATGGAGTAGGAAATCCCTACCTCGAAGAAAATAACCCGAATGGAGAAGACGAAGATGAATACCCAAATTACAAAGTGCTCCAAACCACCAAACGTTCAGATTGAATGAAAGCCCTTGACTCACTCTATCTTTTTAATAAAGGACCAAGGTTAGATACTCACCCTAGGTAGATCAATTTTTAGAGAGAAGGCAGGTTTAGAGAGAGAGAAAGAGAGAGAGACTCTCAAGGGGCGGTTTTCTAAAAGTTAAGAAAGAAAAGTAGGTCAAAAAGTGATCCAAAAAGTGAAATCTCGGACTGATGTAGTCGACTCCCCGCTCGAGCGTGAAAATCCCCGCTCGAGCGTCAGACACAGACTCACGCTTGAGCGTGAAAAGAGCCGCTCAAGCGTCGATTGCACACTTCCAGAAATTTTGCAGGCGATGGTACCCGCTCGAGTGCCAAACTCTCCGCTCGAGCGGAGGGACTGCAGAGTAAAGTACTGGGAGATGGAAAAACACGCTCCAGCGTCAAAACTCCCGCTCGAGCGGATAAGCAACAACGAAGAGCCCGCTCGAGCGTTAAAACTTCCGCTCGAGCGTGAAGGCCAAAATCTGGACATCACCTTTTGGTTTCAAAGTGCAACCAACCTGTTTCAAACCTGCCCATCACAACCCAAGATTCAAATACAAAGAGGAAAGGCTAGAAGTGATAATGATACAAAAACAAGTCCACGGAACCAAGTCCAGAATACAGTATACAAAGGAAGGAAAAACCGGGATCGCTATAACATGTCTACTGCACATTGGCACTCTCATCAGCATTTGTTGAAGTGCATGGTTATTTTGATTTCATTTTTAGTGTTGCTGGGCCAACAAATTTTGTGGGTAATTTTTCCCTAGGGAAAGGTGGCCTATTGAATTGTAATTGCTTTTTGCCTGAGTGATTGGTTTCTGAATATCGTGTCACCCACACCCAATAGTTTTAAAGTTCATGTGAACTTTTACAAAGCTTTTATATTATTTTTTGGCATTACCAATATATAATACTTACCATTCTAACTGTTTGTTTGCGGGGGTGTGAAATGAGCCAAACTAGCTAGATGCTCAAGCTTGGCTTGACTAAACATAAACTATAAAGCTAGCTTAAGCATGCTAAAAATCTAACCGTCTTGGTTTGGATTGGAAGCGGTAATTACGAGATGTATGAGTTTTGGTGCTGTGAAAAATAGCATGAGAATAGTAATTGTGTTTATTTTGGCTTATCTTGATTTGCATGATTGGTTGGTGCACAGGTTAGGCTTGCCTAGAGGGGTTTAATGAGTGAAACAAAGGTTGGACAGATCTTTGAAAGGCTTAAAATTGCAAGAGAAGAAGAAAAAACTCTAGGCCTCGAACCTAGATTTCCAAATGCATCATCACATTTACTCTAGATTTGCACTACAAAATCCCATAAAAACATAAAGGTTTTATAAATTCTCTATATGATGTTGTCTATTGAATTAAAAGCATCACATATCTTTATATATAATCTTTACAAAAACTCCTAATTCCAGAAGAACTATTACTCCGGTGTGCAGAAACTAAGGACTTTGACTCCTAAAACCATATAAACCTCCTAAAACCATATTTGAATATCCAATACCATAAGACCCGTGGGTGGCTCTTACAATCTATGACCAGACAATTTTGACCAGTCAAATGGTATCTTAAGGGATAGGACAAGTAACATGCCAGCATTGTTACTTATCTGAAAATAGCTGTAACATGTTAAGATTGATTCATATATTCTCCTCTGCTTCCGCTTCTTGACATTCTTGTTATTTTATTTTTGTCATCTCAGAAAACTCTGTGGAAGACCTCTATTTTAACCTATACCTTAAATGACGAGAAACAATCTTTGTCATCTTTTTGAAGGCATCATTATGTAATGTTTGTTGAAAATCTTTTTGAAAAATTGTCTTTCTACAGTACCATTCCACCCAGATCTGCATCAGGATACAAGTGGATTTTCAAAAGTAATATCTACTTTGAAGAACCCAAAAATCATCTCTTGCAATGAAAGTGTTTAATGTAGTTCTTAAGTGATTGTTATTCATTTTTAACTACAGTGCAAAATATTATGGGGATATGTTTAATGATAGTTTCAATATCACTTTATTTTATTGAAATTTTTCCCGCCCCTCTTTTCTCTATTCTTGAAGCTTGCAAAGTTGTTCTCAATGGATAGAATGTCCTTTTTGGCTAGTTGTCAAAATCTTGTCCCTCGACCATGGGTGATTGATGATTTGGATTGTCACGACCCCATTCCGCCCCTAGTAGAATGGTGCCATGATGGCCAGTAATCCGAGATTACCAAAGGCCAACTTGCAAAGATTCACACACAAACAGAGCATACATATGGGGCTTACATGTGCGGAAGCAATAATTTAATTCTGATTGGTCCATAAGAGCCGTACATAAATCAAATGAATGACATGCATCATATCGAGGTCTTACAACTTGAATACAAATGAATAAGTACATATACATTTTGATCAAAAGGCTTCTCAAGCTGACATATGCAAAATACAATGAGTCACAAGCCAAGAAGCATAGTCTTCAAGATGCTATCAAAAGTATGAATCCAAAACATCATGCCAAACGCATCTAGGCGTCACCGCCGTCCTGCTCATCACCTACATATATATATATAGAGGGTGAGCTCGGATACTCAGTGAATGATATAATCAATAAAGGAGTTTGCATGAATGATATCCGAGATCTTTATCAAGCCAAGACACATCATATCTTGTACAAAATCAAAGGATAAATCAAGTTCGTCTAAAAATCTTTCAAGTCTCAAGGGATGCTTACTAGCATCAATAATACAAGAGATGACATAATCAAAGGTGCTACAAAAGTTTAGAGTCCCCTAGCACGTACGGACTTGTGCTACAAATGCTTATAGTCCCCTAGCACGTACGGACTTGTGCTACAAACGCTTATAGTCCCTTAGCACGTACGGACTTGTGCTACAAATGCTTATAGTCCCTTAGCACGTACGGACTTGTGCTACAAATGCTTATAGTCCCTTAGCACGTACGGATTTGTCAAGAATGTTATCAAAACCGAAACTAATACTTGATACACAAAATAGGGATAGCCATTCATGCGTAACAAATTTTTTCCAAAACAAGCAAGGCAAATCTTTATCAAATGTCATAACATAACTTTATTAAAAATACCACTCACATAGTTCTTCAAGCGTCGGGGTCAAAGCAAGAATCCAAGTCCTACAAACACATAGCAAAGTCTATTGAATGCACTCTCAAACAAGCTTCACATGAATGCAAATGATCTCGGCATTCCTTCAAAACTAAGTCGGACCAAAACAAAACACTGTTTCTCATCTCGGGAAAACATAATGGGCACCAACCAGGTCTTGGCCGAGGTCCCACACCTCCTTGCCGAGGTGTGGTCCCGATGGCCACATTCAAGGAAATGAAGTCGGGAAAATTTGGGTTGCCCTCTGCTGAAGAACATGAACATGAAGAACATGAAAAACATGAATGCTCAATCACAATTTGTTATTACGAAATCTGGGATTTCATGAGATGAGTTTGAAAACATGGACCTGGGTGCCCATACTTGAAGGTCTTATGAAGACAAACACGAAAACATGAATCTTGATGCTAGCTTACGGATCAAACAAGGCTTTTATTCAAGAACACATGAATATCACTTTCTATTTCTAAAACCAAACTTTAAATCAATGCATGGCTTACAAATCGTGCTCGATCATGCAATGCAGCTAGATGAACAATAAGAACAACAAGAGTAGATTAATATTCTAACCTTAAGACACGAGTCTAACGGCTCAAGGTGTGAAGATCAAGCTTGGAAATCTATTCCCTTTCTAAGAACTCTTCCTTCTTCCTAGAGCCTCTCTCTCTAAAAGACAAGGATATGATACAAAATGATGTGTTTCTCAACAGCTCACTGACTTAACCCTCTGTAGGGACATGTGGCACTGGCTGGTTGGCTCTTCTCAAAAAGGTGACTGAGTGAAAAGACAAGACTATGAAAAAGTGTGTTCAACAAGCAAGATGGCATAGGCACTCCGGAAGGTAATGATCTCGGCTAAGGATAAAGCTTCGGTGAGTAAGGTCTCAATGATCTCAGCTAGGAAGGACCACACTTGACTTAGCTATGCCACACCTCAGCCTAGATGTGCCACACCTCGGTCTAGGCCATACCAATCCAGGAACAAGATCACTAGGTGCAAGGGTAACATCTCGGCCTAGATAATACACATCTCGGCCTTGGTGATGAACACCTCGGCCTAGATAGTGACATCTCGGCCAATATGCCAAGGTGCGAGTGGAGGTTAACCAAAAGATTCCAAGATAGTCCTAGGTATAAAAGATTCAAAGGTGCGACCCAGGCTTAGGATGACCTCGGCTAAACTCACACCAAGCAAGGAACAAAGCATGCAGTAACACTTAGCAAAACAAAGACAAGATTTGAAATGCAAGCTTAACAAGACAAAATCGTAAAAATGCATGAGAGCATGACTAAGATGAAGTGAGGGTTGTAGGTTGTCATTTATATTAAAATGGGGCAGAAAATCTTGGAAAAAGGCAAGCTCTATATGCAAGTTGTTTTTAACTATGACTGTCATTTAAAAAGAAATATGTTTTTTTTGCCTGCACTAACCAGCTCATTTTTTTTTTTTTTTTTTTTTTTGTGGTAGGTTGTCATTTTTGTTGACAATTCTGGTGCAGATACGATTTTGGGTATATTGCCATTTGCAAGAGAGTTACTACGACGTGGAACGCAGGTTTGCTTCCAGAACCTTTTATTTTCCTGCTATGCAGCTAAAGTATCTGTTTGAACTTCCTTAGAGAATTGTCAGTTGTTTTATCCAGGTGTATTTTGAAGCCAAAGAAGGTGTTCTTTGAGAGGCATTTATGTACTTGCATATTTTGAGTGATAGATGCTTAGCTTATGTGTCATATGACCTATATTAATTCTTTGTTATTCTAATTGGAGCAATATACAATTGGAAAAAGTAAAGAATGGCTTCTGTTCTTGACTGCTGAATTTAGTTTCTTGTACATAACAAGGACTATTAGTGTAGAAAAAAACAACAGACCTATAATTCAAGCTTAGCACTCTCATTTTCAGCTTTGAACTCCCTCATTTTTAACTAATGCTTTCCGCTCCCATTTCTTAGTTTTTGCCGAAGACTAAAGGAGGAATTGCAAATGAAACAAGTGGAAATAATTGCAAAAATATAGATGTGCAATTTGATCTGTGCTCTGGTGTAAGTGAAAATTGTGACCTTATGTAGGACTTAGACTATGCATTTTGTGTTATTATGTTGCTCAATATTTAATTATGTCAATTTCATTCTCCAAGTATTAAATGAGTTAAATTGGTCTCTATGAATAATCTTATAGTATTTATCATTAGAATAAAAACAAAAAATTTATGTTTTTGAAAAAAGTAGCCTTTTACAGATTGACTTAATTAAAATATTATGGATCAAAATGACCCAAGATACATTTTGAACCAGAAGTGTAATTAACATTCTTTTGTTGCAATGTAATTTCTTTATTTGATGCTAACAAAAAAAATGTTGATGTGGGATTTGATGACTAACGAAAAAAATATTGTATTTGATGCTATAGTAATTTTTATGTTTTTTTGTAATTAACATTAACACATAATTATATTGTCATTAATTATTTTTATTTTTATTTTTCAGATATTTCTCATGTAGGAGTGTGATTCTTGTGGAATGGATACCTATGGAGAATGTGGCTAACTTTTGTTTTTGTTATCTACGAAGAATGATGAGAAAAACATTTAATTTTGGTTTATGTTATTTTGAATTATGAACAAAATCATGTATTTAAACATTATATATGTATTATGGAACATTATGTAGTGGGATAATTTTGTTGATGTGTAATTATGAATGGAAGAATATTTTATTATGGAGAAATTATTATTTTTATACAGAAATTTTTATATTATTATGCAATTATTATGGAGAAATTTTAATATTTTTAATAATTTTATTGCAGGATGTTTTTTTCTTTTCTGTGACGGCACTACACCATCGTAAAAAACAGAAAATTTTAATATTTTTATTGATTTGGTTACAGGTTTTACTTTTTGCGACGGCACTAAACTGTCACAAAAAATAGAAATTTTATTATTTTTTTAATACTTTTGCGACGGCAGTACACCGTCGCAAAAAATAGAAATTTTCATATTTTTAATACTTTTTGCGACGGCACCACATCGTCGCAAAAACAGTGTTCTTGCCGCTTCAAAAAAAAAAGACTATTAGCGACGACATTTTTTTCTGCCTCAAATAACATTTTTAGCGACGGTAAAATAGTGCCGTCGCAAAAAGTCTAGAAATTTTAAACATTGTTAGCGACTGCAAAGTGCCGTCGCAAAAGGCAAAAATGCCGTCGCAAAACATGCAAAAACTCTTTTGCAACACCCCCAGTTGCGACCCCCCTCTTGTTGTTGCAAAAAGTCATTTGCCGTCGCAAAAAGTTTTTTGCGACGGCATTAGGAGTATTAGTGATGACATTTTACCGTCGCAAAAAACTGAGATTTTAGTAGTGTTATAATGGTGAACTACCACGTTTTGCGATAGTGATGTGTATTCATTATTGGGACCATCTGTGTATTTTAGTCCAGGGAAATTATTCCACTATGTGTGGCGACTCTGGCGACTAGGAACAGATTTGGGTTGGACCGTGAACTTGTGGGTTTTTTTTTTTTTTTTGTTCATTTTTGATGAACATTTTATGAAAAAAATTGGGTTTTAGAATCTACATGACTATATGGACAAAACAAGTTATAAAAAAAAAAGAAAAACAATTCATTAAAAATAAAAGTGAAAATAAGTTGGTGATGTTTTTAGATCATTCTACATTAGATACACAAAAAATGTAAAATCTTTGACGCAAAGTTTTAGTTCAAGTGTTCAAGCCATCTATCAACTTTACCATCATCCAACCACTTTGGTGCCCTCGCTTGAGTCATAAGCTAATGCTACTTGGCTCGGCAATTATTAGATGTCTCAATCACATCGTATATGTAAACATTATGCGTTGTTGTTAAACGATGTGGGATAAGTTCACGATTACACTACTACCAATATTTCAACTTTATACTATCTATTTTCTAATTAGATTATGAACTATGGAGGATGGATTTAGGATTCTACTACTATCAATATTTAAACTTCACGCTATCACTTTTCTAATGAGATTATGTTTCCTTCTTTTCCGTGGTAGCCACCATCGTCCTCCACCATCACCGAACCCTCTCTTGTCGAAGCTTTTAAGTATTTATTGTTCTTTGAGTCTATTTTGAATTTTTTTTTGAAAAAAAATCAGATCGAAGTGGTAAATTTTGTAAACATTAAAATTAAAATTATTTTTTTAATATAAATTTCTTATTATTTTTTGAAAATACTGTTGAATTTTAATTTTTTGTAATGAAAATGTAGTGGAACTGGGGTGAGTATTTGGGTTTTTTTTTTGTGTCATTTTTAATGATTTTTTTTCTAAAATTTTTGAAAAACTTTGCGTTTTGGAATATACTAGACTACGTGGACCAAACAAGTTATAAAAAACAATGAAAAACAATTCATTAAAAAAAAGTGATAATAAGTTGGTGATGTTTTTAGATCATTCTATACTAGATACACAAAAAATGTAAAATCTTTGACACAAATTTAAAAAATATTATATTCAAAAAGGGGGGACGGGGGTTATATAGTTGCCAAACCCACCAAATGCCGTTGATTGAAATACAAAAAACCATCATTTTTATGTTGCGTAATCATCACCAAGGACTGATCCACAAGATGCAAAATTATATATATTTAGATTTTCAAATTTTCAGGACCTATCCTTGATCATAACAATTTTAATTTATTTATTTTATATATGAAAAAAAATTCCATCCTTGATCATCACAATGTTAATTTTTTATTTTCTATATGTAAAAAAAAATAAAATAAAATAAAATAAATAAAAAGAAAAAAGAAAAAGAAGTGGTTGTCTAATGACTTAACTCGACAACCTAAAGGTAGCCAGAACCTACAGGTTCACTGGTCTAGCCTGAGTTCAAGTTTTGAAGCCATCTATCAACTTTACCATTATCCAACCACTTTGGTGCCCTCACTTGAGTGATTTGCTAAGGCTACTTAGCTCAACGATTATTAGATCTCTCAATCACATCTTATATTTAAACATTATGCGTAGCTTTTAAACGATGTGGGATAAGTTTATGATTATACTACTACCAATATTTAAACTTTACACTATCTTTTTTCTAATTAGATTATGAACAATGTGGTATGGATTTATGATTCTACTACTACCAATATTTATACTTTACCCTATCACTTTTCTAATAAGATTATGTTTCCTTCTTTTCCGTAGTAGCCGCCATCGTCCGCCACCATTACCGAACCCTCTCTTGTCAAAGCTTTTAAATATTTATTGTGCTTTGAATATATTCTGATTTATTTTTTTGAAAAAAAAAATCTAATCAAAGTGTCAAATTTTCTAAATATTAAAATTAAAATTATTTTTTAATTAAATTTGTAATTATTTTTTGAAAATACTACTGAATTGTAATTTTTCGTAAAAAAAAAACTTAGTGGAACTGCAGTAAGTATTTGTGGTTTTTTTTTTTTTTTTGTTCATTTTTGATGAACGTTTTTTGAAAAAACTTTTCGTTTTAGAATCTACGCGACTATATGGACCAAATAAGTTATAAAAAAATGAAAAAGAATTCATTAAAAATAAAAGTGAAAATAAGTTGGTAATGTTTTTAGATCATTCTACACTAGATACACAAAAAATGTAAAATCTTTGAACCAAATTTAAAAAATATAATATTCAAAAGAAAAAAAAAATGAGTTTTTTTGGTTAGTTGCAAACCCCACCAAATGTTATTGATTGAAATAGAAAAAATCAACATTTTTATGTTTTTTAAGTATATTTGGATTTTCAAATTTTCAAGATCCATCCGTGATCATAACAATACTAATTTATTTATTTTATACATGAAAAATAAAAGTCCATCCTTGATCATCACAATATTAATTTTTTATTTTCTACTACACGTTAAAGAAAAAAAAAAGGTGGTTGTCCAACGACTTAAACTAAAGCCATAGCCGGGGAACCTACAGGTTCACTAGTCTAGCCTGAGTTCAACTATGCTGGTCTAGCCTGAGTTCAAGCGTTGAAGCTATCTATCAACTTTACCATCATCCAACCACTTTGGTGCCCTCACTTGAGTCATAAGCTAACGCTACTTAGCTCGGCAATTATTAGATGTCTCAATCACCCCTTATATTCAAACATTATGCATTGTTTTTAAACGATGTGGGATAAGTTTATGATTATTCTATTAATAATATTTAAACTTAACACTATCTCTTTTCTAATTAGATCATGAACGATGTGGGATGAATTTACGATTCTACTACTACCAATATTAAAACTTTACACTTTCTCTTTTCTAATGGCATTCTACACTAGATACACAAAAAATGTAAAATCATTGACACAAATTTAAAAAATATAATATTCAAAACAAAAAAGAGGGGGGGGGGGGTTTGTTAGTTGCCAAACCCACCAAATGTTATTGATTGAAATAGAAAAACCCATCATTTTTATGTTATGTAATCATCATCAAGGACTGATCCACAAGATGCAAAAGTATATATTTAGATTTTCAAATTTTCTGGATCCATCCTTGATCATAATAATTTTAATTTATTTATTTTACATATAAAAAAAATTCCACCCTTGATCATCACAAAAATAATTTTTTATTTTCTACGTGTGAAAAAAAAGAAGGTGGTTGTCCAATGACTTAACTCAGTAACCTAAAGCTAGCCACAACCTATAGGTTCACTGGTGTAGCCTGAGTTCAAGTTTTGAAGCCATCTTTCAACTTTACCATTATCCAACCACTTTGGTGCCCTCGCTTGAGTCATAAGCCAACGCTACTTAGCTCGGCGATTATTAGATGTCTCAATCACATCTTATATTTAAACATTATGCGTTGCTTTTAAATGATGTGGGATAAGTTTACGATTATACTACTACCAATATTTAAATATTGCACCATCTCTTTTCTAATTAGATTATGAACAATGTGGGATAGATTTACAATTCTACTACTACCAATACTTAAACTTTACCCTATCTCTTTTCTAATGAGATTATGTTTCCTTCTTTTCCGCACTAGCCACCATTGTCCGCCACCATCAGAGTGTTAAATTTTTTAAATATTAAAATTAAATTTATTTTTCAAATAAATTTCTAGTTATTTTTTCAAAATAATATCGAATTTTAATTTTTCGGAAAGAAAACTTAGTGGAACTGCGGTATGTATTGCGGTTTTTTTTTTTTTGGTTCATTTTTGATGAACTTTTTCAAAAAAAACTTTGCGTTTTAGAATCTACTCGACCACATGGACCAAATAAGTTATAAAAAAAATGAAAAACAATTCATTAAAAATAAAAATGAAAATAAGTTGGTGATGTTTTTAGATCATTCTGCACTAGATACACAGAAAATGTAAAATCTTTGAGGCAAATTTAAAAAATATAATATTCAAAAGATAAAAAAAAAAATGAGTTTTTTTGGTTAGTTTCCAAACCCACCAAATGTTATTGATTGAAATAGAAAAAATCATCATTTTTAAGTTTTGTAATCATCACCAAGGACTGATCCACAGGGTGCGAAAGTATATTTAGATTTTCAAATTTTCAAGATCCATCCATGATCATAACAGTACAAATTTATTTATTTTATACATGAAAAATAAAACTCCATCCATGATCATCACAATATTAATTTTTTATTTTTACTACACGTAAAAAAAGAAAAAAAAAAGTGGTGGTTGTCCAATGACTTAAACTAAAGCTATAGCCAGAGAACCTACAGGTTCACTGTCTACCCTGAGTTGAACTAGGCTCGCCACAACTCACAGGTTCACTGGTCCAGCCTGAGTTCAACTAAGCTGACCACAACCTACAGGGTTTAACTAAGCTAGGTAGAACCTAGAGGTTTACTCGGTCTAGCCTGAGTTCAACCAAGCTAACTCGAACCTAGTTGTTTACTCGGTTTAGCCTGAGTTCAACCAAGCTAGCTAGAACCTACAGGTTTGATAGTCTAGCCTGAGTTCAAGCGTTGAAGCCATCTATCAACTTTACCATCATCCAACCACTTTGGTGCCCTCACTTGAGTCATAAGCTAACGCTACTTAGCTTGGCAATTATTCGATATCTCAATCACCCCTTATATTCAAACATTATGCGTTGTTTTTAAAAGATGTGGGATAAGTTTACGATTATACTACTACCAATATTTAAACTTTACACTATCTTTTTTCTAATTAGATTATCAACGATGTGGGATAGATTTACGATTCTACTACTACCAATATTTAAACTTTACCCTATCTTTTTTCTAATGAGATTATGTTTCTTTCTCTTTTGTAGTAGCCGCCATCGTCTGCCACCATCACCGAACTGTCTTTTGTCTTCCCCACCTACAAGGACCAACTACCATAGGGAGAGAGAGGTTGAGAGAAAAGAAAAAAAAAAAAAAAAGAGGTTGCAAACAAGGAAGAACTTTTGGGTGTGTGGTAGGTCTCTATCTTTCTTCTTCTCTTTGTTTTTGTTCTTTATCTTTACTCTATTATTATTTAGTTCATTGATGGAGAGGTTGTAGGTTTATGTATTTTGTATACATATATACAGTTAGAAATCTGAGGAGTTAAATTCATGTATAAAGAATGGGTATAATTCTTAGTCCAAAAATTCTGCACAGAATCACGAACTTTAAAAATCAAGAAACCATATCAAACGAATGAATTTTGAACTGAAATTTTTACAGTAGATTAATTACATATTGAATTGCATATCTAAAGTTTTTCATAATTTTTGGGAGTCAAAATCCATATAAACTGTTGTGTTCAAATCTAGCCAGAAAACTAGTTTAAAACAATAAATTCGGGAGTGTCGTTCTCTTTGGTTATAAATCCAAAAATTATCAAATTAGTGTCACTAGAACCGGTTAGACCTTGAAGAACATGAACATATGTATTATTTAAGAGTAACGGTGAGTGGGGTTGAGCTGTGTTAGTGCGCTTTAGTGTGAGATACTTAATTTATTATTCTCTTTAGTATTTTTAAATTAGTAGTGACGTGTAGTCTTCATACTTGGTTCAGGGCACTAGTTGGACTTTCATACTCTATTCAAGGATTATATTATTTTGTTTTCAGGTGAGTAGTTTCATATTTTTATAAATGTTACCCTACTTTGAATTGTTGCAAAATTAAATTGTTATTTCAGGACTAAACTGTTTTGATAGAATTATTATATTATCAATGGAATCAAATTATTTCTGAAACATGTGTAATCTTAGCATACTGTAAACTATTTGTTTTGGTCTCTTGTTTATAATGGTGAAATACCACGTTTTGTGATACTGATGTGCATTGATTGTTGGGACCATCTGTGTATTTTAGTCCAGGGAAATTATTCCACTGTGTGTGGTGACTCAAGCCACTAGGGAACAAATCCAGGTTGGGCCGTGAACTTGTGGGTTTTTTTTTTTTTTTGGTTCATTTTTTATGAACTTTTTTTTAAAAAAAGGTGGCGTTTTTGAATCTACGCGACTATATAGACCAAATAAGTTATAAAAAAAATGAAAAACAATTCATTAAAAATAAAAGTGAAAATAAGTTGGTGATGTTTTTAGATCATTCTACACTAGATACACAAAAAATGTAAAATCTTTGATGCAAATTGAAAAAATATAATATTCAAAAGAAAAAAAAAAATAGTTTTTTTTGGTTAGTTGCCAACCCCATGAAATGTTATTGATTGAAATAGAAAAAATCATCATTTTTATGTTTTGTAGTCATCACCAAGGACTGATCCACAGGGTGTGAAAGTATATTTAGACTTTCATATTTTCAAGATCCATCCATGATCATAACAATACAAATTTATTTATTTTATACATGAAAAATAAAAGTCCATCCTTGATCATCACAATATTAATTTTTTATTTTCTACTACACGTAAAAAATAAAATAAAATAAAAGTGGTTGTCCAATGGCTTAAACTAAAGCTATAGCCAGGGAACCTACAGGTTTACTAGTTTAGCCTGAGTTGAACTATGTTGGCCACAACCTGAGTTCAAGCGTTGAAGCCATCTATCAACTTTACCATCATCCAACCACTTTCGTGCCCTCGCTTGAGTCATAAGCTAACGCTACTTAGTCCAGCAATTATTAGATGTCTCAATCACATCTTATATGTAAACATTATGCGTTGTTTTTAAACGATGTGGGATAAGTTTTCTGTAACGCCCTCAAAACAAACCCATAAATCATACAATCTTGACATGCTTAGACATAAGAGAGTAAAGCATAATTTCATTAATCAGAGTGTTCATTACAAAAGTATTACAAGTTGACATCAAAAGTAAATGCCTACGGGCTTACAGCTTTCCAAGCCAACACTTGGTTACAAAATAAGAGTACTAACTCTAAACACAAAATAAGCCCTTGGCTTGATTTACATGTAGTACACAATTAATCACAAAAAGAGAAGCCTTCAACTTCTACAACCTCCCAAGCTAAGACTTTAGAGGCGGCATATCACCTGCACCTGAAAATAATGTCCCATATAGGATGAGCCAACGCCCAATAGAGATATGCTAAACATAGTATGAGCAATAACTAAAACATGAGCATTCGATAAATGTTAACACTGATTAACCAACTTTCAGCACAATCCAATTCCATGACAGATATGCTTCATTTTACTTTCCTTTACGTAACCAATTTTCAATTCATAAACATGGCTCAGAACCTGGCCAAACAATTAAATGAGATTACAACTCATAACAACAATACTTTCATTTCAGATGAGATAACAAGTCATATCAAAACACTTCCATACTTCGCAATAGATACACATATTTGTTGTATCAATATCATATTAAAACACTTACATACTTCACAATAGATACACATTTTTGTGATGTATCAATGGAGTCCATCCCCTATCTCCTCCCAAATAATATCTGGTTTAGGAGTCCATCCCCTATCTCCTCCCAAACCGTGGAGTACATCCCCTATCTCCTCTCACACAATACAATGTATATAAACAATTATCATATACATGATCAATCAATACACATATTTGATGTATTATTTCAATCGTCATATTCAATGACATATTCAATCGATTAGTTTTAATTCACCTAATCATCATGCAGTGTCTACAACAATCAAGACTATCCTCCACTGATAGCCCAAACCAATTATTTCTAAACAGATAATAAATACATCAACAGATAAATTATCAGCATTTTCAAAAGTGAGCGATTAATAAATCTAACTCCACCATTCGGTCTCATCTTAAGCCAATTTCATCATTTCCATCCCAATTTCATTATCTCATAATAAATATCATTAATTTCACAAATGACCCAATTAATCCCAACTAAGGTATTTTTCCCTTTTTCTCAATATTGACCCAAAGGTCCAAATATCATCAATAGACCTCAATAATTTCATTTTAAGGCCCAAATACACATGCATAGTTCAATGGAACAAAAACCCCTCTTTACACATTTTAAGGTTTGAAACCCTAACTCCAAAACTTTCCCAAATACAACATTAAATCAAAATGACTACAAGCTTATGTCAAAGATTATAGTGATCCTGGTTTCCCTTTTCTTTAATTGTTGTATCCAGACTTAGGTTCCGTGGAGTTAGTTGCTGTGTGCGTCTTATTTACATCCTTTACTCCTTGTGTTCGAGTCTTGGGTTGTGTTGGGCAGGTTTGAAACAGGATGGTTGAACTTGGAAACCAAGAGTAGTTGCCCAGATTTTGGCCTTCACGCGCGAGCGGGGATTTTGACGCTCGAGCGGGCCCTTCGTTGTTGTCTGTCCGCTCGAGCGGAGTTTTCCATCTTCCAGTATCTCCTCTGCAGTGATGTACGCTCGAGCGGGATGTTGTGTGTGACGCTCCAGCGGGAGAGTTGACGCTCGAGCGGAGACCTGGTTCTGTAAAAGTTCTGGAAGTGTGTATCCTCCGCTCGAGCGGGATTGTTGACGCTCGAGCGGGAGTCTGTGAGTGACGCTCGAGCGGGGCTTTGGACGCTCGAGCGGGGCGACTGGGTTAATGCTCCGTGTTTTGATCTTTTAAATCACTTTTTCCACTTCTCTTCTCTCTCTTACTTTTTCAAAAACACCATTGTTGAGCCTCTCACTCTAGAGCTCTACCTTCTCTCTAGGTATTGATCTAGTAGGAGTGATTTCCTCACCTTTGGCTTTTACAAAAAAGTTGTTGATCGTCGAGAGCTATCTTTTGATCCGAATAGTTCGTGGTTTGGAGCATTTTCATTTCCATCATCTTCTTGGTTGGGTGTCATTCTTTGAGGTAGGGATAACCTACTCCTTACTATGAGCTTTGTCTTTAAATTTTAGTATTTTGAGATGTTGGGGTTGGTTTGGTAATTTTGTGAAAGTTTGGGGCTTTTGTATAAATTTACAAAAGTTGGGGCTTTAGCTATATAAAGCCTAGATGCATGTTTGGCGTGGAAAAAAAAAAGTGAAATTAATGTTAAAACATTAATGAAAATGGAACCTAAGGGTTGTAATGTTAATTATGGAAAATGCCCTAATTACATTGGTTGATTAATTTGTATAATTAATTGTTGGAAATGAGGAATTGAATTGAGAATGTGGAAATTGGAAAGGGAAAGGGGTTAAGGGGTGTAGTTGGATTATTTATCGCTCACCTGGTTGAAATGTTGATTGTATATCCATTGTTGCATTTATTTATTTTTTTGTATAGAAATAACTGCTTTGGGCTATCGGTGGAGGATAGTCTTGATTGTTGTAGACAATGCATGATGATTAGGCAAACGGAAACTAATCACTGGAATGAGTCATTGAGTATGATGATTGAAAGAACACGTTAAATTTATGTGTTGTGTGATGATGTGTATAATTATTGTTTATATGCATTGTGTTGTGTTGGAGGAGATAGGGGATGTATTCCACGGTTTAGGGGAAGATAGGGGATGGACCTCTAAACCGGATGTTGTTGGGAGGGGATAGGGGATGGACTCCGTAGATAGAGCTCTTATGCTTATCTAGTGATGTATTGACAGAGCTCAGATGCTTGTCATTGGAAGTGTGATAGTGCTCATATGCATATCTGTGGAATCGATGATATAGCTTGTATGCTTATCTGTTGGTATGTGATATAGCTAGTATGGTTATCTATTATGAAATGGGGAAGTGCTTGATATGAATTACTGTCTCATATGAGTTGTCTGGCCAGGTTCTGAGCCATGGTTATAAAATGAGAATTGAAAGGAACTGGAAAATGAATTGTAACATGGAATTATATGTCATGAAACTGTAAAGTGTGATAAGAGAAAGTATCACTGTTGGCCATCTATCAACTGCTAATCTTTTAGTCATTGTTCATATTTGGTTTAGTGTATTTCTACTGGGCTGTGGCTCACCCTATATGGGAATATCATTTTCAGGTACAGGTAGCATGCCACCTCCAAGGGCATAGCTTGGGAGGCTAGAGGCGGACACACTGTTGTTGTCTTAATTCTTTTTGATGTATTTCATGTAAATTCAAGCCAAGGGCTTAATGTGTAAATAAGTTAGTACTCTTTTATTGTAACCAAGTGTTAACTTGGAAAGCTGTAAGCCCGTAGGGCATTTGCTTTTGTCGGTAACATGTAATACTTTTTGTAATGGAACTCTGATGAATAGAGGAATGTGGAGTTTTTATGTATCAATGCATGTCTTTATTGACGGGTTTAATGTTATTATTTTGAGGGCGTTACAACTTGGTATCAGAGCGTACCGGGTTCGAATACTTTGGGTACGTGGGAAGTGATTAGGATCACAATGGGTTTGTCTCGCTTGATAGAGACTTAGATGTAGTGTTATATGTTACATGCTTAATTGATAACATGCTTAGGTGACTATGTGGGTATGGGATTTAGTTTCAAGGATGTTGATTGGATCCTTGGGTTTCTATGAGTCTTGTTGGAAAGGCACTTGATCAATGCTGTTTCTAACCGGAACTCTAGTAACGCCTCGGGACTATCATTATCCGGAGATGAAATTCGTAAGTGCTTATGTGTTTATGTGCTTACATGGAATGAATTACAGTTGTCCATGCATTAGGACGTGATTGTTTAGTTTTGGCACATTTGTGAATGTGCTAACGTTCTGTATTACCTTTATTAGGATGTCAGGGCGAGGAAGAGGTGCTAGGCGTGGTAGGCCTGCGAGGCAGGAAATACCTTTACCGGATGATATTCCGGCAGTGCAGGAGGGTGTTGGTCAGGCCAACGTGGCCGAGCCAGCGGGCCAGCAGGCTATGAGTGCCTTGGCACGAGAGATAGCAGGGGCTTTGGGTATTCTCAGGGCTGGGAATCAGGCAGCTGAGGCAGGGCCTTCTTTCTTGAAGAGGGAGTTTTTCCGGTCTAACCCAGACGAATTTGTTGGAGATCCGAAGGAACCACTGAAGGCTGACGAGTGGTTGGAACAAATGAGTAAGACGTTCGAGATGCTTGGCATCGAGGACGGGGCACTGAAAGTGACCTTGGTATCCTTCCAGCTGAAGGGAGATGCGGGTCAATGGTGGAAGTATGAGAAGGCTCGTGTCGGTGGTACATGGGAGGCGTTTGTGAATGCTCTCCAGGAGAGGTTCTTATCTGCAGTGGCTAGGGAGAAGCTGAGGGATCAGTTTAGCCGGCTTAATCAGCAGGGTATGTCTGTGGCAGAGTTTGAGGCCACTTTCACTAGTTTGTCCAGGTTTGCACTTGAGTTGGTGGCGTCCGAAGAACGCCGTTGCTATGAGTTTGAGCGGAAGTTGAGGCGGGGCCTCAAGTTGAGGGTTGGTGGGTCTTACATCCGAGAGTATAGACATTTAGTGGATGCTGCAGCTCATATGGAGCTTATGATGCAGGAGGAGGATGAGGGGCAGAGAGGCTCCAAGAGGAGCCAAGATGGTCAGGGTGATGGCAGGAGACAGAGGGGTCCTAATCGTCAGCAGTCTCAAGGTGGTTTGGCTAGGTCGACCTTTCCAGTGCCGAGTGCAGGCTCTGGGAGAGGTAGTCAGGGGGATTTTACCTGTTACAAGTGTGGCCAGCTGGGTCACAAAGTTTCAGTTTGCCCATAGAAGGGAGGGGGTCAGCGAGCTGCTTCTTCTTCAGCTAGACCTCAGGGCCAGAGTCAGGGTAGGGGCCAGCCTTTGTCTTGCTATCAGTGTGGGCAGCCTGGGCACCTGAAGAGGTATTGCCCGCAGCTGGATGCAACTTCAGGAGCGTCTGGTTCTAGACAGACGCAGAGTTTTCAGCTAGCTCAGTCTGTGCAGGCCTCGAGGGCCAATCCGGGGGCTTCATCGTCCCAGTCAGTGCAACAGTCGTATGCTCCGAGGGGTGAGCAGGTGGATCAGGGGCCTGCAGGGCGCGTGTATGCTGTTACCGCGCAGGACCTAGTACCGGCTCCATCAGTAGTGAGAGGTACTTTTTTGTTTTGCAACTCAGTTGCTAGTGTGTTGATTGACACGGGTGCATCTCATTCTTTTGTATCTGCTGCATTTGCATCTGTTTTAGAGTTGGAGTTAGCACAGTTAGCATCTCCTATTTGTGTAGTGTCACCTCTTGGGGGTGAACTGATCTTGAAACAAGGTATTAGAGGTTGTGATATAAAGGTCACCGACCATAAGCTTCCTTTTCCATTTGTGGTCATGCCCATGAAGGGTTTTGATGTTATTTTGGGTATGGACTGGCTATCGTCATACCGGGCCGTTATCGATTGCTACCGCCAGAGGGTCACGTTATGTACCTTGAACGGGGAGTGGTTCCATTTCTTGGGAGACCAGATTGGTAGTGTTTTGCCACCGGGGTATGATTCGCGAGGGCAGAGTGAGCTTAGTGGTCTACTTGCTAGCTTTGAGAGTGGTGAGTGTGATGAGACCCAGCTTGTGTTGCCGAGGGTGGTTTGTGAGTACACGGATGTCTTTCCCGAGGACCTTGTTAGTTTACCACCTCACCGAGAGATAGAGTTCTCTATTGATCTAGTGCCCGGCACGGCGCCGATTTCTATGGCACCTTACCGTTTTGCTCCAGCAGAGTTGGTTGAGTTGAAAGTTCAGCTCCAGGAATTGTTAGATGAGGGTTTTGTTCGCCCTAGTGTTTCACCGTGGGGAGCACCGGCCCTCTTTGCTAAAAAGAAAGATGGTGCCTTGAGATTGTGTGTAGACTACCGGAAGTTGAATCGGGCTACGGTCAAGAATAAGTACCCTATGCCCCGTATAGATGATCTGTTTGACCAGTTGAAGGGTTCTCGTTGTTTCTCTAAGATAGACTTGAGATCGGGTTACCACCAGTTGAGGGCCAGGGAGGAGGATATTCCTAAGACGGCATTCCGTACGCGGTATGGCCATTTTGAGTTTCTGGTGATGCCATTCGGGCTTACCAATGCGCCGGCAGTCTTTATGGACTTGATGAACCGGATCTTCCGGGAATTCTTGGATCGATTTGTAGTCATTTTCGTGGACGACATTCTTATTTATTTGTCTTCAGAGGAGGAGCACGAGGCACACTTGAGAGTGGTGCTTGAGTTACTTAGAGCCCATAGGCTGTATGCCAAGTTTGGGAAGTGTGAGTACTGGCTGAGGGAAGTCAAATTCTTAGGCCACGTGGTATCTGGGGAAGGGGTGTCTGTTGATGCATCCAAGGTTGAGGCAGTGCAAGATTGGGCACAGCCTAAGAGTGTGTTTGAGATCCGCAGTTTTCTGGGATTAGCTGGGTATTACCGTCGGTTTGTGAAGGATTTCTCTAGGTTAGCTTCGCCTTTGACTAGACTGACTTGGAAGGGAGTCAAATTTGTGTGGGGTGAGACTTGTGAAATGTCGTTCCAAGAGTTGAAGGTTAGATTGACCACCGCTCCGGTTTTGATTATTCCGGAGAGAGGGTTGGGTTACGCGGTTTATTGTGATGCCTCACGAGAGGGTTTGGGTTGTGTGTTAACGCAAGAACAAAAAGTGGTAGCTTATGGCTCACGTCAGTTGAAAATACACGAGAAGAATTACCCTACGCACGACCTAGAGTTAGCAACCGTGATCTTTGCCTTGAAAATTTGGAGGCACTACCTTTATGGTGAGAGGTTCGAGGTGTTCTCGGACCACAAGAGTTTGAAGTACCTGTTTACACAGAGGGACTTGAATTTGAGGGAGAGGAGATGGATGGAGTTCATTGAGGACTACGATTTTGAGTTGCACTATCACTCGGGAAAGGCCAATGTTGTGGCCGATGCCCTTAGTAGAAAATCCATTAGTGATGTAGCTTGTATTGCCATCCGGGAATGGGAGATGATGAGTGCACTTGGTGAGTTTGATTTGCTACTGGGCGAATCCGTTGAGGCTGTGGCCTTGTTTTCCGTTGTTGCGTAGCCTACACTTGTGATTAGAGTGTTAGAGGCGCAGAGAGGTGACCTTGAGGTAGAGTCCTTCCGAGAGAAGATCTCTGGTGGGAAAGTTGAGAAGGGTTTGACGGTGTATCCCGACCAGAGTGTGAGATACCGAGACCGTTTATTTATGTCGGAGTCTTGCCGAGAGGAGGTACTCCGAGAGTTTCATCATTCGCGCCATGCGGTGCATCCGGGAGGTACTAAGATGTATCGGGATTTGGGTCGCCAGTTTTGGTGGCGGGGTATGAAGAGAGATGTGGCTGTTTTCGTATCGAAGTGCCTTACTTGCCAGCAAGTGAAGGCCGAGTATCAGAGGCCAGCGGGTTTGTTGCAACCCTTGCCTGTTGCCGAGTGGAAGTGGGAGCATGCCACTATGGACTTCGTTGTAGGTCTTCCGAGGACTCAGCGGGGTAGTGATGCTATTTGGGTGGTTGTAGACCGGTTGACTAAGTCGGCGCACTTCATTCCTATGCGCGTGAGAGATTCGGTAGATCATCTCGCCGACTTGTATATTCGGGACATAGTGAGATTGCACGGGGTCCCAGTGACGATCGTCTCAGATAGAGATCCTCGTTTTACTGCTAGGTTGTGGCAGAGTTTGCAGAGTGCCTTGGGCACTAAGTTGACCTTTAGTACGGCCTATCATCCTCAGACTGACGGGCAGTCCGAGCGTACTATTCAAATCCTTGAGGATATGCTTCGAGGTTGTGCCCTTGACTTCAGTGGGACGTGGGAGAGGCACTTACCGTTGGTGGAGTTTGCCTACAACAACAGCTTTCAGTCTAGTATCTGCATGGCACCGTTTGAGGCCTTGTATGGCCGACCGTGTAGGTCTCCAGTGTGTTGGGCCGAGGTGGGTGATGCACCTTTGTTGGGTCTGGAGTTGGTTAGGGAGACGACGGAAAAAGTTGAACTTATCCGAAGGAGGGTTGTTACAGCCCAGAGTCATCAGAAATCTTATGCTGACCGTAGGAGGAGGCCTTTGGCGTTTGAGATAGGTGATCATGTCTTTCTGAAGATATCACATAGGCGAGGTTTGATGAGGTTTGGGAAGAGTGGGAAGTTATCCCCTCGGTTTATTGGTCCTTTTGAGATCCTTGAGAGGATTGGCGAGGTTGCTTACCGTTTAGCCTTGCCGCCGCAGTTGTCCGGAGTACATGACGTGTTTCATGTGAGTATGCTTCGGAAGTATGAGCCGGATCCATCGCACGTGTTGGATTGGACCGACTTGGAGGTAGATGAGGATGCCTCGTATGAGGAGAGACCGGTTTGGGTCTTTGACAGGCGGGATCAAGTCCTGCGTGGCAAGACTATTCCTTTGGTAAAGGTTTTGTGGAAACATCACGGAGTGGAGGAAGCCACTTGGGAACGTGAGTTGGAGGTCCGCGAGAAATATTCGGACTTGTTTGTTGATGAGTAATGTTGTGTTTAAAGTTTGTAATGTTATTGGACTTAAGAGCTTCATATATGTCTTAAGTTGTAAAACATTGGTAATGTTTTGGTTTAACGGAAGTATGTTGTAGAACTTACCTTGATATGGGAAGTTGATTATGATATTGCATATGTTGGCCTTATTGTAGAATTGGAGTTGTATCATGTATATTGATTATGATATGAACTGTGAACCATGCATGTTGGAAATGGTTGAAAATGGAAGAAAATTGCATGTTGATAATGCACTTGTAATATTTGTTGTGAAATGCCTCTTGAAAAGAGATGGAATTGACCAGTAATGGGTCGGGTTGTTTAATATTATGTTGTCATATTATTGAGAATGGATAAAACCTGTTTTTTTTTTTTTGAAAAACTTGTGTTTAATTTCGGGGATGAAATTCTTTAAGGGGGGGAGGTTATAGCGATCCCGGTTTCCCTTTTCTTTAATTGTTGTATCCGGACTTTGGTTCTGTGGAGTTAGTTGTTGTGTACGTCTTATTTACATCCTTTACTCCTTGTGTTCGAGTCTTGGGTTGTGTTGGGCAGGTTTGAAACAGGATGGTTGAACTTGGAAACCAAGAGTAGTTGCCCAGATTTTGGCCTTCACGCACGAGCGGGGATTTTGACGCTCGAGCGGGCCCTTCGTTGTTGTCTGTCCGCTCGAGCGGGATGTTGTGTGTGACGCTCGAGCGGGAGAGTTGACGCTCGAGCAGAGACCTGGTTCTATAAAAGTTCTGGAAGTGTGTATCCTCCGCTCGAGCGGGATTGTTGACGCTCGAGCGGGAGTCTGTGAGTGATGCTCGAGCGGGGCTTTGGAAGCTCGAGCGGGGCGACTAGGTTAAAGCTCCGTGTTTTGATCTTTTAAATCACTTTTTCCACTTCTCTTCTCTCTCTTACTTTTTCAAAAACACCATTGTTGAGCCTCTCACTCTAGAGCTCTACCTTCTCTCTAGGTATTGATCTAGTAGGAGTGATTTCCTCACCTTTGGCCTTTACAAAAAAGTTTTTGATCGTCGAGGGCTAGCTTTTGATCCGAACAGTTCGTGGTTTGGAGCATTTTCACTTCCATCATCTTCTTGGTTGGGTGTCATTCTTTGAGGTAGGGATAACCTACTCCTTACTATGAGCTTTGTCTTTAAATTTTAGTATTTTGAGATGTTGGGTTGGTTTGGTAATTTTGTGAAAGTTTGGGGCTTTTGTGTAAATTTACAAAAGTTGGGGCTTTAGCTATATAAAGCCTAGATGCATGTTTGGCATGGAAAAAAAAGTGAAATTAATGTTAAAACATTAATGAAAATGGAACCTAAGGGTTGTAATGTTAATTATGGAAAATGCCCTAATTACATTGGTTGATTAATTTGTATAATTAATTGTTGGAAATGAGGAATTGAATTGAGAATGTGGAAATTAGAAAGGGAAAGGGGTTAAGGGGTGTAGTTGGATTATTTATCGCTCACCTGGTTGAAATGTTGATTGTATATCCATTGTTGCATTTATTTATTTTTTTTGTATAGAAATAACTGCTTTGGGCTATCGGTGGAGGATAGTCTTGATTGTTGTAGACAATGCATGATGATTAGGCAAACGGAAACTAATCACTGGAATGAGTCATTGAGTATGATGATTGAAAGAACACGTTAAATTTATGTGTTGTGTGATGATGTGTATAATTATTGTTTATATACATTGTGTTGTGTTGGAGGAGATAGGGGATGTACTCCACGGTTTAGGGGAAGATAGGGGATGGACCTTTAAACCGGATGTTGTTGGGAGGAGATAGGGGATGGACCCCGTAGATAGAGCTCATATGCTTATCTAGTGATGTATTGACAGAGCTCAGATGCTTGTCATTGGAAGTGTGATAGTGCTCATATGCATATCTGTGGAATCGATGATATAGCTTGTATGCTTATCTGTTGGTATGTGATATAGCTAGTATGCTTATCTATTATGAAATGGGGAAGTGCTTGATATGAGTTACTGTCTCATATGAGTTGTCTGGCCAGGTTTTGAGCCATGGTTATAAAATGAGAATTGAAAGGAACTGGAAAATGAATTGTAACATGGAATTATATGTCATGAAACTGTAAAGTGTGATAAGAGAAAGTATCACTGTTGGCCATCTATCAACTGCTAATCTTTTAGTCATTGTTCATATTTGGTTTAGTGTATTTCTACTGGGCTGTGGCTCACCCTATATGGGAATATCATTTTCAGGTACAGGTAGCATGCCACCTCTAAGGGCATAGCTTGGGAGGCTAGAAGCGGACACACTATTGTTGTCTTAATTATTTTTGATGTATTTCATGTAAATTCAAGCCAAGGACTTAATGTGTAAATGAGTTAGTACTCTTTTATTGTAACCAAGTGTTAACTTGGAAAGCTGTAAGCCCGTAGGGCATTTGCTTTTGTCGTTAACATGTAATACTTTTTGTAATGGAACTCTGATGAATAGAGGAATGTGGAGTTTTTATGTATCAATGCATGTCTTTACTGACGGGTTTAATGTTATTATTTTGAGGGCGTTACAAAGATCATAAAGATGAGTAGTAATCCCTACCTCAAGAGATAAAACCAAATGGAGAAGATGAAGAATTTCAAAGTGCTCCAAACTCCAAAATTTTGGAATGGAAATGTAGCCCAAGCCAAGCTCTACACTTTTTACAAAGACACTAAGGTAGAAGATCACTCAAACTAGATCAAACCCTAGAGAGAAGTTGAAATCTAGAGAGAGGAGCTCTCTAATGGAGGTTTTGAAAAGTTAGAAAGAGAAAAGGTCAAAGAAAAGTGATCCAAAAAGTCACTTTTTGGACTGATATAAAAGTCGCCCCGCTCGAGCGTCAGACACAGACTCACGCTCGAGCGTGAAAAGCGCCGCTTGAGCATTGATTGCACACTTCCAGAAGTTTGGCAAACCATAGTCCCCGCTCGAGCGTCAGAATCCCTGCTCGAGCGTCAGAATCCCCGCTCGAGCGGAGGAACAAAATCAAAGGAGCCTGCTCGAGCGTCCGATGACCTACAGAGAAAAATACTGGGAGATGGAAAATCACGCTTGAGCGTCAAAACGCCCGCTCGAGCGGAGAAGCAACAGCAAAAGGTCCGCTCGAGCATGAAGGCCAAAATCTGGGCATCAACCTTTGGTTTCAAAACACAACCAACCTGTTTCCAACCTACCCAACACAACCCAAGACTCAAATACAAAGAGTAAAGGACGGAAATGAGGATACGACAACAACACATCCACGGAACTAATTCCGGAATACAGTAAACAAGGAAGGGATAACCGGGATCGCTATAATTTCCAATATTTCAACTTTATACTATCTTTTTTCTAATTAGATTATGAACGATGTGGGATGGATTTACGATTCTACTACTACCAACATTTAAACTTTACGCTATCTCATTTCTAATGAGACTATCCTTCCTTCTTTTCCATGGCAGCCACCATCGTCCTCCAGCATTACTAAACCCTCTCTTGTCGAGGCTTTTAAATATTTATGGTTCTTTGAGTCTATTTTGAATTGTTTTTTTGAAAAAAAAATCCGATCATAGTGGTAAATTCTGTAAACATTAAAATTAAAATTATTTTTTTTAATATAAATTTTTTATTATTTTCTGAAAATACTATTGAATTGTAATTTTTCGTAAAGAAAACATAGTGGAACTGGGGTGAGTATTTGGGTTTTTTTTGGTTCATTTTTAATTAATTTTTTTCTAAAATTTTTGAAAAACTTTGCTTTTTGGAATATACTAGACTACGTGGACCAAACAAGTTATAAAAAACAATGAAAAACAATTCATTAAAAAAAAGTGATAATAAGTTGGTGAGGTTTTTAGATCATTCTACACTAGATACACAAAAAATGTAAAATCTTTGTGACAAATTTAAAAAATATAATATTCAAAACGGGGATAGGGGGGTTATATAGTTTCCAAACCCACCAAATGTTGTTGATTGAAATAGAAATAACCATCATTTTTATGTTGTGTAATCATCACCAAGGACTGATCCACAAGATGCAAAATTATATATATTTAGATTTTCAAATTTTCAAAATCCATCCTTGATCATAACAATTTTAATTTATTTATTTTATATCTGAAAAAAAATTTCATCCTTGATCACCACAATGTTAATATTTTATTTTCTATATGTTAAAAAAAATTAAAAAAAAAGAAGTAGCTGTCCAATGACATAAATCAACAACCTAAAGGTAGCCAGAACCTACACGTTAACTGGTGTAGCCTGAGTTCAAGTTTTGAAGCCATCTTTCAACTTTACCATTATCCAACCACTTTGGTGCCCTCACTTGACTGATTAGCTAAGACTAGTTAGCTCAGCGATATTAGATCTCTCAATCACATCTTATATTTAAACATTATGCGTTGCTTTTAAACGATGTGGGATAAGTTTATGATTATACTACTATCAAAATTTAAACTTTCCACTATCTTTTTCTAATTAGATTATGAACAATGTGGTATGGATTTATGATTCTACTACTACCAATATTTAAACTTTACTCTATCTCTTTTCTAATGAGATTATGTTTCCTTCTTTTCTGTAGTAGCCTCCATCGTCCGCCACCATTACCGAACCCTCTCTTGTCAAAGCATTTAAATATTTATTGTGCTTTGAATATATTTTGATTTATTTTTTTGGAAAAAAAAATCTAATCAGAGTGTTAAATTTTCTAAATATTAAAATTAAACTAATTTTTTAAATAAATTTGTAATTATTTTTTGAAAATACTATTGAATTGTAATTTTTCGTAAAGAAAACTTAGTGGAACTGCGGTAATTATTTGTGGTTTTTTTTTTTTTTTGTTCATTTTTTATGAACTTTTTTTGAAAAAACTTTACGTTTTAGAATCTACCCGGCTATGTGGACCAAATATGTTATAAAAAAAATGAAAAACAATTCATTAAAAATAAAAGTGAAAATAAGTTGGTGATGTTTTTAGATCATTCAACACTAGATACACAAAAAATGTAAAATCTTTGACACAAATTTTAAAAATATAATATTCAAAAGAAAAAAAAAAGAGTTTTTTTGGTTATTTGCCAACCCCACCAAATGTTATTGATTGAAATAGAAAAAATCTTCATTTTTATGTTTTTTAATCATCACCAAGGACTGATCCACAAGGTGCGAAAATATATTTAGTTTTCCAAATTTTCAAGATCAATCCATGATCATAACAATACTAATTTATTTATTTTATACATGAAAAATAAAAGTCCATCCTTGATCATCACAATATTAATTTTTTATTTTCTACTACACGTTAAAAAAAAAAAAGTGGTTGTCCAATGACTTAAACTAAAGCTATAGCCAGGGAACCTACAGGTTCACTAGTCCGGCCTGAGTTCAACTATGCTGGCCACAACCTGAGTTAAAGCGTTGAAGCCATCTATCAACTTTACCATCATCCAACCACTTTGGTGCCGCCTGAGTCATAGGCAATTATTAGATGTCTCAATCACATCTTATATATAAACAATATGCGTTGTTTTTAAACGATGTGAGATAAGTTTACAATTGTACTACTACCAATATTTCAACTTTATACTATCTCTTTTCTAATTAGATTATGAATGATGTGGGATCGATTTATGATTCTACTACTACCAATATTTAAACTTTACGCTATCTCTTTTCTAACGAGATTATGTTTCTTTCTCTTCCATAGTAGCCGCCATCGTCCGCCACCATCACCGAACCGTCTTTTGTCTTCCCCACCTACAAGGACCAACCGTCACGGGAAGAGAGAGGTTGAGAGAAAAGAAAAAGAAAAAAAAAGGGGTTGCAAATAGGGAAGAACTTTTGGGTGTGTGGTAGATCTCTATCTTTCTTCTTCTCTTTGTTTTTGTTCTTTATCTTTACTCTATTATTATTTAGTTCATTGATGGAGAGGTTGTAGGTTTATGTATTTTGTATAGATATATACGGTTAAGAAATCTGAGGAGTTAAATTCATGTATAAAGAATGGGTATAATTATTAGTCCAAAAATTCTACACTGAATCATAAACTTTAAAAATCAAGAAACCATATCAAACGAATGAATTTTGAACTGAAATTTTTACAGTAGATTAATTACATATTGAGTTGCATATCTGAAGTTTTTCATAATTTTTGGGAGTCAAAATCCATATAAACTGATGCGTTCAAATTGGTCTAGAAAACTAGTTTAAAATAGTAAATTCGGGAGTGTCGTTCTCTTTGGGTATAAATCCAAAAATTATCAAATTAGTGTCATTAGAACCAGTTACAATTCTAGTTTCTTACATTTTTGGCCTTGCGTTGATTGCTTGTGTATGCTAAGAGAACCATTTTTTAAAGTGTTGCAGAAAACAACCTGTTTAGATATAATTAATTGTAAATAATTATTTTGATAAGCAAAATAAGTGAGACCAATTGGGTTTGAAACTTATGCTATATTAGTTGTTATCTGGAGGGTTTTAGAATTTTTCAAATAGCGTGGAGTGGGTTTTGTAATTTTCAAAGTTAGCAAATTGATTGGGAAAGTTTGTTTAAAACTCTGTTTTTTCTTAAAGTTACTTTTAATTAAGTTTCGATTTGAACCCATGTCTTGGGTAATTTTAGACCTTGAAGAACACGAACTTAGGTATTATTTAAGAGTAACGGTGAGTGGGGTTGAGCTGTGTTAGTGCGCTTTAGTGTGGGATACTTAATTTATTATTTTCTTTAGTATTTTTAAATTAGTAATGACGTATAGTCTTCATACTTGGTTCAGCGCACTAGTTGGACTTTCATATTCTATTCGAGGATTATATTATTTCGTTTTCAGGTGAGTAGTTTCATGCTACATATTTTTATAAATGTTCCCCTACCTTGAATTGTTGGAAAATTAGATTGTTATTTCAGGACTAAACTGTTTTGATAAAATTATTATATTATCAATGGAATCAAATTATTTCTGAAACATGTGTGAACTTAGCATACTGTAAACTATTTGTTTTGGACTCATGTTTATAATGGTGAACTACCACGTTTTGCAATACTGATGTGTATTGATTATTGGGACCATCTGTGTATTTTAATCCAGGGAAATTATTCCACTGTGTGTGGTGACTCTGGCCACTAGGGAACAGATCCGGGTAGGGCCGTGAACTTGTGGTTGTCTTTTTTTTTTTTTGTTCATTTTTTATGAACGTTTTTGAAAAAATTTTGCGTTTTAGAATCTACCCGACTTTGTGGACCAAATAAGTTATAAAAAAAATTGAAAACAATTCATTAAAAATAAAAGTAAAAATAAGTTGGTGATATTTTTAGATCATTCTACACTGGATACACAAAAAATGTAAAATCTATCACGCAAATTTAAAAAATATAATATTCAAAACAAAGAAAAATGAGTTTTTTTTGTTAGTTGCCAACCGCATCAAATGTTATTAATTGAAATAGAAAAAATCATTATTTTTACATTTTGTAATGATCACTAAAGACTGATCCACAGGGTACGAAAGTATATTTAGATTTTCAAATTTTCAAGATCCATCCTATGACGACCGGTTCCTTTCCTTCTTTTCTTTTTCCTTTTCGCTTCGTTTCCTTTTATCCACGTTGGATTTGAAATGTCCGGGAATGATTTTTTGGTTCGTATTTTCGTTTGATGTTAAATTTTGGATGTTCCGGAGGGTGCGCGGGTGATTCCGGGCTGCCGGGAGCGAAGTTAGCAGTTTGAGCTGCTGGGCCAGGACCGCACGTGCGTGGCCCAAGGCCACACGTGCAGAGAGGGGCCGCTCGAGCGGTGGATGGGGCCGCACGAGCGCTCAAGCTTGGCACCCAGAAATTTCGATTTTGTCTAGAGCGCACGAGCGGAGAAAGTGGGCCGTAGGAACGGCCAACTGGGCAGTCCGTGCCCTGTTTTCTTATAACGTTTTGGTCCAAATGCCTCACCCATTTTACACATATCACTCTCACTCTAAACCCTATTTCTCTCCCCCTTTTCTCTAGAAAACTTCCCCAAACATCAAAACACTTTGATTGTGCAAATTCTTGGGTCAAGATCTCCATCTTCTTTCTCTAAATCTTGGAGATCAAGAACTAGGGCTTCACTTGGGTTGAAGAAATCAAAGCTCTCTCTCAGCTTTCAAAGCTAGGGTTTCATCTCATCTTGTTCTTCATCAAGCTTTGAGGTAGGGATTTTTCGAGTTATATATACAAGTTTTGCTACTTTGATGATGATTTAAGAGTTTCCTTCAAGTTTTGATGATTTTAACTTTGTGATTTCAAAAATGTCAAGATTTTCTTAAAAAAGGGGTTTTTCTTTAAACTTTCAAAATATTGGTCAATCTTTGAGGGTACCATCTTGTTGATCTAAGAAATATGTTTTGATGAGAGTTTTTCTTGTAGTTTTGTATTACGTTTTAAGTTGTGGTTCAATATGTAGAGATTTTGAATATGGGCTTGTATCTCAATCTATTTGCTACTCTTGAGAGTTTTACCTCTATTAGACTCATGAGAGATGATTTTGATAGAGTTTTCTTAAAAAGAAAATGATGGAGTTTTGTTTTTAATAAAAACCTTAGAAATTGGGTATTTTCTTAAAAAGTAGAAAGGCCTATGGAAGTTCTTCTTTTCTTGTGATTGAAGGATGAATGAGCATTGATTTTATGATGTAGTTGCTAATAGCAATTTCTTGATGTATGTATAAAATGGAGGTCCACTTTTTAAGTCCATTGATAAATGTATAGTAGTCTAGAGTTATAAGATGGCAAGTTGTTGAGTGCCATAGATGATGTAAAAATGTTTGATATTAATGAAATGGGAAAATAAAATGAAAGATGACATGCTGGACATATTGAAAGGGTTGGTCATGATGAATCATTGTTGAGAAATTGTGGTGTTGTGTTGAAGACACATGATTATTTTGCGAAATGAGAAACGCATTTGTGAAAGTGAGAAAGGTATTGTTTATTATTGTCGTTAAGACATTTTGAAAATAGAGAAGTGTTATGAGATATTAATTATTACCTCTCATTTTCATTTGATTTAATATCACCATTGTGTATGAAGTGAATTATTACCATTGTTGCATTCTCATCATGTTTACTTGAGAAGGATTATATTGTAATGAGAACTAATGGAAATGTTTATGGGGTAAATACGGTGGTAAGTTCGGATAGAAGGTGTAGTTGAACTTGTTAAGTTGGCCTGAGTGTCCTTGGTGAAAGACCAGAAAGCCGCACGGATAGTGTAGACACCCCATTTTTGACCGTCCTCAAGTCTTGGACGTCACCGTTTGAACACTCGGTGATCATCCACGTTTGTGTTCGTCTTGAGTTCCCGGAGGTCTCGGCCACGCGCCTTGCCTCAGGATCTCTCGACTCAACTGTTTTGTGTTTGGTTTTGCACCAAACACTTGTGTTTTGCCTTGGAGGGGCAGGGAATGGCTAGTGGGCCATCCCCACACATCACCGGCCATGGCTTAAGGCCGCCGGCCAGTCTTTTGTTTCCATCAGCCAAATGTTTGGCCAGTCGGCATTCTAGATGGTCGGTCGGCCATTTATTTTGTCAAAATAGTATTTTTGGCTAGCCGATCACTGTGCATCTGCTTTTGCAGATATTTTTATGCTAGCTGTGCTAGTTGGCATACACCTTTTACCCCCTCCATACACGTGTATGGAGGGATTTCACTCTTGCCAAGCTTGTTTTGTAAGCTTTGCAAGAGTGATCTTCTATAAAGAGGAGGCCTCTCCCCCCTCCTCTAGGGTTACAAAAAATTCCAGAGAGAGCTCTGAGATTAGGGTTTACATAGTGTGTGTATTCTATCTCTATTTCTCCCTCTCTTTTGCTCTAAGTGTGTTTGTGTCTTACTTTTGTGCATAAACACCTAGTGTTACACCTTACCTTGGCTACTGAGGTGCTGAGGAGCTGTTCTTGGTGTTCTTGAGTGGATTCAAGCTTGAAGAAGGGGCTGGAGCTCAGTTCTTGAAAGGGGTCAACAAGGGTAAGAACTTCACCCTTTATTCCCCATTTTTGCATAGTCCTTTTACCTACCTTGCATCTGTTTTTGAGCTTAGTATATAACATATAAAAGTTTTTTTTTTACTTGCTTAAAATAGTTGTTTAAGGTTTCTTTGAGCTTTGGGGTTGTTTGACCCCTCTTAGGGCTTGTTTGGCCCCTTTTTTGTGCTATTTTGGTGAGCTCCGGGACCACCTTGTTTGGGCCTCCTCACCACTGAAATCTTGAGGGATTTCAGTGGTGAGGATGGTGGTTTAAGGTCCCAAGAAGGAGAGGGCCACCCCCTCTCCTTGTTGTCTTCAATATGTGCCATTTAAGCCTCATGTGTGAGCAACATTTTTGAGACCATGTTGGCCATGTTTCAGTAGGTATTTGGTAGTATTTTGCCATGTTTTACCTCTAGTTTTACTTGGTTTAGACACACCATGCATGCCTTGCATACTTGTCTTGTAATGCCATGAAATTGCCTTAACATGCTTTGTGCTTTGAGCCTTGTTTCTAGCATGATTTTGGCATAGCTTTGTGAAGCTTTTATGCATGTTTTAGTGTGTTTGAGGTCTGTTTTTGGTTGTTTGGGCCATCCATGGCTTGCTTTGTATAGCTACCATGCAACCTAGCTTGTAGGCTTTGAGTGTTGGACCTTCTAGCATGCTCTATTTGCATCATTTCAATGGTTTGGCACCATTAGTTATGTCATTTTAGTCCTTATAGCATGCTTGTATGCTTGCATTTGATGCCTCTTCAATGCTTTAAAAGGCTTGTGTCTTATGCTCCTTGTTTGTACCATTGTGCATGCCTCTAAGATTGGGTCATTTAGATGTCATCTAAGTGGTTTTTGGGGCTCACTTTGGCATGATTTGGGACTGTTTTGCATGCCTTGCTTGCATTGGTAGGTTGATTTGGCATCATCTTCTACATGTTTTCAAAGCTTATCATGTATGCTATTTGTCCATGTTAAGTGTGCTTAAAATCTGCCTTTTTATGCTCAAGTATTGGACCATGTGTGCATGAATGTTTGTGTGTACATTAGCCTTGCATGTTATCACACACTTGGCCCCTTTGGTATGTTATTGCATGCTTAGGTGGTAGTGCATTTGGCATGCATTCCTTTGCTAAGTTTCTTAACATTTTGTCCATGTTGCATCTTGCATGCTTGCATGGTTAAGTTGCCCTTCGCATGCTTGATTAGCTTGCATAGTTGTTCCATACTTCACATGCTTGTTTGCTTAAGGTTGTGTGCCTAGTACACATTGCATATTTGTATGCTTACCTTCATGCATCATGTTGCATGCTTAGTTCACATGCCTAGGTTGCATTACATTGAGCATGCATGCCTTGCCACTTGATCAAGTGATAGAGGTTGGGCCAATTGTTTGTTTATGTGCATTTCATTCTACATTGAAAATGCACAACTTGGTTTCTTGGGCCATCACGCATTGAAATGCACGATTGGTGGTCCAAGAATCAAGGAACATACCCCTTTGAGTCATGAACATGATAAGGGATGTGTTGGTGCACACATTTTCTTGAAATCATTACCATGCCATGTTTTGCCCTCTGCTGCTGTCAAAACAGGTTTCTGCATGAACCTTTGGCCGATCGACTGAATAGAGTGCCGACCGACCAAAGTTGGATGGCCGAGAGCTCAACAAATGGTCGATGACCATCCCACCATGGCCGGTGAGGTTTCTACTTGGTCGGTGATGATCCACAGTGTCCATGGAGTGTTCCTTGGGAATTGTGCCATTTTCAGAGGAGCAGAGCAGGGAAAACAGAGGCAACTTGTGCATGGTGACGGATTTTCGAGAAAACCCGAGCACGCGTGCATTGGCCCCTCTTCCCGTGGCCTTTTATTGCTTAATTAGCTTAGTTAATTTTCTTAACTAGTTAATTGTTTGTAATAATTAATTAGCTTGTAGGTTAATTAATTGTATTATTCTTTCGGTCCCTCCGAGCGAGGGTGAATTTGTAATAAGTGTGGGTGCGTGTGTGCATGTCTTCCAACCCCCACTTCTTTCTCCCTTTTACTTACCTGCTTTTGATGGTTAGTATTAGGGCATATTTAATTTAGCATCCTTATGCTATGCATGCGTGCATCATTCATCAGTATTGCATACACCGGGCTCGGCGCATCATGCTAACTGCATAATATATTCAAATCTAACTTGAATATATGTTATTTGCGCATTCCACATGCCATCCTAGGATTAGCTGAGCCTATTCTAGTGGCATTCTGTATGCGTTGCATTAGCCACTTAACATGGACTTGGATCATGCATGATTGCTAACATGTTCCTTATTTTGGCTTGGAGTACGCTGTAAGTATTTATGCTTTAGCATCTCGCATAAGTATGAATGTTAAACATGACAGTATGCTTGCCATGAGGCTAAATGCTTAGCTGATATAACTGCCTGAATGCCTATGGGTGAAGGTTGGATTGTTTGAGTTGGAACAACTCATTGAAATCCGTGTTTTAGCCTACTTGCGAGTAGCAAATCTCAAACCTATTTCCAAACAAACGGATATGCAATGCTTCATTCCAAATTAGACGATCTAGTCTATACTTTTGTGTTGTGCGCATCACATAATAAGATTAGCTAATTAACCGGAATAAGAACACGTAACGTTTTCAAAATAAGATATCATGGTTAGTAGTGGCCGATCTCCGGATCAGGCGAGAGGGGGTGGTCATAGCTGACCTTCCCCAATTGTACCCAAGTTCCCGAGCCGAGGCAACTTTGGTGTGACGGACACGTGGCCTTAGGCAAACGAGTAAGGGTTTCCTAAATTCCCCCAAAATAAAATATTTAGGTGGCAACTCTGTATCTGGCATAGCAGTCCATGTTTGGCACTTCTTTACATAAATCTGTTTTCCAAAACGATTTGCCAGATTTGGACTCTCTGGTGATTTATCAATCTCACATTGCACATTGTGAGATCACATTAAGAACCGACACAAATCGAGTCTGAACTGTAGCATGGGGCCCAAGGGCGCGTCTACAGATAGGTGTCAAGCCTTTCGGTTAATACCGGTAAAAATGATAGTTTGGTAGTACTCGTAGAGGCTATTTGCAGACACCAGCCTAGGGATTACCAGTGTCGTATTTACTGCCCCTGTTGAATTAAATATTTGAAATTTCAAAATTGATGAGATTACAAAATATTATTGAGAACGTGTTGATTTTGAAATAGCGCATTGAAATAAAATTTTCCTCCATTATTGCACTTGCATGGCATTACATTTGCATTTCTTTTAACATTGATGGAATTGGCATAACTGTATATACTTTGTGAGGAATCTCTACTGGGCTTTATGCTCAACCCTATGGGATTTGGTGCAGGTAAAGATGTGGTGATCCCGCCAAGCTAAGGGCGTGGAAATGTTTTGAAGAAGAGTAGTTTAACTCTTATTTTGTTGTGATATTGTTTTTGTAAAGCCAAGGGCTAATGTGTGTGGGTCCAAGAGACCATTCTATCTAACTGGACTATTGCCTTGGAACTTGTAAGCCCTTGTGGGCCTTTTTGTTGTGATTCAATGGTTTTTTTTACATGCAATAGATTCATGTACTAATGTGTAAACAGATGCATAATGGCATGTGAGAATACTTTGGTAACATTGGAACTGTGTAAATGAATTTGGTCAATATCTCATTTTGGAAGTGGGTTGATGTAATAGTTATGTGGGATTATTTTCGGGGCGGGACAACTTGGTATCAGAGCTACCGGGTTTGAATACTTGGGGCTCACGGGAAGTGGTTGCTATACCACAATGGGTTCATTTCGTATGATTAGGAAATGTGTTGTTTTTGTGATTATGTGATAGCATGCTTATGTGACTATGTGGGTATGGGATTAGACTTTTGGGATGTTATTTGCGCCTATTAGATTCCTTGAGGTCTTATTAGAAGGGTACCTGATCAATACTCATTCTACTAAGAATTCTTGGTTTCTCATGGGACGAATCGCATTGCTAAAGGATAATTCGCATGTGCTTATGTGACTACATGCTTATGTGGAGTGAATTGAATTGCTTGTGTGTTAGAATGTATATAATTGTATTAGCTCAACATGTGAGGCAAGTTGCGAGCACATTTAGAGTTATGTGCTAAGTTATCTAATTTTTTCCTCAATTAAGATGTCGGAAAGGGTTGAAAGTCGTGGTGGTGAGAGTTTGTGCCTCGGGGAGGCTGTTGCATCGTGCACTTAGTTGGTTTTGTTTTTGAATTTTATAGGATGTGTACACAGGGAACTAGAGGATAGATGTGTAATAGGAGTGTCGGTAGGGGCATGGCGGTTCCCCTAGTGCCTGTCGTTACAACATCGGCTGTCGGCAAGGAAGTTGTACGCAAGGTTACAATGAAGGGGACAACAGGCGTATCCTCAAGCTTACTAAGGGGTTTTTTCACTCCAATCCACCGGAGTTTTTGGGAGACGCAAGACTGCTGGAGGTGGAGGGTTGGTTGGAACAGATTACCAAGACTTGACATGCTCATAGTTGAGGATGAGGGGTTGAGAGTTGCTTTGGCGACCTTCCAATTGAAGGGGACAGCGAATTATTGGTGGAAGTATGTGAAGGGTACCGTAGGTACCACTTGGGTTGCGTTTATCGAGGCCTTCTTGACCAAGTATTTCCCTCCTTCTGCTCGGGAAAGGTTGTGGGAAGAGTTTGTCGAGTTGCGCCAGGGTGCTACTCCGTTGGCTCAATTTGAGAGGAGGTTTGTTAGTTTGTCGAGATTCCCTCCAGAATTGGTGGCAATAGAGGAGCGTCGTTGTTACGAGTTTGAGAGGCGGTTGCATGATGATATCCGGGAGAAGGTGGTTTAATCTAGGTGGAAGAATTATTTTGATCTAGGTGGTGCGGCGACCCATGGGGAGGTCGTGGTTAGCCGTGTTGGTCGAGTTAGAGAGGAGGCCACATCGGTAACTCCTACAGTTCATAAGCACCCTGGACTTAGCAAGAAGTGGAGGCGAGTGCATGCTCACTCCTAGACTCGGTCCTTGTTTTCTTCGGGGGTTTCGAGCTCATCCGTTGGGGAATCCAGTGAGGTTCAGGCTCCAAAACAAGTTCAGAGTTGGAAGTCCATTGTTTGTTTTGATTGTGGTCAGTGGGGCGATGCTAGACGTTTTTATGCTTTACGTGTAGATCCTTCCGGTGTTTCAGAATCTAGTTGGACCTTGTTCCATTAGTCCAGTCGGGACTGTAGACGTCCCCGAACATCCCGGGAGGGAAATCCTGTTTTGTTCATATGGGCTCACTACAGTTCAGGACTCAATGTCACGGTCCTGTATCTAATCTCGCAGAGTGCAATGCAAGACCGATGAATCATCAAAGAGTTCAAATCCGACAAATCGTTTTGGAAAATAGATTTTTTGAAAGAAGTGCCAAACATAGACTGCTTTGCCAGATACAGAGTCGCCACCTAAATATTTTATTTTGGGGAATTTAGGAAACCCTGACTCGTTTGCCTAAGGCCACGTGTCCGTCATCACCAAAGTTGCCTCAGCTCGAGAACTTGGGTACGATTGGGGAAGGTCACTTCGTGAGCACCCCCACTCGCCCGATCAAAGATCGGCCCCTACTAACCATGATATCGAGTTTTGAAAACATTATGCATTCTTATTCCGGTTATTAGCCTAGATTTACTACGTGATGCGCACAGCATACAAGTATAGACTGGATCGCCTGAATTGGAACAACACATCTCATGTTTGTTTATTTTGAAAATGGTTTGATGGTGCTACCCACAAGTAGGCTAAGACATGGATTTGCCACCCTCGGGTGGGCTGAGAAAACGTGATGGTTTGCCACTCTCAAGTGGGCTTAAAACTCACAGTCAATGCATTATTCCAATTCAGATAATCTAACCTTCACCCACAGGCATTCAAGCAAATATATCACATAAGCAGTTAGCCTCATGGTAAACATGCTATCATGGCAATCACTCACACGCATGCAAGGATGCTAAAGCATAAACACTTACCGAGTACGCCGAGCCAAAACAGAAACTAGTTAGTAATCAATGCACGATCCTAGTTCATGTTAAGATGGCTAATGCAACACATGCAAAATGCAACTAGAAATAGGCTCGGCTATCCTAAGAATGGCATATGAGATGCTACAGTTAACACGTGTTCAACTTGGAATTGAAATACAATGCAGTTAGTATGATGCGCCGAGCCCGGTGCATGTAGGACAGATGAATGAATGCAAACATGCGAGCATAAGTATGCTAATTGAAACATGCCCTAATCTAACCATCATAAGCTGATAAATAAAAGGGAGAAAGACGTGGGGTCGGAAGACATACATCACACACACGCACACTTATTACAAAATTGCCCTCCTCGGAGGGTCCGAATAAATAACAGCTATAGCTAATTATTACACAACATTAACTAATTTACAAACTAGCTAAGTAAGCATGTAAACTACATGAATGTGACTGCCTCGGTTCTGTTTTGGGTGACGATGGATGCATGCATGCTCGAGTTGCCTCGTCGGGAAATTCCATCGCGATGCCTCGTCTCGCCTTTGTTTGCAACTGATTTTAGAAATTTGCACAAGGCTCCAAGAGGCTGAAACTCCACCTTGGGAAGGCTGCTAACCAGATATTGGCTTGGGAAACACCTGCCGACCACCCTTTGTGGTGGAAACCAAAAAAAGGTGGTCGGCCTGCCAGAAAACCTGGTCGGCCGACCACTTTCTGCCTCTAGTTTCTGGTTTTTTCTGCAACAAAGGCAAGAGAGAGAAAAGGCAATGTATTTTCAACAAATGTGTGCATGACCACTCTCCCCGTCATTGCACAAGCTCTAGGGAGTGTAGTCCTCGATCCTCGTGCCATCAATCACGCATCTCGATGCACGATGGTCGAGGAGTCGAATTGCACGACTCGATGTGAAATGAATGCACATATAAACACAACAAGGCCTAGACTCCATCATGGTTAATCTGGAGTGTCGGCGACCGGGAATTGAGACACGTTCTGTCACTTGGAGTATGAAACGTCCCTCGTTTCCTGTGCTCAGGCTAACTCCTATCCCAAACATAATGCAATGAGATGGCATACACGATGTGACTAACATGCCACCCTAAATGCAATGCAATGCAACCTAATCATGTTGGCATGCGAAGGATGATATGCAAACATGCAACCTAGCAAACGCAATACTATGGACTAAAATGGCATACACAATGCACATGACATAATATGGCATACACAACGCACATATGAAGACTTATCATGCACACATGAAGACTATCAATGAGATGATCAAGGCACACACAATGCAATGACCAAACATACAACAACATGAAATAAATGGCATACACAATGCAAGATGGACTTAAACCAATATGAGTGGACCTTAGCCACACCCACATCAATGGCCATATGATGAAAATGAGACAACCGAAATACACGCAAGCATGCACGAATCCAATGGACCGATCCTTAGGCACAATATGCAACTCTAAGTAAGCATGGCAAAGGATGAAATATGGCATACAAGCATACATTTTCCAGCTCTGAAACATGATATACAATGGTCCCGAATCATGCAAATATGTTACCCAATGCATGCTAGATGGCCCGAATACCGAAACTAGTGAAGTGCGTTACACTATAGGTACACAAAGCAATGCACGAATGGAAAAACAAACCCCAAATAGACCCTAGGTAGATCTGAAACAGTGGGAAAATGGCCCAAAATGATGGTTCAAAGTGCATGGCAATGAAGCTCATTCAATGGTCCGAAAACAAGGCATTCATGCACAACTCTCAAGCACACTTAAAGAGAAGAAAACATGAGGATATGGCATTCACATAGGCTCTGAAATATGATGCAAAATGACCCCAAGGCATGAAAACAGCTCAGTATATGCATGTAGTGGACCTCAAAACTCAAAGCTAAGCATGGACATTGAACTACAAGCATGCAAAACAAGCATCATTCAACCACGAGACCCAAAAATAGAGTTAAGGCAGTCCAAAATATGCACAAAATCAGTTTAAGGCATGGCCAAAAAGTGCTAAAATCAAGGGTCAACAAAGCATGCAAAGAAAGCTAGTGAACCATGAGTTGTACTACAACTATATGAAACACATGAGAGCTCACCAAACCATCCAAAAACAGAAGTATTCCATGCCAAAATATGCCCAAAAACCCACTGAAACTCAGTCAATGCATGCAAGAATGATAGGCTCCTTTGGAAGGCCATGAAAGGGGTTATTCTACACATGTAAGATAGACACAAAATGGAAAAACCACCTCTGGAAAGAGGTTATGAGGGTCCTAAAACCCACCAAAAAGGTCCTGAAATTAGTCTAGGAAGCATGCAAGTGAAAGCCCCTTTGAAAGGCCTTGAATAGGATTGTTCTACACATGCAAAATAGGCACTTCAAATGGAAAAATGGGCTCCGGAAAAAGTTGAAGCAGACCTTAAAACTCACCAAATAGGGCCTGAAATGTGACTTCACAACATGAAAGTATGAGCCCCTTTGGAAGGCCAAAAGGGCCAACAAACTAGGTAAAGAGAGAGGGGGTCACCCCCCTCTGATTTTGGCTCTCAAAATAGTATGCCAGCCCCTGAAAATCCACTGGATTTCAGTGGCTAGAAGTCCAAACAAAGCACAAAACCAAGGCCTAGATGCAAGGCTCAAAACAAGATACAAACAAGCATACAAGGGGGTAGATGACCCCCAAAAGAAAAATGCCCTTAATCAAACTTCAATAGGGGCTCAAAACAAGACTCTTTTCAGTTTATGACAAACCTCGAAAATGCTTGCAAGCAAGGCTAAGATAGGAAGAAAAATAAGCCTACAAAGAGAGATGGAGCATACAAGGAGGTAGATGACGTTAAACAGAAAAGTGTCCTTAATCAAACTTCAAGAGGAGCCCAAAATAAGACACTCTTCAGTTTAAGATGAAACCCATAACTACTTGAAAATAGGGCTAAATTATGAAGCAAAATAATGCAAAAATAAGGGAAATGATGACTTATCCTTGTAGCACAGCAATGCAGCAAGTTCTGGACCAAAAAGGTGAGCCTTCAACCTCTGAAAAACAGCTCCAGGGTGATTGAATGGATGGTGGAGGTGGTAGGCTATGAGGTGTAGTGTAAATGGCCAAGAATATTAGGGTTTGGAGCTTGAAGAAGAGAGCTATGGTGGGTGGGGTGTATCTATCTCAGCCAAATGTTTCTAACCCTTGCAAATGGAGGGGGAAGGTTTGTTTTATAGAAGAAGAGAGCCAAGGCTTATTGGAGAAGCCTCAAGAGAGGGTCAAAGCTTCTCAAAGAAGCTTAACCAAAGGGGTCAAGCTTCTTCAAGAAGCTTGACAAAAGGGTCAAGATTCTCCTTGAAGCTAAGAAAAAGGATCAAATCTTCCTTAAGAAGACAAACAAAAGGCTCAAAATCTCAGAGGAAGGGTCAAGTGCTTCACAGCTGGCACAGTTGTGTTGCACTCAAGAGGGCCAAAAAGGAGGTGGTCGGCCTACCAGTTCAGGTGGTCGGCCAACCACTTGCCCTGGTCGGCCGACCAGGGTTCAAAAGGGTCAAGCTGAAATACTGGTCGGCCATACCAGAAAGGTGGCCTCCCAAATGAGTAGAATACAGCTCTATGGTGGGAGACCAGAAAATGTGACCCAGGAGAGAGGAAAACCAGCTTTCTAGCAAGGTTCAAAAGGGTTAGGAAGAAAAGCTGGTCGGCCTACCCATATTGGTGGCCTCCCAGATGAGTACAACACAATGGTGGTATGGGAGACCAGAAATTAAGGTCCAAAAGTGAGAAAAACCAGCTTTCTGTCAAGAAAATCGGCTGGAGGAGAGAGAAAATGGTTTTCAAAAGAATTTTTGGTCTCCCACCATCCTACCACCTTCCAAACAATGAAAATAGGGTCCATACCAAAAATGAACCCTAACCAATGCAAAACGAGGGTTCGGGGGCCAAAACACGCGGCCCGGGGCCCCGAAAACAGGCTGTTGGGCACCGGAGGTGGCGCAAGACCACGAAGGTGACCTCTCAGGCCACAGTGTCCTTCAAAAGAGAGGAAACAAGGTGTGTGCCAAAAATCGGAGCAAATAGAGGTAGTTAAGCGGTCCCGAACCGAGGCACACGGCTGACGACTCCGAAAATCGAAAACTGATCTCCAAACGGGAAAAATGGCCTATGACCACGAAACGTAGCCTACGGCCACTGAGAGATGGTCTAAGAGACCTCTCCCTCCATTCGGTAAGAGAAAATAGAGAAAACAGTACCTGGTTCGCAAACTGAGGCAAAACACAAAAGAGTCCTGAAGTCCGGAGGCAAGGCTCTCAGCCGAGACTCCGCAACCTCAGAATGAGAACAATATGCATCATCACCGAGCGCTCAAACAGTGACATCTGAGTCTTAAGGTTGGTCAAAAATGGGGTGTCTACAGGGACATTATCGGTATCAGACCCGAACAGGCCAGGCTTCGGAAGCTTCGCGAGGGTTGAGTTCTAAACCAGCACGGTAGTATCACCCTTGAGAGGGACTTTTGTTTTAGAAATCTATGTTATAAATTGTGAAACTTTTGTGACTGATCGATGTGTCGTAGGGTGCTAAGGCGCCGTAGTTATGTATTGTTATTTGTTACCCTCACGTGTGGGGCTTGCTAATAAAACTGAAATTTCATTGTTATGTATGTGTAATGAAATGTGTAATTGGAATTGGTGATCCTAGTACTATTGTATATCAACTGTTGAATTTTCTGATGGTCTTGCGATGGCCTTTGATTTTTGTTCAATTTAGAAATTGTTGATGGGGATAGAGAAGTCTGCGAGAAATTTTTGACAAACGTAGTATTAAGTTTGAGGAAGTATGAGACGTTAGAGTTTTGTGAAGATTGGTAGAAATGATGTAGGAATGTCTAAGAGGGTATGAGGTTTACACCTCGGGTAGTGAGAATGGTGTTTGTGTGTGCTGCTTAGTGTTTTAAAATTTTTGATTTGTGTGTTCATTGGGGTCCTATCGACCATGAATAGGGTTAGTGCTATGTCAAGGTTGATTATGAGTTAATGAAGGTGTGTGGAATGAGCTTGTAGTGTTGCTCGATTTTGGTGGAGATTTGAGTGGGGAAAAGAATTTTGTGGGTAGATACTTGAAGTATTACTAGAGCAATGAATGGTTGGTGTTTTAGGTAACGAGTGTACCGTTGGTAAGATTGTCTTAGGTGACCCGGATCGTGTGATCGCCGTTGACCTACTCGGTCTTGTGGTTGGTATAAGAGTGTCTTGGCCATCTAGGCGTGTGAATTGAATCCCTTTGAGAATGGTATGTAGGTGTTTGAATACCGAGAGCGGAAACTCTCGGGCTATTAGTTAAGTTGCGAGTATCAAGGTGGGTGACAAATAGTCAATTTAGGATGGTTTAGATGTGGGTTATAAAGTTGAGCCTTTGGAAAATTAGTACAATTTGGCTAGAAGGCGGTGTGGCGCTGTGGGTTGTGCCTAGGGCGTTGGGCCTTGCGTTGTGTGTGGTCATCGGTGCACGCATCTCTGTGTAAGTTATTGAAGCCGTGAATCAAGGTAGAGTGTTAGCTTCTGGGTTGGGAGTACTCATAGGCTTTTGGGTACTATTGCTCGTTTTGGAAAATGATGTGTGTTGCAATGTTCCATCTAACACCGTGATTATTTCTAATTGTTGTTGTATTAGAAGATGTGGCAGTCTCATTGTGAAAACACTGTAAGTGTGATGGACGTGATTGGGTGATCGTGAGAATTCACCGGGTGTTGTTGAGAAGATAAATTGATATGTGATTGTTGGTTTTTGAAAAACTTTCTTGGCATTTCTATTTCAACTAAAACCCTTGGGGTAAAATTTTAAAGCTTGTTTCGGGAAAAATAATTACAAAATGAATTGTTTTTACTTGAAGTTTATAACACGAATCCTTCATTGAAAAAAAAAAAAAAAAAAAAGATTTTTCTTAAGATGACAAGAACAATTCATGTTTTAACTAGTTTATGTGTATCGTGTCGTTAATCTTGTATGAATAATAACTTTCGTGGTAATAATAATGTTATTGGCCGAATGGAATGGTATAGTTGTTATATTCTGTTAATTAATATTGTGGAAATTCTATGTTATGTTATTGCGGTTGTGGCATCACCATGTAAGTGATGGGTGTTGTTGGCTAACGGCAGGGATCCGCTGGTTGTTACGGTGGAGTGGAAATTAAAATGAACGAATTTTGGATTGTTGCTTGAAAGGAAGAAAATGCATTCTGACTTGTGCCCGGTGTGAATTTGAAACACTTTTGAGAAAATGTTTTGTATGTAAAGAGATGACTTTTACACATAATTGAGAAAAAAGATGAAAACCTTCTTTTGGAACCCTTATGGTTGTAATGGTGTAACCACTTTGATAGTATTTCTAAATCTCGAGTTTTGTGCATTCGACTATGTGGATTGTTAGGCGTTGTAAGAACTTGCTAGTTAGGAGTCTTGTCTTGAGCCGAGTTTTGTTGTAACCTTTTCCTTAAACGAGGTAACCAAGGATTTTGTGGCAAGAATCTAGTTTCCATTTTGTTGGAGTGTTGAGCGTGGAGAGTGTTTAGCTAGTGGTGGTGGATACCCGGGGCGTGCGTGTGGTTGCCGTGGTTGTTTGTTGTTCTTGTCTCATAGACCCAGTGACTAGTGTGAATCGAGGGGAAGTCTGTGGCCCTTCCTTGTGTTCTTGACCAATTCGGTATCCTTGGCATTTTTAGAGTCGAGGTAGTACTCCAAATTTGGTTGTGGTCGGAAATTGGTGTTGTGTTTCCTTGATTGGTTGGGAGGTCTTCCTTGGTACCCGTTTGAGGCCTTGTAGGGCCGACCTTGTAGATCACTAGTTTGTTAGGCCTTTCGAGATATTGGGGAGAATTGGGGAAGTGGTATACCGGTTAGCTTTACTGCCATAACTTTCGGGAGTTCATAATGCATTTCATGTGCCAATGCTTAGGAAGTACGAACCCGACCCTTTTCATGTGTTTGCTTGAGTTGATTTGGAGGTAGATGAGGATGCCTCCTATGAGGAGAGACCAGTTCAAATCTTAGATACCCGAGAGCAAGTCTTACAGGACAAGACTATACCATTAGTGAAGGTGTTGTGGAGACACCATGGGATAGAGGAAGCGACATGGGAAAGGGAGGCGGAAATCCGCTCCAAATATCCAGATTTATTTGAGCATGCTTAATGTATATTTTAGATTGTAATGTTTCTTATTATTGATGTGAAAGTTATTAAACTGTTGATCATGTGTTATTGTGTATTGTTAATCTAAGCTTGAGATTGTGAAAGGAAAATGAATTGCTATGGATGTGATATTCCAAATGTTTAAAATGGAAAATTATTACTTTGGAGAATAATTATAATAGAACATGATAAATGTTGGTTAAAAATCGATAATGTGAGTTGAAATTTAATGGTATGGTAATAACTGTTAGAGTTTCTCGTTTGATTGATTTGTCTAAATTTTTTGGACGAAATTTCTTATGGTGGGGAGGTTGTGACGACCGGTTCCTTTCCTCCTTTTCTTTTTCCTTTTCGCTTCGTTTCCTTTTATCCACGTTGGATTTGAAATGTCCGGGAATGATTTTTCGGTTCGTATTTTTGTTTGGTGTTAAATTTCGGATGCTCCGGAGGGTGCGCGGGTGATTCCGGGTTGCCGGGAGCGAAGTTGGAAGTTTGAGTTGCTGGGCCAGGACCGCACGTGCGGAGAGGGGCCGCTCTAGCGGTGGGTGGGGCCGCACAAGCGGTCAAGCTTGGCACCCAGAAATTTTGATTCTGTCTAGAGCGCACGAGTGGAGAAAGTGGGCCGCATGAGCGATCAAGGTGGGCCGCTCGAGTGGTGGGGAAGGCCGCACGAGCGGCCAACTGGGCAGTCCGTGCCCTGTTTTCTTATAACGTATTGGTCCAAATGCCTCACCCATTTTACACATATCACTCTCACTCTAAACCCTATTTGTCTCCCCCTTCTCTCAAGAAAACTTCCCTAAACATCAAAACACTTTGATTGTGCAAATTCTTGGGTCAAGATCTCCATCTTCTTTCTCTAAATCTTGGAGATCAAGATCTAGGGCTTCACTTGGGTTGAAGAAATCAAAGCTCTCTCTCATCTTTCAAAGCTAGGGTTTCATCTCATCTTGTTCTTCATCAAGCTTTAAGGTAGGGATTTCTTGAGTTATATATACAAGTTTTGCTACATTGATGATGATTTAAGAGTATCCTTCAAGTTTTGATGATTTTAACTTTGTGATTTCAAAAATGTCGAGATTTTCTTAAAAAAGGGATTTTTCTTTAAACTTTCAAAATATTGGTCAATCTTTAAGGGTACCATCTCATTGATCTAAGAAAGATGTTCTGATGAGGGTTTTTCTTGTAGTTTTGTATTAAGTTTTAAGTTGTGGTTCAATATGTAGAGATTTTGAATATGGCTTGTATCTCAATCTATTTGCTACTCTTGAGAGTTTTTCCTCTATTAGACTTATGAGAGATGATTTTGTTAGAGTTTTCTTAAAAAAAAAATGATGGAGTTTTGTTTTTAATAAAAACCCTAGAAATTGGGGATTTTCTTAAAAGAGTAGAAAGGCCTATGGAAGTTCTTCTTTTCTTGTGATTGAAGGATGAATGAGCATTGATTTTATGATGTAGTTGCTAATAGCAATTTCTTGATGTCTGTATAAAATGGAGGTCCATTTTTAAAGTCCATTGATAAATGTATATATGTGTAGAGTTATAAGATGGCAAGTTGTTGAGTGCCATAGATGATGTAAAAATGTTTGATATTAATGAAATGGGGAAATAAAGTGAAACATGACAAGCTGGACATATTGAAAGGGTTGGTCATGATGAATCATTGTTGAGAAATTGTGGTGGTGTGTTGAAGACACGTGATTATTTTGCAAAATGAGAAATGTATTTGTGAAAGTGAGAAAGGTATTGTTTATTATTGTTGTTAAGACATTTTGAAAATAGAGAAGTGTTGTGAGATATTAATTATTGCATCTTATTTCCATTTGATTTAATATTACCATTGTGTATGAAGTGAATAATTACCATTGTTGCATTCTCATCAAGTTTAATTGAGAAGGATTATATTGTAATGAGAACTAACGGAAATGTTTATGGGGTAAATACTGTGGTAAGTCCGGATAGGGGGTGTAGTTGAACTTGTTAAGTTGGCCTGAGTGTCCTTGGTGAAAGACCAAAAAGCCGCGCGGATTGGTGTCAAGCCTTCCGGTTAATACCGGTAAAAATGACAATTTGGTAGTACTCGTAGAGTCTATTTGCAGACACCAGCCTAGGGATTCCCAGTGTCGTATTTAACACCCTTGTTGATTTAAATATTGGAAATTTGAAATTGAGGAGATTACAAAATATTATTGAGAACATGTTGATTTTGAAATAGTGCATTGAAAAAAAATTCTCCTTCATTATTGGCACTTGCATGGCATTACATATGCATTTCTTTTAACGTTGATGGCGTTGGCATAACTGTATATACTTTGTAAGGAATCTCTATTGGGCTTTATGCTCACCCCTATGGGATTTGGTATAGGTAAAGGTGTGGTGATCCCGCCAAGCTAAGGGCGAGGAAATGTTTTGAAGAAGAGTAGTTTAACTCTTATTTTGTTGTGATATTGTTTTTGTAAAGCCAAGGGCTAATGTGTGTGGGTCCGAGAGACCATTCTATCTAACCGGGCTATTGCCTTGGAACTTGTAAGCCCTTGTGGGCCTTTTTGTTGTGATTCAATGGTTTTTTTTACATGCAATAGATTCATGTACGAATGTGTAAACAAATGCATAATGGCATGTGAGAATACTTTGGTAACATTGGAACTATGTAAATGAATTTGGTCAATATCTCATTTTGGAAGTGGGTTGATGTAATAATTATGTGGGATTATTTTCGGGGCGGGACAACTTGGTATTAGAGCTACCGGGTTTCAATACTTGGGGCTCGCGGGAAGTGGTTGCTATACCACAATGGGTTCATTTCGCATGATTAGAAAATGTGTTGTTTTTGTGATTATGTGATACCATGCTTATGTGACTATGTGGGTATGGGATTAGACTTTGGGATGTTATTTGCGCCTATTAGATTCCTTGAGGTCTTATTAGAAGGGTACTTGATCAATACTCATTCTACTAAGAATTCTTGGTTTCTCATGGGACGAATCGCATTGCTAAAGGATAATTCGTATGTGCTTATGTGACTACGTGCTTATGTGGAGTGAATTGAATTGCTTCTGTGTTAGAATGTATATAATTGTATTAGCTCAACATGTGAGGCAAGTTGCGAGCACATTTAGAGTTATGTGCTAAGTTATCTAATTTGTTCCTCAATTAAGATGTCGGAAAGGGTTGAAAGTCGTGGTGGTGAGAGTGTGTGCCTCGGGGAGGCTGTTGCATCGTGCACTTAGTTGATTTTGTTTTTGAATTTTATAGGATGTCTACACAGGGAACTAGGGGATGGATGTGTAATAGGAGTGCCGGTAGGGGCATGGCGGTTACCCTAGCGCCTGTCGTTACAGCATCGGTTGTCGGCAAGGAAGTTGCATGCGAGGTTGTGATTGCGGTACAGGATGCTCTAGCTCGCAATGAAGGGCACAACGGGCGTACCCTCAAGCTTACTAAGGGGTTTTTTTGCTCCAATCCATTGGAGTTTTTGGGAGAGGCAAGATCCCTGGAGGCGGAGGGTTGGTTGGAACAGATTACCAAGACTCTTGACATGCACAGAGTCGAGGACGACGGGTTGATGGTTTCTTTGGCGACCTTGCAATTGAAGGGGGCTACGAATTATTATTGGAAGTATGTGAAGGGTACCGTAGGTACCACTTGGGTTGCGTTTACCGACGCCTTCTTGGCCAAGTATTTCTCTCATTCTGCTCGGGAAAGATTGAGGGAACAGTTTGTCGAGTTGCACCAGGGTGCTACTCCTTTGGCTCAGTTTGAGAGGAGGTTTGCTAGTTTGTCGAGATTCGCTCCAGAATTGGTGGCAACAGAGGTGCGCCGTTGTTACGAGTTTGAGAGGCGGTTGCGTGATGATATCCGGGAGAAGGTAGTTGAATCTAGGTGGAAGAATTATTTTGGTCTAGTTGGGGCGGCGACCCACGGGGAGGCCGTGGTGAGCAGTGTTGGTTGAGTTAGAGAGTAGGCCACATCGGTAACTCCTATAGTTCATAAGCACCCTAGACTTAGCAAGAAGTGGAGGCGAGCGCATGCTCACTCCCAGACTCGGTTCTTGTTTTCTTCGGGGGTTTCGAGCTCATCCGTTGGGTAATCGAGTGAGGTTCAGGCTACAAATCAGGTTCAAAGTTGGAAGTCCATTGTTTGTTTTGATTGTGGTCAGCAGGGCCATGCTAGACGTTTTTGCCCTTTACGTGTAGATCCTTCCAGTGTTTCAGAATCTAGTCAGACCTTGTTCCATCAGTCCAGTCGGGGACGTTATCAGTATCAAACCCGAAGAGGCCAGGCTTAGGAAGCTTCGCGAGGGTCGACTTCTAAACCAGCGCGGTAGTATCACCCTTGAGAGAGACTTTTGTTTTAGAAATCTATGTTATAAATTGTGAAAATTTTGTGATTGATCGATGTGTTGTAGGGTGCTAAGGTGCTGTAGTTATGTATTGTTATTTGTTACCCTCACGTGTGGGGCTTGCTAATGAAACTTAAATTTCCTTGTTATGTATGTGTAATGAAATGTGTAATTGGAATTGGTGATCCTAGTACTATTGTATATCAATTGTTGAATTTTTTGATGGTCCTGCGATGGCTTTTGATTTTTGTTCAATTTAGAAATTGTTGATGGGGATTGAGAAGTCTGCGAGAAATTTTTGACAAACGTAGTATTAAGTTTGAGGAAGTATGAGACGCTAGAGTTTTGTGAAGATTGGTGGAAGTGATGTAGGAATGTCTAAGAGGGTATGAGGTTTACACCTTGGGTAGTGAGAATGGTGTTTGTGTGTGCTGCTTAGTGTTTTAAAATTTTTGATTTGTGAGTTCATTGGGGTCCTATCGACCATGAATAGGGTTAGTGCTGTGTGAAGGTTGATTGTGAGTTAATGAAGGTGTGTGGAATGACCTTGTAGTGTTGCTAGATTTTGGTGGAGATTTGAGTAGGGAAAAGAATTTTGTGGGCAGATACTTGAAGTATTACTGGAGCGATGAATGGTTGGTGTTTTAGGTAACGAGTGTACCGTTGGTAAGATTATCTTGGGTGACCCGAATCGTGTGATCGCCGTTGACCTACTCGATCTTGTGTTGTAACACCCTCAAAATAATACATAATTCCCAGATCCAATCCTTCCATGAACATGATAGATAGTTTACATTGCCATACAAACATCAGAGTTAATATTACAAAAGTGTATTTCATATTAATTACAAATGTTCACAAAAATAATAGAATGCCTTGCAGGCTTACATCTTTCCAAGTTGCTACTTGGTCAATCAAAAGAAAAGTTCTAACTCTCTTACAGGTAAAGCCCTCGGCTTGCATTTATAGATAATTAACAAAATAAATAACAAAGCAGACTCTTCAACTCCGAAGACCTCCTAAGTAAAGATCTTGAACTTGGCGCGTCTCCTGTACCTGAAAATGGTGTCCCAAGTAGGGTGAGCCAAAGCCCAGTAGAAATGTACTAAACCCAATATAAAAAATAACTAAAACATTATCACATAACAAATGATCGACACGTATAAACATTATCACACCCTTCCTATAGCCCAACAACAATTACATCCATGCTACCATCCACTTCCCTTATTTGTCCAGATCAGTTCCTAATTATGGTTCAATATCCAACCAAACAATTTAGGTGAGACTATAGCTCGACTCATTAATACTTCCGCTATCCATGATTCAAGATGAGACTACATCTCATGTAATTAATACTCCAATTAACAATTCTATTCATGCACTTCAATTTATAAGGTTTCGGAACTTTCACCCTGAACGTTCTAGCCAACTTAGTCATCTATGGAGTCCATCCCTCATTATCCCCCAATCAAGGATACCTATACAATGTATTTAAGCATATAATCACATATGGAGTACATTCCCCATCTCTTCCCAAACAAAGATACTCAAACAATGTATTAAAATATATGAACACATATGGAGTATGTCCCCTATCTCCTCCCAAACAAAGATACATAAATAATGTGTTAAAGTATATGAACACATGTGGAGTACATCCCCTATCTCCTCCCAAACAAAGATACATAAATAATGTGTTAAAGTATATGAACACATATGTGTGTGAAGTGCATCTCCTATCTCCTCCAACACACTGGAGTACATCCCCTATCTCCTCCCTAACAAATATATATATACATATATATATATATATATATATAATGTATTTCAGCACTTCATCACATACAATAATCAGTCAATACACATATTTGCTGTATTAATCCAACCGTCATATTCAATGACATAACACGTTCGTCTAGTTTCAGTTTTCTCAAATCAACATGTAGCGTCTACAACAATCTAAACTATACTCCAGCAATGGCCCAAAGCAGTTATCTCTAAACAGATAGTAAATTTATCAACAGATAAAATATCGACATTTTTATAGATGAGTGATTAAATCATCGAACTACACCTTTCAACCTCATAATTTCCCAATTTCATGGACATCAACTCAATTTCATATTTCCGCATTTTCCCAAATTAATTATACAAATTAATTTATTACAAAAATTAGGGCATTCTCCCTTTTTTCAAATATTGATCCTAAGACCAAATTCCACTAATTTAATTCTCAAACTCATATTTCCAAGGCCTTAAATACACATGGAGTTATTAAATACAAAACCCCTTTTTTATAAATTACAAACCAAACCCTAACTTTCTCCAAAATTACCCAAGAACACCAACTAATCAAAATGACAAATATTTAAGTCAAAACCCATAAGAAGGAGTAGGATATCCCTACCTTGAAATTAGAAGCCCAAAGGAGTAGATGAGGAAAAACCAAAGTGCTCCAAATCCACTATTGTTCAGATTAAAACAAAGCCCTCGCGACCCTCTACCTTTCTTACAAAGAACTTAGGGTAGAAACACACTAAAAATAGATGAAACCTTAGAGAGAAGATGTATATAGAGAGAGAGAGGTCGGATCTAGGGTTTGAGTGGAAGAAGAGATGAAAAAGTGAAGTGTAATCCCGCTGCTGTCTACTGATATAACACAGGCTTGCTCTAGCGAAGGATTGGTCGATCGAGCGACCAGATACAAAGAACCCTCGCTCGAACGAATAAAGTCTCGCTCGAGCCAACAATGCAAAGCTTTAGGTCTACAACCAAAAGCACGCTCAAGAGAAGAAAAGCTCGCTCGAGCAAAGAACTCCAAAACATAGTCCTCGCTCGCTCCAGCGAAGGAAATCTCGCTCGAGCCAAGGATTGCAACTCTCAGGTCTAAACCTAGACGCAGACGCGCGCTCGAGAGAAGGACTTCTCGCTCGAGCCACCAGACACAACATCCAACTCTCGCTCGATTGAAGGAACCCTGGCTCAAACGAAGGATCTAAAACAAGGGGCTCGCTCGAGTGACAAAAGCCTCACTCGAGCGAAGAACCAAAATTTTGGGCAGCAACACTTGGTTTAAAAAACTCACCCAACCTGTTACAAACCTGCCCAACACATCCTAAAACTCATATACAAAGAATCGAAGGACAAAAACAAGATACAACAACAACCAACACCCATGGAACCTAGTCTGGGTTACAATAATCAATGGAGGGAAAACCGGGATCGCTATAACCTCCCCCCTTAAAGAATTTCGTCCCCGAAATTAGATACAAGTTTCAAAAACAAGTTTTTCTCAATTCTCAATAACATTACCAACCAAAATTCCACAACTTGACCCATTACCGGTCATCCCATCTCTATTCAAGAGGCATTTCTCACAGTTTGCTACAACAAGCATTTCATCAAATTTCAACAAGTTTCTACATACATATTTCACAATTGAATATCCTATTCAACGTTCATGATAGATTTCCCTTACTACAACACATCCAACATATACAATGTTAAATTAAACTTCCATTTCAAGGCGTATGACATAATACTACCATAAACCGAAACATGCACAATGTTTTATAACTGAAGACATATTCAATGTTCTTAAAGTTTATCAATACAACAAAAAAAAATTAATATTTGTTCAAATATCCCCAAATAGATCCGGATACTTCTCTCGGACCTCTAATTCGCTTTCCCAAGTGGCTTCCTCGATCCTGTTATGTTTCCACAACATCTTAATTAATGGAAAAGTCCTGCTTCGCAAGACTCGATAACAACACTAACAGTATGACCCATCCAATCAGTACAGTGTTCTGAGGCATCCACCTCGTCTCAACTACCGACAATACCCAAACCAGTATTTAATACTTAATACCCCAACATAGGAAACACGAAAATATTCGTACACAAGGTTTTCAGTCAACTTTCACAAAACATGAACGCAAGACGAAGCACGGGTAAAGAACAATATTATGGTACGTTATTACCCCAAAATTTCGTGGTCTTGCTAAAGACACACAATATGTAACCAGCAACTCAGGCTAGGTTAAATCTAACTTCTCAAAAGATATTCCATTCAGGTTAAAGAAATCATTTTATTTACTTCCTGTGTTTCAAACACTCAGTTCCTCCCAAAAATATTCAGACTTATACTGTCACCCCTTAAACATGTCATTTACAACTGGCCACAGCCGAAAAGATTTTTCTCAAATTATTTTCCCGAAAATAAGGATCGCAAATTCACGTTTCGATTCAAAATCATTTTAGTTTATGAAGAGTACCCAATGTCCCTCCCATGAATCACAACATAACCATCCCACAAAACCCGTCATACTCACGGTGATGACGCAACACTCAAAAACAAAACTCTCATGATAGGGACCCCTGAAAATTTGAAATTCTCGACAACGCAACAACACAAAGGATAACATTGCACACCCCCATGCCTTACACCACATAAACAAGGACCGAACAAGTCGAAACGACTTTAACAGAGTGCCTCACTCACTTTACACAATTTTGCTACCTCACTAGTGTTATCGTTATCCAAACTGGACGACAGACACTTATACCAAAGTGACCTAGCTTTACCAAACATCAAACCACTCGATTCAATCAGTAATCACACTATTGCCTTACCGAGGCATTCTTCGGGGATTTCCCTAGGATCGATCCCCTTCTACTCATCATCTAATAACAACATACGAACCACACACTGACACGCATCGTACTAAGCAAAACCTCCTTATTTAATGCAAGTTATCTTGCATCCATACTGAATCCGTCATTCAGAGATTTCACTCGCCACCTCCACATTTAATTAATAAGGGATTACCACACCACGACACTCATCACTACTACGTAACTGTTCATACCGAACACAAGCAAACATAACACCTTCTTCCTTTAATGACCTATAGGGTCCACTCTTTATTTCACACCTTAACTATCACTCGTCCCGAGATTACCATCAAGACACTAAGCCTCCGTGCCAAACCACTAGCCATTGCTACCGCTGGACAACCACCTTGAACCAGACCCTGACACAGTCGCATGTCGCCGACAAGGCTTTCAAAGACTCACCATCCTAGCTCTCTTCAAGAGTAAAGGTCCTCATCCTCCTCGCTATCATCCCAAGCCTTCCTCCGCAAACACCATACTACTGTGACTTTACTCATGGGTCACACCCAAACAACGGGTTATATGCCCAACCAATCTTACCGACAGTATCTCCTAGCCTACCCGATATTAAGGTACAAACCTATCACATTCTACCATCACAAAGGAGTCTGGAAACTTAGGGAAATACCCATTATACCACTGCCCAAGATATAACACCAACTGCTTACAACACACCACTTCCCGATGCCAACAACCACAATCTTATATAGGGACTAACACTCCCTCAATTAAAACAACCAATCAGTACATATGCCAATTTGGCAACGTTACCTACCATGGAGATAAAAGTCTATTCCTAACGGAATTATGCGCTATGCCTCCGTAAAACATCATATTAAATATACAACACCTAGTATTAATCGCACACTTTACATCCTCTTGAGGAGTTCTCACGACAGTAGACCAAAATCTCTACCACACACATAGGATCAAATAGATAACACATATGAGATTCCGTACTTCCGACAAGTATAACTATTCTCGGCCCATAGTGGTCCTGACTAAGATACGCATCCCTCAATAATTCTTCCATATTTCAAAACATGGCTCACCAACCTTCGCTTCTCTAAGTCAAATCACACGCATACAAATGCATTAACTCAAAAATTTCACGGTTGCACAACTTATCTATAGCGATCCCGGTTGTCCCTTTACTGTTCTGTTGCATTCCGAACTTGGGTTCCGTGATGTTGGTGGTGGTATACCTTATTGTCATCCTTTAATTCCGCTTGATTGAGTTTTAGGATGTATTGGGAAGAATTGTTATAGGTTGGTTGGGCTTTGGTTTCAATTATTTGTTGCCCAGTTTTTAGGAAGTCTGCTCGAGCGGGTCGTCTTGCGCTCGAGCGGAGATTGCACGCTCCCAGTATTTTGGTGCTCTGCAGAACTTCTGCAGGCATGTTTTTCACACTCGAGCGGGTTTCTTTGCGCTCGAGCGGTGGCGCTCGAGCGGGTACTCTGGCGCTCGAGCGGGTAGTACTTTTTGGTGTAAGTTCTGGAAGGAGGGAATCTACGCTCGAGCGAACTGGTTTTCGCACTCGAACGGATGTACTTTATTCTTGTGTCTTGGCGCTCGAGCGAGCCTTTTTGCGCTCGAGCGGACCTAGTTTTTTGTTCTTGACGCTCGAGCGTTGTGTTCTCCGCTCGAGTGAGAATGTCGTATATCAGTTGGCAGCTAGGCATTTTAAAATCACTTTTTACATTCTCTCTCTCTCTCTCTTACTTTCTAAAAAGACATTTTGAGAGTTCCTCTCTCTAGAAACTCCCTTCTCTCTAGGGTTTGATCTAGTTTGAGTGTTTTCCTTTCCTTTGGCCTTTGTAAGAGTTGGGTTGATCGTCGAGGGCTACACTTTGATCCGAAAATATTGAGTTTTGGAGCACGTTGAGCTTCTTCACCTTCTTTCCTTGAGCTCCGAATTTAAGGTAGGGATTTCTACTCACTCTTATGATCTTTGACATAGATTTTTGGTTGTTTTGATAAAGTGTTGAAGTTGGGTAAATTTTGGGACTTAGGATTTCAAAATGTTAAAAGAGGATTTGTTATTTTGAGTCTAAAATGTGTATTGTGGGTTCAAAATAATGATATCGTTGTTGGTTGTGGATATTTAGACCATTGGGTCAATATTGGGAAATCGGGTGGAAAATCCTAATTTTGGGAAAATTGTGATTTTATGGAATTGAGTTGGAAATAATGAAATTGGTTCATTATATGGTTGAATAGTGGAGTTAGATTTATTAATCGCTCACTTTTGAAAACATTGATATTTTACCTGTTGGAGCTTTTATTATCTGTTTAGAAATAATTGCTTGGGCTACCGGTGGAGAGTAGTTTTGATTGTTGTAGACAATGCATGATGATTAGGCAAACTAAAACTAATCAATTGGATATGTCATAGAGTATGACGGTGGATAGAATACATTAACATTATGTATTGATTGATTGTGTATATGACCTTTGTGTATGTACGTTGTGTGTAGGAGAGGAGATAGGGGATGTACTCCATGGTTTAGGGGAAGATAGGGGATGGACCTCTAAACCGGATGTTGTCTGGGAGGAGATAGGGGATCGTCTCCGCTGATACAGCTCATATGCTTGTCAGTTAATGTGTTGATACAGCTTATACGCTTATCTATGGAAGTGTTAATACAGCTCATATGCTTGTCTTTGGAAGTGTTGATATAGCTAATATGCATATCTGTTGAAATGTGGATACAGCTTGTATGCTTATCTGGTGAGATGTTGATACAACTAGTGTGTTTATCTATTGTAAAATGGGAAACGTTTAATATGAGTCACTGTCTCATATAAGTGGTTGGCCAGGTTCTGAGCCGTTGATGTAAATTGTGAAATTGATAAGAAATGGAAACTGAAATGAAACATGAACATAGTGGTCATGAAATGGAAATGAGTTATGAATTGATTTATGGAAATTGAACATTTATCAATTGCTAATGTCTTAGTTAATGCTCATACTGTGTTTAGCATATTTCTACTGGGCGTTGGCTCACCCTATATGGGACATTATTTTCAGGTACAGGTAGTATGCCACCTCCAAGGACATAGCTTGGATGATGATGAGAGTTGAAGACTCTTTTTGTTTATTTTGTTAGTGTTACATGTATATCAAGCCAAGGGCTTATTTTGTATAGAGTTAGTACTCTTCTTTGTGTAACCAGGTGTTGACTTGGAAAGTTGTAAGCCCATAGGGCATTTGCTTTTGTTGTTAACATGTAATACTATTGTAAGAACTACGCTGATGAATATAAATGGTTGGTTTCTTTTATATAATTGCTTGTCTAGTGATGGGTTTTATGTATTATTTTGAGGGCGTTACATTATCACATTAATAAAACTTCAAAGCCACTACATGCTCCAATCTGCCCATCTCATGAAAATAAATAAGCACAAGCACAGATAAATATATATATATATATATATATAAACAAACAACCTTGATGTTCCAACATTCCCAAAATACATTGGTCACACAACTGAACCCAATGATTACAAAACGATAATTCACCGATTAGAAAACGGATTAGTCAAAACGAAACCATCCCATCGGTATTACCACCACTACCGTCCCTCGCTGGATTGCTAAAGTTGGTCATCCCTAAACCCATGATATACTACGAGCTTACAAGCCACGGACAACAACTATTGGTATGCCCAAACTGGGCACACCTGGAACAACTGCACACTTCCCCAAAAGGGGCTTGGGAACTCGTCTCTCCCGAGGCCCTCGAAATCTGGCCTATTTGTTTCTCATAACGGTATTGCCCTTGCCCCGTCGAATAAAGCTGAACCTGACTAGGTTGTAAGACTCCCAAAGAAGCCCTTGGCTGGATACAGAAACGTTTGATATGACCTGGCCCAACAAGTAAGCGGCTCCCAAGCGCAAGATTGGTTCAAAGTCTGAACTGATGGGGATCCGAATGACTGCTTCCCCAATGAACATTTGGTCGATCCAAAACTTGGTCGGCTAGGTGATTCTGGTGGTGCAACTACTGGTTGAACTACCAACCCTGCTCTCTTCCTTTGTGGGCAAACCAAAGACTTGTGGCCCAGCAGACCACATCTGAAACAACCAGCAGACCCCTTACTCTAAGGCTAGCCTGAGACCTGAACCTCTCTGGACCTCCCAGAAGAGTCCGAAACCCCTGGCGAAGAAAAGGACTTAGCCTGGGACGGAGCATACTTTCGCCTCCACCTCTTACTAGGCCTAGAGTACCTATAAACCGTAGGAGTTACCGAGATGGCCTCCTCTCTAACTTGACCAACACTCACAACCACGGACTCTTCCTTATTTTGTCCCATAGTTAGCACTGCTGCCTCTACATGAGCTGCCGCCTTAACGAGCACACTATAGCTCCTATGCCAAGACCCAGCAATCCTTTCTCAGATGTCGTCACACAGCTTACTCTCAAATCCTGAACAACGCAATTCCTCTGTCTCCACCAATTCTGGGGCAAATCTCGACAGGTTAGCAAACCATGCTTCAAACTGTACCAAAGGTGTAGTGCCTTGCCATAACTCCACAAACTATTTCCGCAACTCTTCCCGTGTGGAAGGAGGCAAATCAAAACTTCCTCATCTAGGCATCCTAGTAAAAGTAACAAAGGTATTAGTACATTTTCAAATGTATCAAACTATTTCACTTGCGTCCTAAAGCATTGGACAACTGTAATTCATTCCACGTAAGCACATAATCACATAAGCACATGATCACATAAGCACTTACAAATTTCATTTCCGGATAATGACAGTCCCGAGGCATTGCTAGAGTTCCGGTTAGAAACAGCATTGATCAAGTGCTTTTCCAACAGGACTCCCAGAAACCCAAGGATCCAATCAACATCCTAGAAACTAAACCCCATACCCATATAGTCACATAAACATGTTATCAAATAAACACATAACATCATGCATAAGTCTCTAACAAGCGAGACAAACCCATTGTGGTACTAACCATTTCCCGCGTACCCAAAGTATTCGAACCCGGTAAGCTTTGATACCAAGTTGTAACGCTGTAGACACCCCATTTTTGACCGACCTTAAGACTCAGACATCATCGATTGAGCACTCGGTGATGGTTCTTGTTGTGCTCATTCTAAGGTTTCGGAGATTCAGCTGAGAGCCTTACCCCCGGACCTCGGGACCCTTTTGTGCTTTGTCTCGGTTTGCGAACCAAGTCTTGTTTTCTCTTCCCGAAGGGAGGGAGAGGTCGTGTAGACCATCTCTCAGTGGCCGTAGGCTACTTTTCATGGTCGTAGGCCACTGTTCCTGTTTGGAGACCAGTTTCCAGTTTTTAGAGCTGTCGGTCGTGTGCCTCGGTACGGGACCGCTTAACTTTCTCCGTTTGGCATGATTTTTGGCACACACCTTGCTTCCTCTCTCTGGAGGGACACTGTGGCCTGGGAGACTACCATTGTGGTCACAAGCCACTTTCGATGCTTAACAACCTATTTTCGGGGCACCCGGCTGCGCGTTTTGACCCCCGAACCCTCGTTTTGCATCCGTCTTGGTTCATTTTTGGCATGGACCTTGTTTTCATTGTTTGGGAGGTTGTAATACCCCTGTTCCTTAATATGTTAATTGGTTCTTAATAAGATGTGATTATGTGCTTGCTATGGTTTTGTATGCCATTATGTGAAAATATGTGGTTTTGAATTTCTATCTGTTCACCGTAGGAATATCTGTTTGATTTTACCACTTCAGAAATTAAATTGATTACGCCATTGTGGTCTGCATAATTTTTAGAGCCTACGGTGAAATTTAATTTGAAATTGATTTGGGTCAGATTAAATCGATTAAATTGATGAGTTAGAGCCCAACCACTTTATTATTATAATATTTGCCTTAGTGGGTTTTGTTGTCAAGACTCTATACACTCAAACTCCCTCTTAATTCTCGTTTTTGGGCTGATATACATTCTAAGGAGAAGAGAGGGTCGGCTAGAGAGAGAGGGAAAAGAGGAGAGTTGGGTGTTTGGCTCAAATTTGTGAAGAATTGGAGGATTAAACTCAAGAAATTGCTATAGTTTGGAAGATTAAGCCTCTAGGTAAGCATTTGGTCTTGAATTCATAAATTTGAAATTGTGATCTTGTAAGTTCAAGGGTTTTTGTCATCAAGAGCATGCAATGAGCTGATTTTTGTTGAGTTGAAGTCTTAGAACTCTTGCATGTAAGAAGTTACTTTGAATTTGCATGTTTGAGCTTGAAACACATGATTCATGTAGAGTTTTGGTTAAAGCTCATGTTGTAATCACCATTTGTGCCATCTAAGTTGAGAATGATGAGCATCTCCCACATGCATGTACAAATCATAGGAGTATAAGTCTTGAATGTTTGAATTTGAGCATGTTGATGATGGGTCTGAGATATTTTGGGACATGCATGTAGATAAATCATGAAATTGAGCTTCCTGATGTTGCAATCTTGTATTAGTAGCATGTTAGCATGTGTAAATGTGTAATTTGAGCCATTGCATGCAAGTAATGTAGCTGGAAAACCGATTTGGAGCTCAAGAACACAATCTGGGAAACCCAGAATTTTGATGTCCGCTCGAGCGGGGTAATGGCCGCTCGAGCGGGAAAATCGTGCTCCCAGCACTTTTGCAGAGTTGGATGTCCGCTCGAGCGGGACACCTCACGCTCGAGCGTGGAGTTTTATAGACAGGCCTTCAGCTCGAGCGCTCTATTCCACGCTCGAGCACATTTTTCATGCAACCAGTACTTTTGCAGGCCTTAAGGGTCCGCTCGAGCGGGTAAGTACACGCTCGAGCGGGGACCCTAATTCCTGGAATTTTGTTCATGCGTTCTGTGTTTCGTTTTCCGTTCTCTTTCACTTGTAATCACTCTTAGGCGTGTGTTAAACATTATAAATGAGTTAATGAGATAAGAATAAAGCCTAAAGAGGAATATGTGAATTAAGGGACGGATTGAATGATTAATGACCCTTTTGTGTGCATGGAATGTGTAGGGTCAAGCTCCAGGGCGAATCCACAAGCTGATCACTGTGAGTAATATCAATATTTGAAAACTTGTCAATGTCCAATTGTTTATTCCCTTATAAACGTTATGAGTTGTTAATTGGGATTGTGGACAGAAGTCTGACAGGAATGAATAAATGGACCAAAGGTCGTTTTGATGTGAATGAATGGACCAAAGGTCGTTTTGATATAAATGAATGGACCGAAGGTCGTTTTGATGTAAACGAATGGACCAAGGGTCGTTTTGACATATGTGAGTGGGCCGAAGGCCGTTTTGACATGAATGAGTAGGCCGAAGGCCGTTTTGATAGAAATGAATGGGCCGAAGGCCGTTTTGACATAGATGAATGGGCCGAAGGCCGTTTTGACATAAATGAATGGGCCGAAGGCCGTTTTGACATGAATGGAAATCTGAATGGGCCGAAGGCCGTTTCGACATGAATGGAAATCTGAATGGGCCAAAGGCCAGAATGGTTGGAACTACAGTCACTCGATTTGAATTTCGTATACTTATATATCTGTTAAGTAGAAATAGGAATTGGGCCTAAGGCCGTTTGGAACCTGTTGTTCTACATTGTTTACGTAACTTCTGTATTTGATATTATTCACTGGGCTATCGCTCACGCTCATTCATGTGTTTGTAGGTGAGCCCGGAGAAGTCCAAACCCAGCCCCAGTGATGTCTGTGAGGAACAACAGAGGTTTTTGGAGAGTTAGCCCTTGTGTCTCACGCACGAGACCCGTCTTCCCCCTTCCGTTATATTTATATCTTGTCATGGTGGCGAAGTTTTTGATTATGTCTGTATATAGTTTCATGGGTTGACTTAGTTGGATGATCCTGTCTGTATAGAATTTTATGCTACTACATTTCTGACGTGAGTTATTAACATGAGTTTGTATGGAATGTTATGATGTGCATATAAGCGCGGCTCTATGGACAAAGTTTTAAATTTTGCTTCCCTTTTGGCCCCTTTACTCTGATGTGTTAAGTCTGTTTTGGTTTGAGGCCGTAGGTAATCTTAGGATTACTGGCCGGTTACGTCCTTAACCCATGGGGGCGGGTTCGGGTCGTGACAGAGTGGTATCAGAGCACGAGTTAATAACTCACACACTTGTCCAAAAGAGCAATAAGCGTCTAGAAAAGATCTAGGATGCATTCACGTGATAAGTATAAATTTGAAAGCATCAAGAGTATGCTTAAGTGTTTCGGTATGAACAGTAATGTGCTATAATTTGTAAATTGCTTGCATGGTAAATCCTTGGAATACGTATGCTCTTTGGTATGTGCATACTAGTGAATCTCTGTATTAAGTATAATGCTATGTTTGGTATAAATGAATGATTTCCTAAATTCTCCTTGAACATAATTGTGTTATCCGTAGCGGAGGCCCTCGCCCAGGGGATATAATATTGTGGCTTATGGTCATGAAGCCCTAGCCCGGGGGAAATAATACCGTGGCACAGACCCTCGCCCGGGGGAAATAATACCGTGGCCTATGTATGAGATATGTTGATATGCTTGACCAACATGATATGTCACGCTAAAAGAAGTACCACACATGATTCGAATATGAGATATAAATTGTTACACTAATGTGTACAACAAGTTTGTTTTGTTATAATGCACATACATGAAAAGTTGTTTATGTGCATTCAATTCTGCCTACGGGTGTCTATTTGAAATATGAACATGATTTGAGTATATAATTACTTAGTAAATGTTCAGCATGCGATATTTGATAAATATGCAATTATCTGTTACGTAAGTGATTAATTGCGTACGATATGTGAAAGGAGAATATAACAGTGTGCCTACGTGCGAATGTACTCATGTGATTTTGTGTTTAATTTCGTATTGGGCATCCCAGTATTTGGTAAAGTTTGATAAGAATTTGTGTAGAGTATGGGCAAATTAAGGGCATACGGGTTGGAAGGTTCTTCCACAGCCCGACTTGATAGTCCGAAAAGAGTAGTACAAGAATTGGCAGAGATCTTGAGGCAACAGCGTTAGTTGCCGCTACGGCAGGAACCTTTGCCACCACTAGTGTGAGAAACACCGAGGAGTTTGTTATCAAGCTTCTGGGGCTCGTTATAGATATGGTAAAATGGACCATACGGCAAGGAACTGTCCCCGGATTGAACGAAATGTGAATGAATCCTCTGCCTTGGCTAAATCCGTACCAGTGGTAGGAATTGCTACTCAGGATGGAGTAATCACACTCATCCCAGAAAGCACTCAGAATGTTGTAACCATTATCCCAGGTATCTATACTGTTTACAAATGAATGCTTATGTGTTGGTTTACAAATGAATGCTTATGTGTTGATTGATTCTGAATTAGTACGTTTGTACGTCTTCGCTTGGGATATTGTTTGATTCGGATCGGCATATATTTCATATCTGCTGCATGTGTATCTAGATTGGTTAGACCCACATGATCGAGACTGTATTCATTGGAGGTATATGCCCGTTTGGGAAATTTGTGAAATACGTTTTGGGATATTGATTGACTATGCACATGCACATATATATATCTACACCTATGCTCAGGGTGATTTATTACGTTACCGTCTTCAATGACTAAACCACTGGAATTATGATTCTGTAATCGTGTGACCAAGTTGAACGCCCTAAATGATAAACTCTATAATTGTGAGACTATATATTTTGATTGGTAGAAAGTTGACTGGGTGATGTGACTAATTTGGAACTTTTGCGTAACAATCCCATACTATGTGTACCCGAGGAACTTTGTATAATGTATTACTGTGCACCATGTTCTTGCATATAAGGCTTATTTGGGAACTGCTATACTGATTATGATATGTACCTCCCGATATGAACACTTGCATGCTTATGTAACTATACCTGAACTCATGTGGACAATACCGTATTGTACGTAATTTGAAACACTTTGATATGAACAGTTGTGATGAATGATTCTGATACGACCTTGAGAACTGATAAATTTAGGGCAGTTGTGAAACTATCAGCCATGTGCCTAAACAAACGGAGTGAGCTTTACAGAATCAAATGTACCCTATTTGAGAAAACTTCTATCCAACTTGATCCAATAGAACCTTTTCCTGATACTGTTCCGATGGAACCCTCAATGGATATAATTTGACGGGACCTTTGTTTAATTTAATCTGACAAGACCTTTGCTTGGATTGATTGATAAGAACCTCTATCTAAGTTGATGTTGTAAAAGGGGGGTTTAAGAATTGCCTATAAATAAATGACCAGATTGTTATTGGCAGGAAAACTGATGGACCCAAAACTTGAATCCATTTGGAGTGCTTGACTTATTTGAAAGACCTTTTGTGGGCTGTCAACAGATTGATCTAACTATGAACACCGTTGAGAACCAATCCCCAACTATTGAGGACATATGTGTTAAAAATTAACCGAATTGTACAAACCCCGTGATTGGGTGTTGTAAGGAGTGTTGTTCTATTTTGTTTGATTGACGCTATGGGAACTGATGATGGTAGATTGATTTGATTTTGAGCAGTACTGAACATTTGTCTTTGACTGATCAGAACATGTTTTGTAAGGGAGAGTGGTTGCTTCAGTGTTACCAGATTTTGGGAAAATCAGGTTATAGTGAATGGTGTTGTGTTGCTTTGATGACATTCTTGGAGTGTCCTTTCATGCTAGGGGACGTTAAGCCTATGTAGCACCTTTGATTGAGATACCTTTTGCCACCGACGGTTTCGTACGGGTGGGTTTGAATAATCAATCTGGAATCGGCCACCGACGGTCGCGAACGGGTGTGCTTCGATTCCGAGACGATTATTCCTTTGTTTTGTTCGGAATGTCATCCCTTGGTATTATGTAGATGTTATTAACATCCAAAAAGCTTTGAAAAACCCTGATTATCTGGAAATTTGCGAATTCAGTACGTCTTGTGAATAACTGCTCAGTGCCGTTATATTCAGTGATTGGGGCTCTGAGGACGTGTAAATTGGGTCTAACATGTGACTAACTGTTTTGATATTATCTTTGACATCATGGGGATTAATATATGAATTGCCTTCTGCTTTGGCAACTATGAAATAGTGTGGAAAGACTCGATGGAGCAGGAAATTGAATATTGAACCGAATTGTAGACCGTAACCGTTGAATAAATTGAGAACACGTGTATTGTGTTAGAAATTGACGGCTTCGATGTGATTATATCTTACAATCAGCATTATGGGGATATACGGGCTATGTGCGTTGTATGGGTAATTACTTCGATACTACCTTTGTTGATTCGAGAAATGGTATCTGGATCCACCTTATATTCCTGTAGACTTTTGATTGACTTTGGATAACCGTGATAAGTCACTGAGCTAAATACCGAATTGGATTGTGAATTGTGGGATTGTTAGAGAATAAGTCGAATTTTTGTGACAAGGAAATAGACCAACCGTCTATGGTAAAGTTAGTTGGCATTTGAAACATCTAATGTTGGCGACCTATTGTGAAGAAGGAAATTGTTGAATTTGTGTCTAAATAATTTCGGTATCTATAAGTCGAAGTTGAACATCAGGTATAGACGGGGCTACTTCGACCTCCCTCTATTTCGGAATGGAATTAGGGATATGTGATTATGAATTTCATTGTTGGGCTACCTTAAATACTCAAGGTGGAAGTCCCATTTGGGTTATTGTATGAAGGATTACTAAATTGCTCGTTTCCTCCCTATGAAAGTTTTGTATAATGCTTGTAGAGTAGCCGCTGTTACATCGATAAGGTTGCTTGTTTGCATGGGGTCCCAATATCTATTGTTTAAACAGGAACCCAAAAATGTGTTTGAATTCTAACAAGCCTTCAAGAGGCAATGGGGGCTCAGCTTCTGTTCTGTTATGCTACCCGGACCTGGAGGTTCCCTTATGGAACTGGTTATTCGTAACCTCACATGTATATGTTCTTTTCTGTTCTGTTAATGCTAATGGATGTATCACGTAAACTTAATCATGACTTATGACTCCTGTATATGATCTGGACAAATTATGAATTTGATACGAAACTGAATTATGATTCGGCGCTGTTTTCCATCCGCAAATTGATGTATGATCAGAAGGAACTTGTTAGATTTTTGGGAGAGATACTCCAAATTATGCAGTAGATTTTTCAGGGAATTTGAAAGATCTATCCATTGTTTGCAGACTTTGCTTACAATCACAGCCTACACTCTACTTTTGGTGTGACACCTTTGACTGATTGAGAGCAGAGTGTTGCTCGATTTTGAGACTAAGCAGCTAACTATCAAAAGGATTGGAACCATTGAATAAAAAGTGTTCCGAATTGTACCTGACTAAAGGTGAATTAAGTTTGGAGGACCAAACTTCCTAAAGGGGGGAAGACTGTAATACCCCTGTTTCGTAATATGTTAATTGGTTCTTAATAAGATGTGATTATGTGCTTGCTATGGTTTTGTATGCCATTATGTGAAAATATGTGGTTTTGAATTTCTATCTGTTCACCGTAGGAATATCTGTTTGATTTTACCACTTCGGAAATTAAATTGATTACGCCATTGTGGTCTGCATAATTTTTAGAGCCTACGGTGAAATTTAATTTGAAATTGATTTGGGTCAGATTAAATCGATTAAATTGATGAGTTAGAGCCCAACCACTTTATTATTATAATATTTGCCTTAGTGGGTTTTGTTGTCAAGACTCTATACACTCAAACTCCCTCTTAATTCTCGTTTTTGGGCTAATATACATTCTAAGGAGAAGAGAGGGTCGGCTAGAGAGAGAGGGAAAAGAGGAGAGTTGGGTGTTTGGCTCAAATTTGTGAAGAATTGGAGGATTAAACTCAAGAAATTGCTATAGTTTGAAAGATTGAGCCTCTAGGTAAGCATTTGGTCTTGAATTCATAAATTTGAAATTGTGATCTTGTAAGTTCAAGGGTTTTTGTGATCAAGAGCATGCAATGAGCTGATTTTTGTTGAGTTGAAGTCTTAGAACTCTTGCATGTAAAAAGTTACTTTGAATTTGCATGTTTGAGCTTGAAACACATGATTCATGTAGAGTTTTGGTTAAAGCTCATGTTGTAATCACCATTTGTGCCATCTAAGTTGAGAATGATGAGCATCTCCCACATGCATGTACAAATCATAGGAGTATAAGTCTTGAATGTTTGAATTTGAGCATGTTGATGATGGGTCTGAGATATTTTGGGACATGCATGTAGATAAATCATGAAATTGAGCTTCCTGATGTTGCAATCTTGTATTAGTAGCATGTTAGCATGTGTAAATGTGTAATTTGAGCCATTGCATGCAAGTAATGTAGCTGGAAAACCGATTTGGAGCTCAAGAACACAATCTGGGAAACCCAGAATTTTGATGTCCGCTCGAGCGGGGTAATGGCCGCTCGAGCGGGAAAATCGTGCTCCCAGCACTTTTGCAGAGTTGGATGTCCGCTCGAGCGGGACACCTCACGCTCAAGCGTGGAGTTTTATAGACAGGCCTTCAGCTCGAGCGCTCTATTCCACGCTCGAGCACATTTTTCATGCAACCAGTACTTTTGCAGGCCTTAAGGGTCCGCTCGAGCGGGTAAGTACACGCTCGAGCGGGGACCCTAATTCCTGGAATTTTGTTCATGCGTTCTGTGTTTCGTTTTCCGTTCTCTTTCACTTGTAATCACTCTTAGGCGTGTGTTAAACATTATAAATGAGTTAATGAGATAAGAATAAAGCCTAAAGAGGAATATGTGAATTAAGGGACGGATTGAATGATTAATGACCCTTTTGTGTGCATGGAATGTGTAGGGTCAAGCTCCAGGGCGAATCCACAAGCTGATCACTGTGAGTAATATCAATATTTGAAAACTTGTCAATGTCCAATTGTTTATTCCCTTATAAACGTTATGAGTTGTTAATTGGGATTGTGGACAGAAGTCTGACAGGAATGAATGAATGGACCAAAGGTCGTTTTGATGTGAATGAATGGACCAAAGGTCGTTTTGATATAAATGAATGGACCGAAGGTCGTTTTGATGTAAACGAATGGACCAAGGGTCGTTTTGACATATGTGAGTGGGCCGAAGGCCGTTTTGACATGAATGAGTAGGCCGAAGGCCGTTTTGATAGAAATGAATGGGCCGAAGGCCGTTTTGACATAGATGAATGGGCCGAAGGCCGTTTTGACATAAATGAATGGGCCGAAGGCCGTTTTGACATGAATGGAAATCTGAATGGGCCGAAGGCCGTTTCGACATGAATGGAAATCTGAATGGGCCAAAGGCCAGAATGGTTGGAACTACAGTCACTCGATTTGAATTTCGTATACTTATATATCTGTTAAGTAGAAATAGGAATTGGGCCTAAGGCCGTTTGGAACCTGTTGTTCTATATTGTTTACGTAACTTCTGTATTTGATATTATTCACTGGGCTATCGCTCACGCTCATTCATGTGTTTGTAGGTGAGCCCGGAGAAGTCCAAACCCAGCCCCAGTGATGTCTGTGAGGAACAACAGAGGTTTTTGGAGAGTTAGCCCTTGTGTCTCACGCACGAGACCCGTCTTCGCCCTTCCGTTATATTTATATCTTGTCATGGTGGCGAAGTTTTTGATTATGTCTGTATATAGTTTCATGGGTTGACTTAGTTGGATGATCCTGTCTGTATAGAATTTTATGCTACTACATTTCTGACGTGAGTTATTAACATGAGTTTGTATGGAATGTTATGATGTGCATATAAGCGCGGCTCTATGGACAAAGTTTTAAATTTTGCTTCCCTTTCGGCCCCTTTACTCTGATGTGTTAAGTCTGTTTTGGTTTGAGGCCGTAGGTAATCTTAGGATTACTGGCCGGTTACGTCCTTAACCCAAGGGGGCGGGTTCGGGTCGTGACATGGTACAAGGGTGGGAGACCACCTTTTCTCCTTGGGGACCACTTTTCTCCCGCCAACCGATTTTCTTGTCAGGAAACTGGTCTCCTTGGTTTTTGAGCCACATTTACTGGTCTCCCACCATACCACTAGCTTGCATTCAATGTGGAGACCATCAAATGGGCTGGCCGACCACCTTTTTTTCAGTTGAACCTTTTGAACTGGTCGGTCGACCAGGGGAAGTGTCAGCCGACCACCTGAACTGGTCGGCCTGCCTGCCCCAGTCTTGTCTCTGTGAGTGCGTGCTAGTTGTGCCAGCTAGAAGGCACAGACTGTATCCTCCATACACGTGTATGGAGGATCTTGAGCCTTGGTTTTTAGCTTCTTGAGGAAGCTTTGGCCTTGTATCTCTATAAGAGAGGCCCTCCTCTTCCTTGGCACAGGTTGAAAACTTCTTGGAAGGCATAGAATATATCTCTCTCTTTATCTCTATATTTTGGGTTCAAAAGGGTCTTGTTCTTGACCTATTACACCACACCTCATAGCCACACACCTCCACCATTGTTCTAAGGTTCTTGGAGGGTCTTGAGAGGTCTCAAAGAGTTGGTTTTGGGCTCCAGAAGTTGCTGTCTTGCTGAGCTTCAAGGGTAACACACTTTTTTTCTCTTTTAAGCTTTATTTTGATCCATCTCTTAGCCTTATTTGCATGCATATTTGAGCTTTGTTGTCAACTGAAAAAAGTCTTGTTTTGAGGTCCTTTTGATGTTTGTTTAAGGTCATTTTGTTGTTGGGGGTCATCTACTCCCTTGCATGCTTCATTTTGCCTTGTTTTGAGCCATGCCCTATGGCCTTTGTGTTGACCTTTGCTTGGCCTTTTAACCACTAAAACCCAGCAGATTTTCAGTGGTTAACATGTGTTTTTGAGATCCAAAATCAGAGAGGGGTGACCCTCTCCCTCCTTGTCTTGTTCATTAGCATTTTTGGCCTTACAAAGGAGCCTTCATTTGCACACCTCCAAGCCTTGTTTTAGGCCCTTTTTAGTGACTTTTAGGGCCTTTGTAGGCTCTTTCCAAAGTTGGTTTTGTCACCTTCAGTGTGTCTCTTGCATGTATAGAATAACCCCTCTTATAGCCTATCAAAGGAGCATGTCATTCTTGCATGCATTGATCATGTTTCAATGGGTTTTTGGGCTTTATTTGGAATTTCATGTCTCTGACTTTTGCTGGTTTAGTGGTCTCTTGAATGCTTCATATGCTTGTAGTGTAATCCATGTTCACTAGCTCACATTGCATGTTGTTTTGGCCCTTGATTCTAGCATATTTTGGCCATGTTCTAAACTGGTTTTATTCATGGTTTGGGCTGCCTTAGCTCTATTCTGAGGCCCCATGGTCGAATGATGCTTGCCATGCATGCTTGTTGTGTAATACCCTTACCTAGCTTCGAGTTTTGAAGCCTCTTGCATGCTTAACTTGAGTTGTTTTCATGTTTTGGCATCATTGAACATGTTATTTCAGAGCTTATACTTGTGCCATATTCCCATATTTTCCACTCTTTAAATGCGTTTGAGAGTTGTGCTTGTATGCCTCATTTATGGACCATTGCATGAGCTTCATTTTTGTGCATTGCAAGCCATCATTTTAGTCCATTTTGCCACTTTTTTGGGTCTACATAGGGACTGTTTGGGGTTGGGTTGGTCATTTGGGCATCGCTTTGCATACCTCTAGTGTAATGCACTTCACTAGTTTCGGTAATTGTTCCATCCAACATGCATCGGGTGAGTTGTTTGCATGATTCGAGACCATCTTGTATGTCATTTTAGAGCTGGAACATGTGTCATTTTATGCTATAATTCATCCTTGTCATGCTTTGGTAGAGTTCCACTTTGTCCCTTAGGTTTGGTCCCTTGCATTTGTGCATGTTTCCATGTATCTTGTCGCCTCATTTTCATCATATTGGCCACTGATTTGGGTGTGGCCGAGGCTCATCCATCTTGGTTTAAGTCCATCTTGTATTGTGTATGCCCTATAGTCCATGTTATCGCATGTTTGATCATTGCATTGCGTATGCCTAGTTCATAACATTGGGTATGTTAATGCATTGTGTATGCATGCCATATAATCCATGTGCATTGAGTATGCCATTGATCAGTTCATAGGATTGTGTATGCCATTTGCATGCTTGCATGTCATTCTATGCATCTTTGCATCACTTGGTTGCATTGCATTTAGATCGCATGCTAAAGTTGCATTTGTCCATACATTGTTTGTTGCATTGTGCTTGGAGTAGGGTTTAGTCCGAACACGGGAAACGAGGGACATTCCGTACTCAAAGTGACGAAACATGCCTCGATTCTTGGTCACCGACACTCTTGACTTTCCATGACAGAGTTGTTGGCTTTAGGTGTTTACATGTGCATTCATGACCCATTGAGTCGTGCAATTCGACTCCTCGGCCATCATGCATCGGGATGCGTGATTGATGGCACGAGGATCGAGGACTACACTCCCTAGAGCTTATGCAATGATGGGGAGAATGGTCGGGCACACATAGGTTGAAAATACCTTGCCTTCTCTCCCCCTTGCCTTTGTTGCAGAAAAAGCAGAAACCAGGAGAATGAACAAGTCGGCCGACCAGGTTTTCTGGTAGGCCGACCACCTTTTCTGGTCTTCACCACCAAGGGTGATCGGCAAGTGGACTCCCTTGCCCATAGCTTGGTCGGCAGCCTTCCCACAGCTTCCTTGGGTGGAGTTTCATCTCTCTGGAGCCTTGTGCAACTTTCTGAAATCAATTGCAAACAAAGGCGAGCCGGGGCATTGCGATGGATTTCCCGACAAGACGACTCGAGCATGCATGCATCCTTTATCATTCGGAACAGTGCTGAGGTAGTCCATTTCATGTAGCTTGCATGCTAATTTATTTGCTTCCTTAGTTTAATTTGTTAATTAATTAATGTTGTGTAATATTTAGTTGTAATTCGTTATTCATTCCGGTTGTGTAATAACTAGTTTAATTAGCTTAGATTAGCTAATTGGTTCTGTATTATTTATTCGGACCCTCCGCGAGAGGGCGAACTTTGTAATAAGTGTGCGTGTGTGTGATGCTTGTCTTCCAACCCCACGTCTTTCTCCCTTTTATTTACCAGCTTATGATGGTTAGTTTTAGGGCATGTTTCAATTAGCATCTATATGTTCGCATGTTTGCATTCATTCATCTGTATTGCATGCACCGGGCTCGGCGCATCATGCTAACTGCAATGTATTTCAATTCCAAGTTGAATACATGTATCGATTGTTGCATCTCATATGCCATCTTAGAATAGCCGAGCCTATTGTAGTTGCATTTTTGCATGTGTTACATTAGGCATTCTTAGCATAGTTAGGATTCATGCATGATTTCTAATTAGCTTTTTTCTTTGGCTCGGAGTACTTGGTAAGTGTTTATGCTTTAGGATCCTTGCATGCGTGTGAGTGACTGCCATGATGGCATGCTTACCATGAGGCTTTGTGCTAATGTGATATAAATGCATGAATGCCTATGGGTGAAGGTTGGGTTGCTTGAATTGGAATAATTCGTCGAAACCCGTGTTTTAGCCTACTTGCGAGTAGCAAACTTCAATCTATTTTCAAAACAAACGGATATGCGATGCTTTGTTCCAACTTAGGCAATCTAGTCTATACTTGTATGTTGTGCGCATCACGTAGTAATTCTGGGTTAATAACCGGAATAAGAGCACATGTATTTTCAAAAATAAGATATCATGCTTAGTAGTGGCCAATCTTTGATCGGGCGAGCGGGGGTGCTCATGAAATGACCTTCCCCAATCGTACCCAAGTTCCCGAGCCAAGGCAACTTTGGTGATGACGGACACATGGCCTTAGGCACGAGTCTAGGTTTCCTAAATTCCCCCAAAATAAAATATTTAGGTGGCGACTCTGTATCTAGTAAAGCAGTCCATGTTTGGCACTTCTTTCAAAAAATCAGTTTTTCAAAACGATTTGCCGGATTTGGACTCTTTGGTGATTTATCGATCTTGCATTGCACTTTGCGAGATTAGATTCAGAACCGTGACATTGAGTCCGAACTGTAGTGAGCCCAATGAACAAAACAGGATTTCTCCCGGGACGTTCGGGGACGTCTACAGTTTCTGGCGACTCTACTGGGGATTTAGAGAACTTGACTCGAACTCATGATATCTTGTTTTGATTACACTTATGTGTTTCTTTGCATTGCATTTGCATTGGTGGGCCTAGGACACCGTGTTTGCCATCTGCTATTCCTGAACGGTCTGCCGAAGGCTCACTTTGAGAAGCGTGCTGTAGACACCCCATTTTTTACCGTCCTCAAGACTTGGACATCACCGTTGGAACACTCAGTGATCATCCGTGCTTGTGTTCGTCTCGAGTTCCCGGAGGTCTCGGCTGCACACCTCGCCTCAGGATCTCTCGACTCAACTTTTCGGTGTCTGGTTTTGCACCAAACACTTGTGTTTTTTCCTTGAAAGGTAGAGAATGGCTTGTTGACCATTCCCACACCCCACCGGCTGTCCCCTCACATCACCGGCCGTTTATTGGTGCCACCGGCAGTGGTTTCTTAAAATCAATGGCCGGTCGGCACTATATTTTGCCAACCGGCACTTTGTTTTGGCCGGTGACCTTTTTTTGCTGGCCGGTGTGACCTTTTTGCACCCTTCAGACTTGGTGCATGCCAGTTGTGCCAGCTGGAATGCACCAACACTCCTCCCCGTGCATGAAGTGGCTGTTTTGAGCCTTTGCACCCCTTTTCCTTCTAGAAGGTTGAACCCTTTGGCCAAGCTTCTTGAGGAAGCTTGGCCAGCTGTCCTAGCTTCCTCAAGAAGCCTTGACCCATTTGCCCCCTTTGCCCCTTTCACTTAGCTTCTTTGAGAAGCTTAAACCATTTCCCTTTGCCTATATAAGGACCCCTCTTCTCCCATTGTCAAGGGTTGGTGGTTTTGAAAGAAAAACCAGAGCTTATATATATATATATATATATATCTGATATATACACCCTCTCTCTCTATATTTTACTCTCTCTCCTCCCTTGTGTGTGTTCTATGGCCTAAAAGTGCATTTTTACCTTAGTTTTGCACTAAGACACACACTACCACACCTTGCTTCGAGTTTGTGAGACATTGAGGGTTGATTCTTAAGGTTTTGGACTGATTTTGGTCAGAAAAGAGTGGCTGGACCAACTGTTCTTGAAGTGTTCTTCAAGGGTGAGTTTCTTGCTTTATTTTCCCCAATCTTGCATTGGCTTTTGACCTATCTTGAATATTGATTTGAGCTTTGTGTATAACTAAAAAAAGTATTATATTTTCATGATTAAGAACTTTCATTAAGGGTGTTTTGGCATTGGGGGTCGAAATCTCCCTCTTAGGTCTCTTTTAGCCCCTTTTGGTGTCTTTTTCTTTAAGCCTTATTTGCTTTGTTGTATTAGCCTTCTCACCACTGAAATCCAATGGATTTTCAGTGGTGAGGAAGATGGTTTGAAGTCTTGTATAGGGGAGGGACACCCCTCTCCCTTTGTGTCTCATTTGTGCATGTTTTGGGCTCATAAGGGTAGCATATATGCTTGGTTGTTTTTGGCTCCATATCAGATGTTTTTGGTGCTATTTAGGTCACATGTTATCTCTGTTTTTGGTCGGATTGGTGGCCCGTTGCATGCTTAACATACTTGCTTTGTATTCCCTTGTTTGTGCCTAGAAATGCATCATGACTTTTGACTACCATGCTCTCATATTTTGGCTTCACTTTGTGAAGTTCTTGACCATATTTTGTCATGCATGAGGTTTGTTGGCCACTGATTTGGTCTTGTTTAGCATGCTTGATATAGTTGCTTTGCATTTTGGATCATGAGCCTTGAGTGTGTGGATCATTAACATGCCTAGCTTGGCCTATTATCATCATTTGGCATTAGTTGAGATCATATTCCAGTCCATATAATGTGGTCTTACATTGTCCTTTGTGTCTCTTTCAATGCCTTGAAGTGTTGTGTTTTCATGCCTTGACATGTGCATTGTGTATGCCTATGTGTTTGGGTAATTTTAGGGCTGCCATACCAACGGGTTTTGGAGCTATTTTGCATGCTAAAATTCTGTTTTGGGGTTGTATAGTTCATGCCATGCTTGTTTGGGTTAGTGGTAGTGGAGTGCCTTGTTGTTATGCCTTAGCCTTGGGCCCCTTTTGACTTGCATGCTTGTAGTGCATTTTGTCCATCACTTGAGACACTTTTGGCCACTGTTTTGGGAGGTGTTTGAGGCCTCCCATTTCAGTCTAAGTCCCTTCTCGGACATGGTTGTATGCATGACTTGTTGCCTCTAATCACATGCTTGCATTGTACCATATTAGCATTGCATGATGAGTTGCATTGTAGCATTGAATGTTAGGAACATTGCATGCTTGCCATGATATGTTGCATTATATTTGGCATGCTTTGCATTTTAGTGATACGTTGCATTTTTGAGGCATGTTTGCATAACATGCATTGCATTGCTTGGTTTGGGGTGTCAAACCAAGTGTGAGGGGGGGAGAAGTGTTCATACTACAAGTGATGTAACGCGTCTCACCTCTCGGTCACCGAGGCCCTTGACTTTGGCATGATAGGGTTTTGGTATTCATTTATATGTTGCATGCATTTTCATTGAATTGCAACCTTGGCTCCTTAGGCCATCACACATCAAAATGCATGATTGATGGCCTGAGGATCGAGAGTCATGCTCCCTTGAGTCCCTTGCATGATAGGGAGTGTGCCCACGCATACATTTGCTTGAAATTCCATGTCATACACTGTCTGTCCTTGTTGCTGTCAAAAACCAGTTTCTGCAGGGAGTTTTTGCCGACCGGCACTGTAGAGTGCCGACCGGCCATGGATTGGTGGCCGATAATATGAAACTCCAGCCGATGGATAAGTTCCATGGCCGGTGTGTATTCCCTTCAGCCGATGGTGTCCTACAGGGTTCAGGGAACCTGTCCCAGGATTTTGGCAGTTTTCAGAGAAGCAGGGCAGTGTAAACAGAGGCAGCAGTGGTATGGTACGGGTTTTCGGGGCAAGATAAATCCGAGTATGCATTACTCATGCATCCCGAGGCGGGGGCTGCGGCCATCTTCTCTTTGCATTTAATTTGTTAATTAGATTAGAAATTTTGTACTAATTAATTTAGTATTATTTATTCGGACTGTAATATTTATTTGGACCCTCCGAGTGAGGGCAATTGTGTAGTAAGTGTGGGTGCGTGTGTGCATGTCTTCCAACCCCCACTTCTTTCTCCCTTTTATTTACCCGCTTATGATGGTAGACTAGGACATATTTAAATTAGCATACCTTATGCTATGCATGCGTGCATCCACACATTTGTCTTACATGCATCGGGCTCGGCGCATCACTCTAACTGCATTTGTATTTTAATTTCAAATTGAATACGTGTTAGTTGTAGCATTTCACATGTCATTGTAGATTAACCGAGCCTATCTTAGTTGTATTTTGCATGTGTTGCATTAGCCATCTTAACATGAACTAGGATCATGCATATGATTACTAACTAGTTTCTGTTTTGGCTTGGAGTACTCTGTAAGTTCTTTTGCTTTAGCATCCTTGCATGCGTGTGAGTGTTGCCATGATAGCATGATTACCATGAGGCTAGCTGCTTATGTGATATAACTGCTTGAATGCCTGTGGGTGAAGGTTGGATTGTCTGAGTTGGAATAGCTCATTGAAATCCGTGTTTCAGCCTACTTGCAAATAGCAAATTCCAAAACATCTTTCAAAACAAATGGATATGCAATGCTTATTTCCAAATTAGGCGATCTAGTCTATACTTTTATGCTGTGCGCATAACATAGTAATTCTAGGCTAATAATCGGGATAAGAACACATAACGTTTTCAAAAACAGATATCACGGTTAGTAGAGGCCGATCTTCGGATCGGGCGAGAGGGGGTGCTCATAACTGACCTTCCGCAATCGTACCCTAGCTCCCGAGCCGAGGCAACTTTGGTGATGATGGACACGTGGCCTTTGGCACCGAGTCAGGGTTTCCTAAATCCCCCCTTAAAAAATATTTAGGTGGCGACTCTGTATCTGGCAAAGCAGTCCATGTTTGGCACTTCTTCTCTAAAAATCTGTTTTCTTAAAACGATTTGCCAGATTTGGACTCTTTGGTTCAGATTAAGAACCGTGACACAAATTGAGTCCGAACTGTAACACGAGGGCCTCACGCGGGCGCGTCTACAGTGCCATAAGGCTGACCGATTACGGGCTCTGCCACGATGGGAACACCCTTTTTGACCATTCGACCTAGTGCATATTTGGAATCCATAGTGACCATCCCAAACTACAATAGGTTTCTTACCCGATTATTGGTTGTTTGAAACCGCTGCGTGCGTAGTGAAACCCTAGCTCCTGACAAAATAGGACAGGGAAACAATACCCCTCCATAGGGGTGTTTTTGCTCTCACTTGTTTGCTATGTGCTTTTAGAGTGTGTCTCTACAGGAATGCATGTATCAGTTTGCAAGTTTGGGCATCAGGCTTGCGGGCACCAGTGTTTTGAGAATCAGTATATCCGCGGGTATCAGATTCAGATTTGGGGTAGTGATTTGGGAAACAATGACCAGTATTTGAGAACAGTATATTCAGCTTACACGTGCCAACTGTGTGTTGTCATGCTGACTGTGTGTTGTGTTTATTTAAGCCGTTATGCTGTCCGTTTCTGGTTGTTTATTTCCTTATTATGCTTTATTTATCTTTTTTCTAGGTAGTTTAGCACAATTGCTTCCGACCAAGCAGATATTCCCCAAGCACTCTGGACTAGAGGTTGTCGACTCCATCGATCTGAGGATCTGGTAGACGGACAACCAGTGTTCTACTCTTTACCCCTGGTTACTAGACGGAGGTCAGTAAGGCACAGTGTATCGGTACCGCGGTTCCCAGATCAGTGGTCCTTGAGCAGTCAGGTTGAGATTTCCGAGTCTACTACAGAGGCAGATATACCGGCAGTTCAGTCAGAACAGGGTAGTATAGCAGGAATGAAGGAAATAATGCAACAACTCCAGGAGAGCATGAGAACCATGCAGGAGGACACTACACGTCAAGCAGAATTTGCCAAACAGCAGGCCGTCGTCATGGCCCAACAAGCGGAGCTAATTACCCGGCTACAGCAGCAAGCCGGAGCATCAGCTTCACACCAAGCTCCTCCCCCACCAAGAGTTCCAATACCCGGGGAGACGGCGACTGTCCAGAATGTCCAGGAGGATACAGACATCCCAACAGGGCCGGCTTTGCCCCCGATTCTACCTTAACTATCCAAGGCACCCACCCCTATCAATCAACCGGATTCTCCCTTTGAATTCAAGGTGGACCCCACGGCACTAAAAGTGAGCAAGCTTGAAAAGCTGTTCAAGAAATCTCAAGGTGTGAAGTCCATCCCGGACATCGAGGATGGGTATACCGACGCAGCCGTGACGCTACCGGACAGATTTAAGATGCCACATATTGACCGCTTTGACGGGTCCGGGATCCCATGGTGCACTTACGGCTGTTTTTAGACATATTAAGGCCGATGGGCCTCACCAGACTACAGAAGCTTTCTTTATTCGGCCGGACCCTGTCGGGTGTGGCGGCCATCTGGTACGCAAAGCTGGAAGACGATGTTAAGAGGAATTGGGATGAGATGGCCAAGGCTTTTGTCGCTCAGTACTCCTATAATACGCAGATTGAGATCACAACCCGTGATCTCGAGACGACTAGGCAGGAGCCTAGGAGAGTTTTCTGACTTCGTAACCTGGTGAAGGGCCAAGGCCTCAATGATGACCACTAGGCCCACTAACAAAGATCAGATTCAGATGATTATACGCAATCTCCAGTCCAAGCTTATGCAGAAAATGATTGTTCTCCCCTTCCCCACCTTTTCAGATTTACATGAGATGGGGGTACAAATTGAGGATGCTATGAAACAGGGTCTGATTGACCAAGACAGAGAGCAACCCAGGAGAACCTTCAACCGCAATGCAAATGCAGGCACGAGCAGTGCTGCGACTACCAGAGCCTCAGAAGTGAGCATGGTCACCACCAACCCCCCCCCCCCCCCGAGAGCCCTTGCGGCTACACCATTCACCGATGTGCCCGGTAACAACTCATAGACAACCAAGTACCAACCCCGAGGCCAAAGAACCTTCACCCTATTATATATGTCCCTGTCCAAAGCTCTGGGGGTTTTAATCAAGAAAGGGCACTTGAAGCCCCTAGAGCCGCGGCCATTGCCAGAAACACTTCCCCCCTCCCATAACCCAGCCAAATACTGCACCTTTCACCAACAACACGGTCATGACACCGACCAATGCTTCCGATTACGTCATGACATTCAAGATCTCATTGATAATAGGGTGATTGTGCCTCCGGAGAAACCCAATGTCACAACCAACCCTCTCCCACCACACAACCATGCTCCACCTCCCAAACGCATCAACTTTATCCAGACCAGGGTCATGTCATACGACCCCAGCATATATATCACCCCATCTCACCTACCCAAGCTGGAGGTGTTCCTTCCTGACAGCACTGACTTGTGCATGTTGGACATCTCCCGAACCCAACCCGAACCAATGGTGGTGGCTGTCAAAGACAGAATAGGGATGATTTCGGAGAAAAGTGGTACAGTGGATTCAGGGATTGAGGAATTGGGGAGCTTTGCTGAGGAGGTGTACAATCCAAGTGGCTACATTGCGTCAGCGGGTCAGATTAGGCCAAATATGGAATTATCGGTGGGAGCAGAAATTTGTGTATACTACGGGGGGATGGACTTGATCAGAGGATAGATGACTTAGCAGTTCTGGAAGGGGGCATTGCTGACCTTCAGATCTTCAACAAACAAGATCCAGGGGACATGACAGTCAACTGGTTCGATTTTGAGGAGTCAGCAAAGGTCACAGGGTGGCTTGACGACCAACCAGATATTGTTGAAGAATCTCAGCTGGAAAAGGGCCCGTCATGGACAAGGACATCAATTGTGGCCGGAAGGGCCAGGATCAGAATACATCGCCACAGAGCGTCGGTGCCAAGAATTTCGCTCAGGATTTGGGCATTTGAACACAGGGAATGTTGAACAGCAAACTGTACTGACACAGTTGGAACAAGAAGGAATCAAAGACTCTGAGAGAGCCAAAAAAGCCAAGCCTCTGTGGGGACTGAACCTGCTATGTGCACAAAGATAGAGCGTGCTACGAGCACCTGGACAGAAAGTATTGCGAGTACAGGGATGGTTACAACAGAGCCGGACAGATGTCTGTCGGCTACCGATGGAATGTGGTGGGAGGACGATGATCTATGTCTTGCCCACACAGATGAGGATTAGGAGAGTAACCAGCCGAATGATACCTAGTATATTGGTGAAGTTGACCATATGACTAGGAGTGGGCGGTATTTCAAGCCCCCGCACCTAGATCAACCAGAGGCGTCCAGAAAGGACAAGGAGGCAGAGAAGCAGAAAGAGAAGTTACTTGAAGACGAGGCTGTGCTGAAACAATTGAAAAAGATACAAGTAGACATCTCCATCTGGGGACTGCTTATGGCTTCACGTGTTCATAGACAAGCTGTCTTATCGGTAATGGACAAGGCCAAACTCTCAATAGACACCACACCTGAACAGCTAGTGGGATTGGTTTTTTCGGGAGGGGCTTCCCCGATGTTGACCTTTTCCGACAAGGAACTGCCGCCTGAGGGTGCGAATCATAACAAATCGCTTTACATCTCTGTGGAATGTAGAAGCAAATGGATACCGGTGGTTCTTGTCGATACCGGATCCGCTATCAACGTGTGCCCGGGAAGGACAGCGTATGCAATCGGGTTGAAGCCCGCGGACTTTGTGCCAACAGCCCAGGTGATAAGGGCATATGATAACACAAGCAGAGAGGTGATGGGGACTGTGAAAATTCAAACCCAGGTTGGTCCAGGATGACACGAGATTGACTTTCATGTCTTAGACGTTCCCGCAACCTTTAACCTACTTTTGGGGCCGCCGTGGCTGCACCACGTAAAGGCAGTCTCTTCCACCTTGCACCAGATGTTGAAATACCCCCACGGGAAGGGGGTGGCTATTGTTTTCAGGAATTCGTCAATCCATCTGCAGCCAGAAGTGTCTACACCAGTTTTGGAAATTGAACACGGCACGGAGGATGTGTTCCTATCAGGGTTTACTCTAGCTGAGGCCCGGGTCGTACAGAACATCTTAGCTGATGATGAGGGGTTATATGTCAGTGTACAATCAGTCTACCTCATGAACAAGCTCCAACACATCCCTGGGATGGGACTAGGGAAGAGTGGCCAGAAGGGCATTGCAATATCGGCCGAAGTGCCGCACAACCCACATACCATTGGCTTGGGTTATCTACCCACCAAAGAGGATTGCATGAGGAAAGGTAAGGAGATGGCTGGGAGAGCCAGAGCGAAGCAGGTGGGGAAGCCTTTTAAGTTGATGCACAGACCCATTCGGGGTACCCTAAACAGACGCTTCGTCCGGGAGGGGAAGGACTTTCCATTTTGTGGCTTCCCAGAGCCATGGCTGAATGCCGAGAGGAGGCGCCTGCCGGGGTTTGAGATCTTCTTTGACCTGCAGTTATCTGGGAATGATGTTGCTGAAGAGCAGACAGACCCATCAGCTGAGGTTGAGCAATGCAAGAAAGTGGACTCTGAGAACGTCGAAATTGAAATGGGGATAGCATTGGCTTGTCTACTTTCAGATCCTCCGATCGTACAGAAGTGCTTGGGGGATAACTTCTCAGTGTCCATGATCGGGAATGAAATGGCAGCGGGCCTACCATCAAACATTTTGGATGCATCCATCGCACCCTCCCTCATCTGGCAATACGAGGAGAGATTTTTGTCAAGCAGCACCGGGTCAGGTAGTGAGCCGGAATCTGATTCCACTGAGTCTGTGGAGTCGGAATCAGGTTCCAGCTCGTCTGAGTCTGAGTCCGGTATTCCTGGGGGTGACAACCCGGATGCCACAGTCCTATCTAGGTCGTCTTTTTCTTTCTCTTTTGAGTCTGTTGTAACAGAGGAATCGGACGATTTGGATGTACTTAATGGGAATGGAATGGCTGTGGTTTCTGAGTACTTTTTTATGCCTTCGATTTATTGTATTAATCAGGACTTTCAAAATTTTGATGAAAATGACGAGGAAGAAATTCCTCCGGTTTTACAACGTCTAATTGATCAAGAGCAGGAGATATTTGTTAAACCCTTGGTTGATGAAATCACTACAGTTAATATGGGTACTGAGGAGGACCCGTGGCTGCTCCAGATCGGGTCCACGTTGTCTTCAGAGGAGCGCGAGCACTTAGTCGCTTTATTAAAAGATTTCAAAGATGTTTTCGCGTGGTCCTACGAAGACATGCCTAGAATCGATCCTGAGATTGTACAGCACTGGATCCCTCTTGATCCAGAGGCCCGACCCGTTACACAGAAACTCAGAAGGATCCGCCCAGACTGGGCTCTCAAAATTAAAGAAGAGGTCACCAAGCAAATTGACGCAAGGTTCCTGCTGGTATCTGAGTACCCAACTTGGTTGGCCAACATCGTTCCGGTGCCGAAGAAGGATGGCAGGATCCGGGTATGCGTGGATTTCAGGGATTTGAATAGAGCCAGTCCGAAGGACGACTTTCCTTTGCCGCATATCGACGAGTTAGTAGACTTCACAGTGGGGCATGCTTTGCTTTCATTCATGGATGGATTCTCAGGCTACAATCAGATAGTGATGGCACCTGAAGACTGGGAGAAGACTACTTTCACCACTCCGTGGGCGACTTACTGCTATAGGGTGATGCCATTTGGGTTGAAGAACGCTGGAGCTACATATCAACGAGCCGCAACCACGATATTACATGACATGATCCATACAGAGGTTGAGGTGTACGTAGACGACATGATTGTCAAGTCCAAAGAAAAAGAGGGCCACTACACCGCCTTGCAAAAGTTTTTTCAAAGGATCAGAGAATTTCGGTTGCGGCTGAATCCTCAAAAGTGTACGTTTGGTGTTACAGCAGGGAAAATGTTGGGGTTCTTGATTAGACAGAGAGGTATCGAGGTCAAACCTTCCATAATCAAGGCCATCTTAGAAATGCCACCACCAAGGACTGAAAAGGAGGTGAGAGGCTTTCTGGGTAAAGTGCAATTCATAAGACGGATTATCTCAAAATTAACCTTGACTTGTGAACCACTTTTTGGTCTCCTGAAGAAAGGAAAGAAGTTCCAATGGGACGGCCGATGCCAAGCTGCTTTTGAACAGATTAAGGAATACTTACAGAACCCACTCGTGTTGTCACCACCTAAACCGGGAAAACCATTGATTTTGTACCTTTCAGTGACTGAAACTACGATGGGCTGCATGCTTGCGCAGGAATCAGAGGACAAGGTGGAGAGAGCTATCTATTACCTGAGTAAGAAGATGCTAGATTACGAAGCTCGTTACACTCTGCTAGAAAAGGCTTGCTTAGCCTTGGTATGGGCTACCAGGAAGCTGCAGCACTACCTGTTAGCTCACTCTGTAATGTTGGTTTCAAGATTAGATCCCATAAAATATCTCTTTGAGAAACCGACACTTACGGGTAGGCTAGCTCGTTGGTTGCTTCTGCTTTCCTAATTCGATTTAAAGTTTGTGACTCGCAAGTCAGTAAAAGGGAGAGCGGTAGCGAAGTTCGTAGCCGATCACCCAATTGAGGGGGATGAAGCAGTTGAGTACTTATTCCCAGACGAGGCTATTTTGCACATCGAAGATGAGTTTTGGATGATGTATTTTGACGGAGCGTCAAACCAGTACGGGTATGGGATAGGGGTGTTGCTGATAGCACCCGACAATTCCCATATCCCTCTAGCATTTAAACTCCAATTCAAAGTCTCGAACAACGAAGCAGAGTATGAAGCATGCATTGCCGGTTTAGAAGCAGCCCTAGAACTAGGGGCAAAACGGTTGGACGTCATCGGGGACTCGAACCTTGTTGTATCCCAAGCTAAGGGAGATTGGAAAGTCAATGAAGAAAAGATGAGAATGTACCACCAGACCTTGGACCTGCTGATTCCTCGGCTTGAGAAAATAAACTTCGCTCATCTACTAAGAGAAAACAACAGGTTCACAGATTCACTAGCAACTCTATCTTCTATGATAGACATCCCTTTTGGAGTCCGGATGCGTCCGATCATCATTGACCAGAAGTTTGCACCGGCCTACGAGTCGATTGCTGCCATAGAAGAGGTTCAACATGAAAACCCCTGGTATTACAATGTCTGGAACTTCTTGGAGAAAGAAGCGTATCCACCAGGGGCAAATGCCAAAGACAAGAGGGCAATCCGAAGAATGGCTGCTCAATTCATCATATGTGGAGGAAAATTGTACAACAGAGGTCATCTGGGAATGCATAAGCTGTGTGTTGAGGCTGAAGAGTCGAAGCGCCTAATGGAGGCCATCCATGGAGGAGAATGCAAGGCACATGTGAACGGGGTGATGCTAGCCCGGAAAATTCTCAAACAAGGTTACTACTGGTACACCATGGAGGAGGATTGTATCGACTTTGTTCGGCGATGCCACAAATGTCAGATCCATGCAAACCGCATGAACATCCCGCCGTCGAAGTTGTACAATATGACTTTTCCATGGCCATTTTCAGTTTGGGGAATCGATGTGATCGGGGCTATCACTCCAAAGGGGTCCAATGGGCATGAGTTCATTCTGGTCGTGATAGACTATTTCACAAAGTGGGTTGAGGCCCAATCTTATGCGGTGTTGAAGGCATCGCACGTTGCAAATTTTATCAGAAATAACATCATCTATCGCTATGGGGTCCCGAACGAGGTTATCTCAGATAATGGTTCCCACTTCAAGAAGGAAGTGATTGACTTGCTGGAGAAATACAACGTGGCTTTTCATAAGTCATCCACATATCGGCCGCAAACCAATGGAGCAGTCGAGACCGCCAACAAGAACATCAAACACATTTTGCAGAAAATGGTGGAAACCTACCGAGACTGGCCAGATAAGCTGCCATTTGCTCTATGGGGCTACCAGACTTCAATTAGAACTTCTACCAGGGCAACTCAGTATTCATTACTTTATAGGATGGAGGCCGTTCTACCTATTGAAATTGAGGTTCCGTCATTGAGAGTGCTGGCTGAGTGTCAGATAGCCGAAGCAGATTGGCAGCAGAGCAGATTTGAAGAACTCATGCTCTTTGATGAAAGAAGACTGAAAGCACTGTACCATGTTCAAGGTTATCAACGCAGAATTACCAGGGCTTTCAACAAGAAGGTTAAGTCCCGAAATTTGAAGGAAGAAAATTTGGTGCTCAAAGACAACCGAGCTCCCATCCATGACCCTAGGGGCAAGTTCAGACCCAATTAGACTGGTCCCTACATCATTAAGTTTATTTGGTTGGGTGGAGCTGTCGTTCTGATGGACCTAGATGGCCTAGAGTTCTCACAGCCGATCAACATGGACAAGTTGAAGAAATATTACCCCTGAGAGGCTCACTAGGCCGAAAACCCGAAAGGGCGACCTAGGCAAAAGTTAGAGCATGAAAATTTTGAAATTACAAAAACTGAGCTCGCAAGGTTAAAAACCCACAAAGGGCGGCCTTGGCAAAAGTTAGAGCGTAAAAGGTGAGCGTTAATACACGAGTGAACCTAACCCGAACTACACAAGGCTTGATTCCCATCTTTGAGATACGTAGGCAACTTCATCCTGAAGTCCAGCCATAAACTTTTCCTCGATCAACTTTGTCCATTTGATCATCTCGGTCATCTTTATCTATTCAGCATTCAAGAGCTTCGGTTGTGATCTCCGGTGCAGTGCTATTCAGACTAGGGGCAACTTTCCAATTGCTGGGATCTGGGGTTGTGCATCTCGGTGACAGATCTCAGGCGTGTCCAGATCTGATCCATATCGAATATGGTTTTGAAAAGTTTTAATAAAAATTGATTTCACTCAAATTAATCTTTTTACGACTTAGACCATTTTTGGACCAAACGGAAAATTTTTAGTACCCACAACCTTCAATTTCATGGATTTCAATATAAAGTTCTCCTGCTCTTGCATACAAATTGAAGTTGCATTCATAAAGAAAACTTGAAAGTTCTGATTAAAGCAAATAAATCCGGGGCATAGTCAGGTGTTCCTGCGTCCCCTCCCAAAACTGGTCGAAGCTTCTGATGCCAAGCTGGGCCCAATCTGCGCCTCTTCATTGAGCCAATCCCTGCACTCATCAGATAATGTGCAACTGAAAGTGGTAGCGGGGGCCAGGAGCTCTCTAGTCCTCCATGCTGTGGCATACCGAGCAAGCTGCGTGCCTCGGACCCGAAATGCAGCTGGGTACTCTATCCCCTCTGTCGAGCAAATCTGATCATGGCCGAACTGGCGCTGGAACCAGAAAGGAAAGTAGAACACGCAGTGTGTCAGGCCAATCAACTGAATCCCGGTCTGCCGGGACAAGCTGTAGCTCATTGCTGGCAAATTGAGCCAAGGACACCACCAAGCAATGCGGTCTGCGGACAAATTGCACATTCAATTGAACCACCTTCCCTCATCCAGGGCATCGACTAGAGGTCGTCGGAAAAAGTAGCCACGAGCTGAGTATTCTAGGCAAGAGTCCACAACCTGCAATTTGTCCATCAACCACACCTGGGGAGGGATGAAAAATGAGAGATTAAAGAATAGAGAGGTGTATGTTGAGAGAAAAGTGAGAAACGGGTTTTGTGAGAAAAACCGAGCCTGAGGGCCGAGTGATGTGAGCAATATATATGTGAGATAGGGTGGGAAACATTACCTGCAGCAGTAGTGGACTCCTCACAAATCTGGTCGTCTCTCGGCGATGAAAAGCATCCAAGCCCATCAATGTCTCGGCCAATGACATGGCAATGCAGCTTTTGCCCTCCCTTAAGCCTCGGGCAACCTCGATCAATCGGACACTAGATCCTCCAGAGCCTGAGGAAAGCAAGAAATGAGATAGCATGCACAAACAAAGGGCATGTTGCCGAAAGCCTTGTTAATGATGGTCACCACGGTCACCGGCATCGGAAAATCGACAAATCAAACTCGGAATATCCAGCATTCCGTCACAAATCAAAGATCGAGCGTCGTGCATAGTGAGCCCACACATTCGCCCTAAGGCATGGGCGTGGCGGAAGCGAAGTTGGGGCAAGATTTCTTCGTTGCGCTTGGATTCCGTCAAAGCTTGGAAATCTTCGAAGGTAAGACACACCTCTTGCCTGCCAAAGCTAAAGACATGTGTTACCGGATTCCAAAACTTTGCCGCAGCATAGAGGAACGGAAGATGTAGCGGAGTGCGACTCAGCGCGAACAGTGCGTTTATGCTGAAGCCCCAGAAGTTTAACTTTTCCGAGCCGTCTAAGGTAGCAATCCAAGCTGTGAGATTTTTGATGAGAAATGCCTCCATTTTGATGCAAAACTAAGATGGAATGAAAGAACCACGAAGCTAAAACTTTTATAGAGGATAAGGCACTGTTTGGAGGACATGTGTCAAAAATTTGGAGGTCGCCGAGCCAAGTGGTCGGCCAACCACTTTTTCTGGTCGGCCAGCCAGTTTTTCTGGTCGGCCGACCACCCCATTGGTCTACAAGGCAGAAAGCTGGTCGGCCAGCCTTCTCTGGTGGTCGGCCATGGAGGAAAGTTGGTCTTTGGTCTTTTCCTAGCCTCTAGAAGGGAGCTCCTAGCATTTCCATGTGTTGGGAGTGTTGAAGGTCCGAGTCCACCTCTGTTTCAGGTGCGTTCCGTCGCCCGATTTGTCCGAAATGCATTTGCTTATCGAGTTGTTGTTGAGTTTTGCTTATCGAGTTGTTAAGTTTTGTTTATCGACTTGTTAAGTTTGCTTATCGAGTTGTCGAGTTTTGTGCATCGAGTTGTTACTCTTTGTTTAAATCAACATTGTTGTGTTTTGCTTATCGAGTTGTAAACTTGCTAAGGTTTTGTTGTTTCTTAGTAAGTTAAGTTATTTGGTTTGTTGCGTCAGTTCACTACCTGACTTGGCAATGTACAAATGTTCAACTTCCATTCAACCTCATTTTTGTGCAAAATGATGCGATGCGATGCTAAAAAAACAAAGTATAACACTTTTTGAACAAAAAGCTATTTCATTCCATCATAGCTTCTTTTTTTACAACATCTTACAACAGGGTACAAGTTTTAAAGAAAATAAAACTGCCTAAAAGCTGATGTGCTACAACTACTAGTAATAAAAGAAAACAAAGCAGGAACATCTGCATCAGTGCTATCACGCACAAGACTGAGAAGCCCTCTTCGTCCTCTTCGGCTGAGCAACCTTTGCACCATCACCATCCGAATCGGAGTCGCCGCCCTCGGAATCCTCCTCGGCATCACCTCTGCCCTCATAACCGGATCCAGAGTCATCCTCTCTGCCTGCAGATGTCTCTAACTGAGGATGTGCAGACTCCTCCTCCTCGCTAGACTCCAGATCATCTCTGATAGGTGCTCTATGCCTGCCTCGGCTGCGAGTCGAATCCCCTCTCCCAGCTCCTCGAGAAGGCCGGGATGGCCCAGCCTGTAGCGGTGGCATCTGAAAAAGAAGACAATTTGAATACATTAGCCGACATGTATACCAGATGCAGAGATAAGAAAGCTACATGGAATATGTGTATGCAGATACGAAATATGAATGTGGTGTGTGTCAGATGCACTCTACACATGCAGTCAACCAATGCAATGAAATGGTCAAATTCAGCATGTCATCAGAAGTATGATAAATGTAAGGAAATTGAAAAGTACCGAAACGCCGGCGATGAACAGTTGTGTCTCCCTCTGCAGGACCATGCTCTCGAGTGAGGCCACCACTCCGAGTAACCCGTCACAATACTCGATGGGAGGCTACAGATGCAAGTGCAAGTTATCAGTGAATGAATAAATGTCCAAATATCTGAGTGATAAATCAAAACTGTAAAGCATACTGGTGGCGAGTCAGGGTCTCTGACATATTGGTGATCAGGCAATGGGGGCTCCAATGGAATCGGGTAGGATGTCCCATACTGCCAGCCTGTCAGCTCGGTCAGAAGATCCGGCCACCCAGCATACTGATAAATCGGGGAAATCTGTCTAGCCCCACCTCTCGATGTGCCGGCCCTGCAAGTCAAAGGAGCATCTGCAGCCCAGGCTTGAGCTGACGATGATGCACCAGCAACCCTCCTCGCAGGAGTACGGATACCTGCCAGTGGGGGTGTCAGGTACGTATGGCGGTAAGTCGCGTACTCCCCCTCCTCCATGTGCAAAATCGCATCAGTACCCAACATAGTGACATCGACCTCCTCGGGAGTGAGTCCCTCAATGGACCGCATGTCCTCTGGAGGTGCTGAGGGGATACTTTGATCAGGGACGCCCATCGTCTGACGCATGAAGCAATCCCCCAGAAACCAGGCCCTGCCAACCAGCCCCTCAAATAAAGTCCTGTATAGAGAAGAGGCCCACCCCCCAGGGAATCGGAAACGGATATCTCCTCCTAAGGGCGCCCAGGGCTGCCAAGTGATCTACGGATAACCAGTGCACAAACTGATCAGATGTCATAAATATGCAAGATGAACCAAAGCACTGCTGAAGAACTAAGAATTCTAGATTACCTCGGTCGCCCGCACCATGTCGAAGAACTGCCGATGGTAGGGTAGAGTCTCCCGAGCCCTCGGCCGACACTTACCCTCGAATCTGCTAGAGTAGGGGATCTCCAGAGGTGCCTCCACCTCCAGCTCTGGGGCTAGCGTCGGGAAGTATGCATAAACCCACAATTGTGAAAAATAGGACAATGGCCGTCAGAATACAGAATGTATACAGAGAATACAGAATGCTGAGTGCAGAATGAAGAATACAGAATGTAAGGTATGTCGTGTGCAGTGTACAGATAATGAAAAACGGAGATGTGAATCAAGAGGGCAGAAAGTACCTCCCAGTTTCCCCAGTAGCCACCAACTATGTTCCCCCGCCCGCGGGAGGTCACACTCATGTAACAATAAAGGGTAGCGAGGCCGGCGCCACCCCAGTCATACTAGCTAACCTGTGATAGGTCCACTAAAGCACTGAGCAGATACAATCCAACTGTGTTCCCCCCGTCGGAGAACAAAGTAGTCCCAAGGAGGAACATCAAAAACCCTCGAGTGTACTGCTCTATCTCCTCGAGAGTCTCGAGCATAGTCCCCCTGTACTACACAGGAAACCAGGTGTACCTGACTCTACCCGAAGATCTGTCAATCGGCGGGCGGCTCCCAGCAGATGAATCCAAGCCACCTCCCACTCGCCCATGTCTGCGTCGTAGGGGATCGGTCGGCCGGCCATATCAAGGCCAGTCAACATGGTAAAGTCAAACGGGGTCATCGTCATATCCCCGGTGGTCGAAAAGTGGAACGAGTTGGTGGTGTCCCACCATCTCTTCACAAGTGCCCCCATCAAGGTCTTGCTTGCCAGGTAACGTGATAGCCCCGCGCAGAAGGGTCCAAACCCTGCCTCATCAACCATATGACGAACGGTATTTGGGAGCTCCGCATACCACTCCCTAGCAACGATCGAGCCATAACCTCACGTAGAACGGGAAGATACCTACATTCTAAATGAATAGATGTATTCAGTTTAAAATGAAATGTATGAGCTGCGTACAAATGAAGCAGATTGAATTGTATGTTCAGAAATGAAGTAAATAAACTGTGTGTTCAATATGAGCTGCGGGCAAATGAAGTAAATGAACTATGTGTTCAGTATGAGCTGCAGGCAAATGAAGTGAATGGACTGTGTGTTCAGAATGAGCTACGTGCAAATGAAAATGTATGAACTGTGTGTTCAGAAATGAAGTAAACATATGGACTGCATGTTCAGTATGAGCTGTGTGCAAATCAAATCAGATATTGTGTTGCGGACTGCGTGTTCAGTATGAGCTGTGTGCAAACCAAATTAGACAGTGTGTTGTGGACTGCGTGTTCAGTATAGGCTGTGTGCTAAAAAAACGAGCTGCGTGCCCGAAGAACGAGCTGTGCGCCCGAAAATGAGTTGTGTGCCCAAGAATGAGCTGCGTGCCCAAAGAATGTGTTGTGTGCCTGAAAACGAGCTGTGTGCCCAGAAAACAAGCTGTGTACCCAAGAATGTGCTGTGTGCCAAAAAACGAGCTGTGTGCCCGAGAATGTGCGGTGTGCCTGAAAAACAAGCTGTGTGCCCGAGAATGTGTTGTGTGCCTGAAAACGAGTTGTGTGCCCGAGAATGTGCTGTGTGCCTAAAAACGAGCTGTGTGCCCGAGAACGAGTTGTGTGCCCGAGAACAAGCTATGTGCCTAGAAAACAAGCTGTGTGCCCGAGAATGTGTTGTGTGCCTGAAAACGAGCTGTGTGCCTGAAAACGAGCTGTGTGCCCGAGAAATAAGCTGTGTGCCCAAAGAACGAGCTGTGTGCCCGAGACAAACTGTGTGATAAGAATGAATCGTGTGTTCAGAACAAGATGTGTGCCAACTTAATGAAATACTGTGTCGTGAGCTGCGTGCCGAATAAGCAGAAGTTTGGTGTGTGAATGTGTTCAGAACGAGCAGATAAAAAATACATAGCGAAAGCATGGAACGTGCAAGAAATGCAGAATACATTGCAGAAAATGTAAAAGTGAAGTACGTACCTCTCGTGCCTGATGAGAGAGATGAGACTCTGGCTCCCGTAATAGCAGATCCGCGGGTGCTCATTGATCAAAGTCAGTGAAGTGATAGAAAGTGGTCGGAGGTAGGACGTGCTCCTGAGGATGATACCTCTCGGGGTCGAAAGTCCGAACTCTCGAAGGCAGTGACATGATGTTCGGCTCATCCCCGGCATGTGGAGGACCTCCACCATGATGAAAATGATCTGTCATCTGAAGAAATCTGCAAAAATGAGCAAAATGGGCCAAAATTGGAAAAAAGTCAACAAAAGTCAACTTTCGGGAAATGAAAAAGTCAACAAAAGTCAACTCCTGAGAAAATGTTCCAAATTTCGAGATAAACTTACCTCAAGCGGTGAAAATGGAGAAAGAAGCTCCGAAATCAAATTTTAATCGGTTCAAAGTGAAGAGAACTAAAAGTTTTCACGAAACAACTTTGCGTAGGGGCGTTGGAAAACGCATATAAAGCGCAGATCTGAGGGAGAAAGTGGTCTAGGAAGGAAGAGGGACTGATTTCGGACTTGGAGTTGTGAGCAGCAGTGTTTGGGATGTGTGTACTTAAAGATCCAAGCATGAAAAGACAAAACTGCCCCGGATTTAGCAAACTGGTCGGCCAACCAGATTTTCTGGCAGGCCGACCACCCCTTGAACAAACACTAGTCGGTGGCACTGGTAGGTGGTCGGCCATCTTCCTGGGTGGTCTCCCAGGTCCCTTTGTTCTCCTTGTGAATTTTGGTGATGATTGGAGTCCTCAGCTCTCGAGAAAGTACAAGAAAAGTGCACTCTTCGGCACGAAATGTCTCTGCGGGAACTTCAATTCAAGTCTTCGACGTGTGGCTCGTCGTTGCTCGCCAAGAGCAAGGTGTATCCTTTTTGAGTACGTTGCGACCCCTCCGAGAGGTAAATCGGAGGTCGCTTTTGAGTTGCTCTCTTCGAAGCTTGCATTTCTTTACTCAGCGTTTTGTTTCAAACCTGCTGTTGAAGTTGCACTTATCCTGTATTGTTATGCACATCGCTTGCATTGTTGTGCACATTTCATTGGTATTGTCATACATCCATACTTAACTTGCGTCGTCGCGCACGTTTCTCTTGCATTGCAATACGCTTTTCCATCAGCATCATGTTTGTCCGCGTTCAATATATCATTGAACATATGTTGCTAACTATGTTGTGCCTGTTAAGTTTCTATCTTTTGCAGGCGCGATATTTTATGTACGGTTCATTTGAAGCTGGTGCGACCAGACGAACCGTACGGTATTGTATTCTCTGTGAGAGACGTAACGAGAGTTGTATAATTCTCCTATATCATAACTGCATGAAATGTAGTTTGATTTGCCTTCTTGGTTAAAACTGTTGCATTTATTGTGAATATTTGCTTCATTACAGCTTTCTTTGCATGATTCTTACTGCATGAAATTTAGTTTGATTTGCATGGCATTCGCTTAAACTGTTGCATTTATAGTGTATATTTGCTTCATTACAGCGTGCTTTGCATGACCATGAGTTATGTTCGGCTTTGTGCATACCTCTTTGCATTTTGCCCCTGCCTGCAGGCACATCTCTTTGTTTATCTCGCCTGTTTGTCTAACTCTTCGGCCTTCGTCACTTATGACTTTCGAGTTCTGTCAAAGAGGGGAAACTGTAGACACCCCATTTTTGACCGACCTTAAGACTCAGACATCATCGATTGAGCGCTCGGTGATGGTGCTTGTTGTGCTCGTTCTAAGGTTTCGGAGTTTCAGCTGAGAGCCTTACCTCCGGACCTCGGGACCCTTTTGTGCTTTGCCTCGGTTTGTGAACCAGGTCTTGTTTTCTCTTCCCAAAGGGAGGGAGAAGTCTTGTAGACCATCTCTCAGTGGCCGTAGGCTACTTTTCGTGGTCGTAGGCTACTGTTCCCGTTTGGAGACCAGTTTCCGATTTTCGGGGCCGTCGACCGTGCGCCTCGGTTCGGGACCGCTTAACTTTCTCCGTTTGGCACGGTTTTTGGCACACACCTTGCTTCCTCTCTCTGGAGGGACACTGTGGCCAGGGAGACTACCTTTGTGGTCGCACACCACTTTCGATGCTTAACAGCCTGTTTTCGGGGCACCCAGCTGCGCGTTTTGACCCCCGAACCCTCGTTTTGCATCTGTCTTGGTTCATTTTTGGCATGGACCTTGTTTTCATTGTTTGGGAGGTGGTACAAGGGTGGGAGACCACCTTTTCTCCTTGTAGACTACTTTTCTCCCGCCAGTCGATTTTCTTGTCAGGAAGCTGGTCTCCTTAGTTTTGAGCCACATTTACTGGTCTCCTACCATACCACTAGCTTGCATTCAATGTGGAGACCATCAAATGGGCTAGCCGACCACCTTTTTTGAGTTGAACCTTTTGAATTGGTCGGCCGACCAGGGAAAGTGGTCGACCGACCACCTAAACTGGTCGGCCTGCCTCCCCCAGCCTTGTCTCTGTGAGTGTCTGCCAGTTGTGCCAGCTGAAAGGCACAGACCATATTCTCCATACACGTATATGGAGGATCTTGAGCCTTGGTTTTTAGCTTCTTGAGGAACCTTTGGCCTTGTATCTCTATAAGAGAGGCCCTCCTTTTCCTTGGCAAAGGTTGAAAACTTCTTGGAAGGCATAGAATATATCTCTCTCTTTATCTCTATATTTTGGGTTCAAATGGGTCTTGTTCTTGACCTATTACACCACACCTCATAGCCACACACCTCCACCATTGTTCTAAGGTTCTTGGAGGGTCTTGAGAGGTCTCAAAGAGTTGGTTTTGGGCTCCAGAAGTTGTTGTCTTGCTGAGCTTCAAGGGTAACACACTTTTTCCCTCTTTTAAGCTTTATTTTGATCCATCTCTTAGCCTTATTTGCTTGCATATTTGATCTTTGTTGTCAACTGAAAAAAGTCTTGTTTTGAGGTCCTTTTGATGTTTGTTTAAGGTCATTTTGTTGTTAGGGGTCATCTACTCCCTTGCATGCTTCATTTTGCCTTGTTTTGAGCCATGCCCTAAGGCCTTTGTGTTGACCTTTGCTTGGCCTTTTAACCACTGAAACCCAGTGGATTTTCAGTGGTTAAAATGTGTTTTTGAGAGCCAAAATCAGAGAGGGGTGACCCTCTCCCTCTTTGTCTTGTTCACTAGCATTTTTGGCCTTACAAAGGAGCCTTCATTTGCACACCTCCAAGCCTTGTTTCAGGCCCTTTTCAGTGACTTTTAGGGCCTTCCTAGGCTCTTTCCAGAGTTGGTTTTGTCACCTTCGGTGTGTCTCTTGCATGTGTAGAATAACCCCTCTTATAGCCTATCAAAGGAGCATGTCATTCTTGCATGCATTGATCATGTTTCAGTGGGTTTTTGGGCTTTATTTGGCATTTCATGTCTCTGACTTTTGTTGGTTTAGTGGTCTCTTGAATGCTTCATATGCTTGTAGTGTAATCCATGTTCACTAGCTCACATTGCATGTTGTTTTGGCCCTTGATTCTAGCATATTTTGGCCATGTTCTAAACTAATTTTGTTCACGATTTGGGCTGCCTTTGCTCTGTTTTGAGGCCCCATGGTCGAATGATGCTTTCCATGCATGCTTGTAGTGTAATACCCTTGCCTAGCTTCGAGTTTTGAAGCCTCTTGCATGCTTAACTTGAGTTGTTTTCATGTTTTGGCATCATTGAACATGTTATTTCAGAGCTTATACTTGTGCCATATTCCCATGTTTTCCACTCTTTAAATGCGTTTGAGAGTTGTGCTTGTATGCCTCATTTATGGGCCATTGCATGAGCTTCATTTTTGTGCATTGCAAGCCATCATTTTAGTCCATTTTGCCACTTTTTTGGGTCTGCATAGGGACTGTTTGGGGTTGGTTTGGTCATTTGGGCATCGCTTTGCATACCTCTAGTGTAATGCACTTCACTAGTTTCGGTAATTGTGCCATCCAACATGCATCGGGTGAGTTGTTCGCATGATTCGGGACCATCTTGTACGTCATTTTAGAGCTGGAACATGTGTCATTGTATGTTATATTTCATCCTTGTCATGCTTTGGTAGAGTTGCACTTTGTCCCTTAGGTTTGGTCCCTTGCATTTGTGCATGTTTGCATGCATCTTGTCGCCTCATTTTCATCATATTGGCCACTGATTTGGGTGTGGCCGAGGCTCATCCATCTTGGTTTAAGTCCATCTTGCATTGTGTATGCCCTATAGTCCATGTTATCACATGTTTGATCATTGCATTGCGTATGCCTCATTCATAACATTACGTATGTTAGTGCATTGTGTATCCATGCCATATGATCCATGTGCATTGAGAATGCCATTGATCAGTTCATAGCATTGTGTATGCCATTTGCATGCTTGCATGTCATTCCGTGCATCTTCGCATCACTTTGTTGCATTGCATTTAGATCACATGCTAAAGTTGCATTTGTCCATACATTGTTTGTTGCATTGTGTTTGGAGTAGGGTTTAGTACGAACACGGGAAACGAGGGACGTTCCGTACTCAAAGTGACGAAACGTGCCTCGATTCTTGGTCACCAACACTCTTGACTATCCATGATAGAGTTGTTGGCTTTAGGTGTTTATATGTGCATTCATGACACATTGAGTCGTGCAATTTGACTCCTCAGTCATCATGCATCAGGATGCGTGATTGATGGCACAAGGATCGAGGACTACACTCCCTAGAGCTTATGCAATGATGGGGAGAATGGTCAAGCACACATGTGTTGAAAATACCTTGCCTTCTCTCCCCCTTGCCTTTGTTGCAGAAAAAGCAAAAGCTAGAAGAATGAACTAGTCGGCCAACCAGGTTATCTGGCAGGACGACCACCTTTTCTGGTCTTCACCACCAAGGATGGTCGGCAGGTGGTCTCCCTTGCCCATAGCTTGGTCAGCATCCTTCCCATAGCTTCCTTGGGTGGAGTTTCATCTCTCTGGAGCCTCGTGCAACTTTCTGAAATCAATTGCAAACAAAGGCGAGCCAGGGCATCGCAATGGATTTCCCGACAAGGCAACTCGAACATGCATGCATCCTTTATCATTCGGAACAGAGCTGAGGCAGTCCATTTCATGTAGCTTGCATGCTAATTTATTTGCTTCCTTAGTTTAATTTGTTAATTAATTAATGTTGTGTAATATTTAGTTGTAATTCGTTATTCATTCTGGTTGTGTAATAACTAGTTTAATTAGCTTAGATTAGCTAGTTGGTTCTATATTATTTATTCGGACCCTCCGCAAGGGGGCGAACTTTGTAATAAGTGTGCGTGTGTGTGATGCATGTCTTCCAACCCCACATCTTTCTCCCTTTTATTTACCAGCTTATGATGGTTAGTTTTAGGGCATGTTTCAATTAGCATCTATATGTTCGCTTGTTTGCATTCATTCATCTGTATTGCATGCACCGGGCTTGGCGCATCATGCTAGCTGCATTGTATTTCAATTCTAAGTTGAATACATGTATTGATTGTTGCATCTCATATGCCATCTTAGAATAGCCTAGCCTATTGTAGTTGCATTTTTACATGTGTTGCATTAGGCATTCTTAGCATAGTTAGGATTCATGCATGATTTCTAATTAGCTTCTTTCTTTGGCTCGGAGTACTAGGTAAGTGTTTATGCTTTAACATCCTTGCATGCGTGTGAGTGACTGCCATGATAACATGCTTACCATGAGGCTTTGTGCTCATGTGATATAAATGCATGAATGCCTGTGGGTGAAGGTTGGGTTGCTTGAATTGGAATAATTCGTCAAAACTCGTGTTTTGGCCTACTTGCGGGTAGCAAACTTCAATCCATTTTCAAAACAAACGGATATGCGATGCTTTGTTCCAACTTAGGCAATCTAGTCTATACTTATATGTTGTGCGCATCACATAGTAATTCTAGGTTAATAACCGGAATAAGAGCACATGTGTTTTCAAAAACAAGATATCTTGCTTAGTAGTGGCTGATCTTTGATCGGGCGAGCGAGGGTGCTCATGAAATGACCTTCCCCAATCGTACCCAAGTTCCCGAGCCAAGGCAACTTTGGTGATGACGGACACGTGGCCTTAGGCACGAGTCAGGGTTTCCTAATTTCCCCTAAAATAAAATAGTTAGGTGGCGACTCGGTATCTGGCAAAGCAATCCATGTTTGGCACTTCTTTCTAAAAATTAGTTTTTCAAAACGATTTGCCGGATTTGGACTCTTTGGTGATTTATCGATCTTGCATTGCACTTTGCGAGATTAGATTCAGAACCGTGACATTGAGTCCGACCTGTAGTGAGCCCAATGAACAAAACGGGATTTCTCCTGGGACGTTCAGGGACGTCTACAAACGCCCTCAAAATAATGCATAATTCCCACATCCAATCCTTCCATAAACATGATAGATAGTTTACATTGCCATACAAACATCAGAGTTAATATTGCAAAAGTGTATTTCATATTAATTACAAATGTTCACAAAAATAATAGAATGCCCTGCAGGCTTACATCTTTCCAAGTTGCTACTTGGTCAATCAAAAGAAAAGTTCTAACTCTCTTACAGGTAAAGCCCTCGGCTTGCATTTACATATAATTAACAAAATAAATAACAAAGCAGAGTCTTCAACTCAGAAGACCTCCCAAGTAAAGATCTTGAGCTTGGCACGTCTCCTGTACCTGAAAATGGTGTCCCAAGTAGGGTGAGCCAAAGCCCAGTAGAAATGTACTAAACCCAATATTAGAAATAACTAAAACATTATCACATAACAAATGATCGACACGTATAAACATTATCACACCCTTCTCATAGCCCAACAACAATTACATCCATGCTACCATCCACTTCCCTTATTTTTCCAGATCAGTTCCTAATTATGGTTCAGTATCTAACCAAACAATTTAGGTGAGACTACAGCTCGACTCATTAATACTTCTGCTATCCATGATTCAAGATGAGACTACATCTCATGTAATTAATACTCCAATTAACAATTCCATTCATGTATTTCAATTTATAAGGTTTCGAGACTTTCACCCCGGACGTTCTAGCCAGCTTAGTTATCTATGGAGTCCATCCCTCATTATCCCCCAATCAAGGATACATATACAATGTATTTAAGTATATAATCACATATGGAGTACATTCCCCATCTCTTCCCAAACAAAGATACTCAAACAATATGTTAAAATATATGAACACATATGGAGTACGTCCCCTATCTCCTCCCAAACAAAGATACATAAATAATGTGTTAAAGTATATGAACACATATGGAGTACATCCCTTATCTCCTCCCAAACAAAGATACATAAATAATGTGTTAAAGTATATGAACACATATGGAGTACATCCCCTATCTCCTCCCAAACAAAGATACATAAATAATGTGTTAAAGTATATGAACACATATGTGTGTGGAGTGCATCCCCTATCTTCTCCAACACACTGGAGTACATTCCCTATCTCCTCCCTAACAAATATACATATATAATGTATTTCAGCACTTCATCACATACAATAATCAGTCAATACACATATTTGCTGTATTAATCCAACCGTCATATTCAATGACATAACACGCTCGACTAGTTTTAGTTTTCCCTAATCAACATGCAGTGTCTACAACAATTTAGACTATACTCCAGTGATGGCCCAAAGCAGTTATCTCTAAACAGATAGTAAATTTATCAACAGATAAAATATCGACATTTTTATAGGTGAGTGATTAAATCATCCAACTACACCTTTCAACCTCATAATTTCCTAATTTCATGAACATCAACTCAATTTCATATTTTCGCATTTTCCCAAATTAATTATACAAATTAATTTATTACAAAAATTAGGGCATTCTCCCTTTTTTCAAATATTGATCCTAAGACCAAATTCCACCAATTTAATTCTCAAACTCATATTTCCAAGGCCTTAAATACACATGGAGTTATTAAATACAAAACCCCTCTTTTATAAATTACAAACCAAACCCTAACTTTCTCCAAAATTACCCGACAACACCAACTAATCAAAATGACAAATATTTAAGTCAAAACCCATAAGAAGGAGTAGGATATCCCTACCTCGAAATTAGAAGCCCAAAGGAGTAGATGAGGAAAAACCAAAGTGCTCCAAATCCACTATTGTTCAGATTAAAACAAAGCCCTCGCGACCCTCTACCTTTCTTACAAAGAACTTAGGGTAGAAACACACTAAAAATAGATGAAACCCAAAAGAGAAGATGTATAGAGAGAGAGAGAGGTCAGATCTAGGGTTTGAGTGAAAGAAGAGATGAAAAAGTGAAGTGTAATCCCACTGCTGTCTACTGATATAACACAGGCTCGCTCGAGCGAAGGATTGGTCCATCAAGCGACCGGACACAAAGAACCCTCACTCGAGCGAATAAAGTCTCACTCGAGCCAACAATGCAAAGCTTCAGGTCTGCAACCAGAAGCACGCTCGAGCGAAGAAAAGCTCGCTCGAGCTAAGAACTCCAAAACATAGTCCTCGCTCACTCCAGCGAAGGAAATCTCGCTCAAGCCAAGGATTGCAACTCTCAGGTCTAAACCCAGACACAGATTCACGCTCGAGCGAAGGACTTCTCGCTCGAGCCACCAAACACAACACCCAACTCTCGCTCGAGCGAAGGAACCCTGGCTCGAGTGAAGGATCTAAAACAAAGGGCTCGCTCGAGCGAAGAACCAAAATTCTAGGCAGCAACTGTAGCAACCCTCACTTTACTCTAGTCATGCTTGCATGTATTTACATGATCTTGTCTTGTTAAGTTGCATTGCAAACCTTGATTTTGTTCCGCATAAGTGTTGCTTGCATATTTTGTTTCTTGCTTGGATTGAGTTTATCCGAGGTCATCCTAAGCCTAGGTTACGGCTTTAAACTTCTTACACCTAGGACCATATTGGAACCACCTTGGTTGACCTCCACCCTCACCCTGACATGTTAGCCGGGATGTCATTATCTAGGTCGAGGTGTTCATCACCAAGGCCGAGATGTGTATTATCTAGGCCGAGATGTTATACCGAAGTGGTCTTGTCCCTGGACTGGTACGACCTAGACCGAGGTGTGGCACATCTAGGCCAAGGTGTGGCACAGCTAGGCCAAGTGTTGTCCTTCCTAGCCGAGATCATTGAGACCTTACTTGCCAAAGCTTTGTCCTAGCCGAGATCATTACCCGTCGTGGTGCCATGTCACCTTACTTGTTGCTTACACTTTGTCATACTCTTGTCTTATCAATCTATCACCTTTTTGAGGAGATCCAATCAGCCGTTGCCACGTGTCCCAACAGAGGTTTAAGTCAGCCGGCAGAGTTAGAAACACATCATTTTGTGTCATATCCTTGTCTTCTAGAGAGAGAGGCTCTAGGAAGAAGAAAGAGGAGTTCTTAGAGAGGGAATAGATTTCCAAGCTTGATCTCCACACCTTGAGCCGTTAGATTCGTGTCTTGAGGTTAGAATCTTGATCTACTCTTGTTGTTCTTATTGTTCATCTAGCTGCATTGCATGATCGAGCACGATTTGTAAGCCATGCATTGATTTAAAGTTTGGTTTTGGAAAGAGAAAGTGATATTCATGTGTTCTTGAATAAAAGCCTTGTTTGATCCGAAAGCTTGCATCAAGATTCATGTTTTTGTGTTTGTCTTCATAAGATCTTCAAGTATGGGTACCCAGGTCCATGTTTTTGAACTCATCTCATGAAATCCCAGATTTCATAATAACAAGTTGTGATTGAGCATTCATGTTTTTCATGTTCTTCAGCAGAGAGAAACCCAGATTTTCCCGACTTCATTTCCTTGAATGTGGCCATCGGGACCACACCTCGGCAAGGAGGTGTGGGACCTCGGCCTAGACCTGGTTAGTGCCCATTATGTTTTCCGAGATGAGAAACAGTGTTTTGTTTTGGTCCGACTTAGTTTTGAAGGAATGCTGAGATCATTCGCATTTATGTAAAGCTTGTTTGAGAGTGCATTCAATAGACTTTGCCATGTGTTTGTAGGACTTGGACTCTTGCTTTGACCCCGATGTTTGAAGAATTAAGTGAGTGGTATTTTTAATAAAGCTATGTTATGACATTTGATAAAGCTTTGCCTTGCTTGTTTTGGAAAAGTATTTGTTAAGCATGAATGACTATCCCTATCTTGTGTATCAAGTATTAGCTTTGATTTTGATAACATTCTTGACAAGCCCGTACGGGCTAAGGGACTTTAAACCTTTGTAGCACAAGTCCGTACGTGCTAGGGGACTCTAAACTTTTGTAGCACCATTGTTAATGTCATCCCTTGTACTATTGATGCTAGTAAGCATCCCTTGAAGTTTTGAAAGACTTGATTGATGGACTTGGTTCATCCCTTGATTTTGTATAGTATGCTATGTATCGTTTAGAAAAGAGATCTTGAATTTCATTCACGCAAAACCTGTATTACTGGTATCATTCACTGAGTATCCAAGCTCACCCTCTTTATATATATGTAGGTGATGAGCAGGACAACGATGACGCCTAGATGATTGTTGCAACTTGTTTTGGATTCGCATTTTTGTAGCATCTTGAAGATCATGCTTCTTGGCTTGTAGTTTTTCTTTTGTATATGTCGGCATGAGAAGCCTTTTGATCAAAATGTATTTTGTACTTTATTTATTGTATCCAAGTTGTAAACTATATTAAGATGTATGTCATTTCATTTGATCTATGCACAACTCTTATGGATTGTTCAGATTCAAATTTATTGCTTTCGCACATGTAGGCCCCATATGTATACTCTGATCGTGTGTGAATCTTTGTAAGTTGCCCTTTGGTAATCTCGGATTACTGGCCATCACGGCACCATTCTACTAGGGACGGGATGGGGTCATGATAGCAACACTTGGTTTAAAAAACTCACCCAACCTGTTACAAACCTGCCCAACACATCATAAAACTCATATACAAAGAATCGAAGGATAGAAACAAGATACAACAACAACCAACACCAACAGAACCTAGTCTGGGTTACAATAATCAAAAAAGGGAAAACCAGGATCGCTATATGTGTTGGGTATAAGAGTGTGTTGGCCATCTAGGCGTGTCAATTGAATCCCTTTGAGAATGGTATGAAGGTGTTTGAATACAGGGAGCGGAAACTCCCGGGCGATTAGTTAAGTTGAGAGTATCAAGGTGGGTGACAAATAGTCACTTTAGAATGGTTTAGATGTGGGTTGTAAAGTTGAGCCTTTGGAAAATTAGTACAATTTGGCTAGAAGGCTGTGTGGCGCCGTGGGTTGTGCCTAGGGTGTTGGGCCTTGCGTTGTGCGTGGTCATCGGTGCGCGTATCTCTGTGTAAGTTATTGAAGCCGTGAATCGAGGTAGAGTGTTAGCTTCTGGGTTGGGAGTACTCATAGGCTTTTGGGTACTATTGCTCTTTTTGGAAAGTTATGTGTGTTACATTGTTCCATCTAACACAGTGATTATTTCTAATTGTTGTTGTATTAGAAGATGTGGTAGTCTCATTGTGAAAACACTGTAAGTGTGATGGATGTGATTGGGTGATGGTGGGAATTCACCAGGTGTTGTTGAGAAGATAAATTGATATGTGATTGTTGGTTTTTGAAAAACTTTCTTGGCATTTCTATTTCAACTAAAACCCTTGGGGTAAAATTTTAAATCTTGTTTCGGGAAAAATAATTATAAAATGAATTGTTTTTACTTGAAGTTTATAACACGAATCCTTCAGTGAAAAAAAAAAAGAAGAAAAAGATTTTTCTTAAGATGACAAGAACAATTCATGTTTTAACTAGTTTATGTGTATCATGTCATTAATCTTATGTGAATAATAACTTGCGTGGTAATAATAATGTTATTGGCCGAACGGAATGGTATGGTTGTTATATTCTGTTAATTAATATTGTGGAAATGCTATGTTATGTTGTTACGATTGTGGCATCACCATGTGGGTGATGGGTGCTGTTGGTTAACGGCAGTGATTCGCCGGTTGTTACGGTGAAGCGGAAATTAAAATGAACGAATTTTGGATTGTTGCTTGAGGAAGAAAATGCATTCTGACTTGTGACCGGTGTGAATTTGAAACACTTTTGAGAAAATGTTTTGTATGTAAAGAGATGACTTTTACACATAATTGAGAAAAAGATGAAAACCTTCTTTTGGAATTCAGTTGTTAATTATTTTACCCTTATGGTTGTAATGGTGTAACCACTTTGATTGTATTTCTAAATCTCGATTTTTGTATGTTCGGTTATGTGGATTGTTGGGCGTTGTAAAAACTTGCTAGTTAGGAGTCTTGTCTTGAGCCGAGTTTTGTTGTAACCTTTTCCTTAAACGAGATAATCAAGGATTTTGTGCTAAGAATCTAGTTTCCATTTTGTTGGAGTGTTGAGCATGGAGAGTGTTTGGGCTAGTGGTGGTGGATACCCGGGGCGTGCGTGTGGTTGCCGTGGTTGTTTGTTGTTCTTGTCTCATAGCCCCAGTGAGTAGTGTGAATCGAGGGAAAGTCTGTGACCCTTCCTTGTGTTCTTGACCAATTCAGTATCCTTGGCGTTTTTAGAGTCGGGGTAGTACTCCAAATTTGGTTGTGGTCGGAAATTGGTGTTGCGTTTCCTTGATTGGTTGGGAGGTCTTCCTTGGTACCGTTTGAGGCCTTGTAGGGCCGACCTTGTAGGTCACTAGTTTATTGGGCCTTTGAGATATTGGGGAGAATCGGGGAAGTGGCATACCGGTTAGCTTCACTACCACAACTTTCGGGAGTTCATAATGTGTTTCATGTGTCAATGCTTAGGAAGTACGAACCCGACCCTTTTCACGTGTTTGCTTGAGTTGATTTGGAGGTAGATGAGGATGCCTCCTATAAGGAGAGACCGGCTCAAATCTTAGATACCCGAGAGCAAGTGTTACGAGACAAGACCATACCATTAGTGAAGGTATTGTGGAGACACCATGGGATAGAGGAAGCGACATGGGAAAGGGAGGCAGAAGTCCGCTCCAAATATCCAGATTTATTCGAGCATGCTTAATGTATATTTCAGATTGTAATGTTTCTTTGTATTGAAGTGAAAGTTATTAAACTGTTGATCATGTGTTGTTGTGTGTTGTTAATCTAAGCTTGAGATTGTGAAAGGAAAATGAATTGCTATGGATGTGTTTTTCCAAATGTTTAAAATGGAAAATTATTACTTTGGAGAAAAATGACAATAGAACATGATAAATGTTGGTTAAAAATCGATAATGTAAGTTGAAATTTGATGATATGGTAATAATTGTTAGAGTTTCTCGTTTGATTGGTTTGTTTAAATTTCGGGGACGAAATTTCCTATGGTGGGGAGGTTGTGACGACCGGTTCCTTTCCTCCTTTTCTTTTTCCTTTTCGCTTCATTTCCTTTTATCCACATTGGATTTGAAATCTCCGGGAATGATTTTCTGGTTCGTATTTTCGTTTGTTGTTAAATTTCGGATGTTCTGGGGGTGCGCGGGTGATTCCGAGTTGCCGAGAGCGAAGTTGGAAGTTTGAGCTGCTGGGCCAGGACCGCATGTGCGGGGCCCAAGGCCGCACGTGCAGAGAGGGGCCGCTCGAGCGGTGGGTGGGGCTGCACGAGCAGTCAAGCTTGGCACCCAGAAATTTCAATTCTGTCTAGAGCGCACGAGCGGAGAAAGTAGGCCACACGAGCGGTCAAGGTGGGCCGTTCGAGTGGTGGGGAAGGCCGCACGAGCGGCCAACTGGGCAATCCGTGCCCTGTTTTCTTATAACGTTTCGGTCCAAATGCCTCACCCATTTTACACATATCACTCTCACTCTAAACCCTATTTCTCTCCCCCTTCTCTCTAGAAAACTTCCCTAAACATCAAAACACTTTGATTGTGCAAATTCTTGGGTCAAGATCTCCATCTTCTTTCTCTAAATCTTGGAGATCAAGAACAAGGGCTTCACTTGGGTTGAAGAAATCAAAGCTCTCTCTCATCTTTCAAAGCTAGGGTTTCATCTCATCCTGTTCTTCATCAAGCTTTGAGGTAGGGATTTCTTGAGTTATATATACAAGTTTTTCTACTTTGATGATGATTTAAGTGTTTCCTTCAAGTTTTGATGATTTTAACTTTGTGATTTCAAAAATGTCGAGATTTTCTTAAAAAAGGGGTTTTTCTTTAAACTTTCAAAATATTGGTCAATCTTTGAGGGTACCATCTTGTTCATCTAAGAAAGATGTTTTGATGAGGGTTTTTCTTGTAGTTTTGTATTAAGTTTTAAGTTGTGGTTCAATATGTAGAGATTTTGAATATGGGCTTGTATCACAATCTATTTGCTACTCTTGAGAGTTTTTCCTCTATTAGACTCATGAGAGATGATTTTGATTTTAATAAAGACCCTAGAAATTGGGGATTTTCTTAAAAAGTAAAAAGGCCTATTGAAGTTCTACTTTTCTTGTGATTGAATGATGAATGAGCATTGATTTTATGATGTAGTTGCTAATAGCAATTTCTTGATGTATGTATAAAATGGAGGTCCACTTTTAAAGTCCATTGATAAATGTATATATGTGTAGAGTTATAAGATGGAAAGTTGTTGAGTGCCATAGATGATGTTAAAATGTTTGATACTAATGAAATGGGAAAATAAAGTGAAAGATGACATGCTGGACATATTGAAAGGGCTGGTCATGATGAATCATTGTTGAGAAATTGTGGTGGTGTGTTGAAGACACATGATTATTTTGCGAAATGAGAAACGTATTTGTGAAAGTGAGAAAGGTATTGTTTATTATTGTTGTTAAGACATTTTGAAAATAGAGAAGTGTTATGAGATATTAATTATTGCATCTCATTTCCATTTGATTTAATATCACCATTGTCTATGAAGTGAATTATTACCATTGTTGCATTCTCATCATGTTTACTTGAGAAGGATTATATTGTAATGAGAACTAATGGAAATGTTTGTGGTGTAAATATGGTCGTAAGTCCAGATAGAGGTGTGGTTAAACTTGTTAAGTTGGCTTGAGTGTCCTTGGTGAAAGATCAGAAGGTCGCGCGGATAGGTGTCGAGCCTTCTGGTTAATACCGGTAAAAATGACAGTTTGGTAGTACTCGTAGAGTCTACTTGCAGACACCAGCCTAGGGATTACCAGTGTCGTATTTACCGCCTCTGTTGATTTAAATATTGGAAATTTGAAATTGATGAGATTACAAAATATTATTGAGAACATGTTGATTTTGAAAATAGTGCATTGAAATAAAATTCTCCTTCATTATTGGCACTTGCATGGCATTACATATGTATTTCTTTTAACGTTGATGGAGTCGGCATAACTGTATATACTTTGTGAGGAATCTCTACTGGGCTTTATGCTCACCCCTATGGGATTTGGTGCAGGTGAAGGTGTGGTGATCCCGCCAAGCAAAGGGCTTGGAAATGTTTTGAAGAAGAGTAGTTTAACTCTTATTTTGTTGTGATATTGTTTTTGTAAAGCCAAGGGCTAATGTGTGTGGGTCCGAGAGACCATTCTATGTAACTGGGCTATTGCCTTGGAACTTGTAACCCCTTGAGGGCCTTTTTGTTGTGATTCAATGGTTTCTTTTACATGCAATGGATTCATGTACTAGTGTGTAAACAAATGCGTAATGACATGTGAGAATACTTTGGTAACGTTGGAACTACGTAAATGAATTTGGTCAATATCTCATTTTGGAAGTGGGTTGATGAAATAGTTATGCGGGATTATTTTCTGGGCGTGACACATCCATGATCATAACAATACTAATTTATTTATTTTATACATGAAAAATAAAAGTTCATCCTTGATCATCACAATATTAATTTTTTATTTTCTACTACACGTAAAAAAAATAAAAAAATAATAAAAAAATAGAAAAAGTGGTTGTGCAATGACTTAAACTAAAGCTATAGCCAAGGAACCTACAGGTTCACTAGTCTAGCCTGAGTTGAACTATGTTGGCCACAACTTGAGTTCAAGCGTTGAAGCCATCTATCAACTTTACCATCATCCAACCACTTGGGTGCCCTCGCTTGAGTCATAAGCTAAGCTAACGCTAAAAAAAAAAAATTAAAAACAATTCATTAAAAATAAAAGTGAAAATAAGTTGGTGATGTTTTTAGATCATTCTACACTAGATACACAAAAAAAATAAAATCTTTCACGCAAATTTAAAATATATACTATTCAAAAGAAAAAAAAAATGAGGTTTTTTGGATCATCAAGGACTGATCCGCAGGGTGCAAAAGTATATTTAAATTTTCAAATTTTCAAGATCAATCCATGATCATAACAACACTAATTTATTTATTTTGTACATGAAAAATAAAAGTCCATCATTGATCATCACAATATTAATTTTTTATTTTCTACTACACGTATATATATATATTCTGTGGAGTTATATTCATGTATAAAGAATGGGTATAATTCTTAGTCTAAAAATTCTGCACAGAATCACAAACTTTAAAAATCAAGAAACCATATCAAACGAATGAATTTTGAACTGAAATTTTTACAGTAGATTAATTACATATTGAGTTGCATATTTGAAGTTTTTCATAATTTTTGGGAGTCAAAATCCATATAAACTGATGCGTTCAAATCTGTCCAGAAAACTAGTTTAAAACAGTAAATTCGAGAGCGTCATTCTCTTTGGGTATAAATCCAAAAATCATCAAAATAGTGTCATTAGAACCGGTTACGAGTCTAGTTTCTTACATTTTTAGCCTTGCATTGATTGCTCTTGTATACTAAGAGAACCATTAATTTTTTTTAAAGTGCTGCAGAAAATAACCTGTTTAGATATAATTAATTGTAATAATTATTTTGATAAGCAAATCAAGTGAGACCAACTGGGTTTGAAACTTAGGATATATTAGTTGTTTTCTGGAGGGTTTTGAAATTTTTCGAATAGCGTGGAGTGGGTTTTGTAATTTTCAAAGTTAGCGAATTGATTGAGAAAGTTTGTTTAAAACTCTGTTTTATCTTAAAGTTACTTCTAATTAAGTTTCGATTTGAACCCATGTCTTGGGTAATTTTAGACCTTGAAGAACATGAAATTAGGTATTATTTAAGAGTAACGGTGAGTGGGGTTGAGCTGTGTTAGTGCGCTTTAGTGTGGTATACTTAATTTATTATTCTCTTTAGTATTTTTAAATTAGTAGTGACGTATAGTCTTCATACTTGGTTCAGGGCACTAGTTGGACTTTCATACTCTATTCGAGGATTATATTATTTTGTTTTCAGGTGAGTAGTTTCATGCTAGGCTTGAAATGGTTTGAGAGGCTGCCGGAGGGAAGCATCGAAAGGTGGCAACAGTTGGCGAAAGCATTTGTGACTCGTTTCAAGACCAACACAAAAACGCCAAAGGAGGTGGACCACCTTCTCAGTGTCAAAATGGAACCGAGTGACACACTCAAGGCATACAACTCCAGATACTGGGAAACCTTCAACGAGATTTTGGATTGCCCGATCAACCTGGCAATCACCCAATATAAGCGCGGTCTCCCGGTCAGACATAGGCTGTGGGACTCGCTTACCATGAACCAGCCGACATCCATGGGCCAACTCATGCAGCGCATCAATAAGCACATCCGAGTAGAGGATGATGCGGCGGTATCCACCGCGAAAACAACTCCGGTGGCAACAGACAAGAGGTCAGCTGGCAAGGTACACGCGGTCGGACAGGAGACTAACCGTCCAAATGATCGCGCCGAGGATTCTGACCGAGGATTAAATCGTCGAAACCGGGGAAGGGGTCGTTGTAATGACCGAGATGAATACCCCCGCAATAACGTAGCTAATGCCAACAGAAGGTTAAAAGCACAAACAGGCATCACCACGGTCTTTAAGATTTCAATCTATCGCATACTTAGCGAAATCCGTGACGAGAATTACGTCCGATTTCCGGCTAAGTTAGGCGACGTACAAAAGGGTTTCAATCCACGGTACCGCTGCACATATCACCGGGAGCGAGGACACCGGACAGAGGACTGTTTGCCTCTGAAGCAACACTTAGAGGAGTTAGTCGCAGCCGGACACTTGGATCTTTACATTGACGGGGGTGTTAAGGCCGCACATCCCACCTCGGTTGATCAGCATGGACCGGATGACTTGGAGGCGCCCCCTCAAGGAGTGGTTAATGTGATCCACGGCATAGTGGAGCCGGCGCGTGTATACGAGCTCCGAGGGATGATTAAAAAGGCGGAACACATGAGGGAAGTGTTGTCGGTCCAGCCCGCGATCAAAAGGGGCAAGACCGAGGAGAAAGACGTGATTAGTTTCTCCACGAGGGACCTAGAGCACAATCAAACGCCACACAACGACGCCCTAGTGGTCACACTCCACGTCAAAGAAATTGATGTCAAGCGCATCCTGATCGACCAGGGAAGCTCGGTTGAGATCATGTACTACGACGCGTTCAAACAACTCAAACTCCGAGATACAGACTTGGCTCCAGCAACTTCTCCACTGGTTGGTTTCAACTCCCAACCAGAGCAGCCTTTGGGAAAGATAATTTTACCGATCCAAGCCAGATCCGTGGTCAAGCAGGTGGAGTTCTGCGTATTGCAAGTCCCGTCTACGTACAATCTGATCCTCGGTAGGGGATGGCTTCACACTATGCAGGCTGTGGCGTCGACCTACCACCAGGTTATGAGATTCCCCTCGGCTATGGGGGAAATTGAGGAAGTTTGGAGCGATCAAGTCATGTCGAAACAATGCTTCGTGGCAATGAACGGGAGCCGAACTGGCAAAGGTTTCGTCCAAATGATTGACGGACCGGAAGACCGCGGAGTCCTTGAAGATGTGGGCGCCAAGGCCGAGGACAAAGCTGTTGAGGAGTTGGTAGAAGTGCGGATTGACACTGAAAGCCCGAACAAGTTCTTCTTGCTCGGCTCAAGCCTTACCGCCCAAGAAAGGACCGAGATGGTAGAATTCTTGGTGGCAAATATCGAAGTCTTTGCATGGTCGCCCTACGACATGCCCGGCATCGACCCGAGCTTTATTTTTTATCACCTCAATGTTTTCCCCGGTGCAAGGCTGGTCATTCAGAGAACCAGGAGATCGGCGATGCACCACGCCGAGGTAGTCGCAGAGGAGGTAAAGAACTTGCTTGAAGCTTGGGCTATTCAGGAAGTGCACTACCCTCGGTGGATTTCAAACACGGTCGTAGTACCCAAGAAGAATGGGAAGTGGCGAGTTTGCGTCGACTACAAGACCATCAACCGAGCATGCCCTAAAGACAGCTTTCCCCTACCCAGAATAGACCAGTTAATGGATCTAACGGCCGGACATAACAGGCTTAGTTTCTTGGATGCCTACCGCGGCTATCATCAGATTGCCATGCATGGCCCCGACCGTGAGATCACCTCTTTCACTACTCCACGGGGACTCTTCTGCTACCGAGTCATGCCTTTTGGTTTGAAAAACGTCAGGGCAACTTTCCAAAGGATGGTAACCAAAATGTTTGCTCCTCTGCTAGGCCGGACGATGGAGGCTTATATTGATGACATGGTGGTTAAAAGTCGGCATCAAGTAGACCACTTGTCCGACCTAGCCGAGATGTTTACCATCCTCAAACAGCACAAGCTACGCCTGAATGCGTCTAAATGTGCCTTCGGCGTGGGATCTGGAAAATTCTTGGGTTTCCTAGTCACAAACTGAGGCATCGAGGCAGACCCCCTACAGATCAGAGCCGTATAGGAATTGAAGCAGCCCAACTTGGCTAAGGACGTGCAGCATCTGGCCGGGATGGCCGCCGTGCTTAACCGATTCGTAAGCCGATCATCAGATCGCTGCCACCCTTTCTTTCGAGCCTTGAAATCCAAGTTTTCGTAGGATGAGGAGTGTGACCGGGCTCTGGCCGAACTTAAAGAGTATTTGTCTTCTGCACCACTATTGGTAACACCCAAGCCCGGCGAAGAACTCTACCTTTATTTGGCCGTGTCCCAGCATGCAGTTAGCGCAGTGCTTGTCCGGACAGCGGGTATCCAGCATTTACCCATCTTCTACGTAAGCAAAACCTTGCTACCGGCAGAGTCGAGATACTTGCCGCTGGAAAAACTTGCCTTAGCATTGATGATGGCCTCCAGGAAATTGGCACACTATTTTCATGCCCACACAATCATTATTTTGACCGAGTTTCCCCTCAAAGCCTTGTTCGAACGGGCGGACTTCTCCGGTCGAATTCTAAAGTGGGCAGTCGAGTTGGGACAATTCGACGTTAAGTTTCAACCCCGAACGGCCATAAAAGCTCAAGCATTTGCAGATTTTGTTGTCGAGTTCTCGCCCGGGATTCACCAAGTATGTCTGGTAGATCTCACCACAGTAGCCGAGGAGGCCAACGAACATTCCACCGAAATTGAACAGCAGGGCGGTGTTGGCGACGCGGAACTTGCGCGCCCCGCCGTAGAACCTCCAGCCGGCATGTCACCGCAGCCCGGTGATGCGACGACGGACTTGGGCATAAAAGACCAACCTGTTGGGTCTGGTGCCGCGTCGCTGAGAGGGGAGGAAGTGGAACCGATCAGTATTGAACCTGAAGCCGAACAGCAGAGCGACCGTTATCCCATCAACCTTCAAGCCTCCCAGGACCCCTCAGAATGTTGAAAGCTCTTTGTTGGCGAAATGTGGAAACTTTTTGTAGATGGGGCCTCGAATCATCACGGTGCTGGGCTAGGCATAGTCTTGGTCTCGCCAGATGGTCTGACCATTGAGCATTCTATAACCCTCGGATTCCCTGCATCAAACAACGAGGCCGAGTACGAGGTGCTACTGGCTGGACTTAAGAGGGCGCTCCAAGTGCACGCGTCCGAGCTAATGGTCTACAGCAATTCCCAACTGGTTGTCAACCAAGTATCTGGGGTTTACGAAGCTAAGGATGACAGAATGGCAAAGTACCAAGCTCTGGTAAGGGACCACATCAAGCGATTCCAGGCGATTAGGGTCCAACAAATTGGACGGGAAGACAACGGCCGCGCGGATGAGCTGGCCGGTCTGGCTTCTATGGTCGACCGAACCTCCCCCAGTCCTCTCCTGATTGAGTTTCTTCCAAGGCCTAATATAGAGGAACCGGAACAGACAGAAGTACTCTGCACCGAGCTTGGCCCTTCTTGGATAGACCCTATTATCCTCTTCCTGAAAGAGCAGATACTTCCGGCCTATAAAAAGGAAGCGCATAAAGTCCGGGTGAAATCAAAACGGTTTTGGCTCTCTCCTTAATAGTTTATCAAGGAGAAGGACGTCAAACGGTTTGTCTGGCAGAATTTGGTAACGCGGTTTGGCGTCCCCAAGCTTCTGATCTCTAATAATGGCACCCAATTTGACGGCCGCTTATTCAGAGGATTTTGTGAAGAATTGAAGATTGAATTCTATAACTCCACCCCGGCTTACCCGCAGTCCAACGGCCAAGCCGAAGCATCAAATAAGACCATTCTTGATGGATTGAAGAAAAGACTTGAGAAGGCCAAAGGAAAATGGGCCGAGGAACTCCCAAGTGTCCTTTGGGCATACCGGACGACCCCGAGGTGATCTACCAGGGAGACTCCTTTTGCCTTGGTGTACGGCATGGAGGCTGTCATCCCATTGGAAATTGGCATGCCCACCATCCGTAGTGAAAATTTTGAGCTCGAGCTGAATTCTGAAGCAGTCGCCCTAAAATTAGACCTTGCTGAAGAGCGCCGTGAAAAAGCTTTGATTCACGTGGCTGCATACCAACAAGAGTTGTCCAGGAAGTACAACAAAACCGTGCACCCCAGAACGTTTAAAGTTGGCTACTGGGTTTTAAGAAAGGTCATGGGCAACACCCTGGTGCCAGGCGAAGGCAAGCTAGGGGCAAACTGGGAAGGACCCTACAAGATAACCGGTCTGGCGGGCAAGGGGGCATACCACTTGGAAGATTTGGACGGCAAAGGCATACCCCGGCCATGAAATGCAGCCAACCTCAAACTGTACTATTTTTAGTTTTCATAGTTTTTATGTTATTCTTTTGAGCAATGACTTGTTTGCCTTACATTTCAGAATGTAATACTCTTTTTGTCAATATAATAGAAGTGACTTACCTTTGTTGAAGCAATCTGTTGTTTTCGATGCTTATTTCGTGATTTTAACCGAGATGTTTTATTCCAGTTGATTGAGTTGATGACTTGCTCAACTTTGGTATTCTAACCGAGATGTTCTAGTCCAGTTGGCTGAGTTGATGATGCACTCAACTTTTTAGATTCCAACCAAGATGTTTTATTCCGGTGGATTGAGTTGATGACTTGCTCAACTTGATATTGAAACCGAGATGTTTTACTCCAGTCGGTTGAGTTGATGATTTACTCAACTTTTAGATTCTAACTGTAATAACCCGACCCTCGTACATGATTCTGGTATCTTTTCGGTCCTCTATTCTGTGCTTTTGAATGCTTATTGTGAAATTCTGTGTGAAATTACGTTGAATTAAGTGAAACTTGGAAATATGGATTCCTATCTGTTGAACAAGAAAATTATCTGTCGCACTTAAACTGTTTGAATTCAGAATTGGAAGCCTTAGAGACTTAAGTTTTTGAAATTGATTTGATATTTGAAATCTGCATGATTTTTAAGCTATAATGGGATTTCTATGGAATTTCAATTTGGGATGCTTAAACAATTAATTTTTTGTCTTATTCACCCTTAAATAAATATCTTTCCATATATATCAAGTTCCTTGACCATTTGACTTGGAAGCTCCATCTCCTGGAGGAAAAAACAATTAGAGAAGGGTTTTGAGAAGTAGGGAAAGACAAGATCATCAAAGAAGTAAATAATTGAAAATTTAAAGAGAGATCTAGATAGTGAAGTTCAAGGGAAGCCTAAGTTTCCCAAATTCAATCCTTTCTTTTTTAATTTGGAAAAGGAATTGCTTAATATGGTGTAACCTAGAGTTGTAATAGAGAATTGGATGGGTGTATTGATCTCTTGGTAACAATAATGCTATTATTTGATGATTTTCACTTAATATGGGTCACCTAAGAAGAAATCTACAACTTATGTCTTGAATTACCATGTTGATACTTGTGTAAATATATGGCTATACATGTGTATATGTGTATGTGATAGAAATAGATTATGGTGGTGAATAATTGAAGTAAATCAACTCCATATTCAAGTGGTTGTGTTTGTAGTCTTGTTTACCTAATTTTTGAACCATGTTTTGGTATGTAAAGAAGCTACTTTGGACCTCTTGGATGATCACCAAAGAAGGGGATTTGTATGATTTTCAGACTGCCAAACAGGGGCCAGACCGCACGTGCGGAGTTCGTGGCCACACGTGCAGAGAAGAGGAAAAAAATTGGGAAAGCATACTATTTTTGGCCGCTCGAGCGGTGGAGGGGCACCGCACGTGCAGTACATGTCCGCACGAGCGGAGGGTATGGCTGCACGTGCGGCCCAGGCCGGACGTGTATTCTTTTGTGTATGTAACTTAATCTCGGATGCATGTTCACTATATGTTTAATTCCGAGTCGTGGTCCTGGCATATTTGTAGTCGCTCAATGGATGTGTTTGCATGTTGTTCTATTATATTAACGCTTCCATTCAGGCCCCGAATATCATATATAGCAGGATAAGTGTCTGTTTTTTATTAGGTCATGCCCAAAACTTTTAGGGGCGAGTTAGGGGTGTGACACTAACCGAGATGTTCTAGTCCGGTTGGTTGAGTTGATGATGTACTCAACTTTTTAGATTCCAACCGAGATGTTTTATTTCGGTGGATTGAGTTGATGACTTGCTCAACTTGATATTGAAACCGAGATGTTTTACTCCGGTTGGTTGAGTTGATGATTTACTCAACTTTTAGATTCTAACCGAGATGTTTTATTCTGGTTGGTTGAGTTGATGATTTACTCAACTTTTAGATTCTAACCGAGACGTTCTAGTCCGGTTGGTTGAGTTGATAATATACTCAACTTTTAGATTTCAACCGAGATGTTTTATTCCGGTTGATTGAGTTAATGACTCGCTCAACTTTGATATTGAAACCGAGATGTTTTTACTTTGATTAAATAAGATGATGTTCTACTCAACTTCGAGATTTCAACCGAGATGTTTTACTCCGGTTGAAAAAGTTGATGTTTTACAACTTTGTGATTGCAACTTTGTGATTACAACCGAGATGTTTTATTCTAGTTGAATAAGTTGGTTATTTGGTCAAGGGTGAGTCGATGGTTTGTCTAGCCGAGGTTGTTTGCCCGGCTGAAGTTGTCTAGCTTAAACACAGTGCAAACACTTGACAAAAATAGAACTTTTCATTAATGAGGAACAGCATTACAAAAGGTGGGGCACTAGCCCGGTTACATTTTCAAACGAAAAAGAAAGAAGACAAAGAAAACTAAACTAAGAGGGAAAGGTCTGTGAATTCATCCCCGGTCACGGTTGCCTCTAGGTCGACCGTGGTTATGGTCTCCTGGACACCAGTCTGCTTCTGGCCGGCCTGCTTTGGGCGGTTGTCACCCTCGGCGTCTTCCGCTTCTTCTTCCTCGGCATCAGCCTACAACGCACTGAAGATGTCGTTTGCATATGGCACATGGTACGTCGGCAGGAAGGCAGCTGAGGGAGAGGTAAACACGTCGGTCCCAGATCCTTGATCGAGCTGTTCACAAGCAGCCTTCCAGCCCGCCTTGAAGAAGATGTCTTGGGTGGCATGGACTTGCTTTGTGTAGTTCTCCTCGGCCTCCTTGAAACCGGCGTTGTTGGCGTCCTCCAGCTCCTCCTTCCTTGACTGCTTCAACGCCTCCAGCTCGGTCCGGATGGCATCCCTTTCTTGCTCAGCGACACCAAGCTGGCCGAGCAACCTGGAGTTGTCAGAATTCGCTATCTCCAGCGAAGCCTTGGATCGTCCGAGCTCAGCTTGAAGGTGTTCAACCTGGCTTGCAGCGTCAGTTGCTTTCTGCCGAAGTCGGTGGATCCTCTCTATCACCAAGTGTTGTTTCTGGATGGCCTGCAAGAAGAAAACTTTATCAGAGGAAGGAAACAGAGCAAACACTTGGAAAAATTTGAACAAAGTACGCAAAGTCCTTACCCGGGTCATGGACTTGACTGAGGACTTCACCAGCCGGTTGTCCGGTACGTGGTCGCTGCCGACCATATCGCTCGGTAACAGCAAGGCTTTGGTTAGGTCAAAGGCGAGTAGATGCTCCTTGTCACCTTTGACCGAGGCAGTCGCCGGGATCTCCTTACCCCGGTGCTTGAGCTGTGGCTTCCATGGCGGTGTTAGGTCGCTTGTCACCGCTGGTTCTTCGGTGTTCAACTCAGCAACTAGCTCGGCAGAGGGGTCGATACGTGGCCTTTTCCCAGCCCAGCGGCTTTCTTTGCTTGCCTGCTCGGCGGCAGGAGATGCCAGTGCAACTACGGTCCCGCTCGATTGACCAGCAGAGGCTGTGCGGGGCGGGATGATCGGTAACTCGGTGGAGGTAATAGTGAGGAGGTTTTTGATGCAGCTTCTTTTGGCCATCTCTTCTGCCTCGGTCAACCGGATAAGTGGCACGTCCGGCAATGTGGGATCGGGAGGGGGAGATGGTGCACGAAGGAAGTCTGTAACCTTACTCCGGCGTGGAGCTGAGTACCTGTAAGTTGGCACGTAACCGAGGAGTTCGTGGCAATCCCGGTTGCGGTAGCGAAGCACGATTCTGATGGATGCTTCATTGGGATAATGGTAGTTGGCTTGCAAAGCTTCGATCGCTGCAAAGAGGAAAGGAACAAAGCACATTAGCACAAAATGGTTAAGGAAAGTAATCTAACCGAGACATTAGCGTGGCTTACATGTTTCACCGAAATTATTGCTGATAAACCAGTCCGGCATGTCGGCTGTCTCGTATTTACCGAATACCCAGAAAAAGTCATCGTCATGTAAGTCCTTGTCTGGGGTACCGGTCACTATTTTCTCCTTGCCCAGTCTGATCTTTAAGTAATAGGCAAGACCATCGCCTGTATGAGCAAGGGTATACTGGCGAAGTATCTCAGCCATTTCTAAGTTGGTTCCTAGTCGGTTGTTCAGCTCGTGGATCCCGTTAATTATGCGGTAGGTGTTGGTTGAGACTTGGGTTAGAGCTAGCCCGGTGCGCCGCAAGAACTCGCAGATCAACGGGTTAACCAGGAAGCGGAGGCCACCTTCTATGATGGAAAACATGGTGAAGGGGCACTGGTCTAATCTACCCCACGGGGTCGTGTCCTCGGCACCGAGCTCTAGGTGAACGTCGCCCGAGATGCCATATTCTACCCGGAACGCGGCTAAAGCGACCGGCGTGTCGACCAAGAAGTGGTAGCGCCCCATGCATGGCCGGCTGGTTTTAGCGTGGCTGAGGTGGTTTGGCACAAACTCTGGTTTGGTGGCTGCTCGGCCTTTGAGAGCCTCGGTGTTGGTGTGTGGTCCCCTTGGACTCTGCAAGAAAAGGAGGGTAAGTGTAAGCAGGAGCGCGGTCGCGCAAAACGAGCTTGACTTTAGCTCGGTCAGGTAGAGTGCCAGACCACCTCGGTCACGAAGGTAAACATAGGAGCTCGGCCACTCGAGCGGACCAGATGTTAGCCTGATCGAGCGGTCAAATCCTCTGTCTACCTCGGTTTCTACAGGGTTTTTACAAACTTGCAATTTGCTCGGTTTAGATGTTTTTTGGGATCAAACGAAGACCTAGAGCCTAGTCCGCTCCAGATCTTCTTGTGTTCATCACTAGAATTGAAGAACAGTGAAAAAAACAGGGACAGGAGAGGGTCTTTGGGGGGGTATATCCTAAAACCTATGGACTCTATGCCCTAGAATGTGAAATACCAAATAATAAAAAAAAAAGCAACAAAGAGGATTCGAAGAACTTACCATTTTGGAGGCAGAGGCTACTTCTTCAAGCACGAACAAAGAAGAAGAACAAGAATAGAGGTCAAGCACTGTAGCTCAAAGACGTCAGGAACGGAAGAGAGGCAGTAAGAAGAGAAAGTGAAGGGGAAATGGCGTACTTATAGGAGTGAAAGGCCGCCTAAATTTGAATATGAAGGGACGTTTGGGTTGGCTACCCAAGGCCAATAAATGCACGACATGTGTTCATAATGGCGGCGGCGTCAGTTCTGAAAAGACAAAATGAAAGATTGAGGCAACGACCGAGCAAGCCCAGAAACCGGGCATGGAGATTAGAGCGGGTTAACATCTTGCAAACTTGGGACCAAGAGAGAGTCTACCCCGGACGGACCATGTAATCCCAGTCACGCTTGCGCGGACGGAATTAAGGGGCAATTGAGAGGGAGATTTATGAGCTGGAATGGGCCATGGCAAGGCCGGGCAAAATGAGGGGCCGAACATGTTTGGGCCGTGATAGCTTGGGCTAGTCCAGATAAGGTTTTGCTCGGTTGAGGCCCAGGACCATGTTGGGATCAAGTTACTTGGGCTTGTCTATGTAAAAAATCGAGCTACTTGAGTTGCTCGGCCGAGATGATTGTCTGCCATGCTGGGTTCCACGGTTCATGCGTTTAGCGCGGCAGGAAGGCCTTCGGTTTGCTGGCTCGACCTATCGTGAACTCGGCCTTGCCGGAATGTAACCGAGCTCGGTCATTCTAGAGCTCGGCAAGTGGAGCACTCGGGTACGCTGCGCAGCGCGGTCGTGAAAGGCCGTGGTGATTCTGCCGGTCTGTCGGGCTCCGGTAATATAGCCTGACAGTTTAGTTAGGTGGTGATTGCAGGATTTGTGCTGACAGATGGGAAAGTAGCACCACGTGTCAAGAGACTAGTGGGAGCAGATTTGGGCGCAGAAAGTATATAAGCGTGTCTGCGCCCCCCATGCTGAGGAGGGAACATCATTTTGGTGAGAACAACCTGAACACTCAACTCTCTCTTCTGTCTCTAGATCCCTGAGTGTGTGCTAACTTGACCGTCGGAGGAGTTTTTCGGCCACACACCGCTGGGTAGCTCACCGCCGTAGTGTTCGCAAGTCGATCGGATAGACAAGGAGCTTGGTGGAAAGGAGTACGGACTCTGCGAAATATTTGCTCCCCGTACATTGATGTAAGGTGAGGCATTCTGTTTTTATTCTTTATTATTTGTAGAAGGACGAATTTGATTTTGTTCCACACTGTAAAATGTGTAAGTAGTACACATATTTTGCTTGAGCGTATCATTTTAGATAAAATCATAACACTTTTTAAATATGGAACACTTATATTTAAGTTAATCATATTTTGTGGATTAGTTACTGTCATGAGAAATTCAGTTTGGTAGAAGCAACCTCACTTTAAAAGTGTTTGACATCAATAATTTCTTGAAAAAGACTAAAGAAGAATTCTTGCATCAATTACCACATGTACCTTGATTCTTGACTGGATCCAACTTTCCACCATCGTGAATACGCCAATCCCAATATTTCGGAAATTGTTTGGACAATTCCATCTAATGTATATATTAAAATATTAGAAATAAAGAAAAAATTCCAATGCAAGATAGGGTTTAAAAAAGTTACAAATAAATAATAAATTTTATAAAAATTAATAATTAATAATTAAAAATGTAAACTTTTTCATCAATTTATGATAATTTTATGACAAGTACAATGATTAGTAATTTTCCAAAAAAAAAAAAAAATCAATATAGACACACTATAATATTGAAGAAGAGAATTATTTCTATATATCTATTTATATTATATAAAAAGTAAACATTTAACAAGAGTGGTGAGAAATTTAAAATCTCAAATATAATTTGTTGATTTAAAAATAAAAAATAAAAAAAGATATATAAGCATGCTTTCTACTAGGTTTGGCATAATCTAAAAAAATTAAAAAATTAAAAAGTTAAAAAGTCACTATCCTATTTAAGGCTGTCACAACCCAAACCCGGCCCTATGGGTTTAGCACCGTAACCGGCCAGTAATCCGAGATTACCGAAGGCCTGCAGAACAGTAATACAGTAAAACAGAGCACAGGGCCTGGCGGAAGCCAATACAGTAAATAAATAGTGTCCATTGAGCTGTGACAGTCTGTATGCAAAAAGGCTTTTCATACATTTATACATAAACAGTACAGAACAGTATACACAATATTTACAATCATTCAGACTAGGGACTCGACCCTATATAACAGTACGGTAAACATTCAGTCTATACAGAACAGTTAGACAGTACAGAAGGGGGAATTGTAAAAGACCCCTAAGCCTTAACAGATAGGCTCGGAACCTCGCAGTGAGGCACAAAGGCTGGCTTGACAAAACTGGAGTTACCCTGACGCTCCTAGCTCCGATCTGGTGCCTGTACACCTACATATATATATGAGCAGTGAGCTAAAGCCCAGTGAATAACATAAAGCGTAAAGGGGTTTAGAATGAATGTCCTTACAGTAATGAAAACAGTTCAATTCAATCAGTATTCCAGTTGTTCAGTACAGTAAACAGTCATATGTGGTACATCCATTAGCATAACAGTAACAGTAGGTCTTGAAAGACCGAACAGTAATGATGGCCATCAATCAGTAAACAGTAGTGGTTCCACGAGGGAACCGACAGAGAATTCTGTCGCAGTAACAGTAACAGTAAACAGTAGGTACTAAGGATGCCACAGTACAGTTCAGAAATAAAGGACATACATTCATTCAGTAAATAATACCAGTTCAGTAAACAGTTCAGTTCAGTATTCAAAAGATAATCAGTTGAACATATCTTTACACAATTGTTACTCACAGAGTTTGGGCTACAGTATGCTAGAGCGTGTCCCCCAGTCGCCAACCCTACACAGTTCACAGGTTGAACACACACTAAGTTACACAGTTGGGAAATATCATAACTTAATCCCTAATTTGCCTTGGTGTGTTCTACAACGATATCCTCATCTAAATGTCTTAAACTAGACCTAAGAATGCCTAGGATGGGATGAGGATGCAAAAATGCACATTTAAAAGCATTTTCAGAAAAACAGAGTAACGCTCGAGCGCACGTTTCCCCGCTCGAGCGGTCATGCAACAAAGGTACACGCTCGAGCGTAAACTTCCCCGCTCGAGCGTACTGTAAAAGTACTGGATGGGTGAAATCTCCGCTCGACGCCCGCTCGAGCTTGAGACAAGACTCCGCTCGAGCGCCCGATCCTCAGCTCGAGCGGACTGTAAAACAGTGCAGAGAGATGCTGGATGCTCGGATTCCACGCTCGAGCGGCACTTCCCCCGCTCGAGCGGAAGTGCGAAATCTGGAAAACCCAGATTGCACCTCCAAGCTCCAAAACCAAGTTCAAAAGCATCAAAACTCGACCTCTTGGGCTAGATTTCCAGAAAACACCTGTAAACTCATAGTTAAACATGATTCAAAACTCAATTTGAGAAATCAAAGCCCAAGGGTGTTTTATTCAAACCCAATTTCAAACCATTTTCCAAGGACAATCCTCAAACATGACATGCATGATCTTTAAATCATTTTCAAAGCTTTAATGCTGTTTCAAAAGAGCTCAAGCCGTCAAAACCAAGATGAACTCATGGAGTATGACCAAAAGATGGACATGCATGTGAGGTATGATGAACTACAACCTCAAAACTCCAATATATGTACATGCATGCAACACTTAAGCTTCAATTCACCATTAATGACCCAAATCATGACTTAGCTCTACCATCTAACATGGACCATGCAACAATCAACTCAAAACATGGACAAGAAGACAATGGAGCTACCTTTAGTCTTGTAGTTCAAGAAGGGAGCTCAATATGCAATCACTTCAACAATTTCTTCAATTACCAAGCAATTCTACAAGCAAAATTGAGATGAAATCAACTCCTCAAGTCTCTCTCTCTCTAAGGTCGGCTAGGCACAATGAGAAATGGCTGATGAAATGTTCTTGGCTCAAGTATAATGAGCTCAAGGTATAGAGGTAGTGGCCCACTCAAGGTCAAAACGGTAATTAAGTCCAACTCTTTACTTAGCTTAATTTAATCTAATTTAATCATACCTAATCAGTTTTCAGATAATTATACTATAAAATCACATTAATTCTAAGGATCATTAAACATCAATCGATTCCGGATTCGGCCGCCGATAAGGCCTTCAATTAGCAGTCTAAACATATAAGCATGAACAGATAATTATACAGTCAAACAGATAGAATGCAATTCAAACAGATGTATTCATTTAATTCAGTTTAAAGTTCGGTCAGTCAGTTCAGTACTCTAATCAGTTCAATTATCAGTCAGTTATCAGTCATTATCAGTTCCGTTTAGCAGTAATCGGTAATCAATCAGTCATTAATCAGTAATCAGTATGAGGGTTGTTACAGTCTCCCCTCCTTATAAAGAGTTTAGTCCTCTAAACTCGAGTTACCTTCATTCTGGAAGAAAACAGGATTCAGTGGAAACAGTTCAGGATATCGTTTAGCCATGTCATCTTCCCTTTCCCAAGTGGCATACACGCCACCATGGTTCTGCCAGTCAACTTTCACTAACGGGATCTCTTTGTTCCTCAGTTTCTTGATCCGTCGGTTTACAATCTGTATAGGCCGTTCCTCGTAAGTGTAGTCATCACTCAACACTACGTGGGTAGGCTCTATTACATGGAAGGGATCCCGGAGATAGTCTCTCAACATAGAAATGTGGAAGACGTTATGCATGTGCTCCATTTCAGGAGGAAGCGCAACTTGATACGCCACCGGATTGATTTTCTCAATGATCTCGTATGGTCCGACGTATCTCGGTGCTAACTTGCCTTTGACTCCAAAACGAGTCTGGCCTTTCATTGGTGTCACTTTCACAAAGACGTGATCACCCACTTCATACTCTCTGTCCCGTCTTCTGACATCTGCATAACTTTTCTGTCTACTCTGTGCAGTTTTCAGTCTTTGCTGTATCCGTTTCACTTTTTCAGTTGTTTCATACACAATCTCGGGCCCAAGCAAAGGCCCATCTCCAACTTCTGCCCAGCAAATTGGAGATCTACATTTTCTGCCATACAATGCCTCAAAAGGCGCCATACCAATACTCGAATGGTAGCTGTTGTTGTAGGCGAATTCAGCTAAGGGCAAGTGACTTTCCCAGTTTCCCTGATAATCAAGGACACACATTCTCAATAAATCCTCCAGAGTTTGGATGGTCCTTTCTGATTGGCCATCTGTCTGAGGATGATAGGCACTACTCAGTCTCAGTTCAGTACCCAGTGCAGTTTGTAGGCTTTGCCAAAACCTCGATGTAAACTTCGAATCCCTGTCAGAAACAATAGACACAGGCACTCCATGCAGTCTTACAATTTCATCAATATAAATAACAACCAATTTGTCCGCATTATAAATCGTCTTGACAGGTAAGAAGTGAGCAGATTTGGTTAGTCTATCAACAATCACCCAAATTGAATCCATACCTTTTCTGGAGCGAGGTAATCCGACGATAAAATCCATCGTGATATGCTCCCATTTCCACTCTGGTATGGGTAGGGGTTGCAATAATCCGGCAGGTCGCTGATGTTCAGCTTTGACCTGTTGGCAATGAAGACATTTGGATACAAAATCAGCAATTTCTTTCTTCATTCCCGGCCACCAGAAATTCTGTTTCAGATCTTGGTACATTTTCGTGTTCCCCGGATGGATAGACAATTTCGAATTGTGGCCTTCTTGCAGAATTCTTCTTTTCAGTTCAGTATCATTTGGTACACACAGTCTTTCTTGAAATTTCAGTACATTATTCTCAAATTTGAATCCCGGTCTCTGCTTGGATTCTCTTTCCTCGATGATCTTCTTCAAGAAATCATCCAGTTGCTGTTTTTCTTTAACCTCTTCAATCAGTGCCGGTTGAGCAGAAATAGCAGCTAAGATTCCACCTTGTTCTCTCAAAACAATTTCAATTTCAGATTTTTCAAGGTCACAAAGCAACTCTTTCTGTCCTGTAAGCAAACAAGCTAAGTTTCCAATCGACTTCCGGCTCAATGCATCGGCAACGGTATTGGCTTTTCCCGGATGGTACAATATCTGTAGGTCATAGTCTTTAATCAGTTCTAGCCATCTCCGCTGTCTCATGTTCAGTTCTTTCTGTGTGAAGAAATACTTTAAACTCTTGTGGTCGGTGTATACTTCACATGTCACCCCGTACAGATAGTGACGCCAGATTTTCAGTGCAAATACTACTGCAGCAAGTTCCAGATCATGGGTCGGGTAGTTCTTTTCATGTGGTCTCAGTTGTCGGGAAGCATAAGCAATAACCTTCCCATTCTGCATTAAAACACATCCCAAACCCTTATGAGAAGCATCACTAAATACAGTATAACCATCCGTACCTGAGGGTAAGGTAAGCACCGGTGCAGTCACTAATCGAGTTTTCAACTCCTGGAAAGCAGATTCTCTTTGGTCAGTCCAGTCAAATGATGTCCCCTTCTGAGTTAACTGAGTCAATGGTAGAGCAATTTTGGAGAAATCTTTGACAAATCTTCTGTAATATCCAGCCAGTCCCAAAAAGCTTCGGACTTCAGTCACATTGGTCGGTCTAGGCCAGTTCACTACAGCTTCAATTTTCTGCGGATCAACAGAAATTCCATTTTTGCTAACAACATGCCCCAAAAACATAACATGGTCAAGCCAAAATTCGCATTTAGACAGTTTAGCATACAGTTTCTGTTCTCTTAAGGTTTGTAGGGCAAGTCTCAGATGATGTTCATGCTGTTCTATACTTTTGGAGTAAATCAATATGTCATCGATAAATACTACAATGAAGTCATCAAGGTACGGTTTAAAGATTCTGTTCATAAGGTCCATAAATGCAGCAGGGGCATTCGTGACTCCGAATGGCATAACTAAAAATTCATAATGGCCATACCTCGTTCTAAAAGCAGTTTTATCAATGTCTTCTGGTTTAACCTTCAATTGATGATATCCGGATCTAAGATCAATCTTGGAAAATACTTTAGCACCCTGTAACTGATCAAACAGGTCATCAATACGCGGTAATGGGTATTTATTCTTTACAGTTACCTTGTTCAATTCACGGTAGTCAATGCACAGTCTCAGTGAGCCATCTTTCTTCTTTACAAACAAAACAGGCGCACCCCATGGCGAAGTGCTGGGCCTGATAAACTTCTTATCCAGCAGTTCCTGCAGTTGCACTTTCAATTCTTTCAGTTCAGTTGGGGCCATTCGGTACGGAGCTTTAGAAACTGGTTGTGTTCCGGGAATCACATCAACGGTAAATTCAATCTCCCTGTCAGTCAAATCTCCTGGAAGATTATCTGGAAAAACATCTGGAAATTCTCTGACTATAGGAATGCAATTCACATCAGTTTTAACACTATCATTAGTAGACACAGTCAGTACAGAACACAGATATCCTTTACACCCCTTTCTAATTAATTTAACAGCTTTTACTGACGAAATCAAATACGGAGGAGGTACTACTCCACTCCCATTAAACACAAATTCAGGTAGACCAGGTGGACGGAAAACAACTTGCTTGGTCACACAGTCAATAGTGGCATGATATTTTTGTAACCAATCCATCCCCAATATTACATCAAAATGATCAATGTTCAATGGCAGTAAATCAATAAACAGATGCATATCCCCAACAATGATTTCACATGCGGGGTACATATAAGCACATGTCATGGATCCCCCTACGGGTGATGATACGGCTAGCAGATAGTTCATAGGTTCTAAGGGTCTATTCAATTTCCGTGAGAAAGCATGCGATACATAAGAATGTGTAGACCCCGAATCAATCAATACATATGCATTGTGCGTACAGATAGAGAGGATACCTGACACAACGGTCTCGGTATTCTGCACATCTCCCGGTACTAGTGCGAACACTCGGCCTTGCCTCACAGGCTCTTTCCCGGTAGCTTTAGGGTTAGGCTTTGGTGGAGCATTTGATGCTGCGCCGCTGGCTGCAGCTTTGCTATTGCCTTGAGGAGCAGAAGGGCAATCTTTAACCATGTGGCCCACCTTGCCACACCTGTAACAGGCTCCAGATAATTTGTGACAAACCCCTTTGTGCCTGTTGCCACATACAGAGCAGGGTGGAATGAACCCACTCCCTTGGCTGGGGCTAGTCATTGATCCCGTGTTCTGTTTCTTATTGGCTGGGTTGTGCTTGCCTTTCTTGAATTTGAAACCCTGCCTTTTTCCATGCCATTTAGTTGTTGGTGTTTCAGATTGTTTCACTGCTGCAATGTTCGACTCGGCCATCAATGCCCGGTCGAGAACACCCACAAAAGTCGGTAGTTTCAAAACATTTATCCGGTCAAGTATTGTCACATTAAGGCCACCTTCAAATTTTCTGGCCTTCTTATATTCAGTATCCACCATGTGCGGCGCATAACGGGCAAGTTCAGTAAATTTTGTTTCGTATTCTGCAACGGACATTGTGCCCTGCTTCAGCTGTTCGAATTCAGTCACTTTTCTATCCCTAACACATTGAGGGAAATACTTTTCAAAGAAGGACTCCCTGAACTGAGCCCAAGTCATAACAGTATTTGTATCACGGATCAACATCCACCACCTTCTAGCCTCTTCTTGTAGGGTGAAGGTAGCTAACAGTACTTTATTTGCTTCTGAACATGGAAACACTTCAAATAGTTTCTCTGTTTCCAGAACCCAAGCTTCAGCTTTTAACGGTTCAAGGCCTCCCTGAAAGGATGGCGGTTTCATTTTGCTGAACTTCTGGGTCAGAGCAATAATATCCCCATCATTCACATTAACATTAGGTTCCGGCTGTACCGGAGGAGGAGGAGGTGGGGGCGGTTGGTTCTGTTGTTGTTCAAGTCTAGCAGTTATCAGTTCTATCATTCTTTCCATTCTTTCCATTCTTGCCTCGGTAGACGAGGATTCAGGTTCATTTGCATTGTCCATTTCACTATAAGCAGTTATAACAGTTTTAAACATAAGCAGTCATTTGCTTACCAGTTTAACACATTAGCAGATATTCAGTCATAACGTAATCACACACTTAACATGCTCATGAGATGCCCTAATCACTTTCTAGGACACCCTATAGCTCATTTGGACACGTGTGTGCGGTATAACTCGTGGTTAAGTATCGCTCTGATACAACTCTGTCACGACCCAAACCCGGCCCTATAGGTTTAGCACCGTAACCGGCCAGTAATCCGAGATTACCGAAGGCCTGCAGAACAGTAATACAGTAAAACAGAGCACAGGGCTTGGCGGAAGCCAATACAGTAAATAAATAGTGTCCATTGAGCTGTGACAGTCTGTATGCAAAAAGGCTTTTCATACATTTATACATAAACAGTACAGAACAGTATACACAATATTTACAATCATTCAGACTAGGGACTCGACCCTATATAACAGTACGGTAAACATTCAGTCTATACAGAACAGTTAGACAGTACAGAAGGGGGAATTGTAAAAGACCCCTAAGCCTTAACAGATAGGCTCGGAACCTCGCAGTGAGGCACAAAGGCTGGCTTGACAAAACTGGAGTTACCCTGACGCTCCTAGCTCCGATCTGGTGCCTGTACACCTACATATATATATAAGCAGTGAGCTAAAGCCCAGTGAATAACATAAAGCGTAAAGGGGTTTAGAATGAATGTCCTTACAGTAATGAAAACAGTTCAATTCAATCAGTATTCCAGTTGTTCAGTACAGTAAACAGTCATATGTGGTACATCCATTAGCATAACAGTAACAGTAGGTCTTGAAAGACCGAACAGTAATGATGGCCATCAATCAGTAAACAGTAGTGGTTCCACGAGGGAACCGACAGAGAATTCTGTCGCAGTAACAGTAACAGTAAACAGTAGGTACTAAGGATGCCACAGTACAGTTCAGAAATAAAGGACATACATTCATTCAGTAAATAATACCAGTTCAGTAAACAGTTCAGTTCAGTATTCAAAAGATAATCAGTTGAACATATCTTTACACAATTGTTACTCACAGAGTTTGGGCTACAGTATGCTAGAGCGTGTCCCCCAGTCGCCAACCCTACACAGTTCACAGGTTGAACACACACTAAGTTACACAGTTGGGAAATATCATAACTTAATCCCTAATTTGCCTTGGTGTGTTCTACAACGATATCCTCATCTAAATGTCTTAAACTAGGCCTAAGAATGCCTAGGATGGGATGAGGATGCAAAAATGCACATTTAAAAGCATTTTCAGAAAAACAGAGTAATGCTCGAGCGCACGTTTCCCCGCTCGAGCGGTCATGCAACAAAGGTACACGCTCGAGCGTAAACTTCCCCGCTCGAGCGTACTGTAAAAGTACTGGATGGGTGAAATCTCCGCTCGACGCCCGCTCGAGCTTGAGACAAGACTCCGCTCGAGCGCCCGATCCTCAGCTCGAGCGGACTGTAAAACAGTGCAGAGAGATGCTGGATGCTCGGATTCCACGCTCGAGCGGCACTTCCCCCGCTCGAGCGGAAGTGCGAAATCTGGAAAACCCAGATTGCACCTCCAAGCTCCAAAACCAAGTTCAAAAGCATCAAAACTCGACCTCTTGGGCTAGATTTCCAGAAAACACCTGTAAACTCATAGTTAAACATGATTCAAAACTCAATTTGAGAAATCAAAGCCCAATGGTGTTTTATTCAAACCCAATTTCAAACCATTTTCCAAGGACAATCCTCAAACATGACATGCATGATCTTTAAATCATTTTCAAAGCTTTAATGCTGTTTCAAAAGAGCTCAAGCCGTCAAAACCAAGATGAACTCATGGAGTATGACCAAAAGATGGACATGCATGTGAGGTATGATGAACTACAACCTCAAAACTCCAATATATGTACATGCATGCAACACTTAAGCTTCAATTCACCATTAATGACCCAAATCATGACTTAGCTCTACCATCTAACATGGACCATGCAAAAATCAACTCAAAACATGGACAAGAAGACAATGGAGCTACCTTTAGTCTTGTAGTTCAAGAAGGGAGCTCAATATGCAATCACTTCAACAATTTCTTCAATTACCAAGCAATTCTACAAGCAAAATTGAGATGAAATCAACTCCTCAAGTCTCTCTCTCTCTAAGGTCGGCTAGGCACAATGAGAAATGGCTGATGAAATGTTCTTGGCTCAAGTATAATGAGCTCAAGGTATAGAGGTAGTGGCCCACTCAAGGTCAAAACGGTAATTAAGTCCAACTCTTTACTTAGCTTAATTTAATCTAATTTAATCATACCTAATCAGTTTTCAGATAATTATACTATAAAATCACATTAATTCTAAGGATCATTAAACATCAATCGATTCCGGATTCGGCCGCCGATAAGGCCTTCAATTAGCAGTCTAAACATATAAGCATGAACAGATAATTATACAGTCAAACAGATAGAATGCAATTCAAACAGATGTATTCATTTAATTCAGTTTAAAGTTCGGTCAGTCAGTTCAGTACTCTAATCAGTTCAATTATCAGTCAGTTATCAGTCATTATCAGTTCCGTTTAGCAGTAATCGGTAATCAATCAGTCATTAATCAGTAATCAGTATGAGGGTTGTTACAAAGGCTAAGTTTAGAATATTTAAAAAAAGTCAAAAAGTTACTCAAAAAGTTAAAAAGTTACTCAAAAAGTTAAAAAGTTAACACTATTCACCAAAAGTCAACAATTACGGTTGCACAACTCTCAATCCTAATTTTCCTCTACAAACCAATTTTTACAATTTTTTATTACATATTTTTTCATAAAAAGTCAAAAAGTTAACCCAAACATCCATATTTTTTCCCTCAACTTTTTAGTCTAAAAAGACAAAAAGTGCACTTATTTAGGACACCCCAAACAACCCCTTAAGTCACAATACCTCTCTAGCACATCACTTCAAACCCAACCCATATCTAACTCTTATTTCATAAAAAGTCAAAAAATACACTTATTTAAATCATCTCAAACAATCTAATGATGTGTAAGTGATATGATTAGTTGATAATTAAGAATAATATGAACGTGTTATCTTAAATATCCTAATTAATTGTCATATTATTGAATCAAAAAAATGAACCTAATTTTTAGACTTAGCAATGCTCAAAAAAAGAAAAAAAAAAATCCAAATTGACTAACAACTATATTTATTGAGTTTTATAAGAATTTGATCAAATCTTTAAATACGTGTGTGATCCACGCTCTCATCAGTGTTTAGTAAAAATTTTCGTAAAATATGGGGAGTGTATAGCTTTTTTCAGATAAAAAAGTCAGTTTAAATTGTATATATCATGGTAAAAAATCATTTTTTATTTGAAATTAAAATTTTAAATGACTTTAATATCCTTAATATATATATATATATATATATTAACAATTTAGGGATTTTTATTGATAAGTCCAATTTAGAAGTGTTTTAACCCAATAAGTCCATGAACGAATTTTTTAACCCATTTAGTCCCATGTATGTATAGTTTTATTCCATAAAGTCCATTTTCTTGATTTACACTATTTTTTTGGACACTTATGCCCTTTATATTTAATTTTGATACCCTTATAAATATTTTTTCAACGATTAGCAATTTAATGATGTGAAAATTCATATTTTAAAATTCACATTTATAGGAATGTAAATTGGCCCGTGGGCGGCCCGAAACCCGCCCGCGAGCCAGGGCGGGCCCGGCCCGTTGACAATGTGAATATTCACATTGACATGTTAAAATTCACATTAATAGGAGTGTAAAATTGGCCCCCGTCCCGTGGCGGCGCGAAACCCGCCTGCGGCCCATGGGCGGCCCGGGGCAGGCCCGGTCCGACCCGTTGACAATGTGAATATTCACATTGACATGTTAACATTCACATTGATAAGAGTATAAAATTGGGTCGTGGCCCATGGGCGGCCAAAAGCCCGCCCGCAGCCCGGGGCGAGCCTGGCCCGGCCCGTTGACAATGTGAATATTCACATTGACATGTTAACATTCACATTGATAGGAGTGTAAAATTAACCCGTGCCTCGTAACTGTCCGAAACTCGCCCACGGCCCGTGGGCAGGCCCGGCCCAGCCTGTTGATAATGTAAATGTTCACATTGACATGTTAACATTCACATTGATAAGAGTATAAAACTAGACAGCAGCCCAGGTGTAGACACCCCATTTTTGACCGACCTTAAGACTCAGACATCACCGATTGAGCGCTCGGTGACGTTGCATAATGTGCTTGTTCAGAAGTCTCAGAGTCGCGGCTGCGAGCCCTGCCTCCGGACTTCCGAACTCTCTACTGTGCCTTGCCTCGGTTTGCGAACCAGACTCGGTTTTCTCTATTTCTTTTCCTGGGGGGAGGGAGAGGTCCCGTAGACCATCTCTCAGTGGCCGTGGGCTACATTTGGTGGCCGTGGGCTACATTTGGTGGCCGTAGGCCATTTTGCCCATTTCGGAGCCCGGTTTCCAATTTTTCGGGACCGTTGGCCGTGTGCCTCGGTTCGGGACCGCTTAACCATCTCCGTTTGCTCTAAATTTTGGATACATCTTATTTTCTCCCTTTCAAGGGACACTGGGGCCTGAGAAACCCACTTCGTGGCCGAACGCCACTTTCGGTGCTTGGCAGCCCATTTTCGGGACCTCGAACTGCGTGTTTTGGCCCCCGAGCATTCGTTTTGCATTGCTTTTCATTCATTTTTGGCAGGTGCCTCTGTTTCATCACCAAGAAGGTCACTGGAGGGTGGGAGGCCAGCAATTATCTTGGCAACCAGTTATATTCCATTTTCGCCCTCCGACGCCCGTTTTTTGCGCTTCCGAGCCAATGTTGAACACCCTGGGGCCACTTTCTTCAACCCCAAACCACATATTTGTGATGTACACAAATGGGAGGACCCTAAAAGTTTATGGCCGGCCATTAATATTGCTTGACCCTTTTGAACCCCTCCTTCTGAGCCAATGTTGAACACCTAGGAGCCATTTTTTTCAACCCCAAACCACATATTTGTGATGTACACACATGGGAGGACCCTAAACGTTTATGGCCGGCCATTAATTCCACTTGAACCTTTTGAACCCCCCCTCAAAATGGTTTGTTCTCTCTCCTGTTTTAGAGTTTCCAAATTCGAACCACAGGGTTGTGAAGAGAAGACCTGGGAGGCCACCAATATGTGGTGGCCGACCACTATTTCTACTTGGACTTTTTGACCCCTAGCCGGCCGGCTGGGGGGGTGGCCGGCCGGCCACTTCCAAGTCCAATAATGGGCCGGCCATGTTCCTTGTGTGATACACTTTACAGCTGTGTAGCCTTTTCCCCCAGAAAAGATCTGTATCCGGGGGATATTTTTGTGGGGAAAGGCTTGGTCCTTTTCCCCCACCCTTTCCTTCCATGCTCCTTCTCCTTTTGGTCCATATAACCAGTAGGTGGCATTGGTGAGAGGGGTTGGAAAAATTCATCTTCAAACTTGCATACAAAAATCTCTCTCTATCCCTCTCTTTCAAGCAAGAAACTCCAAGCCCTACACCACCATTTCTTCTACAACACCAAGCTCCACCACCACCACTCCATTTCCAGCAGCAAGGAGGTGTTCTCCAAGGCCTAAGGGAACCACAAACTCAAGCCAAGAGGCAACCAAAGTCAAGCCTTCAAGGGTAAGTAGTGTTCTTCCTTTTTTTAGCTTATTTTGGTATCTTTCCTTAGCCATACATGCTTATTGATTTGAGCTCTGACCAAAACTTAAAAGGTCATTTTTTTGAGCTCATTTTCTTGTTTCATTAAGGGCTCAACCCGGTTTGAGCCCTCCATATTGCACTTGCTTCAATATCCTCCTTGAATGCCATTTTCTTGCATGCTTTGGCAGCCTATCATGCTTCTGTTTTTGGTCTTTTTACAGGCCTAGAAATAGTCTTATTTTGACCTTCTTAACATGTTTCATTAAGGGTCTTTGGCTGTTTGATGAATATTTTGCATACTTTGTGTTATAGCCACTTTTGAGCCTCATTTTGCATTGCATTTCTAGCATGTTTGTATACTGTTTTGGAGTTTTTACAGTTCTGTAAATATACATATTTTTTGTCCCTCTTCAATGTTGTAGAAAGGAATTTTTCAGTTTGGGCTTTGCATATACCACTTGCCTCTTTGGCCACCTTTTGGCCCTTTTTCTTGCATAAGAGCTTAGCCATATCTATGTTTGTTTTTAGGGTTTTTACAGTTCTGTAAATGTGCTTATTTTGGGCCCCTCTTCAATGTTGTTGAAGGGCCCTAACCTATTTGGAGTTAGCAGCTGTGAGTTGCTTCATAATCTCATGTTTAGGGCCATTTTTGCATGCCATTGTTGCCCTATCTTTGCTTGCTGTTTGGCCATGATTTGTACTATAAAAATGCTTATCTTGGGGCTTTCTTGCTTCTGTCTTTTCATTCCATGTACCAATTATGCATGCTTTGTATAGCTGTAGTTCATTCTATGTGCCTAATTTTGCATTTCGGGAGAGATCCCATGTATCGGGTGTGTTTTCGCCTCATTTCGGGGCTGTTTTCCCCCACATTTCATTGCTGAAAATCCATTAGCATGCTTGCATATCATTTTCATGCCATTGCATTGCATATGCCATTGCCTCGGTTTGCGTGCCCGTGTGCACGCATTTCGAGGCACTTCATTTTCATTCATCGGCATCCTATGTGAGTGTGGCTGAGGCTCTCTCATGTTAGTATAAGCCCATATCATGTTTTCATGTCATTTGCATTGCGTATGCCATTGCCTCGGTTTGCGTGTCCGTGTGCACGCATTTCGAGGCACTTCATTTTCATCTATTGGCCTCTTATGTGAGTGTGGCTGAGGCTCTCTCATGTTAGTATAAGTCCATGTTGCATTCTATATGCCATTTTAGCCTTATTGCATTGCATATGTCATTGTCTCGATTTGCGTGCCCGTGTGTACGCATTTCGAGGCACTTCATTTTCATCCATCGGCCTCTTATGTGAGTGCGGCTGAGGCTCTCTCATGTTAGTATAAGTCCATGTTGCATTCTATATGCCATTTCCATGCCATTGCGTTGAACATACCATCGCCTCGGTTTGCATGCCCGTGTGCACGCATTTCGAGGCACTTCATTTTCATCCATCGGCCTCTTATGTGAGTGCGGCTGAGGCTCTCTCATGTTAGTATAAGTCCATGTTGCATTCTATATGCCATTTCCATGCCATTGCATTGCACATACCATCGCCTCGGTTTGCGTGCCCGTGTACACGCATTTCGAGGCACTTCATTTTCATTCATCGGCCTCTTATGTGAGTGTGGCTGAGGCTCTCCCATGTTAGTGTAAGCCCATATCCTATTTCCATGTCATTTGCATTGCGTATGTCATTTTCTCGGTTTGCGTGCCCGTGTGCACGCATTTCGAGGCATCTCATTTTTACAACATAGTACATACTAGGTTGTATCTTAGATCGCATTCTGTCATTTTCTCGATTTGCGTGCCCGGGTGCACGCATTTCGAGGCATCTCATTTTTACAGCATAGTGCATACTAGGTTGTATCTTAGATCGCATTCTGTCATTTCCTCGATTTGCGTGCCCATGTGCACGCATTTCGAGGCGTCTCATTTTCATAGCATTGCGCATGCTAGGCTGTATCTTAGTTGCATTCATGCATGTCATGCATATTGCGTCGTGTTCGGGATAGGAGTTAGCCCGGGCACGGGAAACGAGGTGCGTTTCGTACTCCGAGTGACGGAACGTGTCTCAATTCCAAGTCACCGACACTCCAGATCATCCATGATGGAGTTAGGTTCTTGTTGTGTTTATACGTGCATTCATTCTATATTGAGTTGTACATTTCGACTCCTCTGCCATCATGCATCGATATGCGTGATTGGTGGCACGAGGATCGAGGCATGCATATATCTGTGAAAATACATTGCTATGCCCTTTTCCTGCTCTCTGTTGCAGCAAAATGAAGAATCAGCAACTTTTCGGAGCTTGGCACGCTTTCCAAGAATAACTGCTAAACAGAGGCTAATTGGGGCATCCCGGTGGATTTCCGCGCAAGGCAGCCCAGACATGCATCATCCATCAGAAGCAAGGCAGTCCCTGGCTTGCATGCCAGTTTTACAGCTTTCTTAGTTAATTTGATTAATTAATTAGGAATTTGTACATTATTTGGACTGTAATATTTGGACTGTAATATTCTTTTATTTGGGACTGTATATTTATTCGGACCCTCTGCGCGAGGGCACAACTGTAATAAGTGTGCGTGTGTGTGTTGTATGTCTTCCAACCCCACGTCTTTCTCCCTTTTATTTACCTGCTTATGATGGTTAGATTAGGGCATGTTTAAATTAGCATACATTATGACAGCATGTTTGCATCATTCATCTGTATTGCATGCACCGGGCTCGGCGCATCATACTAACTGCATTGTATTTCAATTCCAAGCTGAATACATGTTAGCTGTAGCATTCCATATGCCATGTTTAGAATAGCCAAGCCTGCTATAGTTTGCATTCTTGCATGTGTTGCATTAGACATTTCTGTATACTTAGGATTCATGCATAATTTCTAATACAGTTTTTGTTTTGGCTTGGAGTACCCGGTGAGCTTTATGCTTTAGCATCCTTGCATGCGTGTGAGTGACTGCCATGAATAGCATGCTTACCATGAGGCAATATGCTTATGTGATATAACTGTCTGAATGCCTATGGGTGAAGGTTGGGTTGTTTAAATTGGAACAAATCATTGACTGTGAGTTTTAAGCCCACTAGATAGTGGCAAAAACATCTTTTCCTAAGCCCACCTGAGGGTGGCAAAATCTGCATTTTAAGCCTACTTGCGAGTAGCAAACCATCTTTCAAATAAACAAGCATGAAATGTTTTGTTCCAATTCGGGCGATCCAGTCTATACTTATATGATGTGTGCATCACATAGTAACCTAGGCTAATAACCGGAATAAGGACACACAAAGTTTTCAAAAATTGATATCATGGTTAGTAGAGGCCGATCTTTGATCGGGCGAGCGGGGGTGCTCACGAAGTGACCTTCCCCAATCGTACCCAAGTTCCCGAGCCGAGGCAACTTTGGTGATGACGGACACGTGGCCTTTGGCACCGAGTCAGGGTTTCCTAAATTTCCTATTAAAAAACATTTAGGTGGCGACTCTGTATCTGGCAAAGCAGTCCATGTTTGGCACTTCTTTCAAAAAAATCTATTTTTCTCAAAACGATTTGCCGGATTTGGACTCTTTGGTTCAGACTTAGAACCGTGACAAATTTGAGAGTCCTAAGCTGTAGTGACCCCAATATGAATAGAACGGGAGCTCACCCTCCCGGGGCGTTCCGGGGACGTCTACACCAGGGCGGGCCTGACTCAGCCCGGCCCGGCCCGTCACTACAACAAAAAGCATTTTCTGCGACGTTTTTTAGCAACAAAATTGAATTTGGTTGCCAATTGTATTTTTTTGGCGACAATATACGTGTTGGTCGCCAAAAAATACACCATTAGCAACAAATATTTCAATTCTTCACAAAAAATGGTTGGCGCCAATTTAATTTTTCGCGCGGGAGCGCTAAAAAAGTTTTGGCGACGAAATTAATATATGGCGACGAAACTGTTTGTCGCCAATTTTCGACTTTTTGGCGACAGAATTAAACTAGTCGCTAAAAGGTGAGTGCTATTTATGGCAACAAAATTATTTTCGTCGCCAATAAATTTATTATCAAAACGACGTCGTTTTGAATCTGTCTTCTTTTTTTTTTTTTTTTATAAGTGAATAAACAAAACTGACCTAAAAGAGACTTCTTCATATTCTCATTTCAGAATCTGCAGCGGCACAAACAGAGGCGGCACAAACAGGTATTTTTCTCTCCCTCTTCTTCGTCTCTCTTTCCCTCTCCCTCTCATTCTCCCTCTCCCTCTCCCTCTCACTCTCACTCACTCATACTGTGAGAGTTTCGAATCTGTCTTTTTTTTTTTTTTAAATGACTTTTAAGTGAATAAACAAAAGTGACCTAAAAGGAGACTTCTTCATCTTCTCAGTTCCGAATCTGCAGCGGCACAAACAGGTATTTTTCTCTCCCTCTTCTTCGTCTCTCTTTCCCTCTCCCTCTCATTCTCCCTCTCCCTCTCACTCCCACTCACTCACTCACACTGTGAGAGTTTCGGACTGATATTGTGAGTTTCGGACTGATATTGTGATTTTCGGGATTGATCTATTCTAATTTTTGGACTGATTTTGAAACTAATTTTCGGGACTGGTATGTTCGGAATTTTTGGACTGATTTTTGTAAGAAACAAAATCTAGAGCTTTTTCAAGAGATGCAAGGATGGTTTATATAAGACTTTATAGAGAATTTATGGTGTCTTCTCTGTTCTTGTGATTGATTTTGGAGCTGTGATAATCTCTGTTCTTGTGATTGATTTTGGAGCTGTGAGAATTTTGGTGTCTGTCTCTGTCTCTGTTCTTTTTTATTTTTTATTTTTTTTTATTTCTTGGTGATGTATTATATAGCATTAGAAGGCAAAAAGGTAAATAGATGTTACCAAGAAAACAGAGATCAAACTTAAGCTCGTTTGTTTAAGTGAAAGTTATTTGTTATTTTCTGTATTTTCTATAGTTTTTTATGAAGGAAAACAAAAGTTAACAAAAAAATATATTTTTTATAGTCAATGAAAAATAATTTCTTTGGGTGAAAAATATTTTTCATTGTTAAAAAGTGAAAAAATATTGTTTGGATTAATATTTACCACCGCTGTCAGTGTGTCGATGAGGCCCATCGATTGTGAGCACACAGCATGACATGGCATTAAGAAGCATATGTTAATGGGATATTCAAGAGCATTGGCTGAGATCATCTTTGCCATTGGTTTAGATGGAGTATGCAAAATATGACTCTTGTTTTGTTTTGTTGGGTATGTGAATGAACCAGGGAACTTGCATTTTTTTTGTATTTTTATTCAAGTGGTGTGTCATGAGGGTGGACCACAGTTTTGTGTTGAATATTCTTACAAGTTACAACTATTCATTGCCCAAAAAATTATAGATATTTTGTGTATCGGTGACCCTTTTAATAATTTCATCATATAACATTCATTTCATGTCCACTCTCTGTTAATTTCATGTACAGTGCGATTTTAATTTAAACTTTGATTTACAATTCAAATGTTATAGGTTATTGGCTAATGCGAAGAGATAAAAAAGCTGCAATCATTCGTTGGGGGCAATTACTACATCAAGTAAGCTTTGACTATATTTTAGGGTATTTTAAATTTATTTATCAAGTTAGTCATTTTAGTTTCTACACCTATGATCTTGAAACTATATAACCTTATTAAATTTAATAAGTCTAGTTGTCAAAAAAAATGGGACTAGATACGTCATTTAGCAACTTTAATATTTTAGTTGATTTTTTTATTTTTTTATGAAATGAAAAAGAATTATGTTTTGGATGATTTGTGGATTTTTTTTTTTTTTTGTAGGTGAATAGATAATTGTAAAAGAAAAAGTTGTTGATTAATGTATAGGACATGACATTTTGTTTTATTAACTATTTTTTTCTATTGACTATTTACCCAAAATATAAGTCCCAAACAGGCCTAAAAAGAAAAGAGAAATAATCAGTTATCTTTTTGTAAAGTCTCTGGGTGAGTATGTGACAACAAAGCTAAAATCGCACACTTTGATAAAATGAAGTCCATGAACAATCCCATAAGGTAATAAAGAGAATCTTAGTTGCAACTTTGTTCAAAGTTCCTGATTGAGATATGGATCACAAGGATACTGTGTAGGACCTCTCTATATTTCAAACCAGTAATATAGATACCTAGTCAATATATATTTGGATCCAATTCTTTTAGGATAAATTGCACTTTTTCCCTTTATTTTTAGTCATTTTTTTATTTTTTTTATTTTGATCATTCATGTTTCAAGTTTTTTTCTAATTTACTCCTAAAACTAACTTTTGTTCAAAATTAGATAGAAAATGCATGTTTCCTGCCACATCATATAAAATGAGGGTTGTTTGTGGGACTACTGGGTGATAATTTGATTATCTGCTAATCTGTATCTGTTGGGTGATAATCTGATTTTTTGTTAATCTGGTTCTCTGCTGCTGTGTGGCTGGTCTGTATCTGTTGGGTGATAACCTGATGCTAATCTGCTAATCTGATGTGTGTCTGTTGCTGTTTTTGGCCTATGCTAGCACTGGTTCCATGGCTCTTTTTGTTTTGTTTGTATTTGGATTAGGTTGCATGCCTCTATTTTGGTTTGTAGTTGCTGTATTGCTTGCATCATCCCTCTCTTTTTGTTGATGTTTTCTTCCTTTCTGTAAGGTTATCCATCATCAATAAAGGGTTATTTGTTGTTGATTAAAAAAATAAAAAATAAAAGGGCAAACTGTAAATTACCCTTCAGTTTATATGTGGTTCATGCCACATTATGGGACTGTTTTGTATGGTTTATATGAGTTGTTTATAGTTATTTATTATTTTTAGAATCAATTTAAACTGTTTCGTATAGTTTCTGTTTATAGTTTATTAGGTAAGAATAGTTTAAGGGCAATGCTACGTCTATTTAAAGTCTTGCTAACAATATTACGAAAAACATATATGTTCAAATATCATTGGAAAACAGCCATCAAGGCCAATAGGATGTTGGAAGATCACCATATAATTTGACTTATAGTTTCTTATACTATACAATGTCATCATGTGTACATGCAGCATCTTTAAATTAAATGTTAAATTAAAAAAATGTATTACAAGGTTTGGCTTTTTTGAGAGAAAATATTATTTTTTTATTGTTTCTCAATGTTTACCTAATGTTTTGAGCATTCATGATATGACAAACACTTATATGACTCAAGGAACTATTTGACATGTAATTCTCTAATTCAAAGGAATTTCACATAACCATGGCTTTGTAGGTGACCAAATATGGATAAGAGTTGGATGCTACTTAGGGATAGGATGAGTTCCCAGTATCGAGATGGGGTGAAGGCTTTTGTTCAATTTGCAATGATGAATGTAGAGCCAAATGATAAGATTCGTTGCCCATGTATGGACTGTTTGAATTGTGAACGACATACTTGTAAAATTGTGGAGTATCATTTAGTTGTGAAAGGGATGTCTCCTTCTTATAAGACTTGGGTGCATCACGGGGAATCTGTTCCCATGAATCAATCTCATGCATTGAATAATGACAACCACAATGACTTTGGAAGTGTTGGGGATAGAATGGAAGCAGAGACAGGCGAAGATCAAGATGAAATCCTAAATTTGTTAGAAGATGTTTACATGGGGACTACCATAAATGATGATGAAAATGAAGAGGATGAGGAGGAAGGTGACAATGACAATGACAATGACGATGATGTGGCTAACAATGTTGAAAAAGAGGGCATGCCCAACTTTAACAAATTGTTGAATGATGCTCAAAGAGAGTTGTACCCTGGGTGTCGTAAGTTTTCTCTTTTATCATTTGTTGTTAAGATGCTTCATGTGAAGGTGTTGAACAAGTGGAGCAATAAGTCTTTCAACATGTTGTTGGGGATATTAAAGGACCTTCTACCGGTAAGTGATCAAGTGATTCCATGGACCCTTTATGAAGCCAAAAAATTCTTACGTGCCTTAGGCTTAGGATATGTGTCGATTCATGCATGCAAGTATGATTGTGCACTTTTCTGGAAAGAGAATGCAAATTTAGAGAATTGTCCGATTTGTCAAGAGTCTAGATACAAGTCGAATTATGGAAAAGGTAAAAAAGTTCCTCACAAGACCTTAAGATACTTCCCGTTGACATCAAGGTTGCAGAGATTATATATGTCGAGAAAAACAGCAATAGATATGAGATGGCATAAAGAGAAACGAGTAGATGATGGGATATTGAGACACCTGGCTGATGGTGAGGCATGGAAGGATTTTGATAGGCAACATCCTTTGTTTTCCCAAGAGAGTCGAAATGTGAGGTTAGGGTTGGCCACTGATGGTTTCAATCCTTTTGGAAACATGAGCAACTCGTACAGTATGTGGCCTGTGATTTTTATGCCTTACAACTTGCCTCCTTGGAAATGTATGAAACAAGCATTTAGTATGCTGTCATTACTTATCCCTGGACCACAAGCACCAGGGAGAGATATCGATGTTTACATGCGACCATTAATTGATGAGTTGAAGGAGTTGTGGGAAGATGGTGTACTTACTTATGATGCCTCAACTGAATTAAGCTTTCAAATGCATGCAGCTGTTATGTGGACAATTAATGACTTTCTTGCATATGGAAACTTGTCGGGATGGAGTACGAAAGGGTATTTGGCTTGTCCCACCTGTAACAAAAATGCTTCCTCACAACGGTTGAGAGGTAAGATAGGGTACACAGGCGCTCGTCGTTACCTGCCTGATGACCACCCTTGGCGAAGGAGTCGACTTTATAATGGTAAGACTGAGTTCCTGTCAAGACCTTTACAGTTATCAGGGGAACAAATCTTAGAACAATTGGATTCAGGGACATTCAAACCATTTGGAAAGCATCCAACCAATAAGAAAAGAAAAAGGGAAAATCCAGTATTGAATTGGACAAAAAAAAGCATCTTCTTTGAGTTGCCATATTGGAAAACACTTAAACTCCGACACAACCTCGATGTTATGCACATAGAGAAGAATATATGTGATAGTTTGCTTGGAACATTACTGAGTATAGATGGGAAGAACAAAGACACAGAAAAAGCACGCATGGATTTGGAAGATATGAAAATAAGGAAGGAGTTGCACTTAAAAAGGCGTGCCGATGGATCTTTTGAAAAGCCCCCAGCATTGTACACTTTGTCCTCAGATGAAAGATATGATTTTTGTGAGTTTTTAAAGTCAATTAAGTATCCTGATGGTTATGCAGCAAACATCTCAAGGTGTGTGAACACAAAAGGTGATAAGTCAACAGGCCTAAAAAGTCATGATTGTCATGTCCTCATACAGCGACTTCTTCCCATTGGAATGCGTGGATATCTTCACAATGATATTTGTGTTGCATTATTTGAGTTGGGAAATTTCTTCCAAGAGCTTTGCTCGAAGACATTGAAGATGAAGAATTTGGAAATATTAGAAGATCGCATAATATTCATACTATGCAAGTTAGAAAAAAATTTCCCACCAGCGTTTTTTGATGTGATGGTCCATTTGGCGATTCATTTGCCGCGTGAAGCCATTCTTGGTGGACCTGTGCAATATCGGTGGATGTACCCCATTGAAAGGTACTTACTAACTTATTAAAACACTAGAATACTTAAATTGTAGCACAACCTGCATTTGTATTTATAAAAATGTGAGTGTGTGTGTGTGTAATAAGATTATTCTATTGTTTGTTTCATAGGCTGCTTGGAACTTTAAAAGGATATGTTGCAAATCGAGCTCGTCCAGAAGGTTCGATCACAGAAGCTTATGTTGTCAAGGAGTGTCTCACATTTTGCTCAATGTATGTGGGTGGGATTGAAACTGTATTTAATCAAGAGGAACGGAATGTCGATGTTAGTGTGCATGAGTCAGGGTTAGAGGTCTTCGCCCAAAATGTTCGTCCTTTTGGGCTAATAACAAGGGTTTCTAACGTGTCTCAAAAAGAACGTGAAATGGCTCATTGGTTTGTCTTGAATAATAGCCTCGAGCTTGACCATTATCTAGAGTACGTTCTTAATCTTCTTTTTTTTTTTTGTAGAATTATGTTTTCAATATAATATGTTACTTATGAATCATATGTTTGTAAGTAGGCAACACAAGAATCTTTTAGAAAATGAAGGTGTACGTGACATCACAAATAGACAGAAAAAAGAATTCCCCAAGTGGTTCAAAGAACATGTAAGATATAATCCCAAACTTTATTCAGCTACACTTATATGAATACTAACATAATGATTGAAATTGATGTCGTTATGTAGATGAACCAATTACGAGCTCAAGGATTACCAGTAGCAACTGATGATTTGTGGTCATTAGCAAATGGTCCTAGTGTGAATGTTAACTTGTATTCAGCTTGCATTTCCAATGGTGTTCGATTTCATAGTAAGGATCGTGATAGTAGTCATAAATGCCAAAATAGTGGGTTAGTTGTGGAAGGGGAGCATGAGAGACAAACAATTAACTTTTATGGGTACTTGAATAGAGTGTGGGAGATGCATTACTGTAGACACCCCATTTTTGACCGACCTTAAGACTCAGACGTCGCCAATTGAGCGCTTGGTGATGTTGCATAATGTGCTCGTTCAGAAGTTTCAGAGTCGCGGCCGTAAGCCCTGCCTCCGGACTTCCGAACCCTTTTCTGTGCCTTGTCTCGGTTTGCGAACCAGACTCGGTTTTCTCTGTTTCTTTTCCTGAAGGGAGGGAGAGGTCCCATAGACCATCTCTCAATGTCCGTAGGCTACATTTGGTGGCCGTAGGCCATTTTGCCCATTTCGGAGTCCGGTTCCCGGTTTTCGGAGCCGTCAGGCCGTGTGCCTCGGTTCGGGACTGCTTAACCATCTCCTATTGCTCTGATTTTTGGCATACATCTTATTTCATCCATTTTGAGGGACACTGGGGGCTGAGAAACCCACTTCGAGGTCGAATACAATTTTCGGTGCTTAACAGCCCATTTCCGGGACCCCGAACTGCGTGTTTTGGCTCCGGAACATTCGTTTTGCAACGGTTTTCGCTCATTTTTGGCAGGTACCTCTGTTTTATCCCGAGGAAGGTCACTGAAGGGTGGGAGGCCAGCAATTGTTGCAGCAACCAGTTATCTCTCCTCCCGAGCCTCCCGGCGCCCGTTTTTCGCACTTCCGGGCTAATGTTGAATACCTTAGAGCTAGCGTTGCCAACTTTCAACCACGTATCTGTGATCTACACACCTGAGAGGCCCCTAAAAGTTCATGGCCGGCCATTAAGGTCACCTGACCCTTTTGACCCCTTTCTTCCGGGCTAATGTTGAACCTCTTGGACCTTTTTTCTTGAACTTTGAACCACATATCTGTGATGTACACACCTGAGAGGCCCCTAAAAGTTCATGGCCGGCCAGTAAGCCAACTTGACCCTTTTGACCCCCTCTTTCCGAGCCATTGTTGAACCCCTTGGGCCCACTTTCTTGGAATTTCAATTACATGGTTGTGTTGTACACACATAGGGCTACCTCCCCAATACCTGGCCGGCCAGAAAAGCTGGTTGACCCTTTTGACCCCTAGCCGGCCGGCTAGGGGGTGTGGCCGGCCGGCCACCTCCAGCAAAAGTGAGCGGCCGGCCGTGCTCTCCTCACTGTACCCTTTCCAGCTGTGGGGCAATATCCCCCAGATATTTTCTGTATCCGGGGGATATTTTGGGAGAGAGGATTCCTCTCCAACTCACCCCCCTTTTACACCCCTTTCTTGACCTTATAACCAGCTGAGGGTCTTCTTCATGAGGGTGAGAAAAATTCTTCTCCAAGGACAAACCCTAAACTCCATTGTCTTCTTCTTCAATTCTTCAAAAAACCCTAAGTCTATAATCTTCATTCCTTCTACACCACCAAGCTCCACCACCACCATCTCAATTCCAGCAGCTAGGAGGGATTCTTGAAGGCTAAAGAAGCTGCAAATCAACCTAAGAAGTAACAAAAGCTTGGATCTTCAAGGGTAAGTTACACTTTGATCCTTTTGACCCTTTCCTTTGATCTATTTCTAAGCCTCATTTCTTTTTGGTTTCAAGCTTCGGCCCTAACTGAAAAGGGCCATATTTTGAGCTCATATTCACTTATCATTAAGGGCTCAACCCTGTTTGAGCCCTCCATAATACACTTGCTTCATTGACCATCTTGTATGTCATAATTTTGCATGCTATTTTTGACCCATGAGCAATTTATTTTCGAGCATGTTGTAAACTGATATGAGGCATATTTTGAGCCCCTCTTCAACATTGGAGAAGGGCTCAACATTGTTTGGTGTTTCCATATGTCACTTGTAGTTATATCCCCTATTTAGCCCCATTTTTGCATAAATTAATAGCCCTCTTTGCTTCTGTTTTTGGACCTTGGTCCTAACTGAAAATGGTCTTATTTTGGCCTATACTTCATGTTTCATTCACACTTTTTTTCTGTTTGGTGATTATTTTATACACTTCATGTTTTAGCACCTTTTGAGCCTTATTTTGCATCATATTTTTAGCATGTTTGTATACTGATTTTGAGGCTGCCATGTACTGTAAATGTTCATATTTTTGGTCCATCTTCAGTGTTGTAGAAGGAAATTTTTCAGTTTGAGTTTTTCTTATACCACTTGCTTCATTACCCCTCTTTTGGCCCCTATTCTTGCATGCTATTTTCGCCATACCTATACTTGCTGTTTGGCCATGTTTATAACTGGAAAAGTGCTTATTTTGGGACTGTCTAGCTTCTGTCTTTGCATTGCATGTCCATGTTGTGCATGTTTAGTATGGCTATAGGCCATTTCGGATGCCTAATGTTGCATTTCGGGTCATTTCCTTGAATTTCATGTCATTTCGCTTCATTTCGGGACTGTTTTCCCCCATATTTTGTTGCTGAAATTCCATTAGCATGCTTGCATATCATTTTTGCTATGTTTCATTGCATTTTATCATTGCCTCGGTTTGCGTGCCCGTGTGCACGCATTTCGAGACACTCCGTTTTTATCCGCTGGCATCCGATGTGAGTGTGGCTGAGGCTCTCTCATGTTGGTATAAACCCACTTGTCATTTCCATGCCATTTCATTGCATTTTATCACTGCCTCGGTTTGCGTGCCCGTGTGCACGCATTTCGAGGCACTTCATTTTCATCCGCCGGCATCTTATGTGAGTGTGGCTGAGGCTCACTCATGTTAGTATAAGTCCATATTGCATTCTGCATGACATTCGCATCGCTTTCGCATTGCCTCAGTTTGCGTGCCCGTGTGCACGCATTTCGAGGCACTTCATTTTCTGCCACTGGCATCCGATGTGAGTGTGGCTGAGGCTCTCTCATGTTGGTATAAGCCCATTTGTCATTTTCATGTCATTTTCATATCATTGCCTCGGTTTGCGTGCCCGCGTGCGCGTACTTCGAGACACATATCATTGCCTCGCGTGCCCGCGTGCACGTACTTCGAGACACACATCATTGCCTCGGTTTGCGTGCCCGCGTGCACGTACTTCGAGACACAGATCATCGCCTCGGTTTGCGTGCCCGTGTTCACGCACTCTGAGGCATCTCATTTTCATAGCATTCTGCATTTTCTCGGTTTGCGTGCCTGCGTGCACGCATTTCGAGGCTTCTCATTTCATAGCGTTGTGCATGTCAGGATTGTATCTTAGCTGCATTTCATGCATATCATGCATATTGCATCGTGTCCGGAATAGGAGTTAGCCCGGGCACGGGAAACGAGGTACATTTCGTACTCCGAGTGACGGAATGTGTCTCAATTCCCCAGTCACCGACACTCCGGATTATCCATGATGGAGTTAGGTTTTAGCTGTAGTTTCATGTGCATTCATCCTATATTGAGTTGTGCATTTCGACTCCTCGGCCATCATGCCTCGGTATGCGTGATTGGTGGCACGAGGATCGAGACATGCATATATTTGTGCAAATACATTGCTATGCCCCTTTCCTGCTCTCTGTTGCAGCAAAACCAGGAATCAGCAACTTTCCGGGACTTGGCACGCTTTTCAAGAATAACAGGTGTAAACAGAGGCTAATTGGGGCATTCCGGTGGATTTCCGCGCAAGACAGTCCGGACATGCATCATCCATCAGAAGCAAGACAGCCCCTGGCTTGCACGCCAGTTTATTTGCTTTCTAGTTAATTCATTAATTAATTAGAATTCTGTAATATTTTGGACTGTAATATTCTTTTATTTTGGGGACTGTAATATTTGGACTGTATTACTTATTCGGACCCTCCGAGTGAGGGCACAACTGTAATAAGTGTGGGTGAGTGTGATGTATGTCTTCCAACCCCACGTCTTTCTCCCTTTTATTTATCCGCTTTTGATGGTTAGATTAGGGCATATTTCAATTAGCATACAGTATGACAGCATGTTTGCATCATTCATCTGTATTACATGCATCGGGCTCGGCGCATCATACTAACTGCATTGTACTTTCAATTCCAAGTTGAATACATGTTAGTTGTAGCATTTCATATGCCATCTTAGAATAGCCGAGCCTACTATAGTTGCATTTTGCATGTGTTGCATTAAGCATTTTTGTATATTTAGGATCATGCATGATTTCTAATGTAGTTTCTGTTTTTGGCTTGGAGTACTCGGTAAGCTTTATGCTTTAGCATCCTTGCATGCGTGTGAATGAATGCCATGATAGCATGCTTACCATGAGGCTATGTGCTTATCTGATATATCTGCCTGAATGTCTGTGGGTGAAGGTTGGGTTATCTGAATTGGAATGAATCATCAAAATGTTTCAAGCCTACCTGCGGGTAGCAAACCATTTTCAAAAACAAACATGAAATGTTTTGTTCCAATTCGGGCGACCCAGTCTATATTTGTATGCTGTGAGCATCACATAGTAACCTAGGCTAATAACCGGAATAAGAACTCACAATGTTTTCAAAAATTGATATCATGGTTAGTAGAGGCCGGTCTATGACCGGGCGAGCGGGGGTGCTCACGAAGTGACCTTCCCCAATCGTACCCAAGTTCCCAAGCCGAGGCAACTTTGGTGATGACGGACACGTGGCCTTTTGGCACCGAGTCAGGGATTCCTAAATTTCCCAAAATAAAATATTTAGGTGGCGACTCTGTATCTGGCAAAGCAGTCCATGTTTGGCACTTCTTTCAAAAATCAGTTTTCCTAAAACGATTTGCCGGATTTGGACTCTTTGGTTCAGATTTAGAACCGTGACTACGAAAAGTCGAGTCCGAGCTGTAGCGAGGTCCCCCCGCGGGCTTGTCTACAGTTTCTGGCGACTCCGCTGGGGATTTAGAGAATTTGACTCGAACTCATGATATCTGTTTTTGACTACGCTTGTGTGTTTCTTTGCATTGCATTTGCATTGGTGCGCCTAGGACACCGTGTTTGCCATCTGCTATTCCTGAACGGTTTGCCGGAGGCTTGTCTTGTCAAGGCATGACCATAAGGCTGACCGGTTGTCGGCTCTGCCAGTATGGGAACACAAACCCCGGTTTTACCGGGGCACCCTCTTTGACCATTCGACCTAGTGCATATTCGGATCCATAGTGACCATTCTAAATTAGGACAGGTTGCTTACCCGTTTATAGGTTGTTTGAAACCGCTGTGTGCATAGTGAAACCCTAGCTCCTGACAAAATAGGACAGGGAAACCCTACCCCAACATAGGGGTGTTTTGGCTCTCACTTATCTGTTATGTGCTTTAGAGTGCGTCTCTACAGGAATGCACGTATCGGCATATGAGTTTGAGTATCAGGCCTGCGGGCATCAGTTCAGTATTGACAGTATCAGGCCTGCGGGCATCAGATCAGTATACAAGTTTGAACAAGCCTGCGAGCACCAGTTCAATATTGACGGTATTAGGCCTGCGGGCATCAGCCAGTATTTGAGGATTAATCATCTGCGGATATCAGATTCTGTGTTAGGGGACAGTGATACAGGGATAATAACCAGTGTTCGAGGACAGTATGTTATTCAGCTTTTTGACTGTGTGCCCGACTGTGTGTCTTGCATTTTATTTTAAGCTGTTGTGCTGTCCGTTTATCTGTTTATTTATTTCCTGTTCGCTTTATTTATCTTTTGCTAGGTCAGTTTTAGCACGATTGCTTCCAACCCAACAGGCATTCCCCAAGCACCTTGGACACGAGGTCGTCGACTCCACCGATCTGAGGATCTAATCGACGGACAGCCAGTGTTCCATTCTCTACCCCCTGTTACAAGAAGGAAGCAGAGAAAGCGCAGTATATCTGAGCAGAGAGCACCAGAACAGTGGTATCCCCCGTTAGTGGACAGTTGGATTGAGATCCCCATTGAGTCAGATCTGCCAGTAGTTCAGACAAATCGAAACAGTATGACGGCACCGACAGGAGTTGAGGAAATGATGCGCCAAATGCAGGAAACTATGCGGGCCATGCAGCAGGATGCTGTCCGCCGAGATGAGCTTGCTAAGCAACAAGCTGAGATTATGACCCAACAGGCTGAGCTTATCACCCGACTGCAACAACAGAGCACAGCATCTGCTTCACACCAGATTCCTCCTCCAGCAGGAGCCCCATTACCTGAGAAGGCTCCTGTTATTCAGGACGTCCCTCCTAACACCTAGAATACCGTACCGGCTGTCCAAATTCTGCAAGAGGACACGAGTCTTCCAACGGGGCCTGTCCCGCCCCCGATTCCACCACAACTGTCCAAGGTCCACACATCCAATCACCCGGACTCTCCATCCGAGGTCGAGGTTGATCAAACAGCTCTGAAATTGAGCAAACTGGAGAAGCTTTTCAAAAAATCCCAAGGGACTAAGGCTATGCCGGATATCGGAGATGGATATACCGAGAAGGCCGTAACGCTCCCCGATAGGTTCAAAATGCCACAAATAGACCGTTTTGACGGGACTGGTGACCCCATGGTCCATATCCGACTATTTGCGGATGTCTTGCGGCCAATGGGCCTTACACGACAACAGAAGCTCTCATTATTCGGCCGAACCCTGTCGGGTGTGGCCTCCCATTGGTACGCAAGATTATCGGATGAGGTGAAGAAGAATTGGGACGAGATGGCTGAGGCCTTTGTCACACAATATTCGTATAACACTCAGATCGAGATCACAACCCGTGATCTTGAAACAACAAGGCAAGAGCCTAAGGAATCTTTCTCGGACTTTGTGATCCGATGGAGGGCAAAGGCGTCGACGATGACTTTAAGGCCCACTGACAGAGATCAAATCCGGATGATTGTGCGCAATCTCCACCCCAAGTTAATGCAAAGAATGATTGTGGTCCCCTTCCCTACTTTCGCAGATTTACATGATATGGGGGTGCAAATAGAAGATGCTATGAGGCAAGGCCTGTTTGACCAGGACAGAGAACAACCGAGGAGGACCTTTAACCGTAACAACAATGCAGGCCCGAGCGGCGCTGCTAATACAAGAGCCTCGGAAGTTGGCATGGTCACCACCACTCCCCCTCCCCCTCCAAGGCCCATGACTGCCACACCATTCTCCGGCGCGTCCGGAAGTAACTCACAAAACAACCGATTCCAACCCCGGGGCCAAAGAACCTTCACCCAACTATACATGCCCCTGTCCAAGGTTCTGGGAATACTGATCAGGAAAAATCATTTAAAACCCCTGGAACCAAAACCATTACCAAATCCACTTCCCCCCTCATATGACCCGTCAAAATATTGCGCATACCACCAACAACACGGTCATGATACCGACCGTTGTTACAGATTACGTCATGATGTCCAAGATCTTATTGACAAACAGGTAATTGCGCCTCCTGATAAACCTAATGTCACAACTAACCCTCTTCCACCACATAACCAACCTCCCCCTCCCAACAGAATTAATTTCATCCAGACTGGGGTCGTGTCTTACGATCCTAGCATCTATATTACACCCACCCACCTACCCAAGCCGGAGGTGCTCCTCCCCGCTTGCACTGACCTTTTGTGCATGGTGGACGTCTCCAAAACCCAACCGGAGCCGGTGGTGGTGACCATCGAAGACAAGGCAGGGCAGATTTTAGGAGAGAATGAGTCTGTTAAATCTGGGACTGGGCAGAATTTTGCTGAGGGAGCTTATGATCCGAGCAGGCACATCCTATCAACGAGCCGAAGTGGGCTAATTGTAGAATTTCCCGAGACAGGAGAACTGTGCATGATCCTAGGGGATGGATCTGGGCTATGGGCAGATGAGCCGACAACCATAGAGGAGGACTTTGCTAACTTGCAATTTCGCGATGATCAGGAGTTGGAGGATGCGTCCATTAACTGGAATGATTATGAGGGATCAGAGGAGGCCACTGGATGGCTTGAAGATCAACCGGATGCAGTGGGGGAAGCCCAACCAGAACAGAGCCCGGCAGGGGCAGAAACATCACTTGTGGCCGGAACGGCCGAAAATCAAGTTGTACCGCCGGAGAGCGCCGGTGTTAAGAATTCCGCTCAGGACATGGGCATTACGGATGTGGGAACTGTTGAACAAACAACTGTACTGACGCAGTTGGAACAAGGAAAGTTTGAGGAAGCTGAGAGAGCCAGAAAGGTGAAGGGCCCTGAGGGGACCGAAAGTGCTGTGTGCACAAAGACAGACAATGCTGCGAGCATTTGGACAGAGAGCACTGAAAGTGCGAGTAGACTGGAGCCGGACAGATGTCTGTTGGCTGCCAGCGGAATGTGGTGGGAAGATGACGATTTGTGTCTTGCCCACACCGATGAAGACTGGGGAAATGGCCAACCAGATGATACTTGGTATCTTGATGAAGTGGACCACATGACAAGAAGTGGGCGGTACTTCAAGTCCCCCACACCTAGACCAACCCGAAGCATCTGGGAAAGACAGAGAAGCGGAGAGACAGAAGGAGAAACAGATTGAGGATGAAGCTGTGCTGAAACAGTTAAAGAAAATACAAGCAGACATCTCCATCTGGGGACTGCTAATGGCATCACGAGTGCACAGAGAAGCTGTCCTATCTGCCATGGACAAGTCGAAACTTTCCATAGACACCACGCCTGAACAGCTGGTTGGGCTGGTTTTTCCGGGAGGAGGTTCCCCGGCATTAACTTTTTCGGACAAGGAGCTACCGCCTGAGGGCGCAAATCATAACAAACCTCTCTATATCTCTGTGGAATGTAGAGATAAGTGGATACCGGTGGTACTTGTTGATACCGGGTCTGCGATTAATGTCTGCCCAACCAGAACGGCATATGCAATCGTGTTAAAACCCGCGGACTTCATCCCAACCACCCAAGTGATCAGGGCATATGACAATACCAGCAGAGAAGTGATGGGGACTGTTAAAATTCAAACTAAGGTTGGTCCAGGACAACACAATGTCGAATTTCATATCTTGGACGTTCCCGCAACCTTTAACTTACTCTTGGGGCGACCGTGGTTGCACCAGGTCAAAGCAGTCTCTTCCACCCTACATCAAATGCTGAAATACCCTCACGGGAAAGGGGTAGCGATCGTTTTTGGGAATTCATCAATCCATCCACCGCCGGAAGTGTCTACACCTGTCTTGGAGATCGAGCACGGCACGGAGGATGTGTTTTTGTCGGGGTTCACTTTGGCCGAGGCTCAAGTTGTGCAGAATGTCATGGCTGCGAATGAGGGCATGTATGTCAGCGCACAATCCATCTACCTCATGAACAAGCTAAAACATACCCCTGGGATGGGATTAGGGAGAAGTGGCCGGAAAGGCGTCTCAGTGTTGGCCGAAGTGCCACACAACCCTCACACCTTTGGACTGGGTTATCTGCCCACCAAAGAGGACTGGTTGAGGAAAGGAAAAGAAATGGCCGGAAGAGCCAAGGCAAAGAGGGCTGGGAAGCCATTTGACTTAATACACAGGCCCATCTGGGGTACCCTAAACGGACGTTTCGTCCGGGAAGGGGAAGATTTTCCATTCTGTGGCTTCCCGGAGCCATGGCGAAACGCGGAGGGGAAGCGCGTACCTGGTTTTGAAATCTTCTTCGACATACAATTATCTGGGGATGACGTTGCCGAAGCGCAGACAGACCCACCAACTGAGGTTGAGCAGTGTGAAGCAGTGGATCCTGAGAGTACAGAGTTGGAAATGGGGGTAGCACTGGCGAGTCTACTATCAGATCCTCCGATCGGCCAAGAGTGCTTGGGGGATAACTCTTTGGTTTCTGTGATTGGAGATGAAATAGCTGCGGGCTTTCCAGCGCCGATCCTGGATGCATCTATCGCACCTTCTCTCATCTGGCAGTATGAAGAAGGCTTTTTATCTAGCAGTTCCGGGTCAGGTAGTGAGCCGGAATCTGATTCTACCGAATCTTCTGCGTCGGAATCAGATTCCAGCTCGACTGAGTCTGAGTCCGGTATTCCTGGGGGTGATAACCCGGATGCCACAGTCCTGTCTAGGTCGTCTTTTTCATTTTCTTTTGAGTCTGTTGTAACAGAGGAATCTGACGGCTTGGAAGTATTTAATGAGAATGATGTGGATGTGGTTTCCGAGTATTTTTCTGTGCCTTTGATTTATTGCTTAAATCAGGATTTTCAAAATTTTGATGAAAACAGCGAGGAAGAAATTCCCCCAGTTTTGCAACGATTAATTGATCAAGAGCAGGAAAGATTTGTTAAACCTTTAATAGATGAAATCACTACTGTGAATGTTGGTACTGAGAAGGACCCGCGGCTGGTCCAGATCGGGTCCACGTTGTCTTCAGAGGAGCGCGAGCGCTTAGTCGCTTTATTAAAAGATATTAAAGATGTTTTCGCGTGGTCCTATGAAGACATGCCTGGAATCGATCCTGAGATTGTACAGCACCGGATCCCTCTTGATCCAGAGGCCCGCCCTGTCAAACAGAAACTCAGAAGGATTCGCCCGGACTGGGCCCTCAAGATTAAGGAAGAGGTCACCAAGCAAATTGACGCAGGGTTCCTGCTGGTATCTGAATATCCAACTTGGTTGGCCAACATAGTTCCGGTGCCAAAGAAGGATGGCAGAATTCGGGTCTGTGTAGACTTCAGAGATTTGAACAAGGCCAGTCCGAAGGACGATTTTCCCTTGCCGCACATCGACGAATTGGTAGATTTCACGGCAGGACATGCCTTGCTTTCGTTTATGGATGGTTTCTCAGGCTATAACCAGATAGTGATGGCACCCGAAGACCGGGAGAAGACTGCGTTCACTACCCCGTGGGGGACATATTGTTATAGAGTGATGCCATTCGAGCTGAAGAATGCTGGAGCTACGTATCAACGGGCAGCGACTACAATATTGCATGATATGATCCATAAGGAGGTCGAGGTGTACGTGGATGACATGATTGTCAAGTCCAAAGATAGAGAGGGCCACTACACCGCCTTACAAAAATTCTTTCAACGGATCAAAGAATTTCGGCTGCGACTGAATCCCCAGAAATGCACGTTTGGTGTTACAGCAGGGAAAATGTTAGGGTTTCTGATCACACAAAGGGGCATCGAGGTCGACCCTTCCAAAATCAAGGCCATCTTAGAAATGCCACCACCAAAGACTGAAAAGGAGGTGCGAGGCTTTCTGGGTAAAGTGCAATTCATAAGACGGTTTATTTCTAAATTAACCTTGACTTGTGAACCACTTTTTGGTCTCCTGAAGAAAGGAAAGAAATTCCAATGGGACGGCCGATGTCAAGTAGCTTTTGAGCAGATCAAAGAATATCTACAGAACCCACCCGTGTTGTCACCGCCAGAACCTGGGAGACCGTTGATACTGTACCTTTCGGTAACTGAGACTACCATGGGCTGCATGCTCGCGCAGGAGTCAGAAGACAAAGTGGAAAGGGCCATATACTATCTGAGCAAAAAGATGCTGGATTACGAGACCCGCTATACACCGCTGGAGAAGGCTTGTTTGGCCTTGGTATGGGCAACCAGGAAGCTGCGGCACTACCTGTTAGCCCACTCTGTAATGTTGGTTTCGCGTTTGGATCCCATCAAATATCTTTTCGAGAAACCAGCACTTACGGGTAGGCTAGCTCGTTGGCTGCTGTTGCTCTCCGAATTTGATTTGAAGTATGTGACGCGCAAGTCAGTAAAAGGCAGAGCGGTAGCAGAGTTCCTTGCCGACCACCCGGTTGAGGGGGATGAAGCGGTTGAGTATCTATTCCCAGATGAAGCCATTCTGCACGTCGAAGATGAAATTTGGACAATGTACTTTGACGGAGCGTCAAACCAGTATGGGTATGGGATAGGGGTGTTGCTGATAGCGCCTGATGATTCCCGTATCCCTTTAGCATTCAAGCTCCGATTCAAAGTTTCCAACAATGAGGCAGAGTACGAGGCATGCATTGCTGGCCTGGAAGCAGCCCTGGAACTAAGGGCAAGACGGTTGGACGTCATTGGGGACTCGAACCTTGTTGTGTCTCAAGCAAAAGGAGATTGGAAGGTTAAGGAGGAAAGGATGATAATCTACCACCAAACCTTGGATTTGTTAATTCCTCGATTTGTGAAGCTAAATTTTACCCACCTCGTAAGAGAGAACAACAGGTTTGCAGATTCACTAGCAACTCTATCTTCTATGATAGACATCCCGTCCGGAGTCCGGATGCGTCCAGTCATTATTGATCAGAAGTTTGCGCCAGCATACGAGTCGATTTCCGCCATAGATGAGGTTCAAGACGGCAACCCCTGGTACTACGACATCTGGAACTTCTTGGAAAAGGAGACATATCCACCGGGGGCAAATGCCAAAGATGAGAGGGCTGTCCGAAGAATGGCTGCTTAGTTCATTATCTGCGGGGGAAATTTGTACAAAAGGGGCCATCTGGGAATGCATAAGCTCTGTGTAGAAGCTGAAGAGTCAAAACGCCTGATGGAAGCCATCCATGGGGGGGAGTGCGGTGCACACATGAATGGAGTAATGCTGGCCAGAAAGATCCTCAGACAGGGCTACTACTGGTCAACCATGGAGGAGGATTGTATTAGCTTTGTTCGGCGATGCCACAAATGTCAAATTCATGCAAATCGCATGAACATCCCGCCGTCAAAACTGTACAACATGACTTCGCCGTGGCCTTTTTCAGTCTGGGGAATTGATGTGATCGGAGCTGTTACCCCGAAGGGGTCCAACGGGCATGCGTTTATCCTAGTAGCGATAGATTATTTCACAAAGTGGGTCGAGGCCCAATCATACGCAATGTTGAAGGCGTCGCATGTCGCAAAGTTCATCAGGAACAACATCATTTGTCGCTACGGGGTGCCAAACGAAATAATTTCAGACAATGGTTCCCACTTCAAGAAAGAAGTGATAGACTTGTTGGAGAAATACAATGTGGCTTTTCATAAGTCATCTACATACAGGCCACAGACCAACGGAGCAGTTGAGGCCGCCAACAAGAATATCAAGCATATACTACAGAAGATGGTGGAAACCTATCGAGATTGGCCAGACAAGCTGCCATTTGCTCTGTGGGGCTACAGGACTTCAATCAGAACTTCTACTGGAGCAACTCCATATTCATTGGTCTATGGAATGGAGGCTGTTCTACCCATTGAGATTGAGGTCCCATCATTACGAGTATTGGCTGAATGCCAGATAGCCGAAGCAGATTGGCAGCAAAGCAGATTCGAAGAACTCATGCTCTTTGATGAAAGAAGACTGAAAGCACTGTACCACATCCAAGGTTATCAACGCAGAATTGCCCGGGCTTTCAACAAGAAGGTTAAGTCCAGGAATCTGAAAGAAGGAGATTTGGTGCTCAAGGACAACCGAGCTCCCATCCACGACCCAAGGGGCAAGTTCAAACCTAATTGGACTGGTCCTTACATCATCAAAGCTATCTGGTCAGGTGGGGCTGTGGTTTTGATGGATCTAGATGGCTTGGAGTTTTCACAACCAATCAATATGGACAAGTTGAAGAAATACTATCCTTGAGAGGCTCGCTAGGCCGAAAACCCGAAAGGGCGACCTAGGCAAGATTCAGAGCACAAAAAAATTAGAAAATATAAAAACTGAGCTCGCAAGGTTGAAAACCCGCAAAGGGCGGCCTTGGCAAAAGTTAGAGCGCAAAAGGAGAGTGAAAATACTCGAGCGAACCTAAGCCTGAACTACGTAAGACTTGATTCCCATCTTTGGGATACGTAGGCAGCTTCGTCTTGAAGTTCAGTCATAAACTTTTTCCCCGATCAACTTTGTCCATTTCGATCATCTCAGTCATCTTTATCTATCAGCATTTACCGTGATCTCCGGTACAGTGCTGTTCAAACTAGGGGCAACTTTCCGTTGCTTTGGAGTGCCACATTGTTCTTCAGACTAGGGGCAACTTTCCAGTTGCAGGGATCTGAGATTGTGCATCTCAGTGACAGATTTTCGGCATGTCCAGTTCTGATCCACATCGAAAATAGTTTTGAAAAGTTTTAATAAAAGTTGACTTTGTTCAAATCAATCTTTTTACGACTTAGACCATTTTTGGACCAAAAGTGGAAAATTTTCAGTACCATAACTTTCAATTTCATTGATTTCAAAATAGAGTTCTCTTGCTCTTGCATTACAATCGAGGTTGCTTATTCTAGTACAATCATAAAGAAAACTTGAAAATGTTAAATAAGCAATAAATTTGGGGCATAGTTGAATCAAGTATCTCTGTGTCCCCTTCCAGAGCTGGACGGAGCATCTGATGCCAAGCTGGGCCCAAATTGTACCTCCTCTTTGAGCCAATCCACGCATTCATCTGACAAAGTGCAACTGAAGGTTGAAGCAGGGGGCCAGAAGCTCTCTAGTCCTCCATGCCGTGGCATATCTCTGGCTGGCCAGCCATTCACTTTTTGCAAAAATGGCCGGCCAGCTCCCCGGGATGGCTAGCAATGCTGCAGTGTGTCTCCTCGGCCCTGTTTTACTCTTCGAAGGAGAACTCCAAGCATTTCCATGCAACGGGAGAGTCGAAGGCCTTCATTCCGGATGCGTTCCGACGCCCAGATCGTCAGAAGTACACTTTGTTGTTGTTGAGTTTTGCTTATCGAGTTGTTGCATTTTGCTTATCGAGTTGTTTGTCGAGCGGACGTGTTTTGTGTTTTGAGTCATTGCTCTTTGTTTAAGCAATTTTTGTTAAAGTCTTGTTTATTTGCGTTGTTGCATTTTGCTTATCAAGTTGTAAACTTGCTAAAGATTCTGTTATATCTTAGTAAATTGAGTTGTTTAGTTTGTTGCGTCGGTTCACTACCTGATTTGGTGATTACACAACGTACATTTCCTTTCAAATTCATTTTTGTGCGAAATAAATGATGCGATACGATGCTAAAAGTTCAAAATACAAACACCTTTTCAAAAGCTATTTCATTTCATCATGCTTTACAACAAACAAAAGGTACAGGTTTTACAAAAACAAAACTGCCTAACAATGTGCAAAGTGCTACAAACTACTAGTAAAAGAAAAATAAAGCAGGAAATAGCAACATCAAAATCCTCGGGAACGGGAACGAGAAGCACGCCTGGTCCTCTTTTGTGGAACAACCTCCACACCATCATCAGAGTCGGAGCTGTCGTCCTCAGGATCCTCCTCAGCCTCGCCTCTGTTCCCCGAGCCAAAACCGGAGCCTCCCTCCTCGACAGATGTCTCGAACTGACGGTCGGTAGCCTCCTCCTCCTCCTCATCAGACTCCGCCTCCACAACATGAGCCCTGCGTCTGCGGACAGGCCCCCCTCGAGCTCCTCGAAAAGGCCTAGATGGCCCGGCTCCTCGGGAAGGCCGAGATGACCCCTCCCCCTGATAAGGCCCGGATGGCCCAGCTCCCTGATAAGGCCCAGATGGCCCAGCTCCCCAATGAGGCCCAGGTGGCCTGGTCTGTGGCTGACCGGACCATGAAGGCATCTGAAAGCAAAGAGTTCAATTCAAATACATCAGTCCAAATATATACATCAGATGCAGATACAAGCAAAAGCTACGTAAAGTGGGTGCATGTAAATACAGTGTACAAGTGAGGTGTGTGTCAGATGTGCTCTACACAAGTAGTCTATCGATGCAGTAGAAATCAGCATGTCATCAGAAGTATGATAAATGCCAAAAAACTGAAGGGTACCTGAATGCCCGCGACAGACAACTGTGCCTCCCTGCGTAGGACCATGCCCTCGAGTGTGGCCACCAGCCCAACCATCTCCTCCATGTACCCTCGCGATGGCTGCAAAAATGAGTTCATAATCATCAGTGAACAAATGAGTGTCTAAACATCTGAAATAATGAATGACGAAAGTGGAGCATACCGGCGGTGAGTCCGGATCAATGGCGTATCGATCACTGGGCATCGGAGGCTCTAGTGGAATCGGAATCGGAGAGCTAGTCCCATACTGCCACGCCATCAACTCAGTAGGCATATCTGGCCATCCCAGATGAGGATGAATCGACGGGTTCGGAGGAAACGGTCTACTCCCACCTCTAGATGCGCCAGCCCTGCTAGAAGAAGGGATGTCTGTAGCTCGAGCCTGAGCCTGATCCGAGGATGACATACCGGCAGGTCTCATCATCGGAATACGAGCTTCTGTCAATGGAGGCATCAAATATATGTGACGATAGGTGGCGTAGTCCCCCTCCGCAACATATAACAAAGCATCACTGCCCAGCATGACGCCGACTACCTCTGAGTAAGAGAGCCTGTCAGCGGTCCGCATACTAGCTGGAGGTACCGCGGGAACATCCTGAGAAAGATACCCCCGTACCTGGCACAGAAAGCGCTCCCCCAGGAACCAGACTCTGCCGACTGGCCCTTCGAGCAGGACCCTATACCGGGAGATGCCTGATGCTCCGGTATACTGAAGTAGGAGATCATCACCCAGAGGTGCCCAAGGCTGCCAAGTAATCTGCGGATGATAAATGTATAAACCAATCAGAGAACGAGAATATACAGAGCAAGTCAAAGATGAAAATGAAAAGAACTGAAAGTTCTGAAGTACCTCTGAGTGTCGCACAGTGTCGAAATACTGTCGCAGGCGAACCAGGGTCTCTCGAGGCCTCGCCCGGTGCGGGCCCTCAAATATCAATGAATATGGGGTCACGGGAATCCCCACCACCTCCAGCACTGGGGCTAACGATGGGAAGTATACATAAGCCCATAACTGAGAAAAGCAGTGCAGAATGTAAGTACGAAATGCTGAGAGCAAAATGCAGACTGTAAAAGTACGCTGTGTGTGCAATGTACAAGTAATGAAGAGCAGAAATGTAAATCGAGGGGACAGAAAATACCTCCCAAGCTCTCCAGTAGCCGCCAAGCAAATCGCCCCACCCACGGGAGGTCGCGCTCATGTAAAAGTAGAGGGTAGCCAGGCCAGCGCCACCCCAATCATATCTACTGACCTGTGATAGGTCGACTAGAGCGCTCAGCAGATATAGCCCAATGGTGTTCCCTCTGTCGGCGAACAGGGTAGTCCCGAAGAGGAACATCAGGAAGCCACGAGCATACTGCTCTGTCTCCTCAGGAGTCTCGGGCACCATCTCCGCCCGCCGGAAATGGGAGGAGAACCAAGTGTACCTGACTCTCCCTGAAACCCTATCAACAGGTGGGCGAGCCCCCAACAAATACATCCAGGCGGCCTCCCACTCGCCCATATCCTCGTCATAGGGGATGGCCCAACCTCCGACATCAAGGCCGGTCAATACAGCAAAGTCAAAAGGGGTCATGGTCATGTCCCCGGTGGCAGAGAAATGAAAGGAATTGGTGGTGTCCCACCATCTCTCTACCAAAGCTGCCATCAAGGTCCTCCTGGCAGGACAGCGTGACAACCCGACACAGAAGGGTCCAAACCCCGCCAAGTCTACTAAGTCTCTGACGCCCTCCGGGAGCTCAGCATACCAATCCCGTGCCATGGTGGAACCATATCCTCGCACACTGCGGGAACCACCCTGCATTCAGAATGAATATATGTGTCAATAATGAAATAAATGGACTGTATACCAATGATAATGAAATGGGCTGTGTGCCAGTAAGATGAAATGGGTTGTGTGCCGATGAAGTAAAATAAGCTACATGCAAACACTATCTACCTGGGCTGCGTGTTCAGAGAATTTGAATTTTGGGCTGCGTGTTCAACTTTCAGTTAATTTATGGGCTGCGTGTTCACTATCTACCTGGGCTGCGTGTTCAGAGAATTTTGAATTTTGGGCTGCGTGTTCAACTTTCAGTTAATTTGTGGGTTGCGTGTTCACTATCTACCTGGGCTGCGTGTTCAGAGAATTTTGAATTTTGGGCTGCGTGTTCAACTTTCAGTTAATTTGTGGGCTGCGTGTTCACTATCTACCTGGGCTGCGTGTTCAGAGAATTTTGAATTTTGGGCTGCGTGTTCAACTTTCAGTTAATTTGTGAGCTGCGTGTTCACTATCTACCTGGGCTGCGTGTTCAGAGAATTTTGAATTTTGGGCTGCGTGTTCAACTTTCAGTTAATTTGTGGGCTGCGTGTTCACTATCTACCTGGGCTGCGTGTTCAGAGAATTTGAATTTTGGGCTGCGTGTTCAACTTTCAGTTAATTTGTAGGCTGCGTGTTCACTATCTACCTGGGCTGCGTGTTCAGAGAATTTGAATTTTGGGCTGCGTGTTCAACTTTCAGTTAATTTGTGGGCTGCGTGTTCACTATCTACATGGGCTGCGTGTTCAGAGAATTTTGAATTTTGGGCTGCGTGTTCAACTTTCAGTTAATTTGTGGGCTGCGTGTTCACTATCTACCTGGGCTGCGTGTTCAGAGAATTTGAATTTTGGGCTGCGTGTTCAACTTTCAGTTAATTTGTGAGCTGCGTGTTCACTATCTACCTGGGCTGCGTGTTCAGAGAATTTTGAATTTTGGGCTGCGTGTTCAACTTTCAGTTAATTTGTGAGCTGCGTGTTCACTATCTACCTGGGCTGCGTGTTCAGAGAATTTTGAATTTTGGGCTGCGTGTTCAACTTTCAGTTAATTTGTGGGCTGCGTGTTCACTATCTACCTGGGCTGCGTGTTCAGAGAATTTTGAATTTTGGGCTGCGTGTTCAACTTTCAGTTAATTTGTGGGCTGCGTGTTCACTATCTACCTGGGCTGCGTGTTCAGAGAATTTTGAATTTTGGGCTGCGTGTTCAACTTTCAGTTAATTTGTGGGCTGCGTGTTCACTATCTACCTGGGCTGCGTGTTCAGAGAATTTTGAATTTTGGGCTGCGTGTTCAACTTTCAGTTAATTTGTGGGCTGCGTGTTCACTATCTACCTGGGCTGCGTGTTCAGAGAATTTGAATTTTGGGCTGCTTGTTCAACTTTCAGTTAAATTGTGGGCTGCGTGTTCACCATCTATCTGGGCTGTGTGTTCAGAAAAATTTGAAGTTTGGGCTGCGTGTTCAACTTCCATTTAAAGTGTGGGCTGTGTGTTCACTTTCGAATTCGGGCTGAGTGTTCGACAAATCAGTGTTTGAGCCATGTGTTTTAATGTGGGCTGTGTGTTCGCAATTAATTAATGAACCGAGTGTTCGAAAATTCAAGTGTTGAAACTACATGTTCAAGATGTAAGGAAAGTACTATGTCATAAGCTAAATGTTTAAGCATGGCAAGGGTGCAAAATGTAAAAAACAGAAGATGAGGTAAATACCTCTCGGGCCTCGTGAGAGAGATGCTGCTCCGGCTCTCTGAGAAGCAGATCCGCAGGTGCTCTCTCGTCGAAACTGGTAAAATGACGGAAAACGGCACGAGGGAGGACGTGCACTGCCAGACGGTACCTCTCGGGCATAAAAGGTCGAGTCCTCGGAGGTAGAGTCGTGGGATCGAAATCATCTCCGGCACCTGGGAAACCCCCGCCGTGAGGAGAATTGCCTGCCATTTTCAAGAATCTGCAAAAGGGGAACAAAAATGAGCAAAATGCGCAAAAATTGGAAAAAGTCAACAAAAGTCAACTCTCGGGAAATAAAAAGTCAACAAAAGTCAACTCCCGAGAAAATATTCTAAATATTAAGATGAACTTACCTCAAGTGGTGAAAATGCAAAAAGAAGCTCCGAAGCCAGAATTTAATCGCTCCAAAGTGTTTAAAACTAAGTGTTTTTACAAAAACAATTTGCGCGAGGCGTTGGAAAACGCGCGTAAAACTCAAAACTGGAGAGAAAAGTGTTGAAAGAGGCAAGAAATGAAGTGGGGTTCGGCTGCCATTTATAGGCTTCAAGCCTTGGATGAAAGGCATGCAAAAAGAAGGCAAAAAGACCGAAATACCCTCGAAAAAAGGGCATGGCCGGCCGGCCCCTGTTTCTGGCTGGCCAGCCATCTGCTTTTTGCAGAAATGGCCGGCCAGCCATTAGCTTTTGTGGAAAACGGTTGGCCACCTCCCCTTGGGAAGATAAACGGCCGGCCATCATCCCCACATGCTCACCTAGCTCTCTGCAAATTTTGAGGAAGATCGGAGTTCCCGGGACCTGAAAAAGTTCAAGAAAAGTACACTTCCGGTCGCGAAATTGCTCCGTCGGGACTTCGGTTTCAAGTTCTGACATATGTCTCATCATCATTCATCGAAATCAAAGTGTATCCTTTTTGAATGAGCTGTAACCTTTCAAAGAAGCAGATCGGAGGCCGTGATCGAGTTACCCTCGCCGAAACACACGTTTCCATACTCGTTGTTTCACGACGAATGACACTCTGACTCATGCTCGTTTTTGTACTTTCATGCACACATCTTGCATTCTCATGAGCATACTCACATTGTCATGTACATTTCTTGATATTGGCGTACCTCCGTGTTTGAGCATGCGTTGTCACACATATTCCATTCTTGCATTGCGATGCATTCACTCACCAACACTGCGTGTGTCGAACTTCTAGAATCACATCAAATATGTGTTGTTAGCATATTGTACTTGTTGCAATTTCTCTCTTTTGCAGGCACGATATTGTACGATATTGTATGTACGGTTCAATTGAGGCTGGTGCGACCAGACGAATCACGCAGGTATCGTATCTTCTCCGTGTGAGACGTGGCGGGGATTGAATAATCCTCCGCATTCTTAACTGCATGAAATGTAGTTGTTGCTTTGCATTCTTGCTTAAAACTGTTGCATCTATTTGCGAATACTTGCTTCATTACAGCTTGCTGCATTTGCACGATCATTGGGTTACCTTCGGTTTCTTGTATATCATTTGCATTTTGCCCCCCTGCCTGTGAGCATGCCCGCGGGCACATCTCTGTTTATCCTGTATGTTTGTCTAAGTCTTCGGCCTTGTCAAAAATGGGTCGTCTCTTGGCTTTGACATTCACTCCCGTCACTTGTGACTTCCGAGTTCTGTCAAAGAGGGGCAACTGTAGACACCCCATTTTTGACCGACCTTAAGACTCAGACGTCGCCAATTGAGCGCTTGGTGATGTTGCATAATGTGCTCGTTCAGAAGTTTCAGAGTCGCGGCCGTAAGCCCTGCCTCCGGACTTCCGAACCCTTTTCTGTGCCTTGTCTCGGTTTGCGAACCAGACTCGGTTTTCTCTGTTTCTTTTCCTGAAGGGAGGGAGAGGTCCCGTAGACCATCTCTCAATGTCCGTAGGCTACATTTGGTGGCCGTAGGCCATTTTGCCCATTTCGGAGTCCGGTTCCCGGTTTTCGGAGCCGTCAGGCCGTGTGCCTCGGTTCGGGACTGCTTAACCATCTCCTATTGCTCTGATTTTTGGCATACATCTTATTTCATCCATTTTGAGGGACACTGGGGGCTGAGAAACCCACTTCGAGGTCGAATACAATTTTCGGTGCTTAACAGCCCATTTCCGGGACCCCGAACTGCGTGTTTTGGCTCCGGAACATTCGTTTTGCAACGGTTTTCGCTCATTTTTGGCAGGTACCTCTGTTTTATCCCGACGAAGGTCACTGAAGGGTGGGAGGCCAGCAATTGTTGCAGCAACCAGTTATCTCTCCTCCCGAGCCTCCCGGCGCCCGTTTTTCGCACTTCCGGGCTAATGTTGAATACCTTAGAGCTAGCGTTGCCAACTTTCAACCACGTATCTGTGATCTACACACCTGAGAGGCCCCTAAAAGTTCATGGCCGGCCATTAAGGTCACCTGACCCTTTTGACCCCTTTCTTCCGGGCTAATGTTGAACCTCTTGGACCTTTTTTCTTGAACTTTGAACCACATATCTGTGATGTACACACCTGAGAGGCCCCTAAAAGTTCATGGCCGGCCAGTAAGTCAACTTGACCCTTTTGACCCCCTCTTTCCGAGCCATTGTTGAACCCCTTGGGCCCACTTTCTTGGAATTTCAATTACATGGTTGTGTTGTACACACATAGGGCTACCTCCCCAATACCTGGCCGGCCAGAAAAGCTGGTTGACCCTTTTGACCCCTAGCCGGCCGGCTAGGGGGTGTGGCCGGCCGGCCACCTCCAGCAAAAGTGAGCGGCCGGCCGTGCTCTCCTCACTGTACCCTTTCCAGCTGTGGGGCAATATCCCCCAGATATTTTCTGTATCCGGGGGATATTTTGGGAGAGAGGATTCCTCTCCAACTCACCCCCCTTTTACACCCCTTTCTTGACCTTATAACCAGCTGAGGGTCTTCTTCATGAGGGTGAGAAAAATTCTTCTCCAAGGACAAACCCTAAACTCCATTGTCTTCTTCTTCAATTCTTCAAAAAACCCTAAGTCTATAATCTTCATTCCTTCTACACCACCAAGCTCCACCACCACCATCTCATTTCCAGCAGCTAGGAGGGATTCTTGAAGGCTAAAGAAGCTGCAAATCAACCTAAGAAGTAACAAAAGCTTGGATCTTCAAGGGTAAGTTACACTTTGATCCTTTTGACCCTTTCCTTTGATCTATTTCTAAGCCTCATTTCTTTTTGGTTTCAAGCTTCGGCCCTAACTGAAAAGGGCCATATTTTGAGCTCATCTTCACTTCTCATTAAGGGCTCAACCCTGTTTGAGCCCTCCATAATACACTTGCTTCATTGACCATCTTGTATGTCATAATTTTGCATGCTATTTTTGACCCATGAGCAATTTATTTTCGAGCATGTTGTAAACTGATATGAGGCATATTTTGAGCCCCTCTTCAACATTGGAGAAGGGCTCAACATTGTTTGGTGTTTCCATATGTCACTTGTAGTTATATCCCCTATTTAGCCCCATTTTTGCATAAATTAATAGCCCTCTTTGCTTCTGTTTTTGGACCTTGGTCCGAACTGAAAATGGTCTTATTTTGGCCTATACTTCATGTTTCATTCACACTTTTTTTCTGTTTGGTGATTATTTTATACACTTCATGTTTTAGCACCTTTTGAGCCTTATTTTGCATCATATTTTTAGCATGATTGTATACTGATTTTGAGGCTGCCATGTACTGTAAATGTTCATATTTTTGGTCCATCTTCAGTGTTGTAGAAGGAAATTTTTCAGTTTGAGTTTTTCTTATACCACTTGCTTCATTACCCCTCTTTTGGCCCCTATTCTTGCATGCTATTTTCGCCATACCTATACTTGCTGTTTGGCCATGTTTATAACTGGAAAAGTGCTTATTTTGGGACTGTCTAGCTTCTGTCTTTGCATTTCATGTCCATGTTGTGCATGTTTAGTATGGCTATAGGCCATTTCGGATGCCTAATGTTGCATTTCGGGTCATTTCCTTGCATTTCATGTCATTTCGCTTCATTTCGGGACTGTTTTCCGCCATATTTTGTTGCTGAAATTCCATTAGCATGCTTGCATATCATTTTTGCTATGTTTCATTGCATTTTATCATTGCCTCGGTTTGCGTGCCCGTGTGCACGCATTTCGAGACACTCCGTTTTTATCCGCTGGCATCCGATGTGAGTGTGGCTGAGGCTCTCTCATGTTGGTATAAACCCACTTGTCATTTCCATGCCATTTCATTGCATTTTATCACTGCCTCAGTTTGCGTGCCCGTGTGCACGCATTTCGAGGCACTTCATTTTCATCCGCCGGCATCTTATGTGAGTGTGGCTGAGGCTCACTCATGTTAGTATAAGTCCATATTGCATTCTGCATGACATTCGCATCGCTTTCGCATTGCCTCGGTTTGCGTGCCCGTGTGCACGCATTTCGAGGCACTTCATTTTCTGCCACTGGCATCCGATGTGAGTGTGGCTGAGGCTCTCTCATGTTGGTATAAGCCCATTTGTCATTTTCATGTCATTTTCATATCATTGCCTCAGTTTGCGTGCCCGCGTGCGCGTACTTCGAGACACATATCATTGCCTCGGTTTGCGTGCCCGCGTGCACGTACTTCGAGACACACATCATTGCCTCAGTTTGCGTGCCCGCGTGCACGTACTTCGAGACACAGATCATCGCCTCGGTTTGCGTGCCCGTGTTCACGCACTCTGAGGCATCTCATTTTCATAGCATTCTGCATTTTCTCGGTTTGCGTGCCTGCGTGCACGCATTTCGAGGCTTCTCATTTCATAGCGTTGTGCATGTCAGGATTGTATCTTAGCTGCATTTCATGCATATCATGCATATTGCATCGTGTCCGGAATAGGAGTTAGCCCGGGCACGGGAAACGAGGTACATTTCGTACTCCGAGTGACGGAATGTGTCTCAATTCCCCAGTCACCGACACTCCGGATTATCCATGATGGAGTTAGGTTTTAGCTGTAGTTTCATGTGCATTCATCCTATATTGAGTTGTGCATTTCGACTCCTCGGCCATCATGCCTCGGTATGCGTGATTGGTGGCACGAGGATCGAGACATGCATATATTTGTGCAAATACATTGCTATGCCCCTTTCCTGCTCTCTGTTGCAGCAAAACCAGGAATCAGCAACTTTCCGGGACTTGGCACGCTTTTCAAGAATAACAGGTGTAAACAGAGGCTAATTGGGGCATTCCGGTGGATTTCCGCGCAAGACAGTCCGGACATGCATCATCCATCAGAAGCAAGACAGCCCCTGGCTTGCACGCCAGTTTATTTGCTTTCTAGTTAATTCATTAATTAATTAGAATTCTGTAATATTTTGGACTGTAATATTCTTTTATTTTGGGGACTGTAATATTTGGACTGTATTACTTATTCGGACCCTCCGAGTGAGGGCACAACTGTAATAAGTGTGGGTGAGTGTGATGTATGTCTTCCAACCCCACGTCTTTCTCCCTTTTATTTATCCGCTTTTGATGGTTAGATTAGGGCATATTTCAATTAGCATACAGTATGACAGCATGTTTGCATCATTCATCTGTATTACATGCATCGGGCTCGGCACATCATACTAACTGCATTGTACTTTCAATTCCAAGTTGAATACATGTTAGTTGTAGCATTTCATATGCCATCTTAGAATAGCCGAGCCTACTATAGTTGCATTTTGCATGTGTTGCATTAAGCATTTTTGTATATTTAGGATCATGCATGATTTCTAATGTAGTTTCTGTTTTTGGCTTGGAGTACTCGGTAAGCTTTATGCTTTAGCATCCTTGCATGCGTGTGAATGAATGCCATGATAGCATGCTTACCATGAGGCTATGTGCTTATCTGATATATCTGCCTGAATGTCTGTGGGTGAAGGTTGGGTTATCTGAATTGGAATGAATCATCAAAATGTTTCAAGCCTACCTGCGGGTAGCAAACCATTTTCAAAAACAAACATGAAATGTTTTGTTCCAATTCGGGCGACCCAGTCTATATTTGTATGCTGTGAGCATCACATAGTAACCTAGGCTAATAACCGGAATAAGAACTCACAATGTTTTCAAAAATTGATATCATGGTTAGTAGAGGCCGGTCTATGACCGGGCGAGCGGGGGTGCTCACGAAGTGACCTTCCCCAATCGTACCCAAGTTCCCGAGCCGAGGCAACTTTGGTGATGACGGACACGTGGCCTTTTGGCACCGAGTCAGGGTTTCCTAAATTTCCCAAAATAAAATATTTAGGTGGCGACTCTGTATCTGGCAAAGCAGTCCATGTTTGGCACTTCTTTCAAAAATCAGTTTTCCTAAAACGATTTGCCGGATTTGGACTCTTTGGTTCAGATTTAGAACCGTGACTACGAAAAGTCGAGTCCGAGCTGTAGCGAGGTCCCCCCGCGGGCTTGTCTACAGTTTCTGGCGACTCCGCTGGGGATTTAGAGAACTTGACTCGAACTCATGATATCTGTTTTTGACTACGCTTGTGTGTTTCTTTGCATTGCATTTGCATTGGTGCGCCTAGGACACCGTGTTTGCCATCTGCTATTCCTGAACGGTTTGCCGGAGGCTTGTCTTGTCAAGGCATGACCATAAGGCTGACCGGTTGTGGGCTCTGCCAGTATGGGAACACAAACCCCGGTTTTACCGGGGCACCCTCTTTGACCATTCGACCTAGTGCATATTCGGATCCATAGTGACCATTCTAAATTAGGACAGGTTGCTTACCCGTTTATAGGTTGTTTGAAACCGCTGTGTGCATAGTGAAACCCTAGCTCCTGACAAAATAGGACAGGGAAACCCTACCCCAACATAGGGGTGTTTTGGCTCTCACTTATCTGTTATGTGCTTTAGAGTGCGTCTCTACAGGAATGCACGTATCGGCATATGAGTTTGAGTATCAGGCCTGCGGGCATCAGTTCAGTATTGACAGTATCAGGCCTGCGGGCATCAGATCAGTATACAAGTTTGAACAAGCCTGCGAGCACCAGTTCAATATTGACGGTATTAGGCCTGCGGGCATCAGCCAGTATTTGAGGATTAATCATCTGCGGATATCAGATTCTGTGTTAGGGGACAGTGATACAGGGATAATAACCAGTGTTCGAGGACAGTATGTTATTCAGCTTTTTGACTGTGTGCCCGACTGTGTGTCTTGCATTTTATTTTAAGCTGTTGTGCTGTCCGTTTATCTGTTTATTTATTTCCTGTTCGCTTTATTTATCTTTTGCTAGGTCAGTTTTAGCACGATTGCTTCCAACCCAACAGGCATTCCCCAAGCACCTTGGACACGAGGTCGTCGACTCCACCGATCTGAGGATCTAATCGACGGACAGGCAGTGTTCCATTCTCTACCCCCTGTTACAAGAAGGAAGCAGAGAAAGCGCAGTATATCTGAGCAGAGAGCACCAGAACAGTGGTATCCCCCGTTAGTGGACAGTTGGATTGAGATCCCCATTGAGTCAGATCTGCCAGTAGTTCAGACAAATCGAAACAGTATGACGGCACCGACAGGAGTTGAGGAAATGATGCGCCAAATGCAGGAAACTATGCGGGCCATGCAGCAGGATGCTGTCCGCCGAGATGAGCTTGCTAAGCAACAAGCTGAGATTATGACCCAACAGGCTGAGCTTATCACCCGACTGCAACAACAGAGCACAGCATCTGCTTCACACCAGATTCCTCCTCCAGCAGGAGCCCCATTACCTTAGAAGGCTCCTGTTATTTAGGACATCCCTCCTAACACCTAGAATACCGTACCGGCTGTCCAAATTCTGCAAGAGGACACGAGTCTTCCAACGGGGCCTGTCCCGCCCCCGATTCCACCACAACTGTCCAAGGTCCACACATCCAATCACCCGGACTCTCCATCCGAGGTCGAGGTTGATCAAACAGCTCTGAAATTGAGCAAACTGGAGAAGCTTTTCAAAAAATCCCAAGGGACTAAGGCTATGCCGGATATCGGAGATGGATATACCGAGGAGGCCGTAACGCTCCCCGATAGGTTCAAAATGCCACAAATAGACCGTTTTGACGGGACTGGTGACCCCATGGTCCATATCCGACTGTTTGCGGATGTCTTGCGGCCAATGGGCCTTACACGACAACAGAAGCTCTCATTATTCGGCCGAACCCTGTCGGGTGTGGCCTCCCATTGGTACGCAAGATTATCGGATGAGGTGAAGAAGAATTGGGACGAGATGGCTGAGGCCTTTGTCACACAATATTCGTATAACACTCAGATCGAGATCACAACCCGTGATCTTGAAACAACAAGGCAAGAGCCTAAGGAATCTTTCTCGGACTTTGTGATCCGATGGAGGGCAAAGGCGTCGACGATGACTTTAAGGCCCACTGACAGAGATCAAATCCGGATGATTGTGCGCAATCTCCACCCCAAGTTAATGCAAAGAATGATTGTGGTCCCCTTCCCTACTTTCGCAGATTTACATGATATGGGGGTGCAAATAGAAGATGCTATGAGGCAAGGCCTGTTTGACCAGGACAGAGAACAACCGAGGAGGACCTTTAACCGTAACAACAATGCAGGCCCGAGCGGCGCTGCTAATACAAGAGCCTCGGAAGTTGGCATGGTCACCACCACTCCCCCTCCCCCTCCAAGGCCCATGACTGCCACACCATTCTCCGGCGCGTCCGGAAGTAACTCACAAAACAACCGATTCCAACCCCGGGGCCAAAGAACCTTCACCCAACTATACATGCCCCTGTCCAAGGTTCTGGGAATACTGATCAGGAAAAATCATTTAAAACCCCTGGAACCAAAACCATTACCAAATCCACTTCCCCCCTCATATGACCCGTCAAAATATTGCGCATACCACCAACAACACGGTCATGATAACGACCGTTGTTACAGATTACGTCATGAGGTCCAAGATCTTATTGACAAACAGGTAATTGCGCCTCCTGATAAACCTAATGTCACAACTAACCCTCTTCCACCACATAACCAACCTCCCCCTCCCAACAGAATTAATTTCATCCAGACTGGGGTCGTGTCTTACGATCCTAGCATCTATATTACACCCACCCACCTACCCAAGCCGGAGGTGCTCCTCCCCGCTTGCACTGACCTTTTGTGCATGGTGGACGTCTCCAAAACCCAACCGGAGCCGGTGGTGGTGACCATCGAAGACAAGGCAGGGCAGATTTTAGGAGAGAATAAGTCTGTTAAATCTGGGACTGGGCAGAATTTTGCTGAGGGAGCTTATGATCCGAGCAGGCACATCCTATCAACGAGCCGAAGTGGGCTAATTGTAGAATTTCCTGAGACAGGAGAACTGTGCATGATCCTAGGGGATGGATCTGGGCTATGGGCAGATGAGCCGACAACCATAGAGGAGGACTTTGCTAACTTGCAATTTCGCGATGATCAGGAGTTGGAGGATGCATCCATTAACTGGAATGATTATGAGGGATCAGAGGAGGCCACTGGATGGCTTGAAGATCAACCGGATGCAGTGGGGGAAGCCCAACCAGAACAGAGCCCGGCAGGGGCAGAAACATCACTTGTGGCCGGAACGGCCGAAAATCAAGTTGTACCGCCGGAGAGCGCCGGTGTTAAGAATTCCGCTCAGGACATGGGCATTACGGATGTGGGAACTGTTGAACAAACAACTGTACTGACGCAGTTGGAACAAGGAAAGTTTGAGGAAGCTGAGAGAGCCAGAAAGGCGAAGGGCCCTGAGGGGACCGAAAGTGCTGTGTGCACAAAGACAGACAATGCTGCGAGCATTTGGACAGAGAGCACTGAAAGTGCGAGTAGACTGGAGCCGGACAGATGTCTATTGGCTGCCAGCGGAATGTGGTGGGAAGATGACGATTTGTGTCTTGCCCACACCGATGAAGACTGGGGAAATGGCCAACCAGATGATACTTGGTATCTTGATGAAGTGGACCACATGACAAGAAGTGGGCGGTACTTCAAGCCCCCACACCTAGACCAACCCGAAGCATCTGGGAAAGACAGAGAAGCGGAGAGACAGAAGGAGAAACAGATTGAGGATGAAGCTGTGCTGAAACAGTTAAAGAAAATACAAGCAGACATCTCCATCTGGGGACTGCTAATGGCATCACGAGTGCACAGAGAAGCTGTCCTATCTGCCATGGACAAGTCGAAACTTTCCATAGACACCACGCCTGAACAGCTGGTTGGGCTGGTTTTTCCGGGAGGAGGTTCCCCGGCATTAACTTTTTCGGACAAGGAGCTACCGCCTGAGGGCGCAAATCATAACAAACCTCTCTATATCTCTGTGGAATGTAGAGATAAGTGGATACCGGTGGTACTTGTTGATACCGGGTCTGCGATTAATGTCTGCCCAACCAGAACGGCATATGCAATCGGGTTAAAACCCGCGGACTTCATCCCAACCACCCAAGTGATCAGGGCATATGACAATACCAGCAGAGAAGTGATGGGGACTGTTAAAATTCAAACTAAGGTTGGTCCAGGACAACACAATGTCGAATTTCATATCTTGGACGTTCCCGCAACCTTTAACTTACTCTTGGGGCGACCGTGGTTGCACCAGGTCAAAGCAGTCTCTTCCACCCTACATCAAATGCTGAAATACCCTCACGGGAAAGGGGTAGCGATCGTTTTTGGGAATTCATCAATCCATCCACCGCCGGAAGTGTCTACACCTGTCTTGGAGATCGAGCACGGCACGGAGGATGTGTTTTTGTCGGGGTTCACTTTGGCCGAGGCTCAAGTTGTGCAGAATGTCATGGCTGCGAATGAGGGCATGTATGTCAGCGCACAATCCATCTACCTCATGAACAAGCTAAAACATACCCCTGGGATGGGATTAGGGAGAAGTGGCCGGAAAGGCGTCTCAGTGTTGGCCGAAGTGCCACACAACCCTCACACCTTTGGACTGGGTTATCTGCCCACCAAAGAGGACTGGTTGAGGAAAGGAAAAGAAATGGCCGGAAGAGCCAAGGCAAAGAGGGCTGGGAAGCCATTTGACTTAATACACAGGCCCATCTGGGGTACCCTAAACGGACGTTTCGTCCGGGAAGGGGAAGATTTTCCATTCTGTGGCTTCCCGGAGCCATGGCGAAACGCGGAGGGGAAGCGCGTACCTGGTTTTGAAATCTTCTTCGACATACAATTATCTGGGGATGACGTTGCCGAAGCGCAGACAGACCCACCAACTGAGGTTGAGCAGTGTGAAGCAGTGGATCCTGAGAGTACAGAGTTGGAAATGGGGGTAGCACTGGCGAGTCTACTATCAGATCCTCCGATCGGCCAAGAGTGCTTGGGGGATAACTCTTTGGTTTCTGTGATTGGAGATGAAATAGCTGCGGGCTTTCCAGCACCGATCCTGGATGCATCTATCGCACCTTCTCTCATCTGGCAGTATGAAGAAGGCTTTTTATCTAGCAGTTCCGGGTCAGGTAGTGAGCCGGAATCTGATTCTACCGAATCTTCTGCGTCGGAATCAGATTCCAGCTCGACTGAGTCTGAGTCCGGTATTCCTGGGGGTGATAACCCGGATGCCACAGTCCTGTCTAGGTCGTCTTTTTCATTTTCTTTTGAGTCTGTTGTAACAGAGGAATCTGACGGCTTGGAAGTATTTAATGAGAATGATGTGGATGTGGTTTCCGAGTATTTTTCTGTGCCTTTGATTTATTGCTTAAATCAGGATTTTCAAAATTTTGATGAAAACAGCGAGGAAGAAATTCCCCCAGTTTTGCAATGATTAATTGATCAAGAGCAGGAAAGATTTGTTAAACCTTTAATGGATGAAATCACTACTGTGAATGTTGGTACTGAGAAGGACCCGCGGCTGGTCCAGATCGGGTCCACGTTGTCTTCAGAGGAGCGCGAGCGCTTAGTCGCTTTATTAAAAGATTTTAAAGATGTTTTCGCGTGGTCCTATGAAGACATGCCTGGAATCGATCCTGAGATTGTACAGCACCGGATCCCTCTTGATCCAGAGGCCCGCCCTGTCAAACAGAAACTCAGAAGGATTCGCCCGGACTGGGCCCTCAAGATTAAGGAAGAGGTCACCAAGCAAATTGACGCAGGGTTCCTGCTGGTATCTGAATATCCAACTTGGTTGGCCAACATAGTTCCGGTGCCAAAGAAGGATGGCAGAATTCGGGTCTGTGTAGACTTCAGAGATTTGAACAAGGCCAGTCCGAAGGACGATTTTCCCTTGCCGCACATCGACGAATTGGTAGATTTCACGGCAGGACACGCCTTGCTTTCGTTTATGGATGGTTTCTCAGGCTATAACCAGATAGTGATGGCACCCGAAGACCGGGAGAAGACTGCGTTCACTACCCCGTGGGGGACATATTGTTATAGAGTGATGCCATTCGGGCTGAAGAATGCTGGAGCTACGTATCAACGGGCAGCGACTACAATATTGCATGATATGATCCATAAGGAGGTCGAGGTGTACGTGGATGACATGATTGTCAAGTCCAAAGATAGAGAGGGCCACTACACCGCCTTACAAAAATTCTTTCAACGGATCAAAGAATTTCGGCTGCGACTGAATCCCCAGAAATGCACGTTTGGTGTTACAGCAGGGAAAATGTTAGGGTTTCTGATCACACAAAGGGGCATCGAGGTCGACCCTTCCAAAATCAAGGCCATCTTAGAAATGCCACCACCAAAGACTGAAAAGGAGGTGCGAGGCTTTCTGGGTAAAGTGCAATTCATAAGACGGTTTATTTCTAAATTAACCTTGACTTGTGAACCACTTTTTGGTCTCCTGAAGAAAGGAAAGAAATTCCAATGGGACGGCCGATGTCAAGTAGCTTTTGAGCAGATCAAAGAATATCTACAGAACCCACCCGTGTTGTCACCGCCAGAACCTAGGAGACCGTTGATACTGTACCTTTCGGTAACTGAGACTACCATGGGCTGCATGCTCGCGCAGGAGTCAGAAGACAAAGTGGAAAGGGCCATATACTATCTGAGCAAAAAGATGCTGGATTACGAGACCCGCTATACACCGCTGGAGAAGGCTTGTTTGGCCTTGGTATGGGCAACCAGGAAGCTGCGGCACTACCTGTTAGCCCACTCTGTAATGTTGGTTTCGCGTTTGGATCCCATCAAATATCTTTTCGAGAAACCAGCACTTACGGGTAGGCTAGCTCGTTGGCTGCTGTTGCTCTCCGAATTTGATTTGAAGTATGTGACGCGCAAGTCAGTAAAAGGCAGAGCGGTAGCAGAGTTCCTTGCTGACCACCCGGTTGAGGGGGATGAAGCGGTTGAGTATCTATTCCCAGATGAAGCCATTCTGCACGTCGAAGATGAAATTTGGACAATGTACTTTGACGGAGCGTCAAACCAGTATGGGTATGGGATAGGGGTGTTGCTGATAGCGCCTGATGATTCCCGTATCCCTTTAGCATTCAAGCTCCGATTCAAAGTTTCCAACAATGAGGCAGAGTACGAGGCATGCATTGCTGGCCTGGAAGCAGCCCTGGAACTAGGGGCAAGACGGTTGGACGTCATTGGGGACTCGAACCTTGTTGTGTCTCAAGCAAAAGGAGATTGGAAGGTTAAGGGGGAAAGGATGATAATCTACCACCAAACCTTGGATTTGTTAATTCCTCGGTTTGTGAAGCTAAATTTTACCCACCTCGTAAGAGAGAACAACAGGTTTGCAGATTCACTAGCAACTCTATCTTCTATGATAGACATCCCGTCCGGAGTCCGGATGCGTCCAGTCATTATTGATCAGAAGTTTGCGCCAGCATACGAGTCGATTTCCGCCATAGATGAGGTTCAAGACGGCAACCCCTGGTACTACGACATCTGGAACTTCTTGGAAAAGGAGACATATCCACCGGGGGCAAATGCCAAAGATGAGAGGGCTGTCCGAAGAATGGCTGCTTAGTTCATTATCTGTGGGGGAAATTTGTACAAAAGGGGCCATCTGGGAATGCATAAGCTCTGTGTAGAAGCTGAAGAGTCAAAACGCCTGATGGAAGCCATCCATGGGGGGGAGTGCGGTGCACACATGAATGGAGTAATGCTGGCCAGAAAGATCCTCAGACAGGGCTACTACTGGTCAACCATGGAGGAGGATTGTATTAGCTTTGTTCGGCGATGCCACAAATGTCAAATTCATGCAAATCGCATGAACATCCCGCCGTCAAAACTGTACAACATGACTTCGCCGTGGCCTTTTTCAGTCTGGGGAATTGATGTGATCGGAGCTGTTACCCCGAAGGGGTCCAACGGGCATGCGTTTATCCTAGTAGCGATAGATTATTTCACAAAGTGGGTCGAGGCCCAATCATACGCAGTGTTGAAGGCGTCGCATGTCGCAAAGTTCATCAGGAACAACATCATCTGTCGCTACGGGGTGCCAAACGAAATAATTTCAGACAATGGTTCCCACTTCAAGAAAGAAGTGATAGACTTGTTGGAGAAATACAATGTGGCTTTTCATAAGTCATCTACATACAGGCCACAGACCAACGGAGCAGTTGAGGCCGCCAACAAGAATATCAAGCATATACTACAGAAGATGGTGGAAACCTATCGAGATTGGCCAGACAAGCTGCCATTTGCTCTGTGGGGCTACAGGACTTCAATCAGAACTTCTACTGGAGCAACTCCATATTCATTGGTCTATGGAATGGAGGCTGTTCTACCCATTGAGATTGAGGTCCCATCATTACGAGTATTGGCTGAATGCCAGATAGCCGAAGCAGATTGGCAGCAAAGCAGATTCGAAGAACTCATGCTCTTTGATGAAAGAAGACTGAAAGCACTGTACCACATCCAAGGTTATCAACGCAGAATTGCCCGGGCTTTCAACAAGAAGGTTAAGTCCAGGAATCTGAAAGAAGGAGATTTGGTGCTCAAGGACAACCGAGCTCCCATCCACGACCCAAGGGGCAAGTTCAAACCTAATTGGACTGGTCCTTACATCATCAAAGCTATCTGGTCAGGTGGGGCTGTGGTTTTGATGGATCTAGATGGCTTGGAGTTTTCACAACCAATCAATATGGACAAGTTGAAGAAATACTATCCTTGAGAGGCTCGCTAGGCCGAAAACCCGAAAGGGCGACCTAGGCAAGATTCAGAGCACAAAAAAATTAGAAAATATAAAAACTGAGCTCGCAAGGTTGAAAACCCGCAAAGGGCGGCCTTGGCAAAAGTTAGAGCGCAAAAGGAGAGTGAAAATACTCGAGCGAACCTAAGCCTGAACTACGTAAGACTTGATTCCCATCTTTGGGATACGTAGGCAGCTTCGTCTTGAAGTTCAGTCATAAACTTTTTCCCCGATCAACTTTGTCCATTTCGATCATCTCAGTCATCTTTATCTATCAGCATTTACCGTGATCTCCGGTACAGTGCTGTTCAAACTAGGGGCAACTTTCCGTTGCTTTGGAGTGCCACATTGTTCTTCAGACTAGGGGCAACTTTCCAGTTGCAGGGATCTGAGATTGTGCATCTCAGTGACAGATTTTCGGCATGTCCAGTTCTGATCCACATCGAAAATAGTTTTGAAAAGTTTTAATAAAAGTTGACTTTGTTCAAATCAATCTTTTTACGACTTAGACCATTTTTGGACCAAAAGTGGAAAATTTTCAGTACCATAACTTTCAATTTCATTGATTTCAAAATAGAGTTCTCTTGCTCTTGCATTACAATCGAGGTTGCTTATTCTAGTACAATCATAAAGAAAACTTGAAAATGCTAAATAAGCAATAAATTTGGGGCATAGTTGAATCAAGTATCTCTGTGTCCCCTTCCAGAGCTGGACGGAGCATCTGATGCCAAGCTGGGCCCAAATTGTACCTCCTCTTTGAGCCAATCCACGCATTCATCTGACAAAGTGCAACTGAAGGTTGAAGCAGGGGGCCAGAAGCTCTCTAGTCCTCCATGCCGTGGCATATCTCTGGCTGGCCAGCCATTCACTTTTTGCAAAAATGGCCGGCCAGCTCCCCGGGATGGCTAGCAATGCTGCAGTGTGTCTCCTCGGCCCTGTTTTACTCTTCGAAGGAGAACTCCAAGCATTTCCATGCAACGGGAGAGTCGAAGGCCTTCATTCCGGATGCGTTCCGACGCCCAGATCGTCAGAAGTACACTTTGTTGTTGTTGAGTTTTGCTTATCGAGTTGTTGCATTTTGCTTATCGAGTTGTTTGTCGAGCGGACGTGTTTTGTGTTTTGAGTCATTGCTCTTTGTTTAAGCAATTTTTGTTAAAGTCTTGTTTATTTGCGTTGTTGCATTTTGCTTATCAAGTTGTAAACTTGCTAAAGATTCTGTTATATCTTAGTAAATTGAGTTGTTTAGTTTGTTGCGTCGGTTCACTACCTGATTTGGTGATTACACAACGTACATTTCCTTTCAAATTCATTTTTGTGCGAAATAAATGATGCGATACGATGCTAAAAGTTCAAAATACAAACACCTTTTCAAAAGCTATTTCATTTCATCATGCTTTACAACAAACAAAAGGTACAGGTTTTACAAAAACAAAACTGCCTAACAATGTGCAAAGTGCTACAAACTACTAGTAAAAGAAAAATAAAGCAGGAAATAGCAACATCAAAATCCTCGGGAACGGGAACGAGAAGCACGCCTGGTCCTCTTTTGTGGAACAACCTCCACACCATCATCAGAGTCGGAGCTGTCGTCCTCAGGATCCTCCTCAGCCTCGCCTCTGTTCCCCGAGCCAAAACCGGAGCCTCCCTCCTCGACAGATGTCTCGAACTGACGGTCGGTAGCCTCCTCCTCCTCCTCATCAGACTCCGCCTCCACAACATGAGCCCTGCGTCTGCGGACAGGCCCCCCTCGAGCTCCTCGAAAAGGCCTAGATGGCCCGGCTCCTCGGGAAGGCCGAGATGACCCCTCCCCCTGATAAGGCCCGGATGGCCCAGCTCCCTGATAAGGCCCAGATGGCCCAGCTCCCCAATGAGGCCCAGGTGGCCTGGTCTGTGGCTGACCGGACCATGAAGGCATCTGAAAGCAAAGAGTTCAATTCAAATACATCAGTCCAAATATATACATCAGATGCAGATACAAGCAAAAGCTACGTAAAGTGGGTGCATGTAAATACAGTGTACAAGTGAGGTGTGTGTCAGATGTGCTCTACACAAGTAGTCTATCGATGCAGTAGAAATCAGCATGTCATCAGAAGTATGATAAATGCCAAAAAACTGAAGGGTACCTGAATGCCCGCGACAGACAACTGTGCCTCCCTGCGTAGGACCATGCCCTCGAGTGTGGCCACCAGCCCAACCATCTCCTCCATGTACCCTCGCGATGGCTGCAAAAATGAGTTCATAATCATCAGTGAACAAATGAGTGTCTAAACATCTGAAATAATGAATGACGAAAGTGGAGCATACCGGCGGTGAGTCCGGATCAATGGCGTATCGATCACTGGGCATCGGAGGCTCTAGTGGAATCGGAATCGGAGAGCTAGTCCCATACTGCCACGCCATCAACTCAGTAGGCATATCTGGCCATCCCAGATGAGGATGAATCGACGGGTTCGGAGGAAACGGTCTACTCCCACCTCTAGATGCGCCAGCCCTGCTAGAAGAAGGGATGTCTGTAGCTCGAGCCTGAGCCTGATCCGAGGATGACATACCGGCAGGTCTCATCATCGGAATACGAGCTTCTGTCAATGGAGGCATCAAATATATGTGACGATAGGTGGCGTAGTCCCCCTCCGCAACATATAACAAAGCATCACTGCCCAGCATGGCGCCGACTACCTCTGAGTAAGAGAGCCTGTCAGCGGTCCGCATACTAGCTGGAGGTACCGCGGGAACATCCTGAGAAAGATACCCCCGTACCTGGCACAGAAAGCGCTCCCCTAGGAACCAGACTCTGCCGACTGGCCCTTCGAGCAGGACCCTATACCGGGAGATGCCTGATGCTCCGGTATACTGAAGTAGGAGATCATCACCCAGAGGTGCCCAAGGCTGCCAAGTAATCTGCGGATGATAAATGTATAAACCAATCAGAGAACGAGAATATACAGAGCAAGTCAAAGATGAAAATGAAAAGAACTGAAAGTTCTGAAGTACCTCTGAGTGTCGCACAGTGTCGAAATACTGTCGCAGGCGAACCAGGGTCTCTCGAGGCCTCGCCCGGTGCGGGCCCTCAAATATCAATGAATATGGGGTCACGGGAATCCCCACCACCTCCAGCACTGGGGCTAACGATGGGAAGTATACATAAGCCCATAACTGAGAAAAGCAGTGCAGAATGTAAGTACGAAATGCTGAGAGCAAAATGCAGACTGTAAAAGTACGCTGTGTGTGCAATGTACAAGTAATGAAGAGCAGAAATGTAAATCGAGGGGACAGAAAATACCTCCCAAGCTCTCCAGTAGCCGCCAAGCAAATCGCCCCGCCCACGGGAGGTCGCGCTCATGTAAAAGTAGAGGGTAGCCAGGCCAGCGCCACCCCAATCATATCTACTGACCTGTGATAGGTCGACTAGAGCGCTCAGCAGATATAGCCCAATGGTGTTCCCTCTGTCGGCGAACAGGGTAGTCCCGAAGAGGAACATCAGGAAGCCACGAGCATACTGCTCTGTCTCCTCAGGAGTCTCGGGCACCATCTCCGCCCGCCGGAAATGGGAGGAGAACCAAGTGTACCTGACTCTCCCTGAAACCCTATCAACAGGTGGGCGAGCCCCCAACAAATACATCCAGGCGGCCTCCCACTCGCCCATATCCTCGTCATAGGGGATGGCCCAACCTCCGACATCAAGGCCGGTCAATACAGCAAAGTCAAAAGGGGTCATGGTCATGTCCCCGGTGGCAGAGAAATGAAAGGAATTGGTGGTGTCCCACCATCTCTCTACCAAAGCTGCCATCAAGGTCCTCCTGGCAGGACAGCGTGACAACCCGACACAGAAGGGGCCAAACCCCGCCAAGTCTACTAAGTCTCTGACGCCCTCCGGGAGCTCAGCATACCAATCCCGTGCCATGGTGGAACCATATCCTCGCACACTGCGGGAACCACCCTGCATTCAGAATGAATATATGTGTCAATAATGAAATAAATGGACTGTATACCAATGATAATGAAATGGGCTGTGTGCCAGTAAGATGAAATGGGCTGTGTGCCGATGAAGTAAAATAAGCTACATGCAAACACTATCTACCTGGGCTGCGTGTTCAGAGAATTTGAATTTTGGGCTGCGTGTTCAACTTTCAGTTAATTTGTGGGCTGCGTGTTCACTATCTACCTGGGCTGCGTGTTCAGAGAATTTTGAATTTTGGGCTGCGTGTTCAACTTTCAGTTAATTTGTGGGCTGCGTGTTCACTATCTACCTGGGCTGCGTGTTCAGAGAATTTTGAATTTTGGGCTGCGTGTTCAACTTTCAGTTAATTTGTGGGCTGCGTGTTCACTATCTACCTGGGCTGCGTGTTCAGAGAATTTTGAATTTTGGGCTGCGTGTTCAACTTTCAGTTAATTTGTGAGCTGCGTGTTCACTATCTACCTGGGCTGCGTGTTCAGAGAATTTTGAATTTTGGGCTGCGTGTTCAACTTTCAGTTAATTTGTGGGCTGCGTGTTCACTATCTACCTGGGCTGCGTGTTCAGAGAATTTGAATTTTGGGCTGCGTGTTCAACTTTCAGTTAATTTGTGGGCTGCGTGTTCACTATCTACCTGGGCTGCGTGTTCAGAGAATTTGAATTTTGGGCTGCGTGTTCAACTTTCAGTTAATTTGTGGGCTGCGTGTTCACTATCTACATGGGCTGCGTGTTCAGAGAATTTTGAATTTTGGGCTGCGTGTTCAACTTTCAGTTAATTTGTGGGCTGCGTGTTCACTATCTACCTGGGCTGCGTGTTCAGAGAATTTGAATTTTGGGCTGCGTGTTCAACTTTCAGTTAATTTGTGAGCTGCGTGTTCACTATCTACCTGGGCTGCGTGTTCAGAGAATTTTGAATTTTGGGCTGCGTGTTCAACTTTCAGTTAATTTGTGAGCTGCGTGTTCACTATCTACCTGGGCTGCGTGTTCAGAGAATTTTGAATTTTGGGCTGCGTGTTCAACTTTCAGTTAATTTGTGGGCTGCGTGTTCACTATCTACCTGGGCTGCGTGTTCAGAGAATTTTGAATTTTGGGCTGCGTGTTCAACTTTCAGTTAATTTGTGGGCTGCGTGTTCACTATCTACCTGGGCTGCGTGTTCAGAGAATTTTGAATTTTGGGCTGCGTGTTCAACTTTCAGTTAATTTGTGGGCTGCGTGTTCACTATCTACCTGGGCTGCGTGTTCAGAGAATTTTGAATTTTGGGCTGCGTGTTCAACTTTCAGTTAATTTGTGGGCTGCGTGTTCACTATCTACCTGGGCTGCGTGTTCAGAGAATTTGAATTTTGGGCTGCTTGTTCAACTTTCAGTTAAATTGTGGGCTGCGTGTTCACCATCTATCTGGGCTGTGTGTTCAGAAAAATTTGAAGTTTGGGCTGCGTGTTCAACTTCCATTTAAAGTGTGGGCTGTGTGTTCACTTTCGAATTCGGGCTGAGTGTTCGACAAATCAGTGTTTGAGCCATGTGTTTTAATGTGGGCTGTGTGTTCGCAATTAATTAATGAACCGAGTGTTCGAAAATTCAAGTGTTGAAACTACATGTTCAAGATGTAAGGAAAGTACTATGTCATAAGCTAAATGTTTAAGCATGGCAAGGGTGCGAAATGTAAAAAACAGAAGATGAGGTAAATACCTCTCGGGCCTCGTGAGAGAGATGCTGCTCCGGCTCTCTGAGAAGCAGATCCGCAGGTGCTCTCTCGTCGAAACTGGTAAAATGACGGAAAACGGCACGAGGGAGGACGTGCACTGCCAGACGGTACCTCTCGGGCATAAAAGGTCGAGTCCTCGGAGGTAGAGTCGTGGGATCGAAATCATCTTCGGCACCTGGGAAACCCCCGCCGTGAGGAGAATTGCCTGCCATTTTCAAGAATCTGCAAAAGGGGAACAAAAATGAGCAAAATGCGCAAAAATTGGAAAAAGTCAACAAAAGTCAACTCTCGGGAAATAAAAAGTCAACAAAAGTCAACTCCCGAGAAAATATTCTAAATATTAAGATGAACTTACCTCAAGTGGTGAAAATGCAAAAAGAAGCTCCGAAGCCGGAATTTAATCGCTCCAAAGTGTTTAAAACTAAGTGTTTTTACAAAAACAATTTGCGCGAGGCGTTGGAAAACGCGCGTAAAACTCAAAACTGGAGAGAAAAGTGTTGAAAGAGGCAAGAAATGAAGTGGGGTTCGGCTGCCATTTATAGGCTTCAAGCCTTGGATGAAAGGCATGCAAAAAGAAGGCAAAAAGACCGAAATACCCTCGGAAAAAGGGCATGGCCGGCCGACCCCTGTTTCTGGCTGGCCAGCCATCTGCTTTTTGCAGAAATGGCCGGCCAGCCATTAGCTTTTGTGGAAAACGGTTGGCCACCTCCCCTTGGGAAGATAAACGGCCGGCCATCATCCCCACATGCTCACCTAGCTCTTTGCAAATTTTGAGGAAGATCGGAGTTCCCGGGACCTGAAAAAGTTCAAGAAAAGTACACTTCCGGTCGCGAAATTGCTCCGTCGGGACTTCGGTTTCAAGTTCTGACATATGTCTCATCATCATTCATCGAAATCAAAGTGTATCCTTTTTGAATGAGCTGTAACCTTTCAAAGAAGCAGATCGGAGGCCGTGATCGAGTTACCCTCGCCGAAACACACGTTTCCATACTCGTTGTTTCACGACGAATGACACTCTGACTCATGCTCGTTTTTGTACTTTCATGCACACATCTTGCATTCTCATGAGCATACTCACATTGTCATGTACATTTCTTGATATTGGCGTACCTCCGTGTTTGAGCATGCGTTGTCACACATATTCCATTCTTGCATTGCGATGCATTCACTCACCAACACTGCGTGTGTCGAACTTCTAGAATCACATCAAATATGTGTTGTTAGCATATTGTACTTGTTGCAATTTCTCTCTTTTGCAGGCACGATATTGTACGATATTGTATGTACGGTTCAATTGAGGCTGGTGCGACCAGACGAATCGCGCAGGTATCGTATCTTCTCCGTGTGAGACGTGGCGGGGATTGAATAATCCTCCGCATTCTTAACTGCATGAAATGTAGTTGTTGCTTTGCATTCTTGCTTAAAACTGTTGCATCTATTTGCGAATACTTGCTTCATTACAGCTTGCTGCATTTGCACGATCATTGGGTTACCTTCGGTTTCTTGTATATCATTTGCATTTTGCCCCCCTGCCTGTGAGCATGCCCGCGGGCACATCTCTGTTTATCCTGTATGTTTGTCTAAGTCTTCGGCCTTGTCAAAAATGGGTCGTCTCTTGGCTTTGACATTCACTCCCGTCACTTGTGACTTCCGAGTTCTGTCAAAGAGGGGCAACTGTAGACACCCCATTTTTGACCGACCTTAAGACTCAGACGTCGCCAATTGAGCGCTTGGTGATGTTGCATAATGTGCTCGTTCAGAAGTTTCAGAGTCGCGGCCGTAAGCCCTGCCTCCGGACTTCCGAACCCTTTTCTGTGCCTTGTCTCGGTTTGCGAACCAGACTCGGTTTTCTCTGTTTCTTTTCCTGAAGGGAGGGAGAGGTCCCGTAGACCATCTCTCAATGTCCGTAGGCTACATTTGGTGGCCGTAGGCCATTTTGCCCATTTCGGAGTCCGGTTCCCGGTTTTCGGAGCCGTCAGGCCGTGTGCCTCGGTTCGGGACTGCTTAACCATCTCCTATTGCTCTGATTTTTGGCATACATCTTATTTCATCCATTTTGAGGGACACTGGGGGCTGAGAAACCCACTTCGAGGTCGAATACAATTTTCGGTGCTTAACAGCCCATTTCCGGGACCCCGAACTGCGTGTTTTGGCTCCGGAACATTCGTTTTGCAACGGTTTTCGCTCATTTTTGGCAGGTACCTCTGTTTTATCCCGAGGAAGGTCACTGAAGGGTGGGAGGCCAGCAATTGTTGCAGCAACCAGTTATCTCTCCTCCCGAGCCTCCCGGCGCCCGTTTTTCGCACTTCCGGGCTAATGTTGAATACCTTAGAGCTAGCGTTGCCAACTTTCAACCACGTATCTGTGATCTACACACCTGAGAGGCCCCTAAAAGTTCATGGCCGGCCATTAAGGTCACCTGACCCTTTTGACCCCTTTCTTCCGGGCTAATGTTGAACCTCTTGGACCTTTTTTCTTGAACTTTGAACCACATATCTGTGATGTACACACCTGAGAGGCCCCTAAAAGTTCATGGCCGGCCAGTAAGTCAACTTGACCCTTTTGACCCCCTCTTTCCGAGCCATTGTTGAACCCCTTGGGCCCACTTTCTTGGAATTTCAATTACATGGTTGTGTTGTACACACATAGGGCTACCTCCCCAATACCTGGCCGGCCAGAAAAGCTGGTTGACCCTTTTGACCCCTAGCCGGCCGGCTAGGGGGTGTGGCCGGCCGGCCACCTCCAGCAAAAGTGAGCGGCCGGCCGTGCTCTCCTCACTGTACCCTTTCCAGCTGTGGGGCAATATCCCCCAGATATTTTCTGTATCCGGGGGATATTTTGGGAGAGAGGATTCCTCTCCAACTCACCCCCCTTTTACACCCCTTTCTTGACCTTATAACCAGCTGAGGGTCTTCTTCATGAGGGTGAGAAAAATTCTTCTCCAAGGACAAACCCTAAACTCCATTGTCTTCTTCTTCAATTCTTCAAAAAACCCTAAGTCTATAATCTTCATTCCTTCTACACCACCAAGCTCCACCACCACCATCTCATTTCCAGCAGCTAGGAGGGATTCTTGAAGGCTAAAGAAGCTGCAAATCAACCTAAGAAGTAACAAAAGCTTGGATCTTCAAGGGTAAGTTACACTTTGATCCTTTTGACCCTTTCCTTTGATCTATTTCTAAGCCTCATTTCTTTTTGGTTTCAAGCTTCGGCCCTAACTGAAAAGGGCCATATTTTGAGCTCATCTTCACTTCTCATTAAGGGCTCAACCCTGTTTGAGCCCTCCATAATACACTTGCTTCATTGACCATCTTGTATGTCATAATTTTGCATGCTATTTTTGACCCATGAGCAATTTATTTTCGAGCATGTTGTAAACTGATATGAGGCATATTTTGAGCCCCTCTTCAACATTGGAGAAGGGCTCAACATTGTTTGGTGTTTCCATATGTCACTTGTAGTTATATCCCCTATTTAGCCCCATTTTTGCATAAATTAATAGCCCTCTTTGCTTCTGTTTTTGGACCTTGGTCCGAACTGAAAATGGTCTTATTTTGGCCTATACTTCATGTTTCATTCACACTTTTTTTCTGTTTGGTGATTATTTTATACACTTCATGTTTTAGCACCTTTTGAGCCTTATTTTGCATCATATTTTTAGCATGTTTGTATACTGATTTTGAAGCTGCCATGTACTGTAAATGTTCATATTTTTGGTCCATCTTCAGTGTTGTAGAAGGAAATTTTTCAGTTTGAGTTTTTCTTATACCACTTGCTTCATTACCCCTCTTTTGGCCCCTATTCTTGCATGCTATTTTCGCCATACCTATACTTGCTGTTTGGCCATGTTTATAACTGGAAAAGTGCTTATTTTGGGACTGTCTAGCTTCTTTCTTTGCATTGCATGTCCATGTTGTGCATGTTTAGTATGGCTATAGGCCATTTCGGATGCCTAATGTTGCATTTCGGGTCATTTCCTTGCATTTCATGTCATTTCGCTTCATTTCGGGACTGTTTTCCGCCATATTTTGTTGCTGAAATTCCATTAGCATGCTTGAATATCATTTTTGCTATGTTTCATTGCATTTTATCATTGCCTCGGTTTGCGTGCCCGTGTGCACGCATTTCGAGACACTCCGTTTTTATCCGCTGGCATCCGATGTGAGTGTGGCTGAGGCTCTCTCATGTTGGTATAAACCCACTTGTCATTTCCATGCCATTTCATTGCATTTTATCACTGCCTCGGTTTGCGTGCCCGTGTGCACGCATTTCGAGGCACTTCATTTTCATCCGCCGGCATCTTATGTGAGTGTGGCTGAGGCTCACTCATGTTAGTATAAGTCCATATTGCATTCTGCATGACATTCGCATCGCTTTCGCATTGCCTCGGTTTGCGTGCCCGTGTGCACGCATTTCGAGGCACTTCATTTTCTGCCACTGGCATCCGATGTGAGTGTGGCTGAGGCTCTCTCATGTTGGTATAAGCCCATTTGTCATTTTCATGTCATTTTCATATCATTGCCTCGGTTTGCGTGCCCGCGTGCGCGTACTTCGAGACACATATCATTGCCTCGGTTTGCGTGCCCGCGTGCACGTACTTCGAGACACACATCATTGCCTCGGTTTGCGTGCCCGCGTGCACGTACTTCGAGACACAGATCATCGCCTCGGTTTGCGTGCCCGTGTTCACGCACTCTGAGGCATCTCATTTTCATAGCATTCTGCATTTTCTCGGTTTGCGTGCCTGCGTGCACGCATTTCGAGGCTTCTCATTTTATAGCGTTGTGCATGTCAGGATTGTATCTTAGCTGCATTTCATGCATATCATGCATATTGCATCGTGTCCGGAATAGGAGTTAGCCCGGGCACGGGAAACGAGGTACATTTCGTACTCCGAGTGACGGAATGTGTCTCAATTCCCCAGTCACCGACACTCCGGATTATCCATGATGGAGTTAGGTTTTAGCTGTAGTTTCATGTGCATTCATCCTATATTGAGTTGTGCATTTCGACTCCTCGGCCATCATGCCTCGGTATGCGTGATTGGTGGCACGAGGATCGAGACATGCATATATTTGTGCAAATACATTGCTATGCCCCTTTCCTGCTCTCTGTTGCAGCAAAACCAGGAATCAGCAACTTTCCGGGACTTGGCACGCTTTTCAAGAATAACAGGTGTAAACAGAGGCTAATTGGGGCATTCCGGTGGATTTCCGCGCAAGACAGTCCGGACATGCATCATCCATCAGAAGCAAGACAGCCCCTGGCTTGCACGCCAGTTTATTTGCTTTCTAGTTAATTCATTAATTAATTAGAATTCTGTAATATTTTGGACTGTAATATTCTTTTATTTTGGGGACTGTAATATTTGGACTGTATTACTTATTCGGACCCTCCGAGTGAGGGCACAACTGTAATAAGTGTGGGTGAGTGTGATGTATGTCTTCCAACCCCACGTCTTTCTCCCTTTTATTTATCCGCTTTTGATGGTTAGATTAGGGCATATTTCAATTAGCATACAGTATGACAACATGTTTGCATCATTCATCTGTATTACATGCATCGGGCTCGGCGCATCATACTAACTGCATTGTACTTTCAATTCCAAGTTGAATACATGTTAGTTGTAGCATTTCATATGCCGTCTTAGAATAGCCGAGCCTACTATAGTTGCATTTTGCATGTGTTGCATTAAGCATTTTTGTATATTTAGGATCATGCATGATTTCTAATGTAGTTTCTGTTTTTGGCTTGGAGTACTCGGTAAGCTTTATGCTTTAGCATCCTTGCATGCGTGTGAATGAATGCCATGATAGCATGCTTACCATGAGGCTATGTGCTTATCTGATATATCTGCCTGAATGTCTGTGGGTGAAGGTTAGGTTATCTGAATTGGAATGAATCATCAAAATGTTTCAAGCCTACCTGCGGGTAGCAAACCATTTTCAAAAACAAACATGAAATGTTTTGTTCCAATTCGGGCGACCCAGTCTATATTTGTATGCTGTGAGCATCACATAGTAACCTAGGCTAATAACCGGAATAAGAACTCACAATGTTTTCAAAAATTGATATCATGGTTAGTAGAGGCCGGTCTATGACCGGGCGAGCGGGGGTGCTCACGAAGTGACCTTCCCCAATCGTACCCAAGTTCCCGAGCCGAGGCAACTTTGGTGATGACGGACACGTGGCCTTTTGGCATCGAGTCAGGGTTTCCTAAATTTCCCAAAATAAAATATTTAGGTGGCGACTCTGTATCTGGCAAAGCAGTCCATGTTTGGCACTTCTTTCAAAAATCAGTTTTCCTAAAACGATTTGCCGGATTTGGACTCTTTGGTTCAGATTTAGAACCGTGACTACGAAAAGTCGAGTCCGAGCTGTAGCGAGGTCCCCCCGCGGGCTTGTCTACAATTACATACTTGGACATCGAGTTGTTTTATTCCAATGCGAATGGTTCAATACCGGTAGCAATAGAACATTACATCCCGATACACATTGCACAAGTATTGATGTTAGAAGTCGATGGTATAAAGATGATCCATTTGTCTTACCAAGTCATGTGAAACAAGTTTTTTACGTTGATGATACAAAGTTAGGCGGACATTGGAAAGTCGTAGAAAGACTACAACATCGAGGAATATGGGATGTACCAGAACAAGATGGCTTTGAACCTGAAAATGTATTGCAACAAAATGAAACAACTGATGCTGTCCCAGTGAGCGTTGAAGACCCCGTGACAATCTCACTTCATAGGAATGACATTGATCCTCAAATTATCCCAAGTGAGGTGGTTTTACAATCAGTTAATCGAGCACACAACGATGGTGTTGATGAGGAAGAGGGGTGCGATAATGAAGATGATTACTACGAGCATTGACTATCCGAGAAGATGAGCTACATAATCATTTTGATTGTAATATAGATTTTGACATAGAACTTTAATTGTTGTGTGATTGTAATATGTTTTGATGACACTGTTGTTTAAGTGCCTTTGAGTTTGAGTACAATGACAATTCTGCATGAATTTTTTATTTATTTTTTATTTATTTAGTTATTTATTTTTGTATATATGTGTTTGTGTGTGTCCCTATCTGTCTCTCTTTGTCTAATTTATTTTTTTTGTTTCTTATGTTATGTTATTGTTTAGTTATTACTTATGTTCTGACATTGATTCTATTATATAGCCATTGATATTAATGTAATTGCTTATTTTACATATGCTTCACACATGTAATTGTTGAGTTGTTGTGCTAGATGGCAGGCCCTGGTAAAGTTCGACATGTAGCATCATCCAAAGTTCCTCTACCTTCCCAACAAGCTGCAGCTAGAATTGCTGCCCCTACTCAGCATGCACCACCTATTTTAACCCCATCTATTCAGAGTGTACCATCTACAAATGCTCTAAGTATCCAGCCTACACCACCGACAAATGCAACTACTACCCAGGTTGCACCATCTACAAATGCAACTACAACCCAGGCTGCATCATCTACAAATGTAGCTACTACTCAGGCTGCACCATCTACAAATGCAACTACTACCCATGATGTGCCATCTACCACTAGTTTGCGTACTCGTTCTAGACAAGTCAGGGGTCAGACTCGAGGGAAGAGCATAGCACGTCTCATAGCTAACAATGGTGGTAAAAAAACTTCTTGTTTGGATCCCTGCAGATGCGAAGGTGCCAGTAGGACCTTATGCCACTCCATTTGCAAATGAACTTGGCTTACAGATAAGGATGGCTGCACCAATCATTGGTATAAAAAAGTGGGACAAGATTGATGAGATTCATAAAGCCCCAATCATTCAAGCAGTTCGGGTACATGTATTTGCTACTTTTCAGATAATTAGATTATCACCATTACTTGCATTTTGATATTAATAAAAGCATTCATTATATTTGTAGGATAAATTTGAGATTGTTGATTATGATGAGGATGAAGAGGTTCGGAAAGGAGTCAATAAAAAGTGTAAAACTCTTTACAGAAGTTGGCGTAACAAGATGAAGACTCATTACTCGAAGTTGGTAGACGCTGGTGTTGACCCTTATAGTAAACCATACAAAGGGGTCGATTCTGAGGCTTGGGTATACATGATCGATCATGTATGGCTTGATGACGATTATCAGGTAAAATTTCCTAATTTGAAGAATCATGTTGTAATTTCAATTTAATTTTACTAATCAATTAATTTTGCAGAACTTGGCTAAAAAAGCAAGGGATAGTCGAGCGAGGTTACCATATAATCATACAATGGGCTCCAAGTCATTTCAAGCTGCAATGTATAAACAGGTGATGCATTTATTATATCTAACATAATGATTGAAATTAATTATGTATGCTTACTTTTAAATGGAATTAGGGTACCGAGAAGACTGACTTTGTAGACTTCTACAAAGATTCCCATTGGAGCAAGAGAAAGTCGGATTGGGTAGCCCCGATATGTGGTCAATTACATGTAAGTATGCCAATTAATAGAGTTACATATTTATGTAAATGATGGTATTTGTTGAAGTTGTTTACAAATTGATAGGAAGCTTTGAAAAAGCGACATGATGAGTCTTTAGAGCCTGGGGCAATACCTTTAACTGAGGAGCAGCTGTCAATTGAGATTCTTGGAAAGAAATCGGGATACTTAAAAGGCTTTGGAGTTGGTCCAAAACCATCATCATCCAGATCTTCTGTTACTGCACAAGCACATACTGAGGTGGTTTCGAGCCTACAAAAAGAACTAGAGTCATTGAAGAATTTGTCCGAGATCCAGCAAGAACAAATTGCAGCCCAGAACCTGGTAGCACAAGAGCAAGCTAAAATGATTGAAATGCAAAACAAAAGATTTGAAGAGATTGAGAAGTTTATGAGGATGACCAAGGATCAGGCTGGCATGCAGGTTGATGAAAATAATTATTCATCAGAGGAATCTTATTGACAAACACTTTTGTAAGTATATTTTTCATAATTTACTTTTCAAATCAGCACAAGCATTTCATTTAATATGTCTGGTTGTGTTGAACAAACAAGACCTCGATTGGATCTCCGGTTAGAAAATTAGAAGAAAAATTGTAAAATACAAGACTTAAAAGGCCCGTTCGGGGGCCGAAATTGCGAAATGACCACCGAAACCACTGAAACTTGGCACGGACAGCTGGTTAAGGCCTAAATAGACTTGTAGGAACAAACGAGACCTCAATTGGATCTTCGGTTAGAAAATTAGAAGGAAAATTGTAAAATACAAGACTTAAAAGGCCCGTTCGGGGGCCGAAATTGCGAAATGACCACCGAAACCACTGAAACTTGGCACGGACAGCTGGTTAAGGCCTAAATAGACTTGTAGGAACAAACGGGACCTCAATTGAATCTTCGGTTAGAAAATTAGAAGGAAAATTGTAAAATACAAGACTTAAAAGGCCCGTTCGGGGGCCGAAATTGCGAAATGACCACCGAAACCACTGAAACTTGGCACGGACAGCTTGTTCAAGCCTAAATAGACTTGAAGGAACAAACGGGACCTCAATTGGATCTCCGATTAGAAAATTAGAAGGAAAATTGTAAAATACAAGACTTAAAAGGCCCGTTCGGGGGCCGAAATTGCAAAATGACCACTGAAACCACCGAAACTTGGCACGGACAGCTTGTTCAAGCCTAAATAGACTTGTAGGAACAAACGGGACCTCTATTGGATCTCCAGTTGGAAAATTAGAAGGAAAATTGTAAAATACAAGACTTAAAAGGCCCGTACGGGGGCCAAAATTGTGAAATGACCACCGAAACCATCGAAACTTAGCACGGACAGCTGGTTAAGGCCTAAATAGACTTGTAGGAACAAACGGGACCTCAATTGGATCTTCAGTTAGAAAATTAGAAGGAGAATTGTAAAATACAAGACTTAAAAGGCCCGTACGGGGGCCGAAATTGTGAAATCACCACCGAAACCATCGAAACTTAGCACGGACAGCTGGTTAAGGCCTAAATAGACTTGTAGGAACAAACGGGACCTCAATTGGATCTCCGATTAGAAAATTAGAAGGAAAATTGTAAAATACAAGACTTAAAAGGCCCGTTCGAGGGCCGAAATTGCGAAATGACCACCGAAACCACTGAAACTTGGCACAGACAGCTTGTTCAAGCCTAAATAGACTTGAAGGAACAAACGGGACCTCAATTGGATCTCCGGTTAGAAAATTAGAAGGAAAATTGTAAAATACAAGACTTAAAAGGCCCGTTCGGGGGCCAAAATTGCAAAATGACCACCAAAATCACTGAAACTTGGCACAGACAGCTTGTTCAAGCCTAAATAGACTTGTAGGAACAAACGGGACCTCTATTGGATCTCCGGTTGGAAAATTAGAAGGAAAATTGTAAAATACAAGACTTAAAAGGCCCGTACGGGGGCCGAAATTGTGAAATGACCACCGAAACCATCGAAACTTAGCACGGACAGCTGGTTAAGGCCTAAATAGACTTGTAGGAACAAACGGGACCTCAATTGGATCTTCGGTTAGAAAATTAGAAGGAAAATTGTAAAATACAAGACTTAAAAGGCCCGTACGGGGGCCGAAATTGTGAAATCACCACCGAAACCATCGAAACTTAGCACGGACAGCTGGTTAAGGCCTAAATAGACTTGTAGGAACAAACGGGACCTCAATTTGATCTTCAGTTGGAAAATTAGAAGGAAAATTGTAAAATACAAGACTTAAAAGGCCCGTTCGGGGGTCGAAACTATGAAATGACCACCGAAACCATCGAAACTTAGCACGGACAGCTTGTTCAAGCCTAAATAGACTTGTAGGAACAAACAGGACCTCGATTGGATCTTCAGCTAGAAAATTAGAAGGAAAATTGTAAAATACAAGACTTAAAAGGCCCGTTCGGGGGCCGAAATTGCAAAATGACCACTGAAACCACCGAAACTTTGCACAGGCAGCTTGTTCAAGCCTAAATAGACTTGTATGAGCAAACTTGTATGAGCAAACAGCACCCGATTGGACTTCCCGTTACAAAATTAAAATCAAAATTGTGAAGTTCATATCGAGGTTTTTTTTTTTTTTTTTGTCAATCTAATATTGTTTTGTTTTTTCATGTGATAGATTGGCAATGGTGGAAAATAGTTTGGGCTGCATCAGAAGATTTGATTTTGTGTTTTTGGAAATATTTTAACATAGGATTTTGGTAAATGATTTATGGATTAAATGTTTAGCATCAAAATATTTGGTGTTGTATTTTTGCAAATATTTTGACGTAGGATTTTAGTAATTGACTTGTTGGTTAGATGTTTAACATCAAAATATTTGGTTGTAATTTTGAAAATATTTTGACATAGCATTTGGTAATGTATTTATGGGTTTGATGTTAGTAGTTTGTAAGTACTTTGGCATGCATGTTTTAGATTGTCAGAGAATTGTAATTATGTATATTGGGATTTTTCATAGCTATTAATTTTGAATTAGTATGAATGTCTTGCACAGGTGTATTATTATTCACATTACATTTGTGTATATATTGTGCATAGGAAAACAGGTGTTTTGGATTATTTTGAACAGGAAAATTATTAAAATCAAAATTTATGTACTGAATTTTTAGTGACAGGTGGTATTTTGGTCGCTGTTAATATATTTGGCGACAACATATTGTTTTTGTTGCTAAAAGTTAATGGTTATTCCAAGAACTTTTCGCAACCAAAACTTATTCGTCGCTAAAAACGTGATTTTTAGCGACCAAATTAATTTTGTCGTTAAATAGTACTTTTGGCGACGCATTTATTTGTCGCTAAAACTACAGGGCCTATCCAAATTTCAACTTTTTAGCAACAAATTGTAATTTTATAGCGACAAAATATATGATTTTTGGCGACAAATTTTCTTGTTGCTAAATGTCTGCATACGGCGACAATTTCTGATTTCGTCGCCAATACTTTTAGTGACAGGCCTTTGGCGACAAATTGTATATTTGTCGCAGATTCTTTTAGCGACGAAATTTGTACTTTTGGCGACCAATTTCTGGGTCGCCAAATGTGTATTTTGTTGTAGTGCGTTGACAATGTGAATATTCACATTGACATGTTAGCATTCACATTAATAGGAGTGTAAAATTGGCCCCCGTCCCGTGGCGGCGCGAAACCCGCTCGCGACCCATGGGCGGCACGGGGTGGGCCCAGTTCGGCCCGTTGACAATGTGAATATTCAAATTGACATGTTAACATTCACATTGATAAGAGTATAAAATTGGCCCGCGGCCCATGGACAGCCAAAAGCCTGCCCGCTGCCCGGAGCGGGTCCGGCCCGGCCCGTTGACAATGTGAATATTCACATTGACATGTTAACATTCACATTGATAAGAGTGTAAAATTGGTCCGCAGCCCGTGGGCGGCCCGAAGCCCGACCGCAGCCCGAGGCGGGCTTGGCTCGACCCGTGACAATGTGAATATTCACATTGACATGTTAACATGCACATTGATAGGAGTGTAAAATTAGCCAGCGTCCCGTGGCTGCCCGAAACCCGTCCACGGCTCTTGGGCGGCCCGGGGCGAGCCCGGCCCTTCCTGTTGACAATGTGAATATTCACATTGACATGTTAACATTCACATTGATAAGAGTGTACAATTGGCCCGTGACCCGTGGGCAGCTCGAAGCCCGACCTCAAGCCAGGGCGGGCCCGGCCGTTGGCAATGTGAATATTCATATTGACATGTTAACATTCATATTGATAGGAGTGTAAAATTAGCCCGCAGCCCGTGAGCGGCCCGAAGCCCGATCGCAGCCCGAGGCGGGCTTGGCCCGTTAACATTAACATTAATAGGAGTGTAAAACTTGTCCGCTACCCGAAGCTCGCCCGCGGCTCGGGGTAGGCCCGGACCCAAACCCGAGCCACCCCAGGCCGCCCACAGGCTTCGGGTCGCCCATGGGACGCGAGTCAATTTTACACTCTTATCAATGTGAATGTTAACATGTCAATGTGAATATTCACATTGTCAACAGGTCGGGTCGGGCCCTCCTCGGGCCGCCCACGGGCCGTGGACGTGTTTCGGGCAGCCACGGGGCACAGGCTAATGTTACACTCTTATCAATGTGAATGTTAACATGTCAATGTGAATATTCATGTTGTCAACGTGCCGGGCCCGCGTCGGCCCGGGGCCGGGCTTCGGGCTGCCCACGGGTCACGGGCTAATTTTACACTCTTATCAATGTTAATGTTAATATGTCAATGTAAATATTTACATTGTCAATGAGCCGAGCCGGGCCGGGCCCGCCCTGGGCAGCGTGCGGGCTTCGGGCAGCCCACGGGCCACGGGCCAATTTTACATTCCTATCAATGTGAATATTAATATATCAATGTGAATATTCACATTGTCAACGGGCCGGACAGGGCTCGCCCCGGGCCGCCCATGGGACGCGAATCAATTTTACACTCTTATCAATGTGAATATTGATATATCAATGTGAATATTCACATTGTCAACAGGCCGGGTCGGGCCCGCCCCAAGCCGCCCACGGGCCGTGGGCTAGTTTCGGGCAGCCACGGGGCGCGGGCTAATTTTATACTGTTATCAATGTGAATGTTAACATGTCAATGTGAATATTTGCATTATCAATGGGTCGGGCCGGGCCCGCCCAGGGCAGCCCACGAGCCGCAGGCGGGTTTCGGGCCGGCCACAGGCCGCGGGCTACTTTTACACTCCTATCAATGTAAATGTTAACATGTCAATGTGAATATTCACATTGTCAACGGGCCGAGCCCGCCCCGACCCGGGCCCGGGCTTCGGGCTGCCCACAGGTCATGGGCCAATTTTACACTCTTGTCAATGTTAATGTTAATGTTAATGTTAATGTTAATGTTAATATGTCAATGTGAATATTCATATTGTGAACGGGCCGGCCCCGGGCGACGGGCTGGTTTTGGGCCGCCCACGGGCCGCAGACCAATTTTACACTCCTATCAATGTGAATGTTAACTTGTTAATGTGAATATTCAAATTATCAACGGGCCGGGTCGGGCCTTTTTTTTTGGCTTTTGGGCCGGCCCGACTTGAATTTTTCAGGGCACCCACGAGGATCGACATGAACCGAGCCCCTACACATTGACGATATAAACATTTATATTGACGGTGTGAACATTCACATTAAGGGTATTTTGATAATTATGTCACTCATAGAACTTATTGAAACATAAGAAAATAATGTGAACTAAATGAAACATAAGTAGATAAAAATGGTATTTTGGTCTTCTTATCTCAAATTAGACCTAATGGAATATTCAAAAAGAATATGGGTTAAATGGAATAAAACTGTTAGAAAATGAATTTATCAAAAAAACTCCCAAGAATTTATCATCTGAGAGGTCGCAAGTTTAAATCCATGATGGCCAAACATCTTAAATTTTGAGATCACACGAAGTTTGTCCAGTCACCTCAAGATTAGTTGATGTAGCATAAACTCACCTGGATACTTGCTGGTTTAAAAAAAAAAAAAAAAAAAAAAAAAAAAAAAAAAAAAAAAAAAAACAGAGAGAGAGAGAGAGAAAGGTGAGGGATGGGTCTGCGGCGATGGGGCTGAGGTGTGGGAGGGGCTGCAATGGATTGGGGAATGGGTGGGAGAGGGAACTCGGGGTAGCAACGAGGTGGGGGAGGGGTTGCGATGGGGCTGGAGAAGGGGTACCATGAGATGGGGAAGGGGAGTGGGAGCTGAAACGAGGTTGGAGAGGGAAGGAGGGACACCTAGGATAAGGGAAGAAGGTAATGAGTGTCTGGTCTGGAGTAAGGAAAACGGAAGAGGGAGGACAATGATGAGAAGCCGAAAATGGTGGGGATAGGGAAGGTCTGCGATTTCCCATTACTCTCAGGAATTGGAATTACTCTTGCCAATAAGATTTGTAGAAACATCACCTGGGTATCATTTTCAACTCTGTTCTGTGGGTATATAATTGCAGATTCATCATTTTGCCCTCTCTGTGGATATGACATACATATATTATATGTATCATTGAATTGGGTTTAAATGAAATTATTTGATCGTTTTTGTCTGACTTTTGTTGGCTGGTGGTGTGTGGTGGATGTTTTTGGTTTGCTCAATATGGAGGGTGATCAGTGGTGTTGGTGTAGATGCAGATGCAAAAGAGGGTGTGCAAGGGAGGGTAGGGTAGAGAAGCCGATGCAGAACAGGATGAATAGGCCGGTGTAATGGGAGGGAAGACAGAGACCGGAAAAACATAGGGGTTATTACACCCCAGCTGTGTAGACACACAAAAATATATACATGAAATTTATAATTTTAATTATTAATATATATAAATTTTCGTATTAATTTGCACTTATTTTTCTGCAACTCCATTGTTGTGATATTTTCCCAAAAACATAAGAATAGTGCTATTCAATCTGTTTGGTTTAGCTTTTGGAAAATATTTTTTGTGTTTTTTCATCTTTAGATTTTGTTTGTTTAGAAAGAAACAAATGATAAAAAATGAAAATGATAGAAAGTGAAGTGAAGTGAAAGAAAGAAAAGAGAAATGAAAATTTATTTTCTTGCATGCATTTAAATGGATAAAAAAATGTAAGAAAATGATGGGGAAAAAATATAAGCACTCTATAACACGAAATTGTAGAGAGAAACATGGGCAAAAAGGAAAATAAAATAAATCTTATAAGATTTGTAAGAAAAAATAAATTTTTCTATATATTTTATATGAAATTATTAGTTTAACTAATATGCTAATTTGAATTGTACATTGAACTTTAGTTTTTATTATTTTTTAGGACTCTCTATTTAAACAAACACATAAAAAAATAAAAATAAAAATTTACTTTTTAGATGCAATTAATTTGAATATATTTAGAAAGTAAAATATTTGTGAATAAATCTTTTAAAAACATACTTAATAAATATAAATAAGGAAATATATTTTTAATTTTTGTATTTAGTAAAAAATTTTAGATTTCTTCACAAATATATTACTTTTTAAATACATCTCGATTAAACAAATCTAAAAAAAAATATGAAAAAATTATTTATAAGTTCTATTAGGGAGACTTATACTACATATGGTCCTACTAAAAAATCTATGCTCCCATAAGTCCTGTAGGAAGTTTGTTGACACATTTACCCTCAATATTAGTTGTTAATAGCATAAATAATAGTAAAAACATATATAGAAAATTGAATGTTACCATAGATCATATCTATATAAACGTAACGTAACGTAACACATACATAAACGTAACGTGACACCTATACGTAACGTGACACCTATGGTCTATGGCAACATGCAATTTACCATAGATCATATCTACATAAACGTAACGTAACGTGACACCTACATAAACGTAACGTGACACCTATAATCTATGGCAACATTAAATTTCTTATATAGGAAATTGAATGTTACCATAGATCATATCTACATAAACGTAACATAACGTAACATGATACCTACTCAAACGTAACGTGACACCTATGATCTATGACAACATTCAATTTCCTATATAGGAAATAGGAAATAGAAAATTGAATGCTACCATAGATCATATTTATATGAAACGTAACGTGACACCAACATAAACTAGCAATATTTTCACATTCAATTTAAAAAAATAAAAACTCATTAAGTTTGCGAAACGTAACATGACACGTTACGTTGCGTTACGTTTATGTAAGTGTCACGTTACGTATAGGTGTCAAGTTACGTTACGTTTATGTAAGCATCACGTCACGTTACATTTATGTAGGATCTTGTGGAATACATTCCTATCTAAATAGGACTTCAGACTCTATAAGAAATTACACAGGACTTAGCCTAGCATAAGTATCTGAAAAAAGACTTATAAATAAGTCTCCCAAAAAATATTGATAAAAATATATAAAAAATTCAAAGTTCAAAATTTGAGTCTCAAAATCGAACAAAATAATTCATGCATAAAAATTAGATTCACTTTTTAGATCGAAAATAATGTGGCATTCTATTAAAATATTTAAATTAACTTAATATTTCATATATTGTCTAATCATCTTGTTTATACATCATGGGATTTAGAAAGTCTGCTTACAAAGTGAATTCATAAATCATTTTTCAAAACATAATAGAGTCGTCTAATATACACACCCTAAATCCATATGTAAATTATGATACTTGTGATAATTAAATTTTTTTTGTCATAATTAAAAAATAATAATCTTATAACCAAAAATCACATAAGGTTTAAACAAAGATTTTGTCAGTCATTATCAAAATGATAATCATAATAAGTCATAACAAATATCACAAAGTCATAATTCACACCATAATAGATTATAACTAAATAACGTCACAATAAATTATAACTAAGGAAACAAATATCATAACTGGAGTCATAGAGTTGTTTAGGATGATCTAAATAAGTATAATTTTTAACTTTCTATAAAAAGAATGCAAAAAAATAAATAGATGATATGAGCTAGATAAATACACTTATCCAAATAAGTGCACTTATAACCAATATCATAATATTTGTTTTTTCATCTTTTTATATTATTAGATTGGTTAACCAATATCATTAATAATAACTCATAATTAAAATTATAAAGTGGCAACCATATGATACACCCTATGTGCAGTAGAATTTCTCTCACATTTTCCATAAACCAATCATTTGCATAAAGACAAAAAAAATTAAAGATATATAAAACATTTTTCTTTATATATATATATATATATTCTCCGTGTCTTTTATCTCTTTCTATCCTTTCTTTTGCCCATCCTAAAATATTCTTTGTACACCACCCAAAGTAGGCAATATATACACATAGCACCGAGCGCGAGTGAGATTAGTCCTCGTATTTTTTTGTATAATCGAATCACCGTTATGCGTCTGAAACACTAACAATTTGATGAGTGAACCTAACAAAACCCTGCCCATAGGCTGTGTATCCTCTCTCACAAAATAGACAGATAGTGAGAGAGATTTATTTTTTATATTTTGGTTTAAGTGAGAGAGATTTATGAGTTATGTAATGAGCCAATAATAAAAACATACAATTTGATTCCGATTTTAATTTAGATCGAAACAAGTAATAATGTTAAGAGTAGTTGATGTCACTAGAACAATGGAAAATATCACAATTTTCAATGAAGGCCTTCAAGAAACCCTAGGCTCGCCTTCAAGAAACCCTGGACTCACTTTTGAAAAACGCAGTTCTGTCACCTTCTTATGTAACCCTAGAAAATCCATTTTGTTTCTCTAGAAAGTAGACACAAGTGTCACGACCTTGATTATTGCTTAAATGTTTTGGATTACACTTGGTCACTTGGGTGGTTTGGGCAAATGAGGCCCTCCCCCTTTTATAGGCTTACAAAAAATGTTCTAGACCTAGTATGATAGAGAGTATTCTAGACACTTCCTCCAACTTTATCTTATGGGCTATTTTAGAAGTATTCTAGTTCTACATGAATGAAGAGGATTCTAGATCCTTCCCTCATCCTTTCAAAGAACCTATTCTAGAATAGACAAGAATTATGTACAAGTTTCTAGTCTTATGTACAATTGTCTATAATACTCTAAGGAGTTCTAGAAGCTTCCATGTAGATTATGGTACTATGTACCATATTCTCATATTTTCTCAAGTTTTCCAGGAGCTTCCAGAATATTTCCTTAGCCTCCCTTCCATGAGACTTTCTTTTGGTAGGCAATTATGTTCAAGTAATTTGGCGGGACATGACACAAGGCACACCATAGCTGGTACATATATATATACACACCTATAGATACATATTCGCACACCCATAGCTGTGTATGTACACATATATATATATATATACACATACATATTCAAGACGAGAGAGAGCGCACAAGAAAATGAAGAACAAAGTAAGTTTAAACCTTCACGAGATCTGGTGGTCTCAATGCTGAGTTTAACGACCGTTCACCCATGTGCATAGATCCTTCTTAGAACCGAGAAAACAAAGAAAAACTGTGCAAGGTATGTCAAACCATTGAACAGTGAAATAAAACCAAAATATGAAATCTCCAAATAAGAGAGAATGACTAAAGTTTCCTGAGAAAAACGGATTTCATTAAGAATTTGTACAACTCACTTTGAGAAAAACTCAAGTAGAGACGAGCCACAAACCGTAGGTCGGTATCAAGACTGTGGACTAGAGAGAGAAAAAGCAAGAAAATGACGGAGAAAAGGAAATTTGTATTTGACAAGATGGGATGAGCTGTTCTCAAAGGGGAGAGAACGATTCGCACCTCTCACATGTCGTACGGTCCCCACTACCTCTCCGTTGCCATAATGTGTGCCGTTAGGGAGAAAAAATTATGTGGTGCTCTTCAATATCAAGTGGTGGTACTTCTCACCCTTTATCATATATCATGTTTTTTATTTTTTAAACGCTCAACAAAAATCAGAATCTCACTTTATTTATCAATTAAAATACTTGACAGATGAGTGATTGGGGTATGTGCAGTGCGATTCAGACGGTTTAAGAGTAAAATTATAAATCAAATGGTTGGTTGATGGATTAGCGGATTGACGGATTAAAAAATCTTGTAACTAATTATCATATATTTACGTAATATATAACACTAATTTGAATAATATTTTTTAGATATATAACACAATAATTTTACATAATATGTTTTATATATATAACCATTAATTTGTAATAAATTTCATATCTTAAATCTCTCTCACACTTATTTTTATATTGATATTGCATTAGAGATTAAAATATATATATATATATATTAATTATAGTTGAACGGAACAGTTTTATTGACAAATTATAAATTTTAAAATTTAAATCACACTTAGTAATTAAAATGATACGAATTAATACGAATCGATAAGATTTTAACGAATTAAATAATATTTTACACAGCAAACATGCCACCAAACAACTTGTCGGAGAACGGCTTGTTGCCTGCTGAAAAGTGAGGGTCGCCTCACAAATTAGGTTGGACTACGAGCTATGCTCAGATTGAAGGTAACCATTTGTTGTACTGGTACTGAGTAGTGCGCGCACATTCGCGCACTTGATCGTCATCAACGTGTATTAAATACAGAGCGGTTTGTTATACGCACTTTTTTTTGTTTTTTTGTTTTGGTTATACGTACCTTTGTGTGAAATTTTTTATACAGTAATGTTATTCTTATTATTTTATTAAAAAATTATAAAATATTCTTGAAATACTATATATTCATACTCTTTAATTAATTATTATTCATTATATTTTCTTATATTCCTCAATTACTTAATACAATACTCAGAGCCAATTCTAACTTTTTCGAAACCCAAAGCAAACTTTAAATATGAGACATTTCATATATATTAAAAAAAAGTTTTGATTAAAAGATTATATATTGAATTTTGTTTTAAATTTTTGCATTTAATAGTGCTCTCAAAAAGACTATTAAAATTTATTTAAATATATAACAAAGTTTATAATAATAAAAAAAAAGACTAAAATATAAGTTGGAGGTATGCTAAGTCTTCTATTATTTGTTTTTGCTTTTTTTTTTTCCATGTCCAAAATTATACTCTATAGAAATAGTGACATGTTTGATATAGTTTATCAAAAATTATTAACATCATTATAATGCTAACTTAATCCCCAATCATTACAAATCAAATAATCAATGAGCGGAAACATAAAAAATAATAAAAATATGTAATCGTAATAGATAATATATATAATCAATGATCAAATAAATATTTAATCAAACAAAAACAAGAATTCATCTCTATTACAGAGTTTGTATCTTGAAACCCAACTTTATATTACAAATTTAAGACTTTCCATCATAGTTTAACAAATATAAAAATAAAAAAAAAAATTAATACATAAAAAGTTAAGAAATATGATAATTCTTCAATTAGTTTTTTTTTAAAAATAGAAAAATACTTCTAATTCTTGTTGCTGACAAAAAACAACGGGAAAATTATTTATAAGTCCTATTAGGGAGGCTTATGTAATATAAAGGCCTGTGCAATTTCTTATAGAATTTGAAGTTCTATTTAAATTAAAAAGTATTCCGCAAGGTCCTATAAATTGTGTTTAAATGGTATTATTGTACTATTATACCCTTTATATATGTTTCCATGTTATAAGTTATTAACCGTATTATTTATTGGAGACTTCTAGGAAACTTTATTGTGTAGGCTTCGTCTAGTGTCGTGATCTGCGTCATGATCACGGAGGCTGGTAGGTTTTGAAAATGTTACTAGTTTGCATGGTTTTGTTGTTTGATCTTGCCGATCTAAACTCAAATTGTTAGAGGGAAGGAGATAGAGTTGTCTGCTTCTTCAATTGGTAAGTGTTGCTTTGTGTTTGCCGATTGTTTAGTTTTCAATGTCATCATATATGATATGGATTCAATCTGGTATAGCCATCTATTGGCACACTTTCATTAGCCTCCATTGAAGTTACATTTAGGTTGTAATGGTAATCATGCAACAACTTATGTGGTAACGTTATCGTATTGTAATGTTTACATCCATGTCACTTTACATTTCGTAAAAGTACATTACGTTCGCTTATTAAGTTTTATTTGAATGTGAGAATCTTACTGGGTTGTGCGAAATGGTACAGCCATACATTCGCACAATTCTGTTAGCCTCGAAGGACGTTACGTTTAGGTTGTAATATTAAACCACACTTGCGATGTTGTCATTTTTGGTCTGTGTTACGTTCATTTGTATTTAGTTTGTATTGTGCAATTGTTGTACTTATTGAAAACATACGTGTCACATTACGTTTCACAAACTTATTGGGTTTCTATTTTTTCCATTTCAATGTCACAATGTTGCTTGTTCATGAAAAGTATTGGAATGTATGTGAATGTAACTCACATACACATGGATATGATCGTAGTTTTTGTATTATTTATTTTGTGTTGTCCCATTGTTGTATTTACTGTAGACATATGTGTCATATTACGTTTTGCAAACTTATTGGGATTCTATTTTTTCCAATTGAATGTGACAATGTTGTTGGTTCATGAAAAGTATTGGAATGTATTTTAATGTTACTCTTACTTTTCATTATATATTATTCAATTTGGGTTTTTATTGTTTAACTGTAAAATTTCTTATGATTGATTGTGATTGAATATGGGTTGAACCACGTTGTACGATGTCGACTGTAGTGACCCTCATCCTCGTCTTAGTCATGTTCATGTGCATCTGCATGTTTTGTTTTGTTAAGCTTGCACTTGTGGTTTTGACTTGTTTTGCCCAAAGTAAGGTTTCCATCTTGTTTTGTACCTATGTGTTTTGGCTTGAGTATTGTTTGTACGTTTTGTCCCTTGCTTGGTGTGTGTAGCCGAGGTCATCTTAAGCCTAGGTCACGCCTTTGGACCTTTTACACCTAGGACCATCTTGGAACCAGTTTGGTTGACCTCCACCTTCGCCCTGGCATATTGGCCGAGATGTCATCATCTAGGCCAAGGTGTGCATCATCTAGGCCGAGATGTGTATCATCTAGGCCGAGATGTTATCATCTAGACATCCTAAATCTTTGATCCCTGCACCTGGTGATCTTGTTCCTGGACTGGTATGACCTAGACTGAGGTGTGGCACATCTAGGCCGAGGTGTGGCACAGTTAGGCCAAGTGCTAACCTTCCTAGCCGAGATCATTGAGACCTTACTTGCCGAAGCCTTGTCCTAATCCGAGGTCCTTACCTGCTGGAGTGCCCATGTCACCTTACTTGTTGAACACCCTTTGCCATGCTCTTGTCTTGTCATTCAGTCACCTTTTTTAGGAAACCCAATCCGGTAGTGCCACGTGCCCCAACAGAGGGTTAAGTCAGCCGGCAGTGGGAGAAAACATATCATTGTGTGTCATATTTTGCATGGTAGAGAGAGAAACTCTAGGAAGAAGAAGTTCTTAGAGTGAGAATAGATTTCCAAGCTTGATCCTTAGAGTTTGAACCGTTGGATTCGTGTTTGAGGTTAGATTCTTGTTTTGCTCTTGTTATTCTTTATGTTCATCTAACTACATTGTATGATCTAGCATGATTCATGAGCCATGCATTGCTTTGAAATTCGGTTTTAGGAAGAAAAAATGATGTTCTTGTGTTCTTGAAAGAAAACCATGTTTTGATCCGAAAGTTTGTATCAAGATCCATGTTTTGTGTTTGTTTTCATAAGATTTTCAAGTATGGGTGCTCAGGTCCATGTTTTTGAACTCATCTCATGAAATCTCAGATTTTGAATAAAGAAGTTATGATTTTAGCATTCATGTTCTTCATGTTCTTGTCCCTCATGTTCTTCAAAGGGAAACCCAGATTTTTCCGACTTCATTTCCTCGAACGTGGCCGTTGGGACCATACCTCAGCCAAGGGGTGTGGGACCTCGGCCAAGACCTGGTTGGTACCCAGCATGTTTTCCTCGAGATGAAAAATAGCGTTTTAACTCCCAGCATGTTTGCCTTGACTTGACCTGGTTTTGAAAGAAATGCCGAGATCATTTCCTATCATGCAAAGCTTGTTCTAAGGGTGCATTTCATATCCATCTTTGAGCATCTCTTCTTGTCTTCTTGAAATGCATTCAATGGAATTTATTATGTGCTTATAGGTCTTGGATCCTTGCCTTAATCCCTACACCCAAAGAGCTATGTGAGTGGTATTTTTAATAAAGTTATGTTATAAAGTTTTGATAAAGCTTTGTTTCGTTTTGAAAAAATATTTGATCAAGCATGAATGATTATCCCTAGTTTTGTATCTAGTATCATATTTGTTTTGACGACATTCTGGGAAGTCCTTAGTGCCAGGGGACTATAATGCAACTGCACCCTTGTTTTGAAAGTCCTTAGTGCCAGGGGACTATAATGCGACTGCACCCTTGTTTTGCCACTGACGGTTTTCCGCGTGGGTTTGTTTGTTCGGAATGTCATCCCTTGTACTATATTGATGCTAGTAAGCATCCCTTGAAGCTTTGAAAGTATAACACCCTCAAAATAATAACATTAAACCCATCAATTAAAAGATTCATTGACATATGAAATAACCACTTTCTTCCATTTATCAGAGTTCCATTACAAAAGTATTACATGTTAACAACAAAAGCAAATGCCCTATGGGCTTACAGCTTTCCAAGTTAACACTTGGTTGCAACAAAAGAGTACTAACTCATTTACACATTAAGCCCTTGGCTTGAATTTACATGTAATACATCAAAAAGTAAAACGACAAAAGTATGTCCGCCTCTAGCCTCCCAAGCTATGTCCTTGGAGGTGGCATGCTACCTGTACCTGAAATTGATATTCCCATATAGGGTGAGCCACAGCCCAGTAGAAATACACTAAACCAAATATGAACAATGACTAAAAGATTAGCAGTTGATAGATGGTCAACACTGGTGCCTTCCCTTATCACATATTACATTTTCATGATATACAAGTTCATATTACAACTCATTTTCCAATTCCTTTTCAATTCTCAAATTACATCCATGGCTCAGAACCTGGCCAAACAACTCATATGAGACAATAACTCATATCAAACACTTCCCATTTCATATTAGATAAGCATACTAGCTATATCACACAACAACAGATAAGCATACAAGCTATATCATCATTTCCACAGATATGCATATGAGCACTATCACACTTCCAATGACAAGCATATGAGCTCTGTCAACACATTAATAGATAAGCATATGAGCTCTATCTATGGAGTCCATCCCCTATCTCCTCCCAACACATCCGGTTTAGAGGTCCATCCCCTATCTTCCCCTAAACCGTGGAGTACATCCCCTATCTCCTCCAACACAACACAATGCATATAAACAACAATTATATACATCATCACACAATACATAAATTGAATGCATTCTTTCAATCGTCAATCTCGATGACACATTCCAGTGATTAGTTACAGTTTGCCTAATTATCATGCATTGTCTACAACAATCACGACTATCCTCCACCGATAGCCCAAAGCAGTTATTTCTATACAGAAAATAAATGCAACAATGGATATATAATCGACATTCCAACTAGGTGAGTGATAAATAATCCAACTACACCCCTTTTATCCCATGACTTCCCAAATCAATTCTTCATATCTCATAATTAATTATGCAAATTAATTAACCAATGTAATTAGGGCATTTTCCATAATTCACATTACAACCCTTAGGTTCCATTTTCATTAATGCCTCAACATTAATTCCACTTTCTCATGCCAAACATGCATCTAGGTTTTATATAAATAAAAACCCCAACATTTTATAAAATTACATAAGTGCCCCAAACTTTTACCAAACTACCAAACCAACCCCAACATCTCAAAATACCAAAATTTAAAGACAAGGTTCATAGAAAGGAGTAGGTTATCCCTACCTCAAAGTTTGAGCTCCAATGGAGATGAAGACTAAAACCAAAATGCTCCAAATTCCGAAATTTTCAGATTAAAATGACGCCCTCGACGATCAACACAACTTTTACAAAGGCCGAAGAGAAAGAAGACACTCTAACTAGATCAAACCCTAGAGAGAAGGGAGTATCTAGAGAGAGAGGCTCTCAAAAATGGTTTTTAGAAAAAGTAGGAGAGAGAAAGAAAAGCAAAAAGTGATTTGAAATCACCCAGCGGATAACTCATATACGTATGGTCCGCTCGAGCGGAGAACACGACACTCGAGCGCCAAGAACAAAACTCTGGACACGCTCGAGCGCAATAAGGCCCGCTCGTGCGCCAAGACACAAGAATAAAGCACTTCCGCTCGAGCGTCAAAACCAGCCCGCTCGAGCGCAGATTTCCACCTCCCAGAACTATACTCTGGAAGTACTACCCGCTCGAGCGCCCAACGACCCGCTCGAGCGCCACCGCTCGAGCGTAAACAAATCCGCTCGAGCGTAAAAATCAAGTCTGCAGAAGTTTTGCAGACACCTGAAAATACTGGAGGCGTGCAAAACCCGCTCGAGCGCCAGAACACCCGCTCGAGCGCTAGACTAGAGACCAAACTCCGCTCGAGCGCAAAATTACCCGCTCGAGCGTAACACCAAAAACCTGGGCAACAAGGATAAAGACCAAGGCTTAACCCACCTGTAACAACTCTCCCCAGAACATCCCAAAACTCAATAAAGTGGAATTTAAGGACGACAACAAGACAGATACCATTACCAACTTCACGGAACCGAGTCCGGAATACAACAGAACAATAAGAGGGAAAACCGGGATCGCTATAGAAAGACTTGATAGATGAACTTGGTTCATCCCTTGATTTGTACAAGTTATTACATGTATTGTTTTGTAAAGATCTTGGATATCATTCATTCAAACCTTTATTACTAACATCATTCACTGAGTATCCATGTAAGACCCATATTCTGTATTATGTTAATTGGTCCTTAATGTGAGTAGGATTATGTGTCTAATATGATTTTGTGTGCCATTATGTTAAAATATGTGGTTTTGAATTTCTATCTGTTCACCGTAGGAATATCTTTTTAATTATCTACTTTGGAAATTAAATTGAAGGCCTTATCGGCCACAGAACCCAAAATTGACTGCGCCATTGTGATTGGCATAATTTTTAAAGCCTACTGTGAAATTTGATTGAAAATTAATTCGGATCAGATTAAATTGATTAAATTAATGGATTAAGTGCCCAAATACCTTATATTAAAATATTGTGCTTGAGTGGGGTTGTATAAGGGGCCATGATATGTTCAATTCCCTCTTTTATTTTATCTTTGGCTGAAATCAACTCTCTAGAGAGAGAGAGACCCAAAATTAGAGAGGGAGATGGAAGATAATTCAAGTTTGATCTTGAAGCTTGATAATCTTGAAGGCATACTCAAGAACTTGCTATTGATTGGAAAAATTGAGCCCCTAGACAGGTAATTGATCTTGAATTCATAAGTTTGAATTTGTAATTTTGTAAGTTCAAGGTTTATTTGTGATCAAGGGCATAATTTGAGTTGAATTTATTGAATTGGGAGTTTATATGAGCATTCATGTGCATGATTGCTATAGTTTTGCATATTCTTGCATGAGCCATGTTGAACAAGAGAAATTGGGCATCAAATCTCACATGCATGCATGGTTTTCATAAGTTCCATGATCATAAGCCTTATTTGTACCATTTGAACTCGAATTGAAAGCCAAAACTTACATGCATGTTTGATTCTCGAAGAAATGAAGCTTATGTGAAGTTTGAAGACATGAGTTTTGTTCATACTAAAGAAATGAGAGTTGTTTGAGAATTAGATGTTGACTTTGAACAGTTTGATGTAATATCCTTACACTCTCATACAATATAATGTGTTTATATGTTTTTGGGACTGAAATCATGCATTTGGAACCCTTGAACATCAAATTGAAGCTCAAGAACACTGCTGGAAAACCCAGAAAATTTGATGTCCGCTCAAGCGGGAGAACCGCCGCTCGAGCGTGGAATTCGTGCTCCCTGCATATTTTTGCAGACCTAGTGTCCGCTCGAGCGGGGAAGTTGATGCTTAAGCGTGAATTTGATGCGACCAGAACTTTTGCAGACTTCATGGGTCCACGCTCGAGCGGGGACCCTGTTTCTTGAAATTTTGAAAATGCATTCTATGTTCTGTTTTCCGTTCCCTTTCACTTCTAAGTACTCTTAGGCATACATTGAGCATTATAAATGAGTTAGAAGAATAAGAATTAAGCCTAAAGAGGAATATGTGAATTAAGAACGGATTGAATCGGTTGTGACCCATATGTGTTATGTGATGTGTAGGGTCAAGCTCCAAGGCAAATCAATCAGCCGATCGCTGTGAGTAATATCTGAAATACGTTGTTATCCAATTGCTTACTTTTATGTAAGTTTTGTAAAGTTCATTAATTTGAATGGTGGACAGAGTTTGATATGAAAGTTTGAAAAGGACTAAAGGCCAGTTTGATATGGAAGTTTGAATAGGCCAAAAGGCCAGTTTGATATGAAAGTTTGAAAAGGCCTAAAGGCCAGTTTGATATGAAAGTTTGAAAAGGCCCGAGGCCAGTTTGACGTGCATGAATGGGCCAGAGGCCAGTTTGACGTGCATGAATGGCCAGAGGCCAGTTTGACATAAATGAAAGTTTAATAGGCGAAAAGCCAGTTTGACAAATGGAAGATAAATGGGCCAAAGGCCAGTATATTTGGAACCACAGTCACTTGACTTAAATTGTGTATATATATATATGTTAAATAGAAATATGAATTGGGCCCAAGGCCGTTTGAAGCATGTTGTTCTACATACCGTTTGTATAACTCTTTTATTTAATATTATTCACTGGGCTATCACTCACGCTCATTTATGTGTTTGTAGGTGAGCCAAGAGAAGTCCAAACCCAGCCCCAGTGAAGTCTATATGGAACAACTAAGGTTTTGAAGAGTCAGCCCTTGCATCTCATGCACGAGACACGTCTTCACCCTTCTGCCATTCTATGTTATTTTGTCATATTGGCGAGGACTTTGGTGTACGTCTGTATATAGCTTTGTTTTGGCTGACTTAGATTTGAAGGATCATGTCTATATAGAACTTTATGTTACTATACTTTCTGTTGTGAGTTATTAACATATGTATGTATGGAATGTTATGATGTGCATATAAGCACGGCTCTATGGACAAAATTTTAAAATTGCTTCCGTTTGGCCCCCGTTAACTCTGTTAAAATACGTCTGGTTTGGTTTGAGGCCGTAGGTAATCTCATGATTACTGGCCGGTTATGTCCTTAACCCACGGGGGCGGGTTCGGGTCATGACAATCCAAGCTCACCCTCTCCTTATATATATGTAGGTAACGAGCAAGAAGGCGATGACGCCTAGATGATTAACTGCAAGTTGTTTTGGATTCATACTTTTGCTAGCATCTTGAAGATTATGCTTCTTGACTTGGTTGTTGCAGTTCATTTTGTATATGTCGGCTTGAGAAGCCTTTTAATCAAGATGTAATATGTATTTATTTTATTTGTATTCAAGTTGTAAAACCACGTTATGTATGACATTTCATTTGATCTATGCACAGCTCTTGTGGACTAATTAGATCCAAATATATTGCTTCCGTACATGTAAGCCCCATATGTATACTCTGATTTTGTGTGACTTCGTAAGTTGGCCTTCGGTAATCTCAGATTACTGGCCATCATGGCACCATTCTACTAGGGGCGGAATGGGGTCGTGACATCGACGTTACTGCGCTCACATTTGATTACATATCACATATCTTCCATGCCTTGTTTTTTTGATTTTTTGCAGAATGTAGTGACACGGTTAATGTTTTATTTATTTTGTTGCGCAGGATATGGACATCATGCTATTTTGCACCTTCGGTTCATCCATTGTTGCTGTCAGGGGTATTAATGGATTGACATTCAAACAATTGGTTGAAAATTCATGTGACAAGTGGATGGATGTGATACCATCATCGATTTCCATATCTTACAAACTACCGTGTCGCGAGAACCAATTCATGATGAGTAATGATATGGACATGGAAAACATGTTTTCCATTGGAAGGTCCTTTGGCGTTACCCATATTAACGTTGCGATTGACTTGCAAAATGAGGTGGCTGATTTGATTTGAGGTAATCAATACGATGGGACTATCTCCGCAAGTCAAATGGATCCTAACATTGAACAATTATCGAGTCCCGAAACTAACGTAGATTTGTTGCCCAATTATTGTTGGCACAGTGAGAAAACGTTGATGACAGTTGATTGGTCACATGGCATTAGTCACATAGGCCAATGTTTTAAAGGGGGTGTTACTACATTCCGTTTGGTTCTGTCCAAGTATGCTATTGAGTGTGGATTTGACTTCAAATTCATGAAAAATGATTCAGTGCGGGTCACGGCTGTGTGCACGTTGCGAGAGCAAAAAGGGCGTACATGGTTGATACATGGAAGGGTTCAAACATGCAATGGATACTTTTACTTGAAGAGATTGAACAACTTGCGTAATTGTGGTGTTGTTCGCACTGGGAAGAATAGTAGGCTCAACTCTAAATTGGTTTGCAATGTTATTGGTGATCAGTTACGTGATAAGCCGCTTACATGTCCCACTGATGTCGTGTTTGACCTAAAAAAGGAGTACGGACTGAATGTTAGTTACCACATAGCCTAGTTAGGTGTGGAGAAGGCAAGAGGCGAAGTGTATGGTGACTATCATGTTTCATTCGATCAACTTAGGTGGTACGCGGATACGGTTATGCAATACAACCCTGGGAGTTATGTCAACTTGGATTTCGAGTACTCAACCAACCGATTAAGCGATTCTTCATATCATTCAAATCTTGCATTAACGGATTCAACCATGTCTGTCCATTATTGTTTCTTAATGGCACTTTTTTGAAAAGGAGATTTAAAGGCAATTTGCTTGCAGCGACAGGAAGGATGGCAACAAAGGTACGTGCCTTATGATGATTACTTCAAAATTCCATATAGTAACGCATCACATTGCGACTAAACATTTTTTATTAGTCCACTATAGCAGTAAGGGATCCCTAATGGCAAGATTATTTCCAATTTAATGTTATTTTCATATCATTGTCTATGGTGCGATTTGAATTGTGAACAATTGTTAATGTGAACGTAAACTTTGTTTAAAATATTACACATCTAACGTAAAACTTGTCAAATCTATCAGGTTTATTCCCATTAGCTTTTGCTATTGTTGACTCCGAAACGACTGCAAATTGGACTTGGTTTTTACAACACCTGACAAACGTTGTCAATAGTGCTCGCACATTAACTTTCGTATCTGATTGTAATGCTGGGTTGCTCGAATCCTTGCCTACTGTATTCCCATTTGCATACCATGCGTATTGCTTACAACATCTCCAAGCAAATTTGAGGGACAAATTACGATGGGTTGACAACCGTGTCCGTTTTGGTTTAATGGCCAAGTTGCGTAAATGTGCATTTGCTACAACCGAGGCTTCGTTTCAGCACCATTTGACGAAGCTAAAAGGATTAGGACAATCTGGAATAAATAATTTCTTGGAAGATATGCCACCAAACCATTAGGCCAACCCGTATTTCAAGTTTGTACGATACTTACATGTGATAACATTGAAAGTACCCAATATGTGATAATATTTTCATTATGTTTTCAAAAAGTAAACAGGGGCAAATGGTATGGGGAGATGACCTTAAACACTGCAGAATCGTTTAATAAATGGATACTTGATGCCCGTAATTACACAATCACTAAGTTGGTTGATACAATCAGAAATCAAATAATGACCATAAGGGCTGAGCGTAAATTATTGGCTACTAATTGGAATGGGTTACTTTGTCCAAAAATGGAAAGCCGTGTTAGGGAAACATGCTCCAATGGTTGCACATGGATTGTTAACTAGGAAAATAAAAACATATACGAGGTCCATTCATTTCCAACGGTGTTGGTAGACATTGGCAAGCGTTCATGTTCATGTTTCCAGTGGCAATTGAATGAATTCCCATGTGCACATGCGGTAGTTGTAATACAGAATAGTGGAAAAGATTTTAGTACATGTGTTGAACAATTTTTCACCGTCAATTAGTATAAAATAGCTTATTTCGGATACATTCAGCCAATATCAACAGTTGGCAAACCCTCCTTCTCAGAAGATGACTTCATCATATATCCACTGGCAGTTAAACGTCCTCTAGGGCGACCGAAGAAGAATCAGATACCATCTCAGGAAGAGAAACTAAGTCAGATCAGGTGCGGTCGATGTGGCCGCATGGGCAGCCATAACCGAAAGACATGTAAAGAACCAATTTAGTAATAGACACTTAGTGAGCAAGTTTTATAATCACTTTTGAATAGCAACATTGTATTATCGTAGTACAATGTAGCGAAACAAAATGATGACAAATTTTAATAAGTGAACACATTATTTATAAGTGATTATTCAGCTAGTTTTTTCCTTCACATTGCTTTCATTTATATGTTAGGTTTACATGTTTATTTATTTGTTCATGCAACTATATGTTTCAAACCAACAAAACACGTTTGCGTAGTGCGTTGTACGCTGGCCTTGTATGTGAGAATCCATAGTTTTTGAAGCCAGGTCACGTTGGTGTTATTCTGTCAGTGCGACACAGGTTATCCTACAACCAGTTCATCAATCTTAAATTATAGCATATTCTTGACAGATTAAATTGACAAAGCACACCCCCAACGTTAATGTGCCAGCATACATACTAAGTGAATGACAATTTCAAAATGTGAGGCATCTACAGACAACATGACATTTGGTAAATGCAAACTGAACCACATCTATCTAACAAAACCCACCACCCTTAACATCCTGTGACAAGTAGTAAACACTCCAATACATTCACCTTCATAATCTTTACAGTATACATAGGAAGTCAAATTTTGTTACAACAATCCACCATCGACACATAACGTGAATGTCCAAAGCAACAATTTCAGCAACGTAGACAACAAACGGCATATTATCAATCCTTAATCTTTTTAGTTACATTTTCCAACTCCCTAAGACAAGTACCAAACACTGTCATACATTCACAATCACAATCTGGGTATTAGAGATGGACAACCAAGATCCGTTCTCACGTTCACATTCACCTTCACAGTAACATTTGCATTCACATTTACACAACCACATTCACATTTGCATTTTCCAACCCTCTAAGACAAGTACCAAACATTGTTATACATTCACAATCACAATCTAGCTATTAGAGATAGACAACCAAGATCATTTCTGACATTCACATTCACAATCACATTAACATTTACATTCACATTTACACAACCACATTCACATTTAGTCACCCAACATTCCTACTGACATTAACTTCTTACTGACATTACTGAATGATACATAAAGCCATATTACCAAAAATAAGTGCATGCAAAAAATAATGAATGAACCATTGTGACATATTCCCAAAACAAAATGTACGAATCCTCAATCCATATTGACAATGCAACCAAAAACATCGAGAACATCCAAAATTTGTTTAACGTCAAACGTACTATACCATTCAAAAACTAATTAATTGTGAATTTATACCAAAAAAAACAATGATGCACCCATCTACCACCATTGGAAGATTGTTCCAATTGTCAATTCGCAACAACAAATGACCTTTTTCTGTCATTCACAAATGACTTCACCATACTGGCTTGCATCATTTTGCAGCTCTCCCCTCCCATTGACTTGTCCACATCTAGGTGACGCCCAAGTTGCTTCATAATGAAGCATACTAAAATTCCACAATCAGCCCTATTAGAAATATTTAAGACATTAGTAACAATGTCAAAACAGACCGCGTGCAATGTATGGAAACATGAATGACATACGTTGTAAACAAACGTAACCCACACTTATGAGTCTACTTTTTGTTGCGGACAATAATCAACCACTAAAAATTCCTTCACCAAATCATGCGTTTCAACTGTGCCAACCTTCAGTCTCCGCTTTATGTAATCCTCAAAGTATCCCTTCTACGTTATTGTCAAATTTATATTACCAAGTAATTAGTTTTGTTGTCCAAAATAAAATACAAAGACCACTACAATTAACTAATTCACGTTTACTAACTAGCAACCACGCTTCCCAGTAATGTTTGTCTTCCCTCCCACTTCTTGGTTTTATTGAGTTGTAATGCATCCAAAACCCCTCCTCAGTGTCATAAACCATTAGTGTCCAATGGTTATCTAAGTGGATTGGGAATTGAATATATCTAGCTCTAAGGGCATGAGGGGCATGCACGGCCAAGTACCTGTCACGTACATCTTCGCCCACATCTCTAATCGTAGGCTACACACATTTATTTTTGTGTTCATTAGCACAAACACAAAATGACTAAAAACAATTTATCAAACTCCACGTCTTACCAAACATAACGTGCTGAAAATGTATGATTTTTCCTCACCCATGGATGCAGGTGCCTTGATCTGCTGCTTGTACATTAGCATTTCCACATATGCATCAATTACCTACGTGCACAAATAAATCATCTATGATTTTGCTTCCCTCGGTATACATTTACGTAAATGGCGTACGCATGTTAAGAAGCTTCAGAAGTTTGAAGAATAATTAGGGATACCATACTTACATTACCTCATAACGTCAGCCCCTTAACGATTGTCCGTATGTCTTTGAAAGACACAGAATTGGAACCATTCTGCCCAGTCCAGACTTACACACTAACAATTAAACAAGACATTTGTTGAACACTAAATTCATGTACAAATGCAAAACGGTAATAGTAAGTTTGGAAACCTACCTGTCCCCCCCCCCCTTTCTCGTACACTTCTTTAAGCTTGTCTTTCTCTTGTGTTGATAACAACTTCTAGATCGGCAAATGATTAGTCAAATCGAACCAAGAAAATGTCCTCTCTAGCTCTGCAAGGTCATCAACCTCTATGATCTCATCGTGCATGTATGTTTATCGGCACACTCACCCACATTGACCACACCACTATCAGATGGTTTCATCAACCTCTCCAAAACCAATGGGTATTCATACTCTGGCAATTTGTGCTCTTTCCTATTTTTATTTTTAATGTTTCTCACAAGCGAGTTCTGCAACACAGTTGTTGTTCCAATATTTTGACTTATCCCAGGCATTATATCCGCATCACACGCCACATGCCCAATGTCGTGGGTCGAGGTCACATGAGTATCTACCCCTCATAACTCTGTCTTCTCATTCACATCAAATGGAGACGACGTTGACAATGGCATAATGTTAAGTATGTTTGCCTCACAATGGTACATGTTCTGATTACTTTGCTTCATCTCCTATACACCAGTAGCTGCTTGGGTGCATGCACTGTATACTCCTCCAACTAATCCACAAGCTTTGCGTTTTTGTCATTAAGCTCATCCACTAGTTGTTTCATCCTTTCAATCTCACATTCCTTCTGGTTATTGGTCAGTGTGATTTCATGTGCTAACTTCCTAAATTTTTCTTCGTATGATGCCTTCATTGTTGACAATTGTGTCTCTAAAGCAAATATGACATCAGATTTACAGCGGAGTTCTATCTCGAGCACACTAATTTTAACCAATGCTTTCTGGTATTCTTTAGTCGTAGACACACACTAACCACAATGACCAAAACTATCAGCACCACCTCTGTTGACATCTCTTTCATGTTGTACATTTTGCTTTACATTGTCCAGTCCATGGACACGAATACCATCAATTGAACCCAAAATGCTGCCATCTACAATTGTCCCAATAGTCGAGCCCATGTTCCCACCAACCCCACTGCGATACAAACATTCGGCATTTGCTCTAATTTCCTTAACGTCTTTCGCCTTCGTGATGGTCCGTTCAGAATGACTCATGTGCAACTCTCCTGCCATAACCTGCAAAGAAAATAAAAAATAAAAATCACAAATAGAAATTGCCACATCTCATATTTACGCTAACAATACACAAATTCATACTTCAACATCATGCTGCTGATCGATGTCCACTGCTCTTATCTTTGTGACCAACTTGCTGATATTCCATTTCATAAACCTTGGAAATCCATCTCCACAATCATCTTTTATCAAGTCGGTATGCTCACATATCCAAAATTGTGTAACCATGGGTTAAAAACATAAGTTGTCAAATTTATTCGAAACAAATACACGTACCAAAGCTACCAAACAAAGTCAAAATTATAATGGGGGAAAAACAAAAAACCAGAGCACTTATAAGCAAGGCACACATCCAGTAACTTTCTCAGGCTTAGAGTAAAATCTCTTAATTGACTCCATCAAAGTTGCGCAGATTGCTCCAGCCCAATCATATGCTTTTATGTTCTCTAGATCCTCAACAACCCGGACAAACCCCCATCCCATGGTCTCGCCCGAAGTGGCAAAGAATAACTTTCCACATAAGTACAAACACAGTAACTTTGCAACATCCTGGTGGTCCTGACTAGTGTTCCCGATTAATGCATCCATTAACAGTTCCTTAATGGTCTTCAAGTTTATGTGTGCTATGTTGGGACACCTTCGTTGGATGAAGTCAGTCGGAAGTGTTGGCCCATGTGACACATCTAAACTCTTCTTGCCACCATGGATTCCAAATATTAGTTGCATATCGATGCTCTTCAACTCAATGTGTTTACCACCAATCATGAAAGCAGACTTCTCTGGAACAAATGTTTGAATAATCCTCATTACAATGTCATCGCATTTTTGGAATTCATGTTGATTTAGATCATTTTTTCACATTGCATCAAACAAAAACCAAAGCGGTGTTTTTTGAAGATGATGTAAATGCTCATCTTTTAGTTTTGATGCTGCCACAAGCTTCACAATTCCAGCGATGTTGTAACGGTAACAGAATCTTGGTTGTTTGGTCAGTGGTTGTTGAGGTTCATATTTGACCTTCTTTCCTTTTCGAACACTGTTTTGCCCTACTGCATTCACATTCTGTGACGAAGTTAGACACCGTCCTCTTTTGCCAGATGTAGTCCCTTCACAGATATTTACTTTCGCCTTGGACCCCTTTTGTGGTGTACCTTTAATTGTACCTCTTGAAAAACATGCCAAAAACATTTCACATTTTGTATACAAACAAGTGGCCAGTAATAACTAATGTGAATATGTAAATTAATAGCAATATGTGACAATATAAGTTAATATGTTCCTCGTGAATATTAAAATGTAGTACGATAACGTGTGGTTGTACATGTATTCAATTCAAACTCATTCACATACCCACACCCTACATTGACATTCTAATTGGATGACAATACAACATTTCAAGACCCTAACATTCACTACGTATGCCTTAAGAACTATTTTTACTTCATTCAATAAACGTCAAAATTAATTACAACATTTTCACATGCCATTACGCTTCAGTCGTGTTAGATTAACATGCCTTTTCTGAGTAAACACTATTTAATTCACATCATTCTTTAGTATGAATATACTTATAAATCATGTAAACATAATCCAAATGACACAATAGCATTGTGATTCAAAGCAACACAACACTGTTGGTTCATTACAAAAAATTAAAAAATGACAAACATGGGTTTATGGAGGTTAACGCCTTCAGCCCAAAACACAACATCTAGCATAATGTGGCGCATGCCATTTTATCAACTAATGTCACAATAAAAGCCATAATAGTGAAATAAGTCAATTTCTGTGTAACACACCCCGAACACGAACGTGACAACATTTAAAGGACATGTGCTTGTGCCACTTTGTGCATATGTCGTTGTGTGAGACAATACAACATATTCAAATTCAAACACGAACCAAATCTACCCAACACAAACCACAACCCGTAGGTGTATTATTCAACCCGCATAACACAAATTTATGATGATATGGAAATTACTCCATCAAATATTTCATACCTTAACACATAACTATACACCCGTTCACAAAAACGTCAGTAGAGTATGCAACGTGAACGTCAATAATGGGAGACATGCCAATTCACTTAATAATATCAAAATGTAAACAAGACTGACCTACGTGAATATTGATGTACAGCAAACTACAAACACGAACACGAACGTGATAACTTAAAATGTGCAAGGGAAACCATAACCACATCCCGAGGTCATGTTACGCGTATTATTCGACTAACTGTGACAATTAACTAGTGTTGTCCTAAATATTCACTTGCACATTCACAGTTCAAACATGTAATATTCTCCCCCTGAATTCCAATTGACATTATAATGAAAATTACCTTCACACAATTCACAAATTAAGAAGTAATTATGCACCCACATACACGGACATGCTTTTGTAGATACCCCATTTTTGACCATCCTCAAGACTTGGACATCACCGTTTGAACACTCGGCGATCATCTATGTTCGTGTTCGTTTTGAGTTCTCAGAGGTCTCGGCTACGCGCCTTACCTTAGGATCTCTCGACTTGCTTGTTTTGTGTTTGGTTTTGCACCAAACACTTGTTGTTTTGCTTCTGAGGGCAGAGAATGGCTTGTTGGTCATCCCCACACCTCACCGGCCATGGCTTGAGGCCACCGACCCTGTTTTGTTGCTACCGGCCATTGGTGATGGCCGGTCGGCACTCTTTATGGTCGGCCGACCATTGTTTTGGTCAATCTGTCATTTTTAGCTGGCCGACCACTGTTCATCTGCTTTTGGCAGATATTTTATGCTAGCTGTGATAGCTGGCATCCACAATGCCGCCCCTCCATACACGTGTATGGAGGGATTTCCCTCTTGCTTAGCTTGTTTTGTAAGCTTTGCAAGATAGGAATTCCTATAAAGGGATGGCTTCTCCTCCCTCCTGGAGGGTTCCAAAAAGTTCTAGAGGTCTGATATTAGGGTTAGAGAAGTCCTATATCTATCTATCTCTATATCTCCCTCTCCTTTTGATTTGTGTGTGTTAAAGGTGTTTTGTTCTTAGTTTTGCACTAAGACACATGGTATTACATGATACCTTGGTTGCTGAGGTGCCAAAGGGTTGCTCTTGGAGTTTTTGAGCTGGTTTTGACCTAAAGAGGCTGCTGGAGTGGTCTTCTTGAAGAAGGTCTTCAAAGGTAAGAACCTTACCCCTTTATTCCCCATTTTTGGACAAGCTTTTGACCTATCTTGCATCTATTTTTGAGCTTAGTGCATAACTAATAAAAGTTCTAATTTTGTGTGTTTTAGAACTTTTTTTAAGGTTTCTTTGAGGTTTGGGGTTGTTTCCCCCCTCCAAGGCCTTGTTAGGCTTTGTTTAAGGCCATACCTTTTGGCCCTCGCTTTGAGCTTTGCATGACCTCTCTACCATTGAAATCCAAAGGATTTTCAGTGGTGGAGAGGTGGTTTTGAGGTCCTAAACAGGAGAGGGTCATCCCCTCTCCATGTTGCCTTTGATACTTGCACAAATGGCTTGTGTTGTAGCTTGTATGCCTAGTTTGCTTTAGCTTCATTTCAGCCGGTATTTGTGCTTATTTTGTCATGATATAGCACTTTTTTAAGTTGGTTTAGACATACCATGCATGCTTTGCATACTTGTCTTGTAATGCCATGAAATTGCCTTAACATGCATCATGATGTACCATGACTTTCTAGCATGATTTTGGCTTAGCTTTGTGAAGCTTTTATGCATGTTTTGGTATGCTTAAGGTCTTATTTTGGTTGTTTGGGTCATCCATGACTTTCTTTGTATAGCTACCATGCAACCTAGCTTGTAGGCTTTGAGTATTGGATCTTCTAGCATGCTTTACTTGCATTATTTCAGTGACTTGGAGTCTCTTACCATGTCATTTCAGTCCATATGGCATGCTTGTTTACTCACAATTAATGCTTCTTCAATGTCTTAAAGAGTTTGTGTTTTATGCTCCATGTTTGTGCCATTGTGTATGCCATCATGTGTAGGCATTTGGGATGCCATCTAAGTGTGCCTTTGGCCTTGTTTTGGTCTGCCTTGGGACTGTTTTGAGTCCCTTTGGCCCTTTGAGACTTGGTTGGCATGGTCATGGCTTGAGCCCCTTGGCTAGCCTTGAGCCTTGGACCTTGTTGCATGCTTTGCTTGATTTGTTTAGTTGGTTTGGCATCTTTTCTAACATGATCTTAGAGCTTACAATGTGTGCCATTTGTCCATGTTTGTTCCTTTTAAGTGTCCTTAAAAGTTGCCTCTTTATGCTTAAGTATTGGACCATGTATGCATGCATGTTTGTATGTACATTTGCCTCCATTTCCTTGGCATGTTGGCCACTGTTTTGGACCTAGTAGAGAGCTGTCCATCTTGGTGTAAGTCCATCCTTTGCATGTTGTTGCATGCTCGCCTTGCGTGTTGTTGCATGCTCGGCCTATCGCATGTTGTTGCATGCTTGAATCACTTTGCATTTGGCATGCATTTTCTTGGTTAAGTTGCTTTACATGTTTCCATGCTAAGTCTCCTTTACATGTTGTTGCATGTTTGTCATTAGCATGGTTGTTACATGCCTCGCATGCTTGTTTGCTTAGGTTGTGTGCCTAGTACACATTGCTTGTTTGCATGTTCATGTTGCATACTTAGCTTGCATGCTTAGGATGCATAACATTGTGCATATCATGCATGCCTTGCCTCTTGATCAAGCATGATAGAGATTGGGTCCTTGTGTTTTGTGTGCATTCCATTTGACATTGAAATTGCACACTTTGGCCTCTTGGACCATCATGCATTGAAATGCGTGATTGGTGGCCCGAAGGTCGAGGACCAAACTCCCTTGAGTCCATGACATGATAGGGAGGTTGGTTGTGCAAACATTTGATGTGAAATGCATTACCATGTCTTGTCTGTCCTCTACTGCTGTCAAAACAAGGTTCTGCAGGAAGATATGGTCGACCGACTATTTTCAGTGCCGATCGACCAATAATGGATGGCCGAGAGCCTTACAACTGGTCGATGACCACTTTCCCATGGCCGGTGACCATTCCTCTTGGCCAGTGATATTCCACAGTGATCAGGGAGTGATGCTGAAGCATCCTTGGGACTTGTGCAATTTTCAGAGGCATAAAACAGTGAAAACAAAGGCAGTTTGTACATGGTGGTGGATTTCCGAGCGGAGCCGAGCACGCATGCATTGGACCCTCTTCCCGAGGCTGTTTTACCGCTTTATTAGCTTAGTTAATTCGCTTAAACTAGTTAAGTGGTCTGTAACTATTTAATTAGCTTGTTAGTTAGTTAAATTTGTATTAGTCTTTCAGTCCCTCTGAGAGAGGGCGAATTGTGTAATAAGCGTACGTGTGTGTGATGCATGTCTTCCAACCCCCACTTGTTTCTCCCCTTTACTTACCTGCTTTTGATGGTTAGTATTAGGACATGTTTTGATTAGCATACTTATGATAGCATGTTTGCATCCATTCATTTGTATTGCATGCACCGGGCTCGGCGCATCATACTAATTGCATAGTATTTCAAATCTAACTTAAATACATGTTATCTGTTGCATTTCACATGCCATCCATAGATTAGCTGAGCCTATTCTAGCTGCATTTTGCATGCGTTGCATTAGCCATCTTAATATGAACTAGGATCATGCATGATTACTAACTAGTTTCTTATTTTGGCTCGGAGTACACTGTAAGTGTTTATGCCTTAGCATCTCGCATGAGTGTGAATGTTAACATAACAGCATGCTTTCCATGAGGCTAATTGCTTAGTTGATTTACTGCCTGAAATGCCTGTGAATGAAGGTTGGATTGCTTGAATTGGGATAATTCATTGAAATCCGTGTTTTAGCTTACTTACGAGTAGCAAACTCCAAATCATTTTCCAAACAAACAGATGTGCGATGCTTTGTTCCAAATTAGGCGATCTTGTCTATACTTATTTTGCTCGCGCATCACATAGTAATTCTAGCTAATTAATCGGAATAAGAATGCATAATGTTTTCAAAACTAGATATCATGGTTAGTAGAGGTCGATCTTTGATCGGGCGAGCGGGGATGCTCATAGCTGACCTTCCCCAATCGTACCCAAGTTCCCGAGCCGAGGCAACTTTGGTGATGACGGACACGTGGCCTTAGGCAAACGAGTCAGGGTTTCCTAAATTCCCCCATAAAAAATATTTAGGTAGCGACTCTGTATCTGGCAAAGCAGTCCATGTTTGGCACTTCTTTTTAAAAATCTGTTTTTCAAAACGATTTGCCAGATTTGGACTCTTTTGTGATTTACCAATCTCACATTGCACATTATGAGATCAGATTAAGAACCGTGACAATTTGAGTCCGAACTGTAGTGACCCCAAATGAACAAAATCGGGAATTTCCCTCCCGGGGCGTTCGGGGACGTCTACAGCTTTCAAATGTGACTATGAAGTACTCGATGTAACCATGAATAATGCCACCCATGCCGATTAATGCAATAATCTGAATAAAAAAATAAACGAAAATGTGCTACGTGAATCTTGACAACCAAACCACTACGAACACGAACGTGACCTCTTCAAATGGTGACATGAAACCACAACCACACCCCCAAATCATATTACTTGCATTGTTCGTCTCCCTGTGACAATCTACAAACAGTGTCCCCCGAATATTTTGACACATTCACAAACCTTAAAGTACATCAAAATAGGACATGGCACCAGCCACGTTCGAAAACTTACTTTTATTTTTGAATGAAAACAACCAAACAACACCGTACCACAACGTGGCACTATACACACAATCCAACTTACATGTGCTGCCACTCACATTAAACAATAATTTAACATTGGGTCACCATCACATTCATAAACTGTACAACACATAACACAAAAACGTGGCACTATTCACATCCAACAACTTATTTTTTAAGTTAATCCGCACAACCAAACGACATCGTACCACAATGAGAAACCCCCAAAAATAGTCTACCAAACACGATACTTTGCATGGTTCAAAAAAAAACAAAAACAAATAGACCATGTACCAGGCAATACAACAACGAATCAAGCACAAAACACCCATATTGGACAACCCGCCAAACCCTCATCCTACAACCCCCACATACATACTATCATCAAATCGAAAACTATAAAATCCTTTATTCCTCACAAAACTCACAAAACATACAACTAACATTACATATTATGACTGAAGTTAACCGAAATTATCAAAAACCCCATATTCACATAAACCCTAGTTCTGGGTTGTTAATTAAATTCAAATGAATGAACATTGCAAAAAAGGGGGAAAAGCCACACTTACATTGTGGAGCCATTATTCCTCCTCGTTCACCGGAAACAGTATTTCGTTAGCACCTTCCCATCAAACGTGGCGGTCGAATCGCGCCCCTTCTCCTGTTCATGGTGGGTTTCGAAATGTTATCAAATGAATCAGCCGTTCACATTAGAGTAGAGCCACAAAACATATCGAATTCTTTTTGTTCCCTAAAATTTTTCCTAACTGAACCTGTAATTTCCACATATCACGTGTATTTTGAATTTCAAATTCACATCCATATAGATATGATCTATGGTAACATTCAATTTTCTATATATGGTTTTCATATTATTTATGATATTAACAACTACTATTAAGGGTAAATGTGTCAACTAACTTCCCACAGGACTTATGAGAACATAAGTTTTTACTTAAGACCATATATAACATAAGTCTCCTAGATAGAACTTATAAATAATTCTCCCAAAATCAACTAGTAAAAATTTTAGTTTTATTATATGTTTATAATTAAATGCATTTAAAATATAAATTGAGACCTCAAAATGTTGGGCCTTCTTATTCAAATTTGACCTCTTCTTATAAGAAACTTTAGATCTTTCCTACTCAAGTGGGCCTTTGTTTTTGGACCAATACAATACTTATTATAGTTTTGGGGCCTCTTTTTTTTTTTTTTTTTGAGCATTTTTTGCGGTTCCAATGCAGCTGCTTTGTGGGCTTTGCCCCAAAGCTGGCCCTGACAATACCCCACTTACCTACCTTCTCTACCAATCACAATACTATGGAATATCACGCGTTTATATTCCGGGATTACTGAATAATTATCTTGTTTTATTATACCATTTAATGTACCGAGTAATATTAAGGATCATGAAAAAAATATCATGAAATATTTTATAAAAATTCTCCACCCTTAGATTATATATATAACAAAACAACACATACTAATCAAAAGATGAAAAAATTTCATGAAGCATTTCATGATTTTTTTAGCATTACTCTATAATGTACCATCTCATGTGTCAATCCATTTTTTGTGTAATGAGTTCCACCACTCATATTTATATCAAATGATATACTAACACATAAGGTGATACATTAAAAGTATTATAATAAGTTGGTAAGTGAACTAAAATTTTCTATTTTTGTTAGACAAAGAACAAAAACAATTAAAAAATTAGAAGAAAAATACCAATAAGTTCTATTTTGCTCTTAAGATTAATATTGAGTCATATCAAGTTTTAATATAGATAATTAATTCCTATTTATCATAAAATATTCTCAAAAGGTTTATTCGTTCATAATAATGTATCTTATCTCAATTTTACCATTTTCATTTAATATGAACAATAATTTTATTAATAATTTTAACTTAATTAAAATTAAAAATTTAATTGTAAAAATTATTAATATTATATTTAAAAAATCATAAATAACAATTAGATCGAAACAACTATGGTATAAAATGCATCATTTTTTTATTTCAAATTATGTAATTTTTTTAATGTAAATAATCTAAAAAGGCTAAATTCTGCTAAAATTTCAAAGTCAATACTATGACAAATTTATATATTTCTCAGTGCATAAAATAGTTGATGAATATTATCCTTATACTTTTGTTTATGAAAATTCATTTAATTTCAACGATTAAAAATATTTTTATTATTAAATTTAATATAAAATAAATTGTTTATGAAGTTTTTGGTTCATATTATAATGAGAAAAATAAAAATAAAATAAAATATACTATGATGAATAATTGAACTTTTTTATAACAATTTATAAAATAAAAAAGATAAAAGGACTTATTTATTAATATTGAAATTTGAAATAACTCAATATTAATTTTTGAAAAAAAAATTTATTGATAATTTTCTTATTTTATTTATGATTTTTTTAATACAATATCATAATTTTTACAAATAAAAAAATATAAATTTGTGTAGATTAAAAATATTTTTAAAATTGTTGTTCATATTAAATGAGGGGTAAGATTAGAATAATATGCATCATTATAGAGAAATGAATCTTTTGAAAACACTTTATGAAAAATAGTATTTAGTTGTCCATATTAAAATTTGACAGAACTCAATAGTAATTTTAAGAATAAAATAACACTTATTAGTTATTGTTTCATAAATTAGTTGTCCATATAATTTTTTTTCTTTATCATTGCTCAACTATTAGGCTACTTAAATTGTCACTTACGGCCAGAAATTTTTATAAAATTTTTGTCAAAAGACTAACTTCTTAATGCTAGGGATTATGAAGAAAATATCATGAAGATAATCATAAAAAATTCTCCACCTCTAGATTACACATACAATAAAATACCATATACTAATCAAAAGATGAAAAATATTCATGATACATTTCATGATATGTTTTTCATGATCCCTAATATTATTCTTAATACAAAGGCTCCAAAAGTTTTGATGTTTGGTTAGCTAAAGTATTACAACATGTCACTATATTACTACCTTCACTACTATATCGCCTCCACCTCTACCATCTCTACTCCACCACTATTATTGTTGCCCCATTATTTTTACCTTACTAGGCCGCCACCACTGTTACAGTTATTAATATATTAATTTGAAGGACACAACTAAGCATAGGGCACATTTATCTAGAAAATTTTTATTAAATATAAAAAATATTTTTTGTCAAAAGAAATGGAGAAGTCATCCAATTAAGTCAACTCTGGAGGTTTGATACCCAATGCTATAGAGAATTAGAACTCGGTTGGGATTTGGGACAGGTCATTCTATTTCATGTCTAATGCCCATATTTATATCTTTCCCCTCAAGTTCAAGCTTTCCAACAAGTATCTGTCATGCTGACGTGAACTCAAGCATTCTCTTAATCTTAAACTCTAAACTCAGTGATAATTTTGAATTAGTTTCAGCCTGATAAAAATTTATAGTAAACTAACTATTTGCCTCTTGAATTATCTCTATTTAATTATCATAAATGTCATAATTTAAGTTACAACTAAAAAAAGTTGTAATCAAACAATACTTATATTCTATTTGGTTCATTAAAATAAGATGGAATGAAATAGAATGATAATTTTTATGGCTCTCCTATAGAATAATTATTCCATTAACAATGGTGAACGATAATTTCGTTTGTAATATATTTTTTATTATCATTTTAGTCAAACCAAATTTGGCATGAAATTTTCGATGGAATGGTGAACCGAACACTACCTTAAGGTATATCTAAAAAACTCTTCAATCATAATTAAAATAATATTATAACAAATATTATACCGAGTCATAGGTATTGTCGAAGATAATTGGAGAATCTCAGTCAGCTTTCATTGGTGGAAGGAACATTTTAGATGGGGTTTTAGTATCCAATGAAGTAGTGGATTGGTGGAAAAAGAAAAAAAAAGGGGGGTAATCTTGAAATTGGACTTTGAAAAGCCATATGACACCATAAATTGGGAGTATTTATTTGCTATGATGTCAAGCTTTGGCTTTCAGGATAAATGGATTAGGTGGATGAAGGAATGTTTACAATTAGCTAGAGTTTCAGTTCTTGTTAATGGCTCTCCTACTTCTGAATTTTGCCCCAAAAAAGGACTCAGGCAAGGGGATCCGCTGTCTCCCTTTCTTTTTAATATAGTGGTTGAGGGTTTGAATATGTTATTGCAAGGGGATTGAATGTTTTTTTAGTGGTAATCAGTTGATTGGAATGAACTAGTAGAATTGGTGTAAGTGAGGGTAGCATTTTGGAGTAAATCTAAATGGTTGCTGCTACTTTGAATGTTGGATTGCTTTGTTCCTTTGCTTGTCCAGCTAGTGTTAGTTCCTCACCAACATTGTGCTTTGTTCCTTTCTTTTCTTTCTTTTTTCTTTCCTCTTTATTGATGTAATCTTATATGAAATGTATGTTTTCTTCATCAATAAAGATTCTTTTTGCTAACCAAAAAAAAAAAAAAGAGCTAAAGCACTGGGGTTAATCAAAGGTGTTGCGATTGGCCTGAGGGAGGTTAATGTCACCCATTTGCAAATTGCGGACGATACATTTGTGTTCTATGAGGCTGAAGAGAATGACATTTTGAATGTTAAAAGAATTTTGAGGTGTTTTGAAGTGAGTTCTAGATTGAGGATTAATTTTCATAAAAGTAAAGTCTGTGGAATAGGTGTACAGGAGGATGATGTAAATGATTTCGCAGAAAAATTGAATTGTATGAGCCAGAAGTTGCCATTCATGTATCTTGGCTTACCACTAGGTGCCAGCCCTAAGAGGAGGAGTACATGGTTTCTTGTGATCAATAAATTCACATCTAAGCTGGCTTCTTGGAAGAGAAAATTGCTCTCATTTGGAGGTAGATTAACACTGATCAAAGTAGTGCTTTGTTCTTTACCAGTGTACTACCTTTCTTTGTTTAAATTTCCTACAAGTGTACCAAAGTTGCTGGACAAAATTCAAGCCATGTTTTTGTGCAGAGGTTCAGAAATTAAAAAGAAGCTACATCTAGTAAAATGGAAGGAGGTTACCAAAAAAAAAAGAACTTTGGAGGTTTAGGGATTAAGAAATTGAAGGAAGTCAATGAATGTTTACTAGCTAAATGGTGGTGGAGATATGAGGGAAAGGACCATGTGTTGTGGAAAGATATTTTGATTAGTAAATATGGAAACTCTAGAGAGAGGTGGAGACCATTATCTATTAGCAGTACCCAGTACTCAAGAGTCTGGGGTGATATTCTCAGGTTGGAACACAGTAATTCTAATCTTTTCTGCTTCTTTATGGAAAATTCTGTCATTCAAGTAGGGAATGGGATGCGAGTCAGATTTTAGGAGGATATTTGGGCTACCAACAGATGCTTGAAAGATGAATTTCCTAGATTGTTTGAGTTATCAGTTGAAAAAGAGGTCACTCTTGAACAGATGATGGAAAGAAAAAGTAGCTCAACTAAATGAAATCTGAGTTTCAGAAGAAGACTGAGAGCTTGGGAGGAAGATGATATGGAAAGACTACAGTCCCATCTAATTTCATATAAGCCATCTTTATCAGAAAAAGTTGATTCATTGGCTTGGAAGTAGAGGCAGAGTGACGTTGGGCTCAGGGAGGTCACGTGCCCCCCTGACTTTTCAATTTTTTTTTTTTTTTTTTTTTTTTTTTTTTGTGGGTTGGGTCTTACTCTTACATACAGTGCCCACGTTGTTATTGTTGGGTTGGGTCTTGCTCACCACACTGACACACACCATACGCACTTCTTTTTTTTTTTTCTTTTAATCCCAATCTCAACCAAATACTGATACATATTTTTTTTCGAATAAATACACACAACTCCAATTATGGTAAGGTTAAAACTCTAAAACCCTAAAAGTGTATGGAATTCTTTATTGTTTTATTTATGCACAGTACTTGTTAAATGTCTTCGTATTTTCTTTATCTCCCTTTGTTTCTTTGTAATTTACCGACTCGCAATTCACCAGATTAAGATCACACAACACAGATTTAGGACCACACTACAATCTTGGTGTCTTCTCTTCATTGTTTACAAGTAACTTTTTTTTTTTACTTTTAAATAAAAATTATGAGTATTAATTTATAATTATTTGTTAAGTTTTTGATTTGTAAAAAAAAATTATTTGTTATTATTTATGTTAAAATAAGAGATTTTGATATGCTAAAATTATGAATCTTAATTGGTGGTGATTTACATTAAAATTAGGGATTTTGGTTTGTTGTTGTTTGTGCTAAAATTAGGGATTTTATTTGTGCTAAAATTAAAAATATTAATTTGCAATAATTAATATTTAAATTAAGGATTTTGATTTGTTATAATTTGTGCTAAAATTAAAATTTTTGATTTGTTGTGCTTTGTGCTAAATTTAAATTTTTTGATTTATATTAAAATTAGAGATTTTGATTTGTAGGGGTTTGTGATTTTGATTATGAATTTTTATTTTGATTTTTAGTTTTTTCAAACAACCATGGAGAAATATTTTAAAAGAAAATCAAAATTGGAATCATCTCCTCCTCAAGAAGAAGATGGTAATTATTCTTCCGCAAAACAAAGTCACATAGAAATCAACTTAGCAAACCTTCCTGCAGATCCAGGACTACAGCCTCGGATTATGGACTATAATGCTAATAATCGAGACCAAATTCATAGGGAATATCTACAAAAAGGTTCTTGTCAACCCTGTGATCATAATTTTCCACAAAAATCATTTGGACAAAAATTTCGGCGATTTAATCAGGCTTGGTTTAGTGAATTTTCTAATTTGTTGGAGTATAGCGTAGCAAAAGATGCAGCATTTTGTTTATGTTGTTATCTTTTCAAACCCGATATTGGAGATCAAGCTAGAGGTGATTCTTTTGTTGGTGAGGGTTTCTCAAATTAAAAGAAAAAAAAAATTCAAACTCATGTTGGAGGTCCCAATAGTGCTCATAATCAAGCTTCAAGTAAATGTCAAGACTTGTTAAACCAAAACCAACATATTCAAACGATTTTTTTCAAACAATCTGATTAAGTTCGAATTGAGTGTCGAACCCGTTTGAATGCATCCGTTGATTGTGTCAAATTTCTTCTAAGACAAGGACTTGCGTTTCGTGAGCATGATAAATTTGAAAATTCAAGTAATCAAGGAAATTTTCTTGAACTTTTCAAGTTTCTTGCTAATCATAACGAAGATGTCAAAGTGGTTGCATTGAGTAATGCACCACAAAATCTCAAGTTGACATCTCCTGATATTCAAAAAGACATTATAAATGTGGCCGCATTTGAAACTATCAATGTGATTATTAGAGATCTTGGTGATGCACTTTTTCTATTTTGATTGATGAAGCCCGTGATATATCAATCAAGGAGAAAATGGCAGTTGTAATACGATATGTTGACAAAAAAGGCCAAGTGGTTGAGCGCTTTTTGGGTATTGAGCATGTTGCTAATATGAATGCTCTCTCACTCAAACAAGCTGTGGAAAATTTATTCTCCAGACTTAGATTGAGTATTTCCAGATTGCGGGGTCAAGGCTATAACGGGGCTTGTAATATGCAAGGTGAGTTCAATAGTCTTAAAACACTTATACTGAAAGAGAATCCTTGTGCATATTATGTTCATTGTTTTGCTCATCAATTGCAATTGGCACTTGTAGCCGTGGCAAAGAATCATAATCAAATTGCTTTACTTGTCACTTTGGTTTCTAATGTGGTGAATGTTGTTGGAGCATCATGTAAATGCTGAGATATTGTTAGGGAGAAGCAAGCTGCAAAAGTTGTTGAGGCACTTAATACTGAAGAGCTATCTAGTGGGCAAGGCTTAAATCAAGAAACTAATCTTAAACATGCTGGTGATACACATTGGGGTTCACACTATGGTACTTTAGTCAGCTTGGCTAGTATGTTTTCAACAGTGATTGATGTGCTTGAAATGATTTCGAAGGATAGTTCAAATTTAGAACAACGAGTAGAAGTAAATGTATTGTTGGACTTAATTCAATCATTTTAGTTTGTATTCAACCTTCATTTGATGAAAACGATATTGGCTATTACAAGTGAGTTATCGCAAGCACTACAAAGGAAAGATCAAGATATTATTAATGCCATGAATTTAGTTCAAATTTCTAGGGCACAGCTCCAAAAGATGAGAGAGAGTGGGTGGACATCTTTACTTGATGATATTTTGTCTTTTTGTGAAAAGCATGAAATTGATGTTCCCCAAATGGACGATATGTTTGTAGCTCAAGGGAGAAAAAGGTGCAGTGCTCAAGAAATTACAAACTTACATCACTATCGCACTAAGTTATTCTACACTGTTTTTGTAATGGCCCTCATCCTCACCTTAGCCACGTTCATGTGTATCTGCATGATTTTGTTTTGTTAAGCTTGCACTTGTAAATTTTGACTTGTTTTGCCTAAAGTGAAAGTCCCTGTCTTGTTTTGTGCTTATGTGATTCGCCTGAGTATTGTTTGTATGCTTTGTTCCTTGCTTGGTGTATGTAGCCTAGGTCACACCCTTGAACCTCTTATACCTAGGACCATCTTGGAACCACTTTGGTTGACCTCCACCTTCACCCTGGCATATTGGCCGAGATGTGATCATCTAGGCATCCAACATCCTTGATCCTTGCACCTAGTGATCTTGTTCCTGGACTGGTATGACCTAGACCGAGGTGTGGCACATCTAGGCCGAGGTGTGGCACAGCTAGACCAAGTGTTATCCTTTCTAACCGAGATCATTGAGACCTTACTTGCCAAAGCCTATGTCTTGATCTGAGATCATTACCTTGTTAGAGTGCCTTGTCACCTTGCTTGTCATACACACTTTGTCATACTCTTGTCTTGTCATTCTGTCACCTTTTTTAGGAGATCCAATCCGGCGTTGCCACGTGTCCCAGCAGAGGGTTAAGTCAGTAAGCTAGCTGAGAACCCATGTCATTTTGTGTCATACCTTTTGCATTGTAGAGAGAGAAACTCTAGGAAGAGGAGGAGAAGTTTAGAGTGAGAGAGCTAGATCCCAAGCTTGATCTTCACACCTTGAACCGTTGGATTCGTGTTTTGAGGTTAGATTTTTGATCTACTCTTGTCATTCTTTATGTTGATCTAATCGCATTACATGATCTAGCATGATTCATAAGTCATGCATTGATTTGAAGTTTGGTTTTAGAAAGAGAAAAATGATGTTCTTGTGTTCTTGAAGAAAAACCACATTTTGATCCGAAAGTTTGTATCAAGATCCATGTTTTCGTGTTTGTTTTCATGGAATTTTCAAGTATGGGTACCCAGGTCCACGTTTTTTAACTCATATCATGAAATCTTAGATTTTGAATAAAGAAGTTATGATTTTAGCATTCATGTTCTTCATGTTCATATTCTTCAGGTTCTTCAAAAGGAAACCCAGATTTTCCAGACTTCATTTCCCTGAGTGTGGTCATCGGGACCACACCTCGGCCAAGAGGTGCAGGACCTCGGCTATAGCGACCCTAATTTGGTTAAGTCATTATTTATTATTATTATGATTATTATTATCTTTTTTTTTTTTGGCTTTATTAATTATGTGGTTTATATGAGAATTTAATGTGTTGTTTAGTTAATGTGATATTTAATGAATTTAATGTTGTAATTAATAAATTTAATGTGTTATTCAATTAATTCATATATTTATATATTTATTTTTGTTATATAAAAAAAAAGTGTTATATATAGATATATATATATATATATATTATCTTATATTTATATTTATATATATTATAATTATGTTGTATTATATAATATAATATATTATAATAGTTATTAAGTTAGAATAGGATTAGGAATCAATCCAAAGAAAAGAAATTATTGATATAAATTTTATATAAGATATTTATAATTATATATGTGATATAATAAAAAATTAGGTCATTATATATATAATATAACATCAGTAGTCAAGTAGGTTTTGAAGTTAATAGCAAAACAAAGAAAAAAAAAAAGGAAGAAAAACAGAGCAGCCGAGAGAGGGGCCGAGAGGGAGAGGGAGAGAGAGAGAGAGAGAGTGAGTTAGTGCCATAGAGAGAGATTGTGTGAGTGCATCAAAGAAAAGAGAGATAAAGGGGAGAAAGGAAGAAAAAGATTAGGTTTATGGTTTTGTTTTGGTGGCTCTATTAGTTTTCAGATATTTTTTAATCTTCAATAAAATATGGTGAGTACAAAATTTACTTTTCTTTGTTTATATTTGATTCGTTATATTTATTTATTTGTATTTATTTAATATTGATTTGATTTTTGTATTGATATGAAGATGACAGATTGATTTTAATTGTTTTGATTAATTGGGTATGTAAAGTTTAGGATTTTTAGATGATTGATTAATTTTAATTATGTTGATTAGATGTATATGTAAGGTTTAGGATTTTTAGATGATTGATTAATTTTAATTATGTTGATTAGATGTATATGTAAGGTCTAAGATTTTAGATCATTAATTGATTGTAATTATTTTAATTAGTTGGATATGTAAGGTTTAGAATTTTTAAATGATTGACTAATTTTTAATTATTTTGATTAGACGTGTATGTAAGGTTTAGGGTTTATAGATGATTGATTGATTTTAATTATTTTGATTGGTTGTTTACGTAAAGTTTAGGGTTTTTAGATGATTAATTAATTTTAATTATTTTGTTTAGTTGTGTAAGTGAGGTTTAGGGTTTATAGATGATTGATTGATTTTAATTATTTTGATTGGTTGTTTATGTAAGGTTTAGGGTTTTTAGATGATTGATTGATTTTAATCATTTTGATTAGTTGCATGCAAGGTTTAGGTTTTTTTTTATATGGATTGATTTTATGATTGTAATCACACTCACGATTATATAAAATTAAAATAAACTTAGAATCCATAGATATGGGTTAGAGGATGGATTGATTCGCTGTTTTTATTTATTTATTTTTATTTGATGTTGGATTGATTTTGTATTTGTATGTAAATGAATGATTGATTTTACTTAATTGGATTAGTTGTGTATGTCATGTTTATGATTTTTATATGGATTTATTTTATGGTTGTAATTACACTCATGGTTATATGAAATTAAAATTAATTATGAACCTATAGATAAATTCCTTATACTCCACCATGACTCCATGGATTGTTGTTTTATTTGAGTGATGGGGAGAAAGAGTGTATAAAAAAAAAAGTGAGGATTATGAGATTTATTTGAATGCCTTAGGCTCGGCATTGTTATGTTTATTCTCATGTGTGAGATGTTGTGTATATATATATTGTTGCCTCGTTCTCATGAGTTGACGAGTGCTTTGATTTGCGCGCGTACGTATATGCTAACCATCTGGGGAGTGTGAGTCAAACTCGGGACAATGTCCCCGTGCAAGTTTGGCTTCGGAGCGGTGTTAGGTATACGGGAGGCACATGGGATATATGTGTAGGCCGGAAGGGGAGAGCCGAAGTGGTGGAGTTAAGGAACAAAGAATTTAATTATGAATTTATTAGTATAGTGTGTATGGTATTATTATGTGCATGATAAAAAAATAGTAAACGATCTTGATAAATTATAAAATTTGAGCAAAAGCATGTATTCGTGATTTTGGATAACTTTTGTGTTGTAACTTTTTATTAAAAAGATCGATTAGAACTTATAATCGGATGACCTTGGCTATTGTCGGTTTGATTCACTCTGGTAATGCAGATTTTTATAGGTTGTTTTAACCACGAAACGAGTTCATTTTTATTGGTTTCGCGTAAACTGAAGTAAAACATTATTCTGCACACTTTTCATGTTTTGAACTTTTTCGGAAAAAAATCATCTTATGGCAGTTTTTGTTCGTTTTCAGCTTCATATTTTTCGATTGAATTTCGTCTAGATTTTTAGATCAAGCTTTTCTCTTAACCTGTTCAGTTTCTGTTAAATTCGTTCACGTTGTCTTTTAGGAAATTTGATTCTGTACAACTTTCGTTCTTTGAGTTTTGATCAATTCGAATTATTTAAGTATGAAACGGTGTAATTTTATATTTGTTTCAACAAGTTACTTATGATTAAATTATACTAACTTTATTTGTTTTGCAGGATGGTGGGTCTTACTAACTTTTTATGCAGAGCTGACCCACCATATTTCTATTTCTATTTTGTTTATTTTATAATAAATTTATATTTTGTTGTGTACGGACAAGAAACTAAATGCCACCGTGTCTCGAGAAACTACCCATTCGTCTCGGTGCGGTTGGAACTACTTGTCTTGTCCTGTAATAAGAATTTAACGAATTTTTGTTTGTGTCTGGTGGACACGTGGGTGTTGAATCTTGTACTCATACCAGTATACCTGTATACTGGCCCGTTTTGTCTCTTGGCAACTCGGGTGCGTTCTGTTGGAGCGTAGCTGAGCTTCCTTTGCAGGATTAGTAGAGGCTTTGGTGGTGACAAGAAATAACCGTGATCGTAGGACATGTCGTTTGGAGTTCTTTTATTTTTCTTGAGCTTAGGGTTGATACTAATTTATGTAATTATTATTTTTTTTTAATGACTTTAGTATTGGAATAATTTGGCATGGTTTGTAACCGTATTTTATTTAAGTTGTTTTGACTATTTATTGTTACCTTGATGTTGAGGTATTGGTCAGTTATGAATTTATGGTGAATGGTTTGGTTATTGTAGTTTTTTTGTTTCACTCCCAGAATTTGGATGATAGAATATCGATTGGGGTTTAGCCCTAATTTAATATTTAATTGTCCAAATTTTGGGGCGTGACATCGGCCAAAACCTGGTTGGTACCCAGCATGTATTCCCAAGATGAAAAACAGTGTTTTAACTCCCAGCACATGTCTTGCTTTGTCTTGACCTAGTTTTGAAAGAAATGCCGGGATCATTTTCATTCATGTAAAGCTTGTTTTTAAGAATGCATTGCATAACCATCTTTGAGCATTCTTTCTTGTCTTCTTGAAATGCATTTTGTGGACTTTGCCATGTATTTGTAGGTCTTGGACTCTTGCCTTAAGCCCTACACCTGAAGAGCTATTTGAGTGGTATTTTTAATAAAGCTATGTTATAACGTTTGATAAAAGCTTTGCTTTGTTTCGTTTTGGAAAAGTATTTGTTAAGTATGAATGATTATCCCTAGTTTTGTGTCAATTATTATCTTGTTTTGATGACATTTTTGGAAAGTCCTTAGTGCTAGGGGACTATAATACAACTAGTACCCTTGTTTGAGATATCTCCCTTGCCACAGACGACTTTGTGCGGGTAGGTTTGTCTAATCGATTTCGGGTCGATTATTCCCTTGTTTTGTCAGGAATGTCATCCCTTGTATTATATTGATGCTAGTAAGCATCCCTTGAAGCTTTGAAAGACTTGATAGATGAACTTGGTTCATCCCTTGATTTTGTATAAGCTATGATATGTATTGTTTTGATAAAGATCTCGAATATCATTCATTTAAACCTTTATTACTAATATCATTCACTGAGTATCCAAGCTCACCCTCTCCTTATATATATGTAGGTGACGAGCAATAAGGCGATGACGCCTAGATGTCATGTCATTTGCAAGTTGTTTTGGATTCATGTTTCGCTAGCATCTTGAAGATTATGCTTCTTAGCTTTGTAATTCCTTTCTTTTGTATATGTCAGCTTGAGAAGCCTTTTGATCAAGATGTAACATGTACTTTATTTTATTTGTATCCAAGTTGTAAACCATGTCATGATGTATGTCATTTCATTTGACTTATGCACAGCTCTTGTGGACTATTTAGATTTAAATTTATTGCTTCCGCACATGTAAGCCTCATATGTATACTCTGATTGTGTGTGAATCCTTGCAAGTTGGCCTTTGGTAATCTCGGATTACTGGCCATCATGGCACCATTCTACTAGGGGCGGAATGGGGTCGTGACAATTTTGGATATGAAAATTCAAGAACTAATTGCTCGTTTCACTAAGTCGAACACTGAGTTATTACTTTGTATGACATGTTTGAATCCATCTAACTCTTTATCTAGTTTTGACAGGAAAAAGTTAATTCATCTTGCTGAATTTTATCCCAAAGAATTTTCTTCAGTGAAGCTCATGGTATTTAATGATCAACTTGATATATTATCGACATGCTATCCAATACTGAGTTCTCAATGTTGAATGGAATTGCCGATCTTGCTAAGAAAATGGTGGAGACTGGAAGAGACAAAGTATATCCATTAGTGTATTTGCTCTCGATCTTAGCATTAATCTTACCTGTTGCAACTGCTACTGTTGAGAAGGTATTTTCAACTATAAATATTGTGAAGAATCAGTTGCTGAACCGAACGGGTGATGAATGGATGAATGATAGCTTGGTTGTCTACATTGAGAGAGATATTTTTGACGGCATTGACAATGATACTATCATGGAAAGATTTCAAAAGATGAAAACTCGTTGGGGTCAATTGTAAAAGTTTAAAATTAAAAACTTTTTTGTAATGAATATTAATTTTTAATGTTTAATATTAGCTCAAAAAATTATTATTATGCTATTGTTATTGATTGGGGAAGAAAAAGAGATTATAATTAATGAGTGCCCCCCCTATATTAAATTCATGGCTCAGCCACTGCTTGGAAGGCATCGTCTTCAAGTATGTTTACAGTTAATTCAGTTTATAATAGAAGTACTGTGGGGCAGGGCTTGGAGACATCAAGGCTGATTTGGAATAACATTTCTCCACCAAAAGTTCAGTTTTTTGGATGGCTCGTTTGGAAAGGTAGAATCAAATCAAAAGCTTTCCTCTAAAGAGTGGGTTGTCTCAATCATGAGGCTAGGACAAATTGTGTTTTTTTGTAGCTGTGAGTTAGAAATAAGGTGTCATGTTTTGTTGCAATGCCCTTTTGTTTAGAAGATCTGAACACATATGCTGAATTGGTGGGGTTTGCATTGGGTGACCCTTGAAAAGCCAAAGGGGATATTGGATTAGTGAAGAGGATACAAATGGAGAAAGGTTGAAAGTAGAATCTAGGAGGCAATTCCTTTGGCAGTCCTATGGTCTGTGTGGAAGTTACGAAATGAGTGCATTTTTAATGAAAATCAATCTATGTTGGAGGAGGTTTGTGAGCCGATTAAAACTAGAGTTGCATTGTGGATTAAAGCAGCTTCTAGTGAGTTTCAGTACTCAATGCATGATGTGGTGGCCAATTTGGAATAGGTAAGCTATGCACTACATTAAGGCATGAATGGGAGTTGGGTTGCACTGCACCAGTGTGGATCATAGTATGATCTGGTTTTGTTTACTCAGTGCATGATTGTTCTTGTGTTTGTGGTTCCTTACCAACTTGAGGGTGTTGATCTAAGGAAAGTCAGGAAGCGCTTGGGAGGATCTGTAAAGATTGATATGGTTGTGTTTTGCAGTTGGGGATGTGTTGTGTTTTACTTAGTGCATGATTGTTCTTTTGCTTGTTGAATCCTCACCTGATTATATTCTGATTGGGAAGGTGTAGGCCTAATGTGTTGCTTGTGCACTGTTTTCATTTATTGATGTATCCTTATTAGTTTTAGGTGTGGCTCAAGGGTTTAGTGGATGCTGAAGAAGTGTTTTTGGCCTTGGGTTTACTTAAGTGTCATGAAAAGGGGTGCTTTAGGTATGAATAGCTAGTGGCTATGCTACTGTTAGTGATGCCGCTAAAAGGATTATTGATATTGCTGCTTGTGGCTACTGCTGTTTGTGGGTTTTGTTCTGTTTTGGTTGCTTGCTCACCAACTTGTTGCGATGTTGCAGATACTTGAACTTGTTCTATAGTGCCAACCTAGTTGAAATCATATTACTTTGCTATGATGCTTGTGCATCTGTCTTCTTTATTGATGCATGGTGTAATTCATTATTTATCAATAAAATTCTTTTTTTACTAATAAAAAAAAAATCATAATCATAAACTACGAAAGTTATAATCGGACAATACATATGTCTACCATGAAATTTTCATGATAATATATATATATATATATAATAATAATTTTATAATAAAACAAAAAATAAAAAGTAGGCTATTGAGAAATAATAAATAGAAATATACAAACTCACTTTTAAAATTTATTTTATAGATTTAGTGATATATTAATAAAATGATTAGTTGATAATTAAATAATAAATGAGAAAGAATTGACTTAAATATTTAATAGAATACCATATCATTAAACTTAGAAAGTAAATCTAATTTTTAAATATAAAATATGGATCTAATTTTTGTACTGGATGGCAATCCTCATAATAAATGGGTGATGTCGCCACAGTGCCTTCTTTCTTTAGTAAGGCTCTTCATAATCCTGCTGTCATGGAATTTTTTTTTTTTTTTTTTTTTTCTAAGTTTATCATTTTCATGCCCTTTAATTTTTTATGATCTATTTTCAATAAATTCAATGAAGACAGATGGTTGATCAAGCATAATGAATATTTTTTTCAGTCTTTCTGCAATATCTAATTAATTAAGAATGCAAAATGCACGGATGCACCTGATAGATAATGTGATATGCAAAATAAATAAATCCACTAGCTTTATCATGCTTCTATGGCATGGATACACACTTTATGAGGTGAAAACATGCATTGCTTCCTCATGCAAGACTGCCTATGACAAAGCACTTGCCTCTTTATTAACGTGCATGGCACACGTTTGCACAACTGCACACTGAAATTTTGAACGGTGGATGTTACATTCAAGCAATAAAAATTGTCAAATTATGGGGCCACTTTTGTAGTGGTTTTGTCTGTACCATTTACTTACATGCTAGTTTCTAAGCTTAAGAGTGCCTGAAGGATGTGATAAAGGCTGGTAAATGAAAAGCATGACAAACGATGTCATTGACATCTATGTTTTCCAGCAAAACTTTAACAAAGGCCCATGGTTGAATTTTTTTTTTGTAAGAAATCTTGAAGAGTAAGGTAGCTAGAGAGCTTTGGAGTATGCTCAATTCTGGGGTTCAGCAGATGACACTGTATTTGATGCTTGACTAATGAGTTACCTGGGTGTTGACACCAAGGATGTGTGAGAACAAAAGTGCCGGCAAGTTTAGTTTGCTGTGCCTCTTTGGCTTAAGTGGAGCAATGGGAGGGTATGCTTGATGAGGTGAAATGACTGACTATTTCTTGAAGAAGATTATGTTGAAGTCTTCCAATTATTTAGGTTAGTTAAGTTTTCTGATTCTTTGTTTTCTTTTGTAGATCTTACAGGAGATTCAGATTTTCTAGGAGCATATGTTTTGTTAGCCCCTATATACTCTGCATATGCATGGGTTGCTATCATTGTTGGCGCCCTAAAGTTGTGTTTGGTTCTTGGATTTGGGAAGAGATTTGAAAAAGGAAAGGAACATTTCACACATCTTTTCCCTTCCCCTTTCCAAATCTCTTCCCAAATTCGAGAACCAAACACAGCCTTACTGACTACCTTTGCTTATCAGAGAGGAAAAATGAAGAAGTAACAAAAAAAAGAAGATAAAGGAATAAGCATTCTCAAACAGGGTGATACTTGGGATTTGCTGAAGGGTTTCCTAGTTTGATGCTCTGAACTTGATTGAAAAATAGAGATATTTGGGATTTGCTAAAGGGTTTCCTAGTTTGATGCTCTGAACTTGATTGAAAAATAGATGATAAATGTGCTAAAGTAATGGTTACAAATATAGAAATTTTATTAACTTAAAAAACGCATACCTAGTTTGATTTTCTAAATTTGATTGAAAAATAGATTACAGATGTGCTAGTAAGTAATGGTTACAAATATGAAAAATAATAAACTTCAAAAAACATAGGCACCACCATGGCGTATGTGCACGCATAGACAGAGAATGGCTTTCGGCCTGAGTTAGTTCTGAAATTCTGAGCCAGTGTAGGTTTGCTTGCCATTTGCATGATCTTGGATTCCATGTTGAGCATTACCCTTGGTTTTGGTTGACAAAGAAGCCAAACTTGAGTGACATTCATATAGGCTTATGTTCATTGAACGTCTGGCTTTGAGAAGGATGTTACTGAGAGAATAGGCATTTAAATGTAATGTTCTTTAAATGCTAGTGGGAAGTGATGAGAGGATTTGTGCAAGCTTTTGAAAGCCATTACTACTAATTGAGGATTTTGTCTGATGCCCACTACTTTCCTGTCCTGTCAAGAGAAATAAGGAAATGGTACGATAGAATTGCTTGATACACTATAGCTTATTAAGTGGTAGGATAATATCCACAATTATTATTAAAATAGTGTGTTCACATTCTAACAAATTGCACTTTCGATCATTAAAAAAAAATTAGTTGTCAAAAATTGTAGAATTGGCAACCAAAAATTAAATTAGTCGGCAAAAGTATAATATTTAACTACAAATTTTTTTTAGTCGGGGTATATTGATTATTGAAGACTAAAAAAAAATTTGTCGCTAAAAATGTCACAATTGGCAACTAAAAAAATAATTTAGTCGCCAAACAGTTAGTTTTGGCTACTAAAGTTATTTAGTCGCCGAATGAGAAACAAAAATTTACTTTTTATTTTAGGCGACCAGAAGTTTGGCTGCCAAAAATTTATTTTCAGCGATAAAAAAATATTTTAGTCGCCAAAGAATTAAAATATTTAGAGGGAGACATTTCAAATTTTGAAGGGATTCATAAAATTAATTGGCAACCAAAATGTTTAGTCGCCAATTGTGTAAAATGACCAGAAAATACACTTTTGGGCGGAAAAAAAAAAATTAGTCGGGAAAAAAATACTAATGAGTTGGGCTTAAAAACATGTCAGTCTCTCTCACTGTGGGATACACACTCACTCTCTCTCTCTCGCGCGCGCGCGCGCGTCTGCCTGTAACAACCCGATCATGTATTTACTCAAATAATCATCTAATTGCGTTTTTATGTGCTAATTGGTTATGTGTTTAATGTGAATTATAAGGAATTTGAAATTATATCTATTGATTGTAGAAAATCTGTTGAAATTACAACTTTATAATGAAAATTGAAAGCCTTAGAGATGTTAGAAACCAAAATTGATTGAATATTTGTAATCAGCATGATTTTTAGAGCCTAATATGAAATTTTGTAAAAATCTAATTCAGAATGAATTTAATTAAATATTTTATATATGTATGTATATTTATGAGCTTAACTTAGACTCAACAAAAAGAACAAAAATATCTGGAGAGAAAGAGAGAGTTCTAGAGAACTCAAGAGAGGAAGAAGAAGATCAAGAAAGGATTGTAGGAATCTTCTTAAATCATCAACCCTAGGTATGAATTTCTTCCTTATTTCTTGAATTTGAGCCATTTTCACTCATAATCCTCTAAGATTGAAGCTTAAATTGAATGAACTCATGGTAGTAACATGCATGGCATATTTTTCATGGAGGTTTTGTTCATACACATGATCTCTTGCATGAGTCTTGAAAATGGAGGAAGAACCTCATGGATTTTGAGAAAAAGGAACTCAAGAGTGCAAGAGTAATGATTTTATACTTCAATTCTTGAGTTTGATCTTTTACATGGAAGATTGGGTTTGTTTTGAACTTATGAATTCTATTGGAAGTTAGATTTGCCAAATTCCAGTTGGTTTTGTGAATTTTGGGGTTTGAAAAACATGAAAATGGAATTGGTGTTTCAAAAGCTTGGGTTCCAAACACTTAGCAAATTTTAGAACAACTTTACACCGAGACTGCTCAAGTGGCCCAGCCCACCGCACGAGTGACCAAGCGTCAATCGCCCAAAACTGCATTCTGCTTAACCACCGCACGTGGGGCCAACAGGACAATTTTCCGATTTCGTTTTCATTCCGTTGTTCTGACTTCCAGGCCTTCATTGCATGGTTTTCACATGTAATATATCCATATACATATTATAAGCATGAAAGAAATTAAAGAAAGACTGTTAACACTTTATCGGATATGTAACAAATGAACCGACTAAACAAATTAAATGAAATGTGTTTTGTTGTGCTTGGTTATATTTCTACAGGTTAAACCATTAAGGTGGATCATCCAACCAAGCACTGTGAGTAATATTACTGTAAAGATATGTTCATATGAAATATATTTGACATGTTATTGATTGAGTTATGATTTCTGAAATGTTATTTTGATTGAGTGAATGAATATCTGTTTTTGAATCTATCATAGCATCCAAATACAATCCCAAGTCATGGGGGACGACACATTAGTGCAGGTCTATGACATACATGTGATTACGAGATCTCCTTTGCCACTTGACAAAGTGGTGATGTGTTTAATCGGTAATCGGAACCAATTACTCTAGTTGGAAGACGTTATGATATGTTCTTTTGGATGTATCATTACTATATTCTGATATGAGAATAATTGTGATCTGTTTTGCTTTACGGATATGGTATATTTGGAGTTTGTTCACTAACCTCTTTACTTTAATGTTATTCATTGGGTTTTAGCTCACTGTGTGTATTTATATATATAGGTGAGCGTCAAGAAGCACAAGCCCAGAAGGAACCCTCTAGCCGAGCCACTGGAGTTTAAGGCCTTGGAGTAATACAGGGTGGATAAATTAATGTTATGTGCATGTGTTAGTTCATATAGACTCACAGCTCATTGGACTACTTGTTGTATATTGTTATTATTAAGCTTCCGCTAGCCGCTATTATTTTGATTTGTACAGAAAGGCCTTTGGTAATCTCGGATTACTGGCCGGTCACCTCACCGACCCTTACGGGGCAGGGTTCAAGCCGTGACACTGCTGTAGACGCGCCCGCGTGAGGCCTTCGTGCTACAGTTCGGACTCAATTTGTGTCACAGTTCTTAATCTGAACCAAAGAGTCCAAATCCGGCAAATCGTTTTGAGAAATAGATTTTTTGAAAAAGAAATGCCAAACATGGACTGCTTTGCCAGATACAGAGTCGCCACCTAAATATTTTATTTTGAGAAATTTAAGAAACCCTGACTCGGTGCCAAAGGCCACGTGTCCGTCATCACCAAAGTTGCCTCGGTTCGGGAGCTTGGGTACGATTGAGGAAGGTCAGCTATGAGCACCCCCTCTCGCCCGATCCGAAGATCGGCCTCTACTAACCATGATATCCAGTTTTGAAAACGTTATGTGTTCTTATTCCATTTATTAGCCTAGAATTACTATGTTATGCGCACAGCAAACAAGTATAGACCAAATCGCCTAAATTGGAACAAAACATTGCATGTTCGTTTTGAAGATGGTTTGCTACTCGCAAGTAGGCTAAAATGCAAGTTTTGCCACCCTCGAGTGGGCTTTTAGAAAAGATGGTTTTGCCACTATCTAGTGGACTTAAAACTCATAGTTTTAATGCATTATTCCAATTTAGGTAATTCAACCTCCATCCACAGGCATTCAAGCAGTTTATATCACATAAGCAGCTAGCCTCATGGTAATCATGCTGTCGTGTCAACACTCACACGCATGCGGTATGCTAAAGCATGAATGCTTACCGAGTACTCCGAGCCAAAAACAAAAACTAATTAGTAATCATATGCATGATCCTAGTTCATGTTAAGATGGCTAATGCAACACATGCAAAATGCGACTAAGATAGGCTTGGCTAATCTATAATGGCATGTGAAATGCTATAACTAATCACGTATTCAATTTGGAATTGAAATACAAATGCAGTTAAAATGATGCGCCGAGCCCGATGCATGCAAGACAAATGTATGAATGCACGCATGCATAGCATAAGGTATGCTAATTTAAATATGCCCTAGTCTACCATCATAAGCGGGTAAATAAAAGGGAAGAAAGACGTGGGGTTGGAAGACATACACACACTCACGCACACTTATTACACAATTGCCCTCGCTCGGAGGGTCCGAATAAATATTACAGTCCGAATGGATAATACTAAATTAATTATTACAAAAAACTTCTAATTAATTAACAAAATAAATGCAGAAAGAAGGTGGCCGCTGCCCTGCCTTGGGATGCGTGGATGATGCATGTTTGACTCATCTTGCCCAGAAATTTGCTACCATAGCACTATTGCCTCTGTTGACACTGCCATGCTCCTCTTAGGACTGTCAAAGTCCAAGGATACGCTCTTTGGAGATTGGGGAATGCCGCCGGCCAAATAGGAACATCACCGACCGAAGGCTGTGGTCACCGGCTACCTTTTTGTCTATTGGCCAAAAATAAATAGCCGGCCGGGACTGTATTTATCCGACCAGCTAAAACTTCCTGCAGAACCTGCAGTTGACAGCAGCAGAGAGCAGGCAGTGTATGGCATGGAATTTCATGCAAATGTAAGCATGGTCACACTCCCTATCATGCCATGGACTCAAGGGGGCATGACCCTCGATCCTCGGGCCATCAATTAGGCATGATGGCCTAAGAAGTCAAGCTTTCCATTCAATGAAAATGCATGCAACACAAAAATGAATACCAAGACCCCATCATGTTAGAGTCAAGGGCCTCGACGACCGAGGGTTGAGAGGTGTTGCATCACTTGAAGTATGAACACTTCTCACCCCTCAAGTTTGGCTTGACACCCCAAGCTAAACAATGCAATGCAAGTAGACAAACATGGATCAAGCATGCAAATGAAGCTAAGGCACAAATCATGCCAAATGTGCAACAAGTATATGAGATAGCTCAACATTAAGCAAACATGCAAGTAGGATACAATGCAAGCATGCTTATAATGTAATGTAACATGCTTATGCAAAGGCGGATTTAGACCACAAAGAGGGGGACCTCAACCAGCCCCAAAAACAGTGGCCAAAGGTGCCAAGATAGTGGTGCCAATCATGTAAGACAAACATGCCAATCAACGAGCCCAAGATTAAGGTACAAAAGCCAACTCAAGCATGCCTAAAGGAAGACAAACATGGACATTAGACCAATAAAAATCAGTGCCATAGCATGTGAGAATAAGCCTCAAAACCCATACACATGGCATCCCAAAGCCTCAAACACATGGCCATGCACAATGACCTATCCCGAGACATGGAAGGTCAACATTTCAAGGCATGAAAGAGCTGATAAATGTAGACATGTAAGCATGGTATAGGGACTGAAATGGCATATTAAATGATTCCAAATCGTTAAAATAGCCTAACCAATGCATGCTAGGGACTCACACCCTTAAGGCTCACAAATTAAAATGCATAGCAACTATATCCAACATGTCAAACATGACCAAATCAGTGGTCAATAGACCTTAAGCATGATGAAACATGGCCAAGAACTTCACAAAGTAAAACCAAAATATGGGAGCATGGTGGTCAAATGTCATGATGCATTTCTAGGTAAAAATAAGGGAATACAAAGCAAGTATATTAAGCATGTAAGAGACCACTAATTCAACCAAAAATAGAGGCATATTATGACCCAACAACATACAAAAACCTCTGAAATTGAACCAAAAACACCTAATCATGTGTGCTACCCTTATGAGCCAAGAATATGCAAAAATGAGAGACCAAGGGAGAGGGGTGTCCCTCCCCTATGCAAGACCTTAGAACCCCTTCCTCACCACTGAAAATCCATTGGATTTCAGTGGTGAGAAGGCCAACCCACCAAGGTAAACAAAGCTTGCCGAAAGAGCACAAAAAGAGGCCAAAAGAGGCCTAAGAGGGGGAGGTCGACCCCAAACACCAAAACAACCTTAATGAAGAATTTTAAGCATGAAAATACAAGACTTTTTTCAGTTATACACAAACCTTAAATCAACATGCAAGACAGGTCAAAAGCCAATGCAAGATTGGGGAAACTAAAGTAAAGTAGTTACCCTTGAAGAACCCTTGATGAACAGCAAATGCAGCCCTCTTCTTTTGATCAAAATCAGCCCAAAAGCTCAAGAACAAACCCTCCAAGCCCCTCAAGGTCGGAGTAAGGTGTGATGGTGTGTGTGTTAGTGCAAAACTAAGGTAAAAATACACTTTTAGGCCACAAAACACACACAAGGGAGGAGAGAAAGGGAAATATAGAGAGAGAGAGGATATATATATATATCAAAATATATGTATAAGCTCTGTGTCTTTTTTTTTTTGGTTTTTGCTAACCCCCAACAATGGAAGATGAGAGGTCCTTATAAAGGCAAAAGAAATGGTTCTAAGCTTCTCAAAGAAGCTAAGTAAAAAGGGGCAAAGGGGGCAAGGAGGTCAAGGCTTCTTGAGGAAGCTAGGACAGCTGGCCAAGCTTCTTAAGGAAGCTTTGACAAAGGGTCAAGCTTCCTCAAGAAGCTTTGACCAAAAGGGGGCAAAAAGGGCAAAACAGCCACATGTATGCCCCGGGGCAGGTTTAGTGCATTCCAGCTGGCACAGCTGGTATGCACCATGCCTGAAAAAGGTAAAAAAGTGCTACCGGCCAGAAAAGGAGGTCATCGGCCAAACAGATGGTCGGCCGGTCATATAGAGTGCCGACCGGCCATTGGTATTAAGAAACCATGGCCGGTGGCAGCAATTAATGGCCGGTGATGCAAAGGGAAGGCCGATAGGGTGTGGGGATGGCCAACAAGCCATTCCCTACCCCTCAAAGCAAAAGCACAAGTATTTGGTGCAAAACCAAACGCAAGACGAGCAAGTTGAGAGATCTTGAGGCAAGGCGTGCAACCAAGGCCTCCGGGAACTCAAAACGAACACGAACATGGATGATTACCGAGTGTTCCACCGGTGACGTCCAAGTCTTGAGGACGGTCAAAAATGGGGTGTCTACAACTGCCCTCCTCCGATTCTCTCTCTCGCTTTTGTCTCCATCACCATCAGTACAAGAGCACTATCGGCGCCAACGCCCGTCGCACACAAAGACCATCACAAACCAGCAGCCTATATCATCTTATCTCGCAGTCACGATCCACCATTGGAGCAATACCCAAGGTATGTCCTCTCGATTTCTCTCTTTTTTTCTCTCTCTCTCTCTTTCTCTCTCTATGTATCTCTTTATCTCAGACTTTGTTTCCCTAATTTCGGCCTTTAGGGGTTTTTTCTTCTTCCACCCACATACCTTGTTCATGCAAACCTACCCTCAAATCGACCCAACCATTGCCATTCATATAGTGGGAAAATGGTTTCCTCAACTCTTCCTGTCTCCACCTTCATATATGCAAAATCCATTTTTGAAACCCCTCTTCAAACCTTCCTTTCCTAGATAATCGAAAACACCAAGTGTTTATTTTAAATGTGGTATAAAAAGCATGATTTGAGATTAAACGTTTTGATTTTAATTGCCTTGCATTTATATGAAGTTGGGTTTACTCTGAAATGTCCACAAATAGACCATTTCGTAAAAAGAAGAAGATCAAAATTGTCAAGGTAAGTTCTGAAATGGAAGCATCTATTTACTGTTCATGGCTTTAGAGTATAAATTTTTACCCAATAAAAACAATTCAGACTTTAAGAGCCAAAATATTTGCCTAATGTTATTTTGTATCTCGTAGGCCAATCTAGAACCTTCTTGTTTGTCAACTTCCATTGACATCTAAGGTGAATTTTGCTCTTTCCATTGCTTTAGTAATTGTTGATAACTATGGAAAATAGCTCTTAGTAAATATTTAAATGAGAATTGTTACAATGTTAATTTTGCAGAAGTAGCAACCTATTTTTGCTTATGTGTTCTATAAGCCAGTGAAAATCCATTAGAAATCCTTGCTCTCTGTTTTGTTATTCTAACCAAGTTTTGGGGGTAAATAATCATGTTGTTGTGTTCCTTCTTGTGTCTGTTATTACACTATTGATAGATTTTGCAAATTCAGTTCTATAGCATAGACATTATGCTGATATTGCTGAATATAATAAATCTACTATCCAAAGGTATGTGCTTAGTTGAGATGTATCTTGAATTTTGGTTCAACTATAATTCAATATGTTTCAAGCAATAAATGATAAAGAGTCTTGTTGGAGTGCACACACAAAGTTATTAAGCAAAATAGAGAAGGTATGATTAAGATATATACCTATTTGATATTTTACTTGTTGGATGCTTACCTTTCCTTTCATTTTATGCACTATAGATCTTCATTCAATGTGTTTAAATCATGGTTAGAAACCTGCTACCAATGTCCTTGAATCCGTAGTTCTGAAATATTGTCTTATGATAGATATTTTGGAATATGTGCCTAATTATTATGGGGAACTGTAGTCTTGCTGCATATGGTGACAATTCATATTACCTTGGTGCTACGGCATATTATTGTTTGTTTGAATATTGTCTAATTCAAGTATTTGCACCAAATGCTCGTATTGTCTAGTGTATTTCCATGTGACATTTGGTTTAACTTATATAGTTGCAGGATGTTTATTTTGATTCAACCTTTGTCTCCTAAGTAGTACAGCAGATGTGTGATAATTGATACATAGATCAGCTATTTTGCTAAAATTTCCATGTAGATGAGCAAGTGAAGTGTTAGTGCCCACTACTTGGGAGTTTGTGTAACATCAAGTGGGGAATGAGTCTGACATTAGGAATTCTAAATTCTTCTTCTTCTTTTTTTAATTAATTTTTTTATAACAATTTGATAATTAAATTCAGCAAGGATTAGGATGTGTTAGGATCAAACACACCCAGAAAAGTATCTCACACACACAGAGAACACAATATTTACGTGGTTCGGCCCAATGCCTACATCCACGGACAGAAATGAGAATTTTCACTAAAATGGAGCAAAATACAAAATACAGAGGAGGAGATGAAACTCACTCAACTCACAGCTCTTACTCTCCAATTTCTGATATCTCTCATCCTCTCCCTCCCATCTCTATTTATACACAAAAGGAGTAGGTGGGAGAGCCTTCATTCTTGACTTGGGTAGCCTCCATTCTTGACCTTTGCTATGGTTGGTGGCTGCCAAGCTTGACTTGGTTGGTTGCCTTCCCATGTTTTTCATGCATGTGGGTTGGAACAACAATTCTCCCCCTCCATACCCAGATGCATGACTGACTTCTCACTTGAAGTCCATCCCGGCAATGTCTCTGCAAATTTCGAGTTTGTCTCTCGAGACCACCTTTGTAAGCATGTCAGCTGGATTCTTATCTGTGTGAATCTTGGTCAGTTCCAATAACTGCTTGTCCATCACTTCGCGTATCCAATGATACCGAACATCAATGTGCTTTGTGCGAGAATGGTACATTGAATTCTTGCTCAGGTCTATGGCACTCTGACTATCACAATGTACCGTGAACTTTTCTTGCTTTAATCCCAATTCTTGGAGAAACCGTTTCAACCACAACATTTCTTTCCCGGCTTCCGCTGCGGCAATATACTCTGCCTCAGTTGTGGATAAAGCAACACACTTTTGTAGCTTGGACTGCCAAGACACAGCTCCCCCTGCGAAAGTGAACAGCAATCCTGATGTAGATTTCCTACCATCAAGATCGCCTGCCATATCTGAATCAGTATAGCCTTCCAAGACTGGTTTAGCATCTCTAAAGCACAAACACATTTTTGCTGTACCCTTGAGGTACCTCAGAATCCACTTGACTGCTTCCCAATGCTCTTTTCCTGGATTGGAAAGGAATCTGCTTACAACTCCAACCGCATGAGCAATATCTGGTCGGGTGGACACCATTGCATACATCAAACTCCCTACAGCGGATGAGTAGGGAATCGCCTCCATCTCTTGTCTTTCCTTCGTAGAGGAGGGACAAGAATTCTTGCTCAGCTTGAAATGATTAGCCAGCGGAGTACTGACTGGCTTGGCATCTTTCATGTTGAACTTCTCAATCACTCGTTCAACGTACTTCTCCTGTGACAGCCACAACTTCTTGGCTTTCCTGTCACGCACAATATTCATGCCCAAAATTTGCTGTGCAGGGCCTAGGTCCTTCATGTCAAAGGACTGTAATAACTCCTTCTTCAGTGATCTGATTGTTGTGGCATCTTGTCCAACGATCAACATGTCATCAACATAGAGTAGAAGTATGATAAAGTTTCCACCGGGAAATGTCCTGACATAAACACACTGGTCTGCAACAGTTCTCTTGTACTCATGACCTACCATGAATGAGTCAAACTTCTTGTACCACTGTCTCGGCGCTTGTTTGAGGCCGTAGAGACTCTTCTTCAATCTGCAGACTAAGTTTTCTTTCCCTTTGACTTCAAAACCTTCTGGTTGCTCCATGTAAATTTCTTCCTTCAGATCACCATGGAGAAATGCTGTCTTCACATCCATTTGTTCAAGTTCCAAATTCAAACTAGCTGCTAGTCCCAAAACTACTCGAATGGATGTCATTTTCACAACTGGCGAGAAGATTTCATCAAAATCAATACCTTTCTTCTGCCCAAAACCTTTGACAACCAATCGAGCCTTATACTTGACTAGCTTTCCGCTGCCATCTTTCTTCAACTTGAACACCCATTTGTTCTGCAATGCTTTTCGACCCTGGGGAAGTTTCACCAAATCATAAGTCTGATTCTTCTGCAAGGATTGCATCTCTTCTTGCATAGATTGCTGCCAGCTACTCTTCTCCTTATGATTTTGAGCTTCTTGAAAACTTTCTGGCTCCCCCTCATCGGTAAGCAAAATATACTCAGAAGCAGGGTATTTGGTTGACGGCTTAAATTCTCTTGTTGATCTTCGTAACTGTGGACCAACAGTCTCTGGTAGAGGGGGTTGTGGCTCCCCCTGCTCAACACCCTCTGCTTCTGGATCTTCTTCTTCTAGAAATCCATCCTGCAACTCTACATTATTGACTGCATGCTGCGGTAACTCTTCTTCATCAGTGGCATGCTGTGATGGTGCAGGGTTTGGAATAGTTTCTGAAACATCATCAACTTTGGGTTTGGCTGGTTGCCCAAAGTCTTCAAAGGTCTGGCCTTCTTGAAACACTACATCTCGGCTTCGAATGACCTTTTTGTGTTTCGGATCCCACAATCTGTATCCAAATTCTTCATCTCCATAGCCAATAAAGATGCATGGAGTGGCTTTGTCATCCAGCTTCTGTCTGTGCTCTTTGGATACATGTGCAAATGCTTTGCACCCAAACACTCTCAAGTGAGAGTAAGAAATCTCCCTTCCAGACCATACTTTTTCTGGAATCTGAAAATTCAGTGGAACTGATGGCGATCTGTTGATCAAATAACAAGCAACACGAACAGCTTCTCCCCAAAATGGCTTTGGTAGCTTTGCCATTTTGAGCATACATCTGACCTTCTCCACAATGGTTCGGTTCATTCTCTCGGCTATACCATTGTGTTGTGGGGTTCCAGGAACAGTCTTCTCATGCCGGATGCCGTGAGTAGCACAGTAGGCTTTAAATTCCTTTGATGTGTACTCGCCTCCATTGTCTGTTCGGAGACATTTCAGCTTCTTTTCAGTCTTCCTTTCCACCATAGCATGGAATGTCTGAAAATGCTGGAACACCTCAGCTTTGGTCTTTAAGACATAAACCCATACCTTCCGTGATGCATCATCAATGAACGTCAGAAAGTATTTTCTACCACCCAACGATTCCACTTCAATGGGACCGCAAACATCAGAGTATACTCTGCTCAACAACTCTGATTGTCTTCTGGATGATGAATGGAAAGCTACTCTATGATGCTTCCCAAACAAGCAGTTGTCACAAGGATTTAATTTTGCATCTTTGGCAAAGGGAATAAGTGACTTCTTTGCCAAAATCTGTAACCCTTTCTCACTCATGTGACCCAGCCTTTTGTGCCACAAATTTGGTGACGTCTCATCTTCTGCTGCGTTGAGACTATTTGAATTCACCTCCACATGAGTCTTGTATAGTGTGCCAATTGCCTGTCCTTTGGCTACCACGAGAGATCCCTTTTTCAACTTCCATATGCCTTTGCCAAAGTAGTTCTCATAGCCTTGTCGATCTAAGGCTATCCCTGAAATAAGATTCAGGCGTAAATCGGGAACATGCCTGACATCTTTCAACACCATCGTGCACCCAACTTTGGTTTGGATATGAACATCACCAATTCCCACAATTTTTGAAAAACTGGAGTTACCCATTTTCACTGTACCAAAATCTCCAGCTTGGTACGTACTGAAGAACTCCTTCTGGGATGTAGCGTGGTAGGAAGCTGCTGTATCTACCACCCACTCGGTGTCGTTGTCTGACATATGGAGGCATTCTTCTTCTTCAACAGAGAATAATGCAATATCCTCTGAGACAGAAACTGCAGTGGTCCCATCTTCGGTCTTTGGCTGTCTATTGCCTTGTTGTTGTTCTCCCTTCAAGGCATAGCAATACTTCTTTATGTGACCCTCCTGGCCACAATGGTAACATTTGAACCTTGGCCGGCTCGTTCCTTCTTTGAATTTCCCTCTGTCTTGAGATCTTCCTCTGCTGCGTCCTCTACTTTTGCTTCTTCCCCTGCCCCTGCCTCTGCTTTTATTTTCTGTGACGAGGGCATGGGATTGATCTCCACCCATTTCTTTCTTTCTTGCCTCTTCACTAAATAAGGCATCTGTAACCATGCTCATGGTCAGTTTCCCTTCTGGGGCAGAGTTGCTGAGAGACACCACCAATGTCTCCCAACTGTCTGGCAAAGAACTGAGCAGCAATAGGGCCTGCATTTCATCATCTAACTCCATTTTGACAGTTGTTAGTTGGTTCACCAAATTTTGAAACTCACTGGTATGTTCAGCAACAGAGATACCGCCTTTCAACTTCAAATTCACAAGTCTCCTCATCAGGAGGGCTTTGTTCCGAGCAGTTTTCGACTGGTACATGCCTTCTAACTTTATCCAGAGAGCATAGGCATCAGTCTCCTGGGCGACATGGTGGAAGACACTGTGATCAATCCATTGTCTGATCTGGCCAATGGTCTTTCGGTTCTTCCGCTTCCAGTCTTCGTCTTTTTCCGTTGGTGGTTTAACGCCATTAAGCTCAATGGGGTCAAACAAATCTCGGCAATACAAGACATCTTCCATTCTAGGCTTCCAAATGGCATAATTGGAAGCATTTAACTTTATCATAGAACCTGAAGTCGACGTTGATTCCTCCATCATACAATAATGATCGTTGGCTGAAAAACAAGTTTTGCTGTGGAGTCCGGACTGGTCAAATTAGCCGAAAAAACACTTCGGATTGCCAAAATAAAAACTTCAAATTTTTCAAAACTTATTTGCAAAATCTGACCGTACGGATGTGTCCGGAATACTCCAAATAGTCGGAAACCACTATTGGATCACCCAAATCGGATCTCAAATGGCTTAGATCAAGCCAAAACAGATTGAATGGTTCAGATGGGCAGAATCTGGTGCGCCTGCGAAGCACCAGATTATTCCTCCGGTTCTGCTGACGTCAGCGGCTCAGTCAGCGGCTTGGTCAGCGGCTTGGTCAACTCGGCTTCGGCTCGGCTTGGGGCGCGCGTGCTGATGGCGCGTGTAAGGCACGCGCTGGTTCCTCAGTCGTCTTCCTCCTTGAACCGCGCGTGGAGCGCGTGTCTGAGAGTGGGATCACGCGCCGGGTGCCTGAACGGCGCGTGTGGGCGCGTGATGAGAGTGGGATTCACGCGCCAACTTCCAGGGGTGCGTGGGAGCGCGTGCGGCCTCCGTTTGGTGTCTGTTTTATATTTCTGGACTCCTCTCGTCGAGTCCTTGCTCCTGGTATGCTCAAAATCGGATTTCGAGCAATACGATTTCTGGGCAGTTTCGAAACAATACTCTGTTTTTCCGAAAAACGTATAATTTGGCTCTGATACCACTTTGTTAGGATCAAACACACCCAGAAAAGTATCTCACACACACAGAGAACACAATATTTACGTGGTTTGGCCCAATGCCTACATCCACGGACAGAAATGAGAATTTTCACTAAAATGGAGCAAAATACAAAATACAGAGGAGGAGATGAAACTCACTCAACTCACAGCTCTTACTCTCCAATTTCTGATATCTCTCATCCTCTCCCTCCCATCTCTATTTATACACAAAAGGAGTAGGTGGGAGAGCCTTCATTCTTGACTTGGGTAGCCTCCATTCTTGACCTTTGCTATGGTTGGTGGCTGCCAAGCTTGACTTGGTTGGTTGCCTTCCCATGTTTTTCATGCATGTGGGTTGGAACAACAGGATGGTCTGCCAAGATTATCTTAGAGATTCACATGGGCTAGGTTTGTGGATGGGCATTAGAAAGGTTAGCAGGAGTGTTCCATGCTAATTGGTTAAAAAGGTATATTAGTTAACAGATTTGATGGATAACAGAAATCTCAACCCTCTATTCCCCTCCCCCCCCCCCCCAACTATGGATCAAATGAGTCCTTCTCATGCAAAGGTCCAATCCCATGGCAAATGACTTTCCTGCGAAGTGGCTTTGGACTACTAGTGGTTGGAGCCAGTGGCATAAGACCATGTAACCTAGCCTTTGGAGCAGACCAATTCAACCCCAACACTTTTATTTTGTGATTTGTGTGTTTGTGCATGAAAGTGTATGGGTTTTGCATTTTGCTTTTCTCAAATTCATAACTGCAGTTTTATCAATTTGTGATTTTCAAATCAAATGTTGGCTGATTGGTGTCAAGATTCCAAACTGAAAACAATCACAAAATGTTGAAACTTTAAACATTGTTTATTTGCTCATGACTTGAATTTGATTTAAGGTAACTCTTTTTCTCTTTCGTGCCTTGTACCATTGAAACATTGCATGCATATCTATGAAGCACGAATACCTTGCCACATTTCATATACTGGTGTCCAACATGCGTCAAACACGGACACGTTAAATCATAGTCATTACCTTAGTTTATCTCTCATACAGATTTCATTTAGTCGTTACCTCAATTAAGGGATTAAAGTGCTGGAGTTTACGGGAACATATGTTCCTACCCATTGTGCTACTTGGTTATTCGATGACATTTTAACTTGATATATTTTTCTAGAATTTACAGGAATAGTGCAATACGTATGAGAGATAAGCTAAAGGTAAGCCAGTTGATGCCATGATACAGTTAGGCTAAATTGAGTTTTGGATTCTTAGCGGGGAGAATTCAGTTTTCTTCTACAGTTCTGAAAATAGTTTCGTTATCATCATGTTAAGTAAGGGGAAAGTAAGGTGAGTTTGGTTATATGCATGGAGCATCACCTACATCTACTTAATCATTTATGTTCGTGATTTTAAGAATAGGTAGGTATGTAAGAAAGTGGAGTTTTTGTATTTGAAAGTGTGTAGAAAATTTGTATTAATAGGTAGAAAGTTAGAATTATTAATTTTATAATTGTTATAATTCGAAGAGTATAATATATCAGAATTATTAATTTTATAATTGTTATAATTTGAAATGTCAATTTTATTGAATAAGTGCTAATGGTTTTTATTTTATTTTACTTTTTATTTTTTTACAGATTATTTTTGCATGGATTATTGTGGATATTTATTTTTTTGTACGAAGAGCATTTGTTCTATATATGGACGACATTTATTTTTGTACAATCCTCTGTTTTTCAAATTCAGTGTTTTTGTATGCAATATTTAACTTAGATGGATTGTACTTGGTTGGTATGGATTTATATAATATTTGGAATATAATGTTACAAGTTAAAGTTTTTGGATAGTTGATAATAAAATGAGCATTATTGATAAATGATAATGGATTTAGATTATAAAGATTACATGTTGCATTGATAATGAAATGTATATAATTTAGAAATTAATGAAAAAATTCAATTTGTGCATTTAAAAAAATTAATGAATAGAGTTTTTGGCGACTAAACATTTTATAGCCAAAAAAATAAAAATGGAACTTGTTAGCGACTAAACAGTTAGTAGCCAAAAAAAAAAAAAAGTTTTTCGCGATTAAAAAATTAGTAGCTAAAAAGGAGCACTATGATTTTAGCAACTAAAAAATTGGTAGTCAAAAAGGAGTGTCACGTTTTTAGCGACTAAAAAATTGGTAGCGAAAAACCTGAAGATGAAAAATATTTTCTTTTTAGCAACTAAATATTTTCTTTTGGGTGACTAAATTTTAGTCGCCAATTCTTTTGCCAACAATTTGTCAACGACCAAACGGGCGACTAAAAATTTTAATCGGCAAAAATCTTTGATGATTAAAAAATGATTTTGATGACTATAAAAGTGTAATTTGTTGTAGTGTCATTAGCGCTAGTGAGGAATAATGAGGGCAAGCTTTTGGCTTTGCTCGATATTCAATGCTATCCTTTTAGAAATATGGGAAAATGGGATGATAGTATTGGTTTTTGTTAAATGAGATTGTCCGTATTAAGGAATGATGAGGTTTTGAAGCTTTTGGTTTTGCGTGATATTCAGTGCTATCCTTTCAGAAATGTGGGAAAATGGGATGATAAAGAAGATAGGTCCTTGGAAAATGGAACGATATTCATCTATTCCTTTTATTCTCTTTTTTCCTAAATGTTTATAATTTTTGATATTGATGGGCATCCAAGAGAGCCCAGCCCACAATCTAGGTAATACTGGACCAGGACTAACAACATAATGGGCACCCAAGAGGATCCGGCCCACGACTCAGGACCCAACCCACGAATTAGATATTAAAACCAGTAACCTTGAGAAACCAATGATGAACCAGGACTAATAGCATTCAAACTCCTGTCGAGCAGGGAATCAGCCATGTAGGCAGATAAAAATCCTATAAAGTTATTGTACCCACACATCAGCCATTAATAAGGCTCTTGTAGCATTAAATGCAACAACCCCTTCACGTCGGAGGAGGTAGACTCACCATGAACGATGCAAGCTAGAATACAGACTTTCAGCCAACAAAATAGTCTGAAAATGACAAGGAAATGATGAGCAAAGGATATAAGGAAACCTTCGAGATACGTTAAAAGTTAAGTTTTTCCTTCGTCTCATCTATCTATCTATAATCACCCATTATCCTAACCTAACTTGATCGTCGGAGAGTCCGTCGGGAAATCCCTTTCCCCTCCATACCTTTTTGTAGGCTCATTTGGAAAACACCGAGGCCAGCAGACCTGTTGGAAGCGTGGATCAGCCCAACCCATCCTCCGGTTGGAATCGTTGCATCATCATAAACTAATTCTTACTTGTAGAAACATAAGCCTCAAGACCTTCATCAAGATGTGCTTTCTTCTACTCTGATGTTCCTTTATTAGTCCATGCTACAGATATCACATATGAGCTAGCTAGTAATTTTCAGTCGTCTTTATTGATGATAAATCCTAGTGGTGTTTAACTAATTCTTTCTCATCATTAGCTCACCCTGGTAAGTCCTCTTCTAGAAACAATTTATATCTTTTACACCTGATCTCATTTTGTGTAAATTTTTAATAGAGTCTTAACAGAATAATTAAATGTAATAAGATAATATTTTTAATGAATAATTGTTAAATTTTAAAATTTAAGAAGTCAAAATACAAATGAATTATAGTTTAAAATGATTTATTATAATTTACCCTTTATTTAAAAGTGGAATCTTATGGTGCAGAATGGGACTTATAATAGCATGGGCATCACAAAGGCTTTGTTTGACTGTCTAGATTGGATATAAGGGTTTTAGGAAGATATGTAATATCTAACGATGAAAATGAGATAGATTATACATACTGTGGGATCATTTATACTATGTTTGGTTAAGACAAGATATAGGATAAAATAAGAAAAGAGTAATTATTTTTAACTTTTGGATAAAAGGTGAGCCCTATCCGACGGTGGGGATATACAATATCGTGGGGGGTTAGTATTGCATATCCCTCTTTTGCATCGTATACTATCCGGATTTCCTATATTCGGAACAACCAAACACGGGATAAAGGGAAACAAAAAAAATATGTAAGACCCATTTTATATTATATTCGGTCTCACACCTATATCTGGCCTTTATATCCAGTAAACAAACATGGCCTTGTTTGAACATGTTTTGTTCATTTTCTAAAATGTATTATTGAGAAAATTGATGATAAATCCAATCTAAAGAATGTATAAGGCATTAGGTTCAGTGGATATTTTTTATTAGTGAAAGGTTCATCTTTTGTGAAATAGTTTGATGAGAAGTCTTTTGTTATTTTGGGAGGACATTTTACTTTCAATTTTACCCCTTAATTTATCTATTGATTTTTTTTTATCCATTGACTTTTTTTTTGACTATCTATTCTAATTTATATCTATCTGTTCAAATTTTTTGTCTATTTGTTAAAATTTTTTGTTTATTTGTTCAAATTTTTATCTATTTGTTTAAATCTCTGGATTCTATCTATTCAATTTATTTTTTCTATCTGTTGAAATATAAAGCTAAACAAAATCCTATGTGTTGAGCCAAAATTTTACTATTTGTTGAAATTTACCACCTAATCTGTTAAATTTTCCTATCTATTGAGCCTTCGTTTGGAATGTGGGTTCACTTTTTTATTTTCTAGTTTTTTGACTATTTTAGTCTGAGGTTAAAAAGTCTCATTTGTGATAGACTTGTTGGCTTTTTTAACTTTTATGAGAAAAAAAATAAAATAATTATAATTTGAACGTGAAATTTTATCCTATTTTACTAAAATAATCTATTTTGTCCTATATGACTATTTTAGCCCAAACCTTCATACCAAACATAGCCTTAAATTAGATTCAAACTATTGAAATTATCTCCCTCTTCTTCTTCTTCTTCTTCTTCTTCTTCTCTCTCTCTCTCTCTCTCTCTCTCTCTCTCTATATATATATATATATATATACAAATTAGAGACATTGTTATCTGCTTGATCAGATCACTATCAATACAACCTATCCTTTTACTACAGATCTGTTCAATAACAAATCTATCCAGATCTGAGCCATTACAAATATGTTCAATGCTATTACGGATTTGTTTCTCATCATCAACAAATCAACAACTAAAAAAAAAATCATCATCAACAACAGATCAACAACAACTAAAAAAATCATCATTAATAGATTATAAAAAAATAAAAAAGAACTTTTATTTTTTCTTTTGCAGTGATCTGGGATCCAATCTTCGAAGGCGGCAATGAAGGCGGCAAATTGAAGTCGGATCTTAGCTAGGGCTTCAAATCAGAGTCAGATCCAAACTAAGACTAGAGTGAGAGAGAGAGAGAGAGAGAGAGAGAGCCTAAGAACCGTATTTAGAAGGTTCAAAGCCGATACGATCTCGCTCTGTTCTTTAGTTACAATCAAGATTCTCACATTTTTTATATATTTATCTACAATCTGTTCAAAAATACATATATGTTAGGGATTGAATGCAAGAATCACAAAACAAAATGATTTCATCGTCATCTAGGTATTTGAAATACCCTTCTGTTGCTAAGCCACCAAGAATTCTCATATCGGAGCTTCACTGTACTTGACGGCGGCGATTGACGCTTCAATATTCATACTTCAGATTTGTGCTTTTGGTTATAAATCGAGAGAAGAGAGAGAGCTGAGGAGAGAGAAAAAGAGAGATTCTGATGAGAGAAAGTGAGATTTGAGATACACCGTGTCTGTCTTGGTGCTCATCCGATGACGACGGAGTGGTACATTGTGAATGATGACGTGTCTACCGCCGTGCTCATCTAAAACCACCAACGACGATGCCATCGCTACGACAAACAGTGAAAGGGAGAAAGAGAGTAAATGGGAGAGAGAGAGAAAAAAAAAAAAAAAAAGTCTCTCGACGCCGCCCTGTCTCCTCTAACCGTGAAGTCTCTGCCGGAGCTAGAGAAGAGAGAAATGGAGACGATAAGATGCTGCGACGAAGGACGGCGGTGCTGCGACGAATTGCGAAGTTTGAGAGAGAGAGAGAGAGAGAGATATCTGAGAGGCTAATCACAGAGAGATTGAGGTTATTAGAAAATGAATTGGAAATAAACGGGTGCCTCTATTTACACACCACATTTGGTCTTAAGGCACACCACTACTTAGTTCACACATTTAATAATTTGAAAAAACATAATTTTTCTCAGCATACACCACATCATTTCATTTTTGCCCTTAGTCCCACATCACTTAATACACACCATAAATTCAAAAAAAAAAACTAACTATTAGATACTTACTGTGACAACCCTCACCACTGATTAGTGCTAATCTATGAGTAAGCATGTTAACTGACTGATTGACTGAAATTCTGAACTGATTGATTTAGTGTATTAGTTTAAATGCATTTCTATCTGTTGACTGTTAAATGATCTGTTCATGTTTTATGTTTTAGAAGGCCTTATCGGCGGCCGAATCTAAAATTGATTAATGCTTTGTGTTAATTAGAATTAATATGATTTTATGGTTTTTTTAATTGAAATGTGATTTGGTATGATTAAATTGGATTAAATAAGCTAAATTATATTAGTTGGACTTATTTACTCTTTTGCCACCTAGTGAGCCACTTCACCAAATGTTGTTTGAAGCTTAGTCTTGCTTCATTCTTCACTTCCTCTAATAGACCAACGTGAGAGAGAGCTTGAGAGTTGGAGACATTGAATTCATCTAGAATTCTTGCTTGAAATTAGAAGACTTGAAGAGAGATTGCATGTTTGAGCTTCCATATTTGAAATTGAAGACCTAAGGTTCATCCTTTGGTTTATGAATTTAAGTTGTGACTTGCATGGTCCATGCTAATTTTGAAGTCTAAAGCCAAGATATGGCTTAAATTGTTGAATTGAAGCTTGAATCATGCATGCATGTGCATATCTTGAAATTTAGAGCTATTTTCATGGAAATTATTGCATGCATGTCCATATTATTGTTATAATCCATGAATTCACCATGTTTTTGGAAGTATTAGCTCATTTGATCTTGATTTTGAAGCTTTAAGTTCATATAAGCTCATGCATGTTACATTTGAGTCTTGTTCTTGAAGTTTATTTGAAAATGGTGTTTAATTGAACTACCTTTAGGCTTTGATTTCTCAAATTGATCTTTGAAACATGTATACTATGAGTTTACAAGTGTTTTCCAGAAAATTAGCCCAAAAGGATCGATTTTGGTACATTTAAAGTTGATTTTGAGCTTGAAGGTTCAATCTAGAATTTCCAGAATTTGGACTCACGCTCGAGCGAGGAACTCCACGCTCGAGCGTACAACCTGAGGTCATGCAGCCCGCCCGAGCGGGGAAAGTGACGCTCGAGCGGGAAATGCGTGTATCCAGTACTTTGCATGTATTTACAGTCCGCTCGAGCAAGGGAATGCACGCTCGAGCGAGGACTTGTGTCTTATGCTCGAGCGGGGATCGAGCGTCCGTCGAGCGTGAATTGCATGCATCCAATACTTTTGCATGATTTTACAGTCCGCTCGAGCGAGGGAAACCACGCTCGAGCGGAGCCCTTTTGTCTGCATGTCCGCTCGAGCGGGGAAACCTACGCTCGAGCGGGACCCCTGTTTCAACAAAATTTTGAAAAGTGTTTAAAAGTGCATCTTTACATCCTCATTCCGTCCTAGGCATTCCTAGGCCTAGTTTAAGGCATCTTAATGAGGATATTGATATAGAACCACACCGAGGCAAATTAGGGATTAAGTTATTACTTCCCAACTGTGTAGCTTAGTGTGTGTTCGTTCTGTAACTGCGTAGGGTTGGCATCCGAAGACGCTCTAGCTTATCTGTAGCCCAGAACTCTGTGAGTAACAATGTTGTAAAGATATGTTCAATCATGAATATTTTCTGAATGAACAACTGTACTGCTTTCTAAAATGATATTTCTTACTGAATGAATGTTTGTCCTATTTGTGAACTGTGTTCGTGGCATCCATAGCAATTCACTATTACTGTACTGTACTGCTACTGTCACAGAGATCTCTGTCGATTCCCATATTTGGAACCACTACTGTTTACTGATATGATGGCCATCAACTGGCTGTTCGGTCTGTTAAGACCTACTGTACTGTTTTGCTATTAGATGTACCATATATGACTATTATAGTTTCTGAATGACTGTTATGGCATGAAATATGAGCCACAAACTGAATGACTGATATACTGATAAATGACTGTTTTCAATACTGAAAGGACATTCATTCTTAACCTCTTTACTCATATGTTATTCACTGAGCTTTAGCTCACTGTTTATATATATGTAGGTGTCCAGGCACCGGATCGGAGCTAGGGGCGTGGGGTTTAAACTCCCTTTTTGTCAAGCCAACCAATGTGCCTCACTGCGAAGTTCCAAGTGCTGCCAAGCTAAGGCTGCTTCAGGGTGTTTTAGATCCCCCCTTTTTTTTGTCTCTGTTTTGTGTAGATTGCATAGACTGTTACTGTACTGTTATGGTAGGGATTTGGTCCCTAACCTGAATACCTGTATATGATGTATGTATGTATATACTGTTATGGTTTGAATGTGTATATGTTTAAAAAGTCTTTTTTGCATACAGACTGTCACAGCTCATTGGACATCTTTTATTACCGTTTTGGCTTCCGCCAGCCCCTGTACTCTGTATTACTGTTTTACTGTTAAGTAGGCCTTCGGTAATCTCAGATTACTGGCCGGTTACGGTGCTAAACCCATAGAGGCGGGTTTGGGTCGTGACACTCACCACTGGCAGCAGCAGCCATCGCCGATAACCACCATCAACGCCAACCATTTCACCGCTCTTCTCCCTCACTACCGCTAACCTTCAACCACCGCTGCAACTTTCTTCTCCAGCCACCGATGACTTCCACCACTGCGAACAACCCTACTTTCCCTTCGCGCACTACTAACAACCTCGCCTCCACCGTCGCCGTCGCCATCGCAATTAACCCTGTCGCCTAGATCTGTCATCCCGATCCATCTCTGCCTCCATCATAAGCTAGGGTTTTGAGACATGGCGATGCAGTGGACGCTAGGGTTTTGAGACGAGGGGAGGGGAGTTGGACGCTAAGGTCATTATTGTAATAAAAAATAACCAATTAATGGTGTGCCTTGAAATCAAATATGGTGTGTAAATAGAGGCACTCGAAATAAATGGGTTGGTTTAGAATAGAGTAAATTACAAACACCCCTGAGGTTTATTTAAATTACGAATTATCCTTTGTAGTTCTAGAAATTACAATATACTCCCTAAGGTTTCTAATTTCATAACAAATAAGTCATTTTATTAATAAATCATTAAGTTAATTAACAGTTTTTAATGATGTTAAAATTTTATTTCAATTAATAATTCAAATAATTTTATTATCGTATAAGAGAACAGTTAAAAATTTTATTTTTCAGTTAATTCTATTAAATAAAAAATTCTGAGAGTGAGGTAATTATAATTCTTCAAATCATAGGGGACAATTCGTATTTTAAGCAAACCTCAGGGGGTGTATTTGTAATTTACCCCTTAGAATATATATATATATATATATATATGTATGAGTATTTTGGTCCTTTTATCTAAGTATGTTTTTATGAACAAAAAAAATATTTGGTAGCTCGAATTTGTGTGGCCCGTATGGTTTGAATGTATCAAAACGACGTTGTTTAGAGACATTCGAGACATTCGAGCCATTCGAGCCATAAAAATTCGAGCTACCAAGCATTGTTGAAAAAAAAAAAAATTAGGTAGCGTTTGGTAACATTTACATTTACAAAAATTTTATAAACTGGTTTTTGTTTATTTTTAGAAAAACATAAACTACAAACGCATTTGGTTTGAACAAAATGTTTGAAAAAATTTTAAAGTATAAACTAAAAAATATGTTTGTTCAGGCCTAAAATATTTATATTTATTTTTTATTATTTATGACAATGAGATCATACACATTATAATTTTAAAAAAAAAAAATAATTGAAAAAAAATTAATTAGGAAAAAATTATTTGAAAAAAAAATTAATTGAAAAAAAAAATTGTTTGTCAAATTTTTAAATTTTTGTTTAAAAACTACGTTTTTTTCTCAAATTTATAAACTGAGACAACCATTTATAAAGCAAAAAATTATCAAACAAGTTTTTATGACAGTTTTTTTAAAATTTTGTAAATATAAACTGAAAACTAAAAACGAAATGGTTACCAAATAGGCCCTTAATGTATAAATCTCTCTTTCTTTCTTTTTTTGTTATAGGAAAATTCTCTCACTCTCTCGCAGGTCTAAGGCAGTGCTGCTTGTAAAGATCACCAAGGTATTGTGTCACACTTAAGTCAGATCTAAGGCAGCGCTGCTTCTAAAGATCATCAAGGTATCGTGTTATACTTAAGTCAGGATTTGCACAACGGGAAGCATTGAACCCACACCAAGTGTTATGGTAACAATAACTCAAGGCTAACCTCCTAACCAATTACACTACGCCCAGGAGATTGGCCTAAGAAATTTCAAACTTGAGACCTGGGGTCTTAATCCCCAGGCTTTTACCAAGTGTGTTATTGCCTTGGATTATGTATAAGTCTTTAGTTAAAGAAAATTTAAATTTAAATTTTTTGTCCCAACGCCCTATATTATTATTATTTTATTTGGATTATAAATATGTTTTTCAAAAACATGTTTTTGAAACCCATTTTATCTTATATGCGGAGTAAACCAAAAAGTAACCTAATGAAACTAGATATCTTGACAGGACTACTTATCCCCATCGAAAAATGTACGGGGAGGAAATATTCTTATTTCTCCGTATTTCTTTGTGCCCAAGCTCCACTTCACTTCGAACATCGTCGATTAACCTGAGAACAAAGTAATGGTGAGCTACCCGACGAGTGTGCTGCTGGAAAATCTCTCCAACGATCGAGTTAGCACACTTGGAGACAAAAAGAGAGGAAAACAAAAAGTAGGTAGCTCAAAGTGTAAGAGATTTCAGACTTGTGTATGGGGGCGCTGCGCCATTTATATAGTTTCCGCGCGCACCACCCTACTCGTCCTTTCCTGGACACATAGATATACTGCCCTCTTGTCTTCCTCCACATGTAGGCACAAATACTGCCAAACACTAATGGCAAAACTGCCTAATGGTATTAACGCGTATAGACGGTGGAATCTCCATCTCACCCTCCAATTGGGCCACGTAGCAACTTCCGCCAAGCTATCTTTAACTTGGATTTGTGTCCATCTTTAGAACCATGCCCTCTGGCTGGTCCTGGAAGACACAACTGTGGATTGCTTTAACCGAGCTTGTCGACCTGGGTCGGTCTTCTGCTCGGCTTCGCCAAGTCCACGAGTGAACCCATCTAATTTTTAATTCTTGGTTAGACTAGGCTAGCACTTCGATCAGGCAAGCAACTTTAATCTGACCGCATTGACATCACGATCTAGTACGAGGTCTCGCCTCACCCGGGCTAGAATATCGGCCCAAGGCCAAAACTTCCTCAGCCAAAGCCCAAACTTGCTTGGGCCACCAAGCCGGCGTAAATTCCCCTCTCAATTGCCCCTTAATTCCGTTCACGCTAGCGTGACTAGGATTACCTCCGAAATCAATGGAACAGGATCAACATCATTAAAACCATCACCACCTCTGCGTACATCAATCTCAGACAACCTCTTCGTTCATGAATAACTGAACCACTTTTCCCAAAACCTCCTAACAACAAATCTCTTCGCCTCTCCGGTAAGCCCACAAACATAGTCCGTGTCAGAATCGAAATAGCCTTGGTTGGAGCACAATGCCAAACATCAACATTATTATTAGTATATTTTTTAGATAACACAACAATAGATGGGGTTCATCTGCGAATCTTCTGGCATCTCACTCGTAGAATACTTCAAATGCCCCTTTCATTTTACAATACGTAATCCCTCTTTTAATGTTCAAATCTTCAATTTGATACTTCACCATCCATGGCACTTGTTTGTCGTTAATGGAACAATAACCATTCCTATAATAAACTAATTTGAGAAAATAAATTAGGCAAAGCAAGTTTAATATAATTGAAATCACTTGCTGAAACACCCTGTAAATCAAAGTATAAAACATGCAGTGGATAAAATGTTTAGATCATACCTTTAGATGATAGAACCTCGTGGATAAATCACGTGCTTCCAGAGTCTGATAAACCAACCCAGCAGTGAAGTGATATTACAGATTGAATATCACCTACACAAATCACAGTGCAAATGACTTGATCGTTGTTTTTGGGAGAGAGTCAGTATATGGGTAAAAACAGATCATACGTTGTTTCTCTCTTAATCACCCATAACCCATATTCCAGATATATAATATGTTATTATTAGCTATCCATATCAGTTAATGGAGATAATATCTGTATCCTGAGTGGTTATCCTAAATAGGTTTGAATTCAATTTCAAAACCTATTTGGATAAGGTTCAAATTCAAATTCAATTGGTCATGCCACATGGGCGCCCATTACTAACATCTCCCACTCGCACATGAGTTGGCATGACACTGCCACATCTCTATCTCAATCTCCCCAAAAATGAACAATCTCATACTAGCCAATGTACCGTGCGACCGCTGAGAACACCTGCATGTGGGAACTCTATACTAGAAACTCAATATGAGTCAGCATAGAGACATCAACGCAAAAAGAACAGAAATAGTGTCTCATGTACCCAGACCCATCTAGCTACATCAGTCCAAAAACATCTCTAATCCCTCAAAGAGCATGTTTGACTCTCCTAGGTCCTGCATTATATTCACACCCAATCAGCATCCTATAAAGAGCGATGTGAGTTGTCGACAGTAAATATAGAGCAGAGATGTAGAACTAGATGATCTTCCCTTCACCCTCATATCATTCAATTTGAAATTGACCGCTTTCCCAGTAATGTCCCTTAAAGCCGAATCATACATGACCGCAGGCAACATACCAAAGTAGCTGAATATCAACTCCTCATCTTATGACATAGTCAAAGGTCCCAAAAGGCACAAAGTGAAGTCATTTAGGGAAAAATGACTTTTAGGACTCACACGGTGAAGAAGCAGGGATCCATTCTTTCACCTAGCTAACGGGTCGATAAGCACATGCAGTATGAATGCATGTTATAGTGGAGTTACTCTTCCAAAGAGTGATGTTAAACTCACACACCATACAGATCTTAGTCTAGTCGCTCTTAAGCGCACGAGTCGCTTCCTAGCGTCTAACTCGAATTCTCTATTTGCTCGCCTCTCAGGCATCAAATGAGATCTCGCATCTGGCTATCCATAACAGACATATCATGGAAAAGTGGGTACTCTCATATCCATGGTCGGTCTCTAACAAGACCTCATCTTGGCTCCAACCAAGGCGACATAGCTAGTGGATAATTTTAGCTTCTAGTCTCATCCTTACTCGCTACCTAGCGCTAAGGGCGATTGCTCGTGTGAGTGAGCCAATCTTGCCTGCTAACATCAATTTAATTATTTTGTGTATGCTAATTCATAGACCATTACTAAAAGTAGTAAACATAAATGTGTAATAGAAACAAGTATGAATACTAATGGCATAAATATCCCCAAAAAATGAGTTCAACTGAATACACATAAAAAATATCACCACCTACGTAGTCCTAAAGCCCTAACATGAGTAAGATAAACATCTCTAGCAATGGGCTTAGTCAAAGGGTCCGCAACCATGCGACTCGTAGGGATGTGCTCCAGGATCACTTCTTTCTGCGCCAAAATGTGTCTGATAAAGTTGAACCTCACATCAATGTGTTTGGTTCTGCCATGGTATTTAGGATCCTTAGCGTAAGCGAGTGCAGCCATGCTGTCACAATGGATAGTCACAGGGTCTGAAGTGTGTGTGACAACATCCAAATGCTGAAGGAATCTCCTCAACCACACGGCTTCCTGAACGGCAGATGAACAAGCCACAAACTCAGCCTCCATAGTCGATAAGGCGATACAGGATTGCTTCTTACTACTCCAAGAAATAGCACCATCTCTAAGCATGAAAGCATATCCTGAAGTAGACTTACGCTCATCTAGGTCTCCTCCCCAGTCAGCATCACAATAACCAACTAGATGTAGATCTGAACTCTGGTAGCAAAGTGTGTAATCTGCAGTCCCTCTAAGATATCGTAATATCCTCTTAACTGCTTTCCAATGAGCTGGTCCTGGGTTGGATTGGTAACGACTCACCAATCCGACTACATAACAAATGTCAGGACGTGTACACATCATAGCATACATCAAGCTTCCAACAGCATTTGCATAGGGAACACGGGCCATCTTTTCATTTTCTTCTTGAGTCTTAGGACCCATATCAAGGCTTAGGCTCTCGCCTTTTGCAACAGGAGTGTCAATTGGTTTGCAGCTCTGCATCTGGAACCGCTCTAGAATAGTCTTAATGTAAGTCTCTTGAGACAAACCAAGAAGTCTCCTAGAGCGATCCCTAAGGATCTTAACACCGAGCACATAGCTCGCCTCACCCATGTCCTTCATTTCAAATGTAAAGAACAACCACATTTTAGTGGCGACAATCATCTCCTTGTCATTTCCAGCCAATAATATGTCATCTACATATAATGACAATATCAGAAAAATGTCCTTGGACCGCTTAACGTACACACAGTGATCTTCATCAATCATCATAAACCCATTAGAAACAATGGCTCGATGAAATCTCAGATTCCACTGTCTGGATGATTGCTTTAAGCCATAAATAGATCGTTGAAGCTTGCAAACTTTGCGCTCCTGACCTACTGCCACAAAGCCTTCTGGTTGATCCATATAGATCTCTTCATCCAATTCTCCATTGAGACATGCAGTTTTAACGTCCATCTGATATAGCTCTAAGTCCAACTGAGCTACTATGGCCAGGATTAGGCGAATAGAGGCAAACCTTACAACTGGTGAAAAAGTTTCCTCATAGTCCACACCCTCTCATTGGGTGTAACCTTTCACCACTAGGTGAGCCTTATACCTTTCTATGGAACCCTCCACCTTGCGCTTGATTTTGAGAACCCATTTGTTCCCAATAGTCTTGCGCCCTAGCGGCAAATCAACCAAGTCCCAGACATGATTTTTCTTCATAGACTCTATTTCTTCATCCATTGCAGTACTCCATTCTTTACTAGCAGGGGATGAGAGAGCCTCTTTGAGATTCTTAGGCTCCATCTCATCACTCGGAGCAATCATGAATGCTTCCCCTTCAATCTCAAAACGACGACGGGGTATAGCTCCACGTTTGCTTCTACGTAGTTGAGAATCCTAAGAATCCTCATCCATTGGATCTAATCCATGGGTAGGTAGATCGCTCCCACTGTCCCTAGGAGCTTGAGGAATTATTTCCTCATTCTCTACTAAGCTACTAGGTGCGCCTTCAAGTAGATCCTCCATCTCGTAGAATTCTACTTCTCTAGTTACCTCACCTCTGCTAGGGAAATCCTCCTCTAGGAAATCCACATCTCGCGACTCAATTTCAGTCACACTTCCATCCGGATGCTCCCCAACAAACACATAGCCCTTAGAATGCTCACTATAGTGAATGAAGATACACTTCTTTCCTCTAGGGCCCAACTTCCCAAACTTATGAGAAGCGTTGTGTATGTAAGCTGCCGAACCCCAAGGCCGCAAATTGCCCAAATCAGGCTTTTTGCCAGTCCACATCTCATATGGGGTGGAAGGAACTGATTTGGAGGGCACACGGTTAAGGACGTAGGCAGCAGTCAACAAAGCATCTCCCCAATAAGAAATTGGAAGATTAGCTTGCGCCATCATTGATCTAACCATGTCAAGCAATGTGCGATTCCTTCTCTCCGCTACACCATTTTGTTGCGGAGTCCTAGGAATTGTCAATTGCCTGATAACTCCTTTTTCCTCACAGAGCACTTTAAATTGCTCAGATAGATACTCACGTCCTCGGTCAGTCCTTAGAGCCTTAATGCTCTTTTCTAATTGATTCTCAACCTCATTAACATACCGTCTAAAGCAATCCAATGCTTCTGACTTGTGAGAAATCGGATAGATATGACCAAAACGCGTGCAATCATCTATAAATGTATGAAATAAGGGGCTCCATGCCTTGCCCTCACATTCATTGGTCCACATATATCAAAATGAATAAGTTGCAATGGGATAGATGCCCTTATGGCTTTCCCAAATGGTTTCCTTGTTGTCTTTCCAGCAAGACAGTGCTCACAAGTAGGCAAAGTGACTCTAGCGAGTGGGCCTAAAAGACCTTCTCTAGCGAATCTAGTCATCCTGTCTTGCCCTATGTGACCTAATCTAGCATGCCATCTCATAGAATCATTATCACAAAAAGATGCAATATTAGAAATAGAGCCATTGGCATTTTTATTAAGACTAGAATCATCCACATCCAAAACTAAAAAACCATCTGAAAGATAACCAAACCATAAAAAATTGTTCCCAAATAAATGCTAACACCATTATTCTCAAAACAAAAGCTAAAACCAAGGCTCATCATGCTAATAACTGAAACTAAGTTTCGCCGAATATCCGGAGCATAAAGAACATCATGAAGATACAAGGTGCGCCCTCGTCGCATTTCCAACTTGAATGTGCCAATGCCAAGCACCTCCACACTGGACTCGTTCCCCATGTAAACTTTTCTGCTCCCAGCAGGTACTCGGCGATACTCAACGAACCCTACTCTGTCCCTCGCGATGTGGTCTGTTGCTCCGGAGTCTACAACCCAAAAATGAGGAGAATGAGCAATTAATGCTTGATTAGACACAAAGCATTGAATGCGAGAAATTAAGTAAGGGAGTACCTTCTTCTGCTCAGGGCAATCCCGAGCGAAGTGTCCTTCTTTGTTACAGTTAAAGCATGTCAATTTAGCCTTTGCCTTCTTACCACCTCTCTTGCCCCTACGCTTGAAATTTCTAGCGCCATTGGGCTTAAGCGCAGCCGCTGCTTGCTTCTTAGGGGCACCTTTTGCTTTTCCACGTTTGAACTGAGAAGTCCTACGTGAGCTTGACTCAACCACCATAGCAGAACCATCAGACTTTGCCGCCTCAAGGCGCTCAACCTCTAGCTCCAAATGACACGATATGTCTTCGAATGTTTTCACACTCTTATTATGTATCATATTCTGCTTCATCTGATCCCAAGAATTTAGCAGAGAGCGTATCACAGCCTGTACTTGCTGCTCTTGAGTCAAATTATGCTCGGCAGCCGCAAGCTCACGTATCATGGCTGACATGACTCTCAAATGCTATTTCATCGAGTGATGCGCCCTTTTCTGATATGAGTCAAACTTCATAGTCAGCCCACGTAGCTTTGCCAAAGAGGTAATATCAAACTTTTGCTTGAGAGCTTCCCATATCTCAAATGCAGTCGGGCAATGCTCAAACTCACTAATCAAGTCGTTGTGCATGCTGCTCAACATAGTAAAGCGCGCACACCGATCTTTGTTACGCCAAGTCTGAAAGGCTTCAAGATCACGACGATGTTGAGCTGTATTGCCCTGCTCTGGCTCAACCATCACTTGTTCAAGTGTGGTCAACACTTCTTACTCATTGAGGAGGTATTGGATCTTACGGCGCCATATATCATAATTGTCGCCATCCAATTTCTCTCCCTTAGTTAAGTCTGCCACCACTGTCTTAGCAGCCATTTCTACATACAGAGTAAATAAATGCGCAGGGGATATTAATGATAGCAACACAAAACAAAATATTTTGCAGCAAAAAGAATCTAAATTAAATAATGATAATTTTACACATGTCTCAAGATCGAAAATTTGCTATGCTCGTAATCATCTCTTGCGCCTTTAGTGATAATTATCAAAATTTAATTTCATTCCATGCGCAAAAAACAATCAAACAATCTCCCACTACTTATGGCATATACAAAGCATGATAAATTCCATACAATAGCATCTCAATGTAAATTTACAAACAACTCATGCTATATTTATTTAATGATGGAATTCAAATAAATAAATAATCATGCTTCTTTCATTGCAACATATTAAAAATCCAAAAAATATGTTGTATTCAATATTCAGATTATGCCATAATTAAAGTGTACATCATTTTTGAAATTTTCTGGAATTTTAAATAACTAATAAACACACATAAAATTAGAAATAAAAAATCTAGAAACTGATAAACAGAAACAATATTCAGATTATGCCATAATTAAAATGTACATCATTCTGAAATATTCTGAAATTTTTCTGAAATATTCTGGAATTTTAAATGACTAATAAATACACATAAAATTAGAAATAAAAAAATCCAGAAACTGATAAAATGAGACAATATTACCAGTAAATAATAAAACCTTTCAGAAGTCTACAATAAATATTTCAACCCCAGAAAATTATTTATGCAATACCAGAAGCATTTTAAAGCATAAAACATGAATTATTAACACAGAAAAAATATTTTATATTTTCTGAAAATTTTCAAAATTTTACAGAATGTAGAAAAATTAATTCTGAGTCTAACAGTACAAGCCACACATAAAACAAATATGTAATGAATTAATTATGATCATTTAACGCGATTCAGAATTAAAAACAAAACAAACAGTGCCTAATACATCAGCAGCCAAGCCAGCCGAGCCGGCGGAGGAAAACGGCGCGGCTCAGCACGCGGCTCGGGGCGCGGCTCAGCCTGCGGCTCAGAGCACGGCGCGCATGCGTGGCGCGGAGGGCGCGCGCGTGGACAGCGCCGCTGACGCACGCGTGAGGGCGCGTACAGGCGCGTCGGCAGGGCATCTGGCGCGTAGGAGCGCGTGGAAATGGCTCACGGCGTCAGGTGGCGCGTGCAGACCACATGCCGCCTTCCAGGGTGTTTTCTGGTCCGATTTTTGTACTGCCGGACTCCTTTTTTCAGAAAAAAACATTTATGGTATGAAAAAAGATATTAATGAACATAAAAAAATATATTTATGCTCTTAATCTGATAAAAGTAGATTTTTTTCTCCTTTACAAATATTCATGTATATAATGTATACATATACATATAAAAATATACACATGATTAAAGGAAACACGAAAATATCCATTAACTACGCTCTGATACCAATGTAAATCAAAGTATAAAACATGCAGCGGATAAAATGTTTAGATCATACCTTTAGATGATAGAACTTCGTGGATAAATCACGTGCTTCCAGAGTCTGATAAACCAACCCAGCAGTGAAGTGATATTACAGATTGAATATCAGCCACACAAATCACAGTGCAAATGACTTGATCGTTGTTTTTGGGAGAAAGTCAATATATGGGTAAAAATAGATCATACGTTGTTTCTCTCTTAATCACGCATAACCCATATTCCAGATATATAATATGTTATTATTATCTATCCATATCAGTTAATGGAGATAATATATGTATCCTGAGTGGTTATCCTAAATAGGTTTGAATTCAATTTCAAAACCTATTTGGATAAGGTTCAAATTCAAATGGTCATGCCACATGGGCGCCCATTACTAACACACCCTCTATAACATCAGTTTTTATATCGTCCACCTCCATCGACTTGAACATTACAAATAAAAATACATAAAAATACAAATTTCAACAATTTTAAAGTACATTTGACTCCTGAACGTAATTTTGCATTCTTTTCCACTAACAGTTACAGCCACTAAATATATCGCACCGTTCTGAATACTTCCAACATTTCCCAACAGCGTATCTTTGTAGTCCGTCCAAACATCAACTGGAAAGAACCGATCCCCAACCTCTATTCCATGACGAACATACTCTTTGTCCTTGCCACTGGCGAGCTTGAATCTCATTTTCTTTAACATCCGAAACCTATCAGAGATCAAAAGCTAAGGTGTCTGGACATAAGGGTTAGTAGAGGTAGCAGAATTTGTAGAAGTGCTGGAATGAAAGAATTAGAGTGTTTTATTAAAAATTGAAGGAGTAGGAAGTAGCCAGTATCGGACCTTCATTGCTTATCGGAGGTCAAGGACACCGACAGTAAATAGATATAAATGTTGTTACCGTGGTCGTGCGCCTTTTAGGACGGCATATGTTTGCAGATAGTACGTGCAAAATATTTCTCGATATATTAAAAAGACTAAGAGGGGGGTAAGGACAAAAATTCCCCATTCAATATTAACAATTTAGGTAATTTGTTGTTGCATAAGAGAATAGTTAAAAATTTTATCTTTTATGTTAATTAAAAATTCCAATAAAAAAAATATTTATAATTTTTATGGACAATTACCCCCCCCCCAACCCAAACACACAAAAAAAACAAGGATACAGGACTTGTTTCAAAATATATCCTAAGTTTTTTTTTCATTTTGTCAATTTAAATTCCAATATTTTGATTTACTTTTAATTTATACCATTTGCTTATTTTTGTTAAGTAAAATTGACAAGAAAAAATATTTTAGTTATTAAATTCAATGTAAGTATACATAAAATGTCTAAAAAATTATTTTTCATTGAGTTTAACGATTAAAATATCATTTTTTTCTGTTGATTTTACGTATGAAAATGAGAAAATAATTTAGATTGAAAATAAAGAAAAAATCTAGGATTTAAATTGATTAAATTAAAAACACAAAATTTAATTTGATAAAAGGATAAACCCGAAGATTATTTTTTTTTGTGATTTTCCCTAATTTTGCATGAAAATTATGTATAAATTTTTTTAAATGAAAGATTTATAATGAATCATATTATTATGTATAAAAAATATATATAATTTTTTTATGAAAAATGCTTAAGACTCCGTGGGGGTTACTGGGGGTCGTGCGTGTAGACCCATGATTGGCCCCAAAAAAAAAATTTTTTTTTTTTTTTGTTTCAGCTAGTGGCAGCGCGCCACGTCACTGGAAGTCGACCCCCACTGGGGGTCTAAAGCAAAACCCTTTTTTTATTTGTATAATACTATTATTTTTTAAATTATAGGGATATAATTTATATTTTAAATAAATATTAGGTGTATTTATATTTACTCTTTTTGTTTTTTTTTTAATTGTGCCCTAGGCATTTGCAAGCGTGATCCTTCTCTATTTATAGATAGGAAATATTATACAAAATTATCAAATATTTTATCAAATTTTTTACATAACACATATATAATTTGTGCGAATCCTACGCTAATATAATTCATTTGTGTCCTTATAGATATTTCTCTGCGTATTCCCTCCCTATCTGAATTCCCATACCCGCTGCATCTTTTTTTTAATAATATTTCTCTCTCTTGTTGGTTGCTTGAAGATCGATGGATATAGAAACAGATTTTCTGACTTACCTATCATCATTGCCGGATACATCTGATGATTATATTGATAATGATGATGATGACGACGACGATGATTATAGTCTTTTTAAATTGTTCGGGTATGACGAAGAACTAATGTGTATTCCTCCACCTGCACCACGGTCTGATACACATGATGGTGATGATTATGATGATGACCGTGATATGACCGATGATGAACGCCGGGTCTATTCGGATCAAGTTTCGAAGAGCCACGTAAGTAAAAAATTACGTTTACATCCCTAGCGGTTCATTATTTTTTTCGGTTCTGATTTGTAGTTCAAATTTTTCGTGGTTTGAGTGATTCGAAATCCCAAAACGACGTCTTTTTAGAATGTTTTTTGATTCTCTTACTGGTTACGGAGCATTTTCCTATTTTTTTTCATCAAATTTGAATAAAAATAGTTGATTTTTTTAATTTGATATGATTTGCTCCAACGATGCACCAAAATGAAAGGATCGACCAGTAAGGTAAGAATTTATTTTTTCAACCTATTTGAACCTACCTATTTGAACGGGAACCGGTCGACTGGGTCAATTGACTGGACATCCAGTTGGTTGACCGATTGGCCCATCCCAACGTTATAGCACAGTAAAATACTAAAATCGCGAGCTTGTTTTCAATTTGATAAAAATTTTGTCCTGTTCTCATTTTGATATCAATTTGATAAAACCATTACCGACACAAACATTGATTTTTTTATCAAATTTTAAATCTAATGCTGGATTTGATCCACCGTTAAAAATGGCCTAATATCTCTATGTTCCCTGTTTGCATCAAAAGTACTAGTACTTCTTTTTGCTTGCTTGCTTGCTTATTTATATTTATGTATTCGTTTTTGTGTTTTTTTCTTGTTTGTTATTTTAGGGGTTTGATGTAGCCTGCATACCTGGCGTCAATGAGTTCCATCAAATTCATCCAATGGACATAAACCAAAACTCCAAAAATTACGAATCGTATTCGCAGCTTGCAGTTGACGAATACAACCGTCGCTTCAAGGTTTTTTTTTTTAATATGTTTTTGCTGAAACATTACATTACAGTCATTTAATTGATTATTTTATTTCAAGTTCTCTATATATAATATAATAGCAGTAAGTATTATTCATCAGGACAGGACAACAACATAAATTATGATTGTGATTTTGATTTTGATTTTGATTTTGATTTGTTTGTAGGACGTAAAAAGAGAGTTGGAGTTTGTGAAGGTTTTGATGGCAATGGCTCAGCCTTCCAGGGGATTCAAGTTTTATATGACCTTCAATGCCAAGGATCTTGCCGATGGAGGCAATATTAAGACATATCAAGCTCTGGTACTAATGGGGCTAGATTGTGAGCTGTCAGTATTATCTTTTAGGCTCAAACCTTCTCAGGATGAACAAGAAGGAGGTAAGCCAGATGCATTTTCTTCTTCCCAATTGCTTCCACCCCTTAAACTGTGCTGACTGAGATAACAAATAACTCCTTAGTTAGTTAGTTAGTTTGTTAGTTAGTTAGTAAGTTCATTTGATTAGGAATTATAAAATATGCCGGTGATTGTTGAATCATCGTTTTTCTTTAGCTTGCACAATATTGGCTGCTATTTCATTTACTGTATTTATTTGTTTAGATGTTTGTTTGAAAGCTTAGTATCGAACCTCCATTTGTTTTGGCAAATTTTTTTTCTACATTTTATGACGTTTCATATGACAGAAAATACAAAATTCAACAAAAAAATGTTTTCAATTTTTTAAATGTCGGAAACATTTTTCACACTTGTATCTTGCCAATCCCACTACCATCGTCACTACCCCTACACAACACTAGGCCACCACCACCGCCACCACCGCCACCATCTCCTTAGCACTCAACACCTATGCATTCGGCAGCTCCACCTTAATTGCTCTCTTGAAGTACTCATCAGCTATCTTTCAAAACGAAACAAAATAAAATCAGTGACGAACAGCAACCCAACTTCAACTGATGAAATTAATTTAATCCTTTGTTCATCGTTCCGTCTTCTAAAATAAAATCATTTGTTTGTTTAATCATTTGTTAAACAAACAAAACATTTTTTACAGAAAATATTTTTCAGGAAACATTTTCAGCAAAAACTTCTTTTTTTTTTAGGAAAATATTTTTCTTAAAAACAAATGGAGTGTATTTGATTGTCTATAGATATTTATCTAATTTTGAGTTTTATTTCTTCTTCTTTCAAGAAGGTTTAGGCAGTCGTGATAAAGAATGGTTCTGGAAAGATCAGCTTTGCCACGGTTAGCATGTTTGTTTCATGATATGAAAGCTTGATTTCAATTATTGAACTGATAATAATGTTTGTTATTATATTTTGACTATTACTTTCTATACTGTTGGTTTAATGATGTATGAGAATCAAATCAATTGTTAAAAGTACATGTGAGGATACCTTTTATAAATGTACTTGATGATGCGTGTTGGAGCATGAATGAAATCAACAATCAATGAAACATAGTTTGAAGAACGAAGAAATAAGAACAGAGCTTCAGATCTGAAGAAAATTAAATGAGAGGGAGTGAGGGAGGGAGGGCCTTGGTTATTTTGTTAAGGGAATGCTTAAATTGAGGATCATTCAAGTAAGTGCACAAGTTTCTAGGCCTTTTGGCAGTCATTTCTATTGCATGTTGTCTCAATTGAGGTCATTTACTGCACATCAAAAGCAAGCTACTTAATAACGTTGCCTTGCATTATTAGTCTTAACTTAAGGCACTACACGTGGTGCCTTGCCGCACCTGTATACCTTTATTTGTATGTGTGTCTGAGATGTTTGGACACATTCTAGCAATAACTAATTCCTCCTCTTTTTGTGGGTCAAAACTTGTCTTCTTTGTTTCTGCCTTCGCTAATTTAGGAGGAGCCAAATCCTAGTTTTGAACATTCTGATACTATTGTAAATAAATGGTAGAATTGTTTTTGATTATTAAGTTATACGCCCAGTGGGTGTTAAACTCACAACCTTACCTGTATATCTTCAATGGGAGGAGATGCTATTTGAGATAGGACACTTTGGTTAGGGACAATTGGTTTGCTTCAATAAATAACTAAATAAAAGGATAATGACTGAAAATTTGATTTGTACAATGTTTGTGAGAAAAATAATATGTTTCTTATGATAATTGGAGAGGACCCCAGCTAGCTCTAGATGTAAAAGGCTATTATAAACTTTAGCCCATTGTTGCCAACACATAGCTTCAACTAGAAAATAGATTTTGATCCTCCTCTATGAGTTGCCTTTGCTTTGCTCATATTCATAAGAAGGCCTAATTTGAAACAATGGATTCAATTGGAATTGCATTTTTTTTTTTTTTTTTGGGCATCAACATTGGTACTTTAAATCTGTATTTATTTTGAAAATGGATTTGCTAAAAATGAAGTTATGCAGTCGCTACTGTGGAGATAACATTCAAACTTAAGTTGAAAACCAATTAATGCTTCAGCCATCACATTAGTGGCCACTGCTTCAAATTGAGATTCAAAATGTCCACCATAGCTCCAAATTGTCTTCACTATCCAACACACTTCTTATCATCTCAAGAGAAGTTTGTTGGGATAAACTTGATTTGTTAAAATTGGTTGGTCATCGGTGGGAGAAGGAAAAAGGATAGGGAGGGCTTGGGAAAATAGGGGAGATCAATTTGGGTCTCAGGCCCTGCACATTTGAGTTTCATCGTGCAGTTTGCCGACTTTGATGGAAGAATATCACAGCAAATTCATTAAGGAATTAAGTGAGATCAATTTGGGTCTCAAGCCCTTCACATTTGAGTTTTGTTGTGTAATCTGCTAACTTTGATGGAATAATCTGACAACCCGTGGGTGAGTTTCTTTATTTTATTTTATTTTATTTTATTTTGGGGGGTTTTATTCGTACATTAATAACCATTTTTCTGTTATTTTTCAGGTGGTTGTGTTGGAGTTTGAGAAGGTTGCATGCATATGAATTTTAAGAAGAGTTTAAGAAGGTTGTTGGGAGTAAACAATTTGGGACTGATTTGCTTGCGCGCTTAATCATTATTATGTGGATGTGGATGTGGATGTGGATATCTACTACTGTCTTATGGAATTATGCTATTGGCTTTGCCAATTTTATTTTGTGCATCTTTTTTTATTATCCTCCTTTAGGTAGACAACTGAATTTCATTAAAATGAAATTAATGGCCTTCTGTTTTCTGTAACCAAGTGCTTTTGCCTCCTTAAGTTTGCTTTAATTTATTGTCATAGGGAGTGTATATATTTATTTTGTTAAGGGTGCAAAAGCACCAAAAACAAAAATTAAATTCATCTAAAATAATATATTACTCACTTTCAATGGCGAAGTTAGGAAATTGAATTAGAAGTGGCACTATTAATTATAATTTTTTATTTTAAAAAAATCACGATGAACATTAAGATAATAATAATTTTATGAGCTAAATTTAAGCATAAAAAATTACATATTCATTATTAATAGGAACAAATTAAAATTCTAAAATAGTGTAGAATAGCTCGATGGTGATGTAAGTTTGTAATTCTAACACAAAATTATGGATCAAAATTCTTAATTTTAGAAAATAAAAACATATCGTTTATAGCACAAATTATTATAAAATATATTTAATTTTTATTTGATAGAAAGATATTAAAGAGATGACATTGCTTATAAATGATGTGTTTCGAATGAAAATTATTAAACAGTTTTAGAATACTATATAACATTGCCTACGTGATGCTCAAAGCATGAGAAATCACAAATCACACTAAGCAGTCTGTCAATTGCTTCAAAATAATAAGTTCATTATATCCAATTTATAAGATTTTTCGCTATACTATTGGGTTAAACTATTACATAAATAATACCAGATAGTATTATCAAAGTATCAAATAATTACTTGTTGTGAACAATACAATAAATCCTTAACAAAAAAACAAGTTAAGAAAAAAATATATACATTTTGTATATGACAACAAGACACAAAAAAAAAAAAAAATTCTCAAAACTGAGGGGGGCACGTGACCCCCTTGTCCTTCCTTTCTTCCGCCCCTGCTCACTTTGTATAAAATCCATGAAATCATTTAGTAATATTTAAATGAGTAATGCTAGGAATTTCAGAAGTTTTACCAAATTTTGTTACCAAACACTCACAAAGGCAGGGAGTCTACACGTGTGAGTCTCATACACTTGTAAGTATTTGGTATACAATTTGGTAAAACTTTTAGAATGTCTAATATTTTTTTATTTAAACACACATCACTTGTTCTTGAAATTAAATTCTAAAAAGTATAGTAGATACATCATCTAGATAAGGATTTGGGATGAGCGGAGAATGGCAATTAGTAAGGTGGAGCTATAGAGGCTAAGAATTGCTATGGGCGGTGGAAAGGAAGCCGAAATCAGGCGTTGCGACAAACATGCAACGATTTGTTGTGTGCGATTGTACAAGAAACAGAAGAACAAGGGTGTGGCGTCACTTATTGACCGATTGTCTGAGGAGAACAAAATAAGAAATGAGAAATGGTACGCTTTAATAATTGGATTTTACATATGTTAAGTAAATATATAAATAATTAAAATTAATACATTTCAATGTAAATAGACGAATGGTAACAAAAAAAAGTAGTTTTATTTTAAAATTATAGGATTTAATTTGAAATATTAAAAATTTAGGAATTAATTTTTATAAGGCTCAAATTTTATTTATGCATTTATTTATTTATATTTTTTGAAATTTTCTAATAAAACAAAAAAGAGATAAAAAGTAGGCTATCGAAAGTAAAAGTTGGGCCGAAATACGCAAATGAATATGGATGCCACCAAAGTGGGCTTTAAACCTAAACTAAACGCGTTGATGAAGAACGAAGTCAGTTTTAGGGAGTTTTTCTGGGTTGGGTGGCAGATGGAGAAGAAAGGATTTAGGACGGCGTGATTTTGGTTTGTCGAGTCAGTCGCAGAGAAATATTAATGGAAAGTAGTCGGTGCAAGTTCTGGCTCCCCAAGAAGAACAGATTCTGTGCAAACGTTCCTCTCACCAATACCTTGTATGTATGATAAAGCTCTCTCCTTCTTTCTTTCTTTCTTTCTTTCTTCTTTGGTTCAATCACTGATGATGATGATGATGACGACGACGATGATCCTTGATTTGTAAACTTACGGCTTAGGTTCTGCGGTAACCACACCTCAAGATCTGATTCCCAGTGGATTGCGTGCCCAATCGACCCTTCTCAGTAATCTCTTCTTCACCCCCTTTTTCCTTTTTCTTTTTTTTTTCCTTTCAATTTTCTTATCTTGCTGCTGCTACTACCCATAATGTCCATTCCATATCACTAATTTTTTTTTTTTCTTCTTTCTTTCTTTTTAACTCCAATTATCTGTTTTGCTAGCACTGTTCTTGAAGAAAATCTCCAAGGACATCTTAGAAGATGCCCATTACTGAAACATGTTCAGTCCTTGTCTACCCAACCTTTCTACCAAATGGGCACCAATGCTGGCACAGACGAAGAAGAAGAAGAAGAAGAAGAAAAGGAGGAGATATTATTCAGACCCATGGGGGTCAAAGATTGTACCCCTTTGAATGACCTTTCTTCTTCTTCTTCTGGGCCATTGGGGGGTATCATCACTTCCGAAATGAAGAGGAATGCTGTATATACTATGACTGCTACTCAACTCTCCGAAATAATCAGTAAAATTCAGTCTGTTCATGCATCCATATGTAGAGATATTCAACACTCGTACAAGATACCGAAAGCTTGTTCTGTATGGATTAATCAACAAGTTGATGGGTATGCAAACACACACACCCATTCAAAAATAAATATATTTGTTCGTACTGGGATTGCTTGTTGGTAAAAAGGAATTGTTATACGTGCAGGAAATTACCATTTCAGGAGAAACACGTTATGCAACAGGCATCGATTCTTGGCAACCTTGAAGAAATTGGGGTGTTAAGGAATTCCGGTGGGGACATATTAAGGGATCATTACTTATGTGATGAGTCGTTTGGTGATGACACTACTGTCCCTGCAGTGGTTGAGTTTGGAGCCGGGAGGGGTTACTTGACACAATTGCTCGCAGACTGTTATGGAATCAAGAAAGTCTTTCTGGTTGAGAGAAAGTCATACAAGCTTAAGGTTAGTTGATTTGATTGAACTAAAAGGTTTACTTACTCATTGATTTGCTGAACTCAACTTCACTTGTATACACTTTTAGTAAGTTAAAACATGAGGCTGAGTATTGGAGCACTTGATTGATGCAAGTTTTAAGCTTCACTTAGATTGATCGAAACCTTATTTGCTTTTTGTTGTCATGAAAATTCACTTCAAGGCCGATCGAAGTTTGCGGCAGAAAGAGAGGTTGATATTAGAACGTTTGAGAATTGACAGTAAGGCTCTTCATAATCCTGTTGTTATGGAATTTTTTTTGCTTCTAAATTGATCTTTTTCATGACCATTAATTTTTTATGATCTATTTTCAATAAATTGAATGAGGACAGATGGTTGATCAAGTATAATGAATATTTTTTTCAGTTTTTCTACGGTATCAAATTAATTAAGAATGCACTGTGCATGGATGCTCCTGATAGATAATGTGATATGCAAAATAAATAAGGGCAAACTTGACTTTACACACCTGTGATTTAGGCCATGTGCAGTTTATCCCCTAATATTTGGAAATGACCACATAACCCTCACATGGTTTGTGGACTAAAATGCACTATTAATTCTCCATTAAAGATGACAGAATGTAAGAGTCACATGCCCCTGGAGAGAGTAGATCAATTTTAAAGATGAAAATATCCTCTCTATATCTTCGAATTTACATAAAATGCCATTTTCTCCATTTTTCTATTGGTTCTCTCTCTACACCTTTCTCTTCTTCTTTTCAGCTTCCTCTTCTCTCTTTTAACAGAACTTGCAACAATGGCAATGGCTAATGAACGAGAGAAGGAGACCCAAACAATTGGGAGTAAGAAGAAAGGTAATCAAACCCACCAATCATAAACAAAAATTGAACAAAGAAATCAAACCCACCACCATAAAATTAAATATCTAAACAGACCAAAAATCTCCCATTTTTATGAGAACCAAAGATCTAAATAGACCCAAAAGAAGGGGGGGTGGGAGGGGGGGGAACGGATGGAAAGTTATAATCTTTAGTATACATATACAAATACCAATTCACTGTTTGTATACACACGCACACACACACACGTGTTGCACTCATTTTGGCTCAACAAATCCCATCCTTACCATAAATATATATATATGTATATATATATATGCATATATGTCTTTTCTCCATTATTTTTTCTAAGTGTTTGATTGATTAAAATTATATATATATATATATATACATCTTCATTATATATCTAGTAGTTTGGAAGAAAAAAAGAAAAATAAAATCTTCTCTAATTTAGTGAAAGATTGGTTGGGTGTCAATTAAAGTCGTAGAGTACACGTGACAGCGGGCGATGGTGAGCAAGTGGTGATGGAGATGGCCAGAAGGAGTGGTTGGGTAAGAGAGGTGGATAATATGTGTGTGTGTGTATATGCACCTATCTAGGAATGGCAACGGGGCGGGGCCGGGGATCACCCTCCCCGTCCCCGATCCCCGATGGCAGAATTTCTCCCGTCTCCGGCCTCGATCCCTGACGGGGAATGCACTACCGCCCCCACCCCCGCCCCCACCCCTGCCCCTAACGGGGATCGGGTTTTCCCGACCCCGAAAATCCCCGGCCAAAAAAATATCAACAGAAAACGAGTTATTTGAGCTCAAATACAACATCAACAGCATCAAAAAAAACATCAACAACATCTGAGCTCAAAAATTATAAAAAAAAAAAAAAAAAAAAAAAAAAAAAAAAAAAAAACAGCTCTAGAAAACGATCTTCATCATCAACATCTTCATCTTTATCTCCATCATATTCCAGATCTGAAGAACAAAAGCAAAAAACAAGAGGGGGAGAGAGAGAGAAGGAGATCCGTGAGAGAGAGAGAGAGAGAGAGAAGGAGATCTGAGAGAGAGAGAGAGGGAGATACCGTGAGAGGGAGATGAGGAGGAGCCGGCGGTGAGGGAGCTTCGGTTGTCTGTGTGAGAGTGAGAGAGAGAGAGGTAGGCCCACAACACGCATATATATTTATATATATGAACACAGAGACAGGCCAGCTATATTCACACATAACACATATTTATATATATATATGAACACACACACAGCACAGCACTCACTTATATTTATATATATATAAACAAACACGCATCACTCACTTATATTTATATATATATACATATAAACAAGGTCGGGGGGCTGAACGGGGCGGGGACGGGGCCGGGGTTAGAAAATATATCCCCGGCCCGAATATCATCGAGGATTTATTTTTAAATATCATCCCCGGCCCGTCGGGGGTATTTTTCGGAGAAAAACCGTTCAATTCAGGGTCGGGGGATCGGGTCCCCGTCGAGCCGGGTTCAAATTGCCATCTCTACACCTATCTAGGTTCAATTCAGAAAATGAAGAACATAAGGATATAAATGTCATTTCACATGTTCTGTTAACAAATGTTAGTGTTTACTTTGGTCTACAAACCCAATGGAGGTTATGTGGTCATTTTCAAATGACAAGGGGGTTATCCATCATTCACAAACCACATGGAGGTTACGTGGTCATTTTCAAATGACAAGCTGGTTATCCACACTTGGGCCAAACCATAAGGGGGTAAAGTGAAGTTTGCCCAATAAATAAATCCACTAGCTTTATCATGCTTCTATGGCATGGATACACACTTTATGAGGTGAAAACGTGCATTGCTTCCTGATGCAAGACTGCCTATGACAAAGCACTTGCCTCTTCATTAACGTGCATGGCACACGAGTTTGCACAACTGCACACTGAAATTTTGAACGGTAGATGTTACATTCAAGCAATAAAATTGTGAAATTATGGGGCCACTTTTGTCTTTTGCAGTGGGTTTGTCTGTACCATTTACTTGCTAGTTTCTAAGCTGAGGAGTGCCTCAAGGATGTACCATTTACTCATTCACCAACCTAAACTAGAGCTTGAGCAATGGAATAAAAAGAAGCCTTCATCAGGTTTTTCAGTGAAACTTTAACAAAGGCCAGTAGTTGTTGGATTTTTTTGTTTTTTGTAAGAACTCATGAATAGTAAGGTAGCTAGAGAGCTTTGGAGTATGTTCTTCACTGTTCTGGGGTTCAGCAGATTACACTGTCTTCAATTCTTGAGTAACGAGTTACCTGGGTGTTGGCACCAAGGATGTGCTAGGACGAAAGTGCCGGCTAGTTTAGTTTGTTTTGCCTCTTTGGCTTAAGTGGAGCAATAGGAGGGTATGCTTGATGAGGTGAAATGACTGACTATTTCCTGAAGAAGATTATGTTGAAGTCTTCCAATTATTTATGTTAGGGAAGTTTTCTGATTCTTTGTTTTCTTTTGTAGATCTTATTGGAGATTCAGATTTTCTAGGAGCATATTTTTTGTTAGCCCCTATATACTCTGCATATACATGCGTTGCTATCATTGTTGGCACCCTTGCTGACTACCTTTGCTTATCAGAAAAAACAAAAACAAAAAAGTAAGACGATAAAGGAATAAGCATTTTCAAATTGGTTGATATTTGGGATTTTATTGGACACAAAAAGGGTTTCCTAGTTTGATGTTCTGAATTTGATTGAAAAAAAGATGACAAATGTGCTAAAGTAATGGTTACAAATATGAAATTTAATGAACTTCAAAAGCACACCTAGTTTGATTTTCGGAATTTGATTGAAAAATAGATTGCAAATGTGATAGTAAGTAATGATTACAAATATGAAAAATAATGAACTCTTGTGTGTGTGGACACATACATAGAAAATGACTTTCTGTCCTAGGCTTGCGCTAGTTCTGAAATTCTGAGCCAGTGTAGGTTCGCTTGCCATTTGCATCCTCTTGGATTCTACTGCATCGTTGACCTTTACCCTTGGTTTTGGTTGACAAAGAAGCCAAACTTGAGCGACATTCATATAGGCTTATGTACATTGAATGTTTGGCTTTGACTATTCAATATCAAGACACTAAAAGGATGTTACTAAGAGAATATGCATTATTTAAATGTAATGTTCTATAAATGGTAGTGAGGAGTGATGAGGATTTGAGCAAGCTTTTGGAAGCCATTACTACTAATTGAGGGTTTTGTCTGATGTCCACTACTCTCCTGTCAAGATAAATGGGGAAATGGTACGATAAAATTGCTTGATATTATACCTTTTTATGTGGTAGGATAACATCCACCATAATTTATTGTAGTGTTCATTAGTGCTAGTGAGGAATGATGAGGTTTTGAGCAAGCTTTTGGTTTTGCTTGATATTCAGCACTATCCTTTCAGAAATATGGGAAAATGAGATGATAGTATTGGTTCTTGTTAAATGAGATTGTCCCCACCCCCAACCCATCTCTTCGTTTTCTTCCCTTTTATGCTAAATGTTCGTAGGTTTGATTAAGGAGTTTGTTGTGTCAAAATACTATTAACGTCAATGAATATGGAACTTTGGCATAACATGTAGGATTTTCAATTTTGCATTTACTATGAGTTTCTACTTTCTAGTTAGAAAATTTGATTTCATTTGCTTTTAATGTCATTTTTTTTAATCTAATTAAAAACATGCCATAATTGTGACATTATAGATGAAGTATCTCAATTTTTATCACTTAGAAAATATGAAGAAGAAGAACTCCGAAAATATGAGGAAGAAGGAATATATTTCTGTTATATTCAAAACTTCTTATCTTACAAGACCAAATGACACTCCTTATATAGGAGATATTACAAACATCATCATAACCCATTATATGCCACTTACATATTATATATTACCACTATCTACCACTATCTTATTATATACATGCCACTATCTGCCACCAACACCACTATCATATTCTATACATGCCACTATCTACAACCAACACCACTATCATATTCTATACATACCACTATCTACCACCAACACCACTATCATATTCTATACATGCCACTATCATATTATATGCATGAACACAATTTCCAGCACTCCCCCTCAAGCTGGTTTGAAGATATCTTCCATAGCCAGCTTGCTAGTCAGCTTATCAAATTGCTTCTTGTGTAGTCCCTTCGTTAGCACATCAGCTAATTGTTCACCTGTTGGAAGGTAGGTCATACAGATTATGCCAGCATTGATTTTCTCCTTGATGAAATGTTTATCCACTTCTATATGTTTTGTGCGATCATGTAGAACTGGATTATGAGCTATAGATATAGCTGCTTTGTTGTCACAATAGACCTTCATAGGTGTCGGGTGAGAAAGCTTTAATTCTTCAAGAATTCTTTTAATCCACATTACTTCACAGATTCCATGGGCAACAGCTCTGAACTCTGCTTCTGCACTACTTCTAGCTACCACATTCTGTTTTTTACTCCGCCATGTAACTAGGTTCCCACCTACAAAGGAGCAGTATCCGGATGTTGATCTCCTGTCTGTAACACTTCCTGCCCAGTCTGCATCTGTGTATACTTCAACTTGAAGATGTCCATGTTTCTTGAATAGTAAGCCTCTCCCTGGAGTTCCTTTCAAATATCTTAAGATCTTATAAACGGCCTCAAAGTGCTCTGCCCCTGGTGAGTGCATGAACTGACTTACCATGCTGACTGCAAAGGCAATATCAGGCCGCGTATGAGACAAGTAAATCAATTTCCCTACAAGTCGCTGATATTGTTCTCTCTCTTTGACTTCTTCAGCCTTAGCAGCTTGTAACTTCAAGTTAGGCTCGATCGGAGTCTCCGCCATCTTACAACCAAGCATACCTGTTTCTCCAAGGAGATCAAGAACATATTTTCTCTGATTAACGAATATACCTTCCTTGGATCTTGCAAATTCCATTCCGAGGAAATACTTGAGGGCTCCCAGATCCTTAATGTGAAATTCTTTGGCGAGTTTCTCGTTGAGGGCTGCTAACTCTGCTTCATCATTACCAGTTAAAATGATGTCATCAACATAAACAATCAAAATTGCAATTTTACTGTTTTTTGAATGTTTATAAAATATTGTGTGATCTGCTTGACTCTGCGAGAAGCCACAACTGATAACTGCCTTCCCAAAGCGTTCAAACCACGCTCTTGGTGATTGTTTGAGTCCGTATAATGACTTGTTCAATCTGCATACTCTGTCACTTCCAAGTCTCTGCTCAAATCCCGGCGGTAGGCTCATGTACACCTCCTCTTCAAGATCACCATTGAGAAATGCATTTTTAATGTCAAGTTGATGTAGAGGCCAATCTGAATTTACTGCAAGAGATAACAGTACTCTGATGGAATTTATTTTAGCAACAGGAGCAAACGTCTCCTGATAGTCGATCCCATAAGTTTGAGTGAAGCCTTTAGCTACCAGTCTCGCCTTGTATCTCTCAACGCTTCCATCTGCGTTACATTTTATCGTAAACACCCATTTACACCCAACTGTTTTCTTGTCTTTGGGTAGATCAACTATCTCCCAAGTACCACTTCTCCTTAAAGCATTCATCTCCTCCATGACTGCTAATTTCCAATTCGGATCATCCAATGCTTCCTGTATATTCCTTGGAACAAACAAGTGTGAAATCCTAGATGTGAAAGCTCTATGGTTTTTAGACAGTCTTTGATAGGAGAGGTAATTTGCAATAGGATGTTTAATGCAATTTCGGACACCTTTCCTAATTGCTATAGGTACATCAAGGTCGGAAATAGAAGGAATAGGATTACCTAAAATTTCGATGCCAGAACTCGGGTGGACATTCGGGTCATTAGGATGGACATTCGGGTCATTATTCCTCAGATGAAATCGCTTCCTAGTATAAACCTGAAGCTCAGGATTTAGATCATTTTGTAGTACTTCTCCCCCTAAACAAGAATCTTCTTGACTAGGCACCATAGAACTTGGTTCTCCTAAGTGATCATTATCAGACAGATGTGGTTTTTGTGTAGGATAAATGACATTGGGGAGCGGGATAGAAATATCCCAAAAACGGTCTTCTACTCCACTTGTCTCCCCCTGAAGAGAAGTGTTGGGGAAATAGGATTTTGTTTCCACAAATGACACATCCATACTCACATGAAATTTCTTGTTTTGAGGATCGAAGCACTTATACCCCTTTTTGTTTGAGGAATAACCCAAAAAAACACATTTTATAGCACGGGGGTCAAGTTTTGAACGAAATTGACTGGGAACATGAACATAGGCAGTACATCCAAAAACTTTGGCGGGTAAATCAGAAAACAACCTCGTGTCAGGAAAAAAAGTTTTGAGACAATCAAAAGGTGTTTTGTATGTTAACACCTTTGTAGGCATCCTGTTTATCAAATACGAGGCTGTTAAAATTGCTTCACCCCATAAATATTTAGGAACATGCATGTAAAACATTATAGCACGTGCTACTTCAAGTAGATGTTTATTTTTTCGTTCTGCAATGCCATTTTGTTGAGGGGTATCCCGACATGTAGATTGATGAAAAATCCCCTTTTTTTCCAAAAACTCACCCAACTGCTCATTGAAATATTCTGTTCCATTATCAGAATGTAAAATACCAATTTTGGTTTGAAATTGGTTTTCAATCATATTGTAAAAATTTGTGAATAAATTTTTCACGTCAGATTTTTTATTCATCAAATAAATCCAACATAAGCGGGTATGGTCATCAATAAATGTAACAAACCATCTTTTACCAGAAAGAGTAGTGATTTTAGAAGGGCCCCAAACATCACTATGAATCAAATAAAAAGGTTTTGAAGCCTGGTAAGGTTTTGGCAAATAAGTAGAGCGATGAAATTTTGCAAAAATGCAACTTTCACAATGAAAAGAAGAACAATCAATCCCTTTAAATAATTCTGGAAATAAATGTTTCAGATAAAGAAAACTAGGATGTCCTAGCCTATAGTGCCATAGCATTATTTTTTCTCGAACAGAGATTGAACTGGTACTATTAAAGCTCTGAGCTTTTTTATTACTAACAGGTACTTCATCAAAGTAGTAAAGACCTTCAAGCATCCTAGCACGCCCAATCATCATCCCCGAGTTCTGGTCCTGAAATTCACAATGGGATTCAAAAAATGTAACACGACAATTAGAATCCTTAGATAGTTTACTGACAGACAAAATGTTACAGGCTAAGTTGGGGACGTGAAGAACAGCATTGAGATTAATTTTCTCAGTTAGTTTAATAAATCCTTTTCCTGCAATAGGTGAAAAACTACCATCGGCTATTCTGATTTTGTCATGACCAGAACAAGGGAAATAGGTACTAAATAAATGGGAAAAACTAGTCATGTGATCGGAGGCACCGGAATCTATGATCCACGGAGAGAAGTTTAGGCAAGAGAAGGCTTTAGGATTTCTACCTGTTTGTGCCAACAAAACACTAGGAGTACCGGTTGAGGAGTTGGATTTTATCAGCTTTAAGAGTTGATCAATCTGCTCTTTGTTGAAGGGACCTGAATCGGCTTCATTAGCGGTAGGAAAGCCACGATTCTTCTCTCCTTGTTTGCTGCTTTTCCAGTTGACAGGTTTGCCATGAATCTTCCAACACGTTTCGCGTGTATGGCGAGGCTTGTTGCAAAAATCACACCAGACCCGTGGCTTATCATCAAACCTGCGCTGGTAATTTGCAGCCTTGTTGGCCGCAGCATCGCTAATTAAAGCAGAAATTTCAATTGATTCACCATTACCTTTTTTCTTAAGCATGACGCTCCTTCGGCTCTCTTCCCTTCTGACTTCGGCAAATACTTCGCCAATGGATGGGAGAGGAGGTCTGCCAATAATTCTTCCTCGCACTTCATCGAACTCAATGTTGAGGCCGGCAAGAAACTTGTAAATACGGCTGTCTTCCACAGTTTTCTTGTGGTGGTTGCAGTCGTCAACTGATTTCCATTCGTATGTGTTGAAGATGTCAAGATCCTGCCACAACCTTTTCAACGAATTGAAATATTTGGTGACGGAATCATCTCCTTGACGAATCTCTCCCAACTTCAAAGTTAATTCGAAAACTTGAGATTGATTTCCTAGGTCAGAATACATCTGACTAACATTATCCCACAATTCTTGTGCAGTAGTATAGCACATGTAATTAGAGCTTATATCCTCCTCCATGGAATTGACCAACCATGTCATAACCATGGAGTTTTCAGCGTCCCAATTGTCGAACAGCGGATCATTAACCGCAGGAGCCTTCTTGTCACCAGTGATGTAACCGATCTTTCCTTGCCCACGGATATACATCCGGACAGATTGTGACCAGCGGAGAAAATTATCACCATTTAGGCGGATGGTGGTGATTTGGACAGAGTGAGAGTTGGACGTTTTCACCGGAATGGCAGCGGCAGGGGTTGAAGTGGTTCCGGACGTGACTTCCGACATGGCTATGACGGTTTTAGGGCTGCTGTGTTTTTTGTTGCTCTGATACCAACTTAGAAAATATGAAGAAGAAGAACTCCGAAAATATGAGGAAGAAGGAATATATTTCTGTTATATTCAAAACTTCTTATCTTACAAGACCAAATGACACTCCTTATATAGGAGATATTACAAACATCATCATAACCCATTATATGCCACTTACATATTATATATTACCACTATCTACCACTATCTTATTATATACATGCCACTATCTGCCACCAACACCACTATCATATTCTATACATGCCACTATCTACAACCAACACCACTATCATATTCTATACATACCACTATCTACCACCAACACCACTATCATATTCTATACATACCACTATCTACCACCAACACCACTATCATATTCTATACATGCCACTATCATATTATATGCATGAACACAATTTCCAGCATTATCTTTTCATCTAGCATGTTAAAAAAAATGTGTTGTAGCTTTTGGTGACACCATCACAAAAAATACATTGTAGCTTAAAAAATGTGAGTTGCCCATACTTGTCTTTGAGAGCATAATCCTAATTAAGCATTTGAGAATGCAATGCACACCCAATCAGTGGATTGGAAAGAAGAAAGGAGAATTGAAAATTTCTCATATTCAAGAAAATTACCTTGGGTATAGTTTTTGGTACCATCTCTCAACTTCACAAGTATTCCAAAGTGATTGAAGTTGTTTTCATGTAGGACGAGTTAAGTTATCTAGACACTTCATTCGACAAAAGTATGGAGAAAAGGCCAAACCACTTTGAAATTCAGCTTTCTCCTGTAGTACTATATTTGGAGGTTAAACAAGTCTAAGGGATCTAAGGCCTAGACAAATACCCACACCTAACATGCCTCCCCGTTTGTATACCATATATTAGAATTTAGAATCACTGCTTAAGTTACACATCATAGTTCATTAATGTTCTTGCTTGATGAAAGGATCCTTTACCTTAGTATAATGCGAGGCTGCTGGCAAATTTTCGTACTTTTCATTATTCTCTTACAGTGAATCATTTAACTTTTGCAGTTGAGGATTTGAACTTGAATGCTGTTGAGTCTTTGCAAGGAATACGTTATTTGGGAATTGGTAAACACCTCTGTGGCCCCGCAACAGGTAATCAAAATTTTGGTTCAGTTAACTAGTGCTTAAAACCTTGACTTTTGATGTTCAATGTAATTGTTCTAGTTGATCTAAATTAATCAGCAGTGCACGACGCAACTATATGAATACATCAGTTGTCCAACAAAAGTGCAACTTTGTTGCAGATATGACTCTAAGATGTTGCCTTGCGGAACAACAACGTACTCGAGGTGATGATGCACAGTGCAGTGAAGGCTGTCACCTGGGAGGCCTAGCTATAGCAACATGTTGCCATCACCTTTGCCAGTGGAAGCATTACATAAGTAATCTCTTCATCTAGTTTCCTTGGCCCTAGCAAATACATATAATATTTATTTGGTGCAAGTTGTAAAATATTATTTTTTTCTCTACTTGACTGTTTCACTTGGCCTAATTCTCTGCAGACAAGAAATATTTAACGAATCTGGGGATAAGCAAGGAAGATTTCCATGCTATTACATGGTTTACTAGCTGGGCAGTAGATGCAGATCATAGTTCAGATCTTTCTGGTGGTGTTAATTGTGCATCAGATATACAAATCGTTGGGATGGAAGATTGTGGGAAGGAAGCGTTTGGAGGAGTAGAAGACGTTTTAAGGGATATGAAAGCTGTGGAGAGGGCTGTGCTTGGCTTTAGGTGCAAAGATATCATTGATATGGGGAGGTTGATGTGGTTGAAGGAACATGAGGAGCTAGAAGAATCTAAGCTTGTCAAGTATGTCCCATCTCATATCTCTCCTGAAAACCATTTGCTCGTTGCCAAAGGGAGATGACATGAACCCCACCTGTGCATGATTTGCATGGTGGCTGGAAGATATCTTGTTACTATGGACTTTGCCCTGCCTATTTGTTGAGAGAAGCAGATGATATTGAGATCATATATGGTTTATGGAACTTTTTTATTTATTATTAATATTTCTAGTTTTCTACTGCTGGTCTCTTTATTGCAATTCCTTTTTTAAAAAATATTATATAAATTTAGAAAAAAAAATTATAAATTTTCTTACCAACCTACATTATGTAATAAAAAATAAAATTTACTTCAATAATGTGATAGATCAAAAGATTTAAGTCTGATTTCATAGGCAAGGGCATAGTTAAGGCACTATTTGACATAAATTAAATATGTGTATTTATTTGGCTCACGTTATCTTTCTATATTTTTTTATATATATCTTTTCGTAAAAAGTCAAAAAATATATTTATTTAGATTATTTTAAAAAATAATAATAATAATTAATGACAATTATAATGGATATTAAGATGCAGAGTTCTACCATTTGACCTATGTTCCCCTTTTTTGATTTACTAATTGCACATATTTAGAATAATGATGCATAAATAAGACTTTTGTACATAAATTTTATATTAGATGTGATTTTTTTGCAATTTTATTGTTTCTTAATAAAAATACTTGTTATTGTTCTTATAATTTTATAAATGGGATTTTTATTGATAAGTCCAATTTAGAAGTGTTTTAACCCAAGAAGTTCATGAAGGAATTTTTTAACCCATTTAATCCCATGTATGTATAGTTTTATTTTATAAAGTCCATTTTCTTGATTTACACTATTTTCTTAGACACTTATGCCCTTATATTTAATTTTGATACCCTTATAAATATTTTTTCAACGATTAGCAATTTAATGATGTGAACATTCATATTTTAAAATTCACATTTGTAGGAATGTAAATTGGCCTGTGGGCTGCCCGAAACCCGCCCGCGAGCCAAGGCGGGCCTGGCCCGTTGACAATGTGAATATTCACATTGACATGTTAAAATTCACATTAATAAGAGTGCAAAATTGGCACCCGTCCCGTGGCGGCGTGAAACCCTCCAGCGGCCCAGGGCGGATCCGATCTTGCCCGTTGACAATGTGAATATTCACATTGACATATTAACATTCACATTGATAAGAGTATAAAATTGGGCCACGGCACATGGGCGGCCAAAAGCCCGCCCGCAGCCCGGGGCGGGCCCGACCCGGCCCGTTGACAGTGTCAATATTCACATTGACATGTTAATAGTCACATTGATAGGAGTGTAAAATTAGCCTGCGCCTCGTAGCTGCCCGAAACCCGCCTACGGCCCGTGGGCGGGCCCGGCCCGGCCCGGCCCGGCCCGGCCTGTTGACAATGTGAATGTTCACATTGACATGTTAACATTCACATTGATAAGAGTATAAAACTAGACAACAGCCCAGGGCGGGCCCAACTCGGCCCGACCCGTTGACAATGTGAATATTCACATTGACATGTTAACATTCACATTGATAAGAGTGTAAAATTGGCCCGCGGCCCGTGGGCGGCCCGAAACCCGACCACAGCCCGAGGCGGGCTTGGCCCGACCCGTGACAATGTGAATATTCACATTGACATGTTAACATGCACATTGATAGGAGTGTAAAATTAGCCCGCCCCCGTGGTTGCTTGAAACCCGTCCACGGCCCGTGGGCTGCCCAGGGCAGGCTCGGCCCGGCCTGTTGACAATGTGGATATTCACATTGACATGTTAACATTCACATTGATAAAAGTGTACAATTAGCCTGTGACCCGTGGGCAGCCTGAAGCCCGACCTCGGGCCAGGGCAGGCCCGGCCCATTGGCAATGTGAATATTCACATTGACATGTTAACATTCACATTGACAGGAGTGTAAAATTGACCCGCAGCCCGTGGGCGGCCCGAAGCCCGATCGTAGCCCTAGGTGGGCTTGGCCCGACCCGTGACAATGTGAATATTCACATTGACATGTTAACATTAACATTGAGGGTGTGTTTGATTGGACGGACTGGAAAAGGGGGGATTAGAATCCATCGGACTTGAGTCTTGGGACTGTGAATCCCCCGGACTATTTGGTCGGATTGGATATATATCCTGTGTTTGTTTTTTCATGAGATTAGATGTCTGGATAGGACTATTTTCAGTGAATCCAACGTTTGGTTGGACGGACTGGATAGGATAAATGAACAAAAGACTATTTTACCCTTTTTCAATTGTTTACTAAGTAATAGCAATATTAAACATATCTTTAATATTTTAATTATTTTTAGTAAACATTAAACATACTAATGGTTAAATTTTGTTTAAAGATATTTAAACATACTAATATTGATAAAAAATTGACTGGTACAGATTATTTTTATTTAAACAAATAAAAATTTATTGTTGAAATTAAACATACTAATGGTTAAATGTTTAAATTTTTATTTAAACAATTAACATTGAAATTATTTTGATGTACAGATTATGTTTAAACAATTAACAATTAAATAAATGTTGATGTACAGATTATGTTTAAATAATTAACAAATGTTGATGTAATTAACAATTAACAAATGTAGATGTAATCAAATGTTGACGTATTAAAACATAATTTAATAGATGTTAAATAAATATACATGTTGATGTACAGATGTTGAAATAATTTAATAAACATGTTGATGTACAAATGTTTAAATGTTTAAATAAAACATAATTTAAATAAATGAAATTATTTATTGTTGAAATTAAATATTTAATTGTTTAAATAAAACATCTATTAAAACATCTATTAAATTTAAATTATGAAATTAAATAAAACATAAACAAAATTTTAAAATAAAACATCAATAAAATATCTATAAAAAATTATTTTAAAAAATTAAATAAATAAAACATTAATAAAAAGTTAAATAAAATTATTTTATTTTTAAATTGAGACATTTAAATTTTATTAAATTTTATTAAATATAATACATAATTAAATAATAGAGGGTCAAAATTGTCATTTTCGCATCTAATCCAAACAGTGATTAGTCCCCCCAAAACAATCGCACCCCCCCAGGACAGGATAGTCCCCCATATGGGGGACATGGAGTCCGGCCGGACATAGAGTCCGCCGGATTAAAAAAAATCAAACGACGGATAAGGAGGGAGGCCGGACATGGAGTCCAAATAGTGGATAGTCCCCCCCCCTTATCCCCCCAATCAAACATACCCTAATAGGAGTGTAAAACTTGTCCGCTGCCCGAAGCTCGCCCACGGCCCGGGGTAGGCCCGGACCCAAACCCGGGCCACCCCGGGCCATCCACGGGCTTCGGGCCGCCCATGGGACGCGAGTCAATTTTACACTCTTATCAATGTGAATGTTAACATGTCAATGTAAATATTCACATTGTCAACAGGCCGGGCCGGGCCCGCCTCGGGCCGCCCACGGGCCGTGGGCGTGTTTCGGGCAGCCACAGGGCACAGGCTAATGTTACACTCTTATCAATGTGAATGTTAACATGTCAATGTGAATATTCACGTTGTCAAAGGGCCGGGCCCGCGTCGGCCCGGGGCCGGGCTTCGGGCTGCCCACGGGTCACAGGCTAATTTTACACTCTTATCAATGTTTATGTTAATATGTCAATGTGAATATTCACATTGTCAACGAGTCGGGCCGGGCCCGCCCTGGGCAGCGGGCGGGCTTCGGGCCGCCCACTTGCCACGGGCCAATTTTACACTCCTATCAATGTGAATGTTAATATGTCAATGCGAATATTCACATTGTCAACGGGCCGGATCGGGCTCGCCCCGGGCCGCCCATGGGACGCGAGTCAATTTTACACTCTTATCAATGTGAATGTTAATATGTCAATGTGAATATTCACATTGTCAACAGGCCGGGTCGGGCCCGCCCCGGGCCGCCCACGAGCCGTAGGCTAGTTTCGGGCAGCCACGGGGCGCGGACTAATTTTATACTCTTATTAATGTGAATGTTAACATGTCAATGTGAATATTTGCATTATCAACGGGTCGGGCCGGGCCCGCCCAGGGCAGCCCACGAGCTGCAGGCGGGTTTCGGGTCGGCCACAGGCCGCGGGCTAATTTTACACTCCTATCAATGTGAATGTTAACATGTCAATGTAAATATTCACATTGTTAACAGGCCGGGCCCGCCCCAACCCGGGCCCGGCCCCGGGCTTCGGGCTGCTCACGGGTCATGGGCCAATTTTACACTCTTGTCAATGTTAAAGTTAATGTTAATATGTCAATGTGAATATTCATATTGTAAACGGGCCGGCCCGGGCCCGCCCCAGGCGACGGGCTGGTTTCGGGCCGCCCACGGGCCGCAGGCCAATTTTACACTCCTATCAATGTGAATGTTAACTTGTCAATGTGAATATTCATATTATCAACGGGGCGGGTCGGGCCTATTTTTTTGGTTTGTGGGCCGGCCCAGCCCGACTCGAATTTTTTCGGGCACCCACGAGGATCGACATGAGCCGGGCCCCTACACATTGACGATATAAACATTTATATTGATGGTGTGAACATTCACATTAAGGGTATTTTGGTAATTATGTCACCCATAGGACTTATTGAAATATAAGAAAATAATGTGAACTAAATGGAACATAAGTAGATGAAAAGGGTATTTTGGTCTTCTTATCTCAAATTGGACCTAATGGAATAGTCAAAAAGAATATGGGTTGGATGGAATAAAGCTCTTAGAAAATGGATTTATCAAAAAAACTCCCATTACAAATATTATTGAAACATTATTATTATAAAAAATTGTATAAACTGTGCTTGTAAATTATTTCTGATCATTTAATTAATTAATTTTTTCGTGATAGTCACACAATCCAAACAAGAGGGGGTATAGTGGGTAAAATATTGTGGTCGTGTGACAAACAAATTTGAATCATCTATTTATACATGGTTGAGTTCTTTTTAAGTTCAAATATGAAATTAGAAGACTTTGAATAGCTATATGCAGGGAATTTTATACAATAATGGTTTAAATTATCAAAATGAAATTTATGATAACTTGACAGATCTCTTAAGTTGACTTCAAGTTTACTCATTACACCTGTTTTTAAGGCGTGAAAGAAATTCACGTATGTAACGGCCGTTTCAGTATTGTGTAATGGCCGTAGCGATACCGTAACGGCTCATTACACACTATTTCAATATTCTGAATAGTTTTATTTTCACAAAAATATATATATATATATATGTCTTACAAAAAAAAAAAAAGAATACTTAAGTGATCAAAGCTAAAAGAAAAAACTTTATATGAATTTTTTTGGTTTATAATTTATTTTTTAATTTTTATTTCATTACATTAGCATAGGGCTGGATATAGGGTTATCCGAACCGCACAATCCGCTCAACTCGAACCGATCCGCATACAAATTGGCGGTTTCGCAGATACAATGCGGATGGATACGGTTTGGATTATGGTATGATTGTGAATTGCGGACAGGTTGCGGGTTTAACCCACACCCGCAACAACCCATCCGCACTTCGACCTTTTTTTTATTTTTTAAACCTGGACCGTTATTATTTTATTATTGCATTTTGGATGAATGTAAAAGTTAAGGAAGAATTACTTTTAAGTAAGTTTAGGATTTTGAATGATTTTATTTTAATTGTATTGTTGGGTAGTAGATAGTGAATGAGATTTATGATCTAGTTTATGATTTTGAAAGACGTGCTTGTGTTTGTTCATGATTTGATTTAAAAATTTAAGATTTTGAATGATTTGTTTGTGTTAGAAATTAATTTTGTTATGTTTTTAATTTTATAAGTTTTAATTCATTAATTATTAATATTTGAGCATTTTAGAAAATGGAAAAAAAAAAGGTCCAAAATAAATATTTACAAAATGGAAAGAAAAAAGGCTCCAAAATAAATTTTTAAAGAAAAAAGTCCAATCCGCAAATTGTCCGCACATCCGCAAACCCTATCTGTACAAACCGCAACCCGCACTGCGGGCTATTGTGGGTTGAATTTTTTCCAAACCGTATACATGCGAGCGGGTCCAAACTAGGGGTGCAACTCAGGCAGGTTCGATCGGGTTAGAAGGTTGTCCAAGCCTAGCCCAAGTTGTGCTAAGACTTGCCTAAGACCGCCCAAGCCCGAATTGTAACCCAGGGTTGTCTGCCCAAGCCCGACCCGAGTTGGCCGAGTTGTAGAGGAATTTCAATTTTTTTTTTTTTTTGTAACCACATTATTAAATTATTAAATTTTGATTTTATTTATAATTTTTTTTTAAATAGAAAATCATTAATACCATCAAAACAAATAATTTATATAATGTAAGAGATATGCCACTATAGTAGTCCTTACAATTTATGAGTGAAAATAAAAAGAAAAAAATTAAGATTTTATGTTATTTATATATATAATATATATTCAATATGATTTAATAATATAAATTACTTTAATATCATATAATGACTAAAAATTTATATGTATATTTAATATTTTTATATATCTATATATGTATAATTCAGATTTCGGATTGTTCGGGTTGTTTGACGTTTTTGCCTAAACCCTCCCAAATTTAATTTGGGTTTCTGAATTTTTGCCCAAACCCGTACCGAATTTGAAAATATTTTGTTCAAACCCTAAAAAAATTCGGGATGGGCTCGGATTGCTCGAGTTGAGCCCGCCCAAATTGCACCCCTAGTTCAAATCGATCTGCAAACCGTCCAAAACTGAACCGCGACCACCCCTAATTAGCATTTATAATTTATTTTTTAATTTTTAGTTAGTTCAGATATTAGTCAAAAATAATTTTATAGACATTTAAAATCAATTATTCTTAAGATCATTAACTATTGAAATAAAATATAAAAAGTTAATTTTATAATGATTTAAAAATATAAAATGTATTAAATTATATTTAAAAATTAATAAAAATTAATTAAAATTTATTTTAAATCTTAATAAATATAATTTTGAAAAAAAATTATACGTGTCAATAAAAAAAATTTCAAATTATATAAAAAAAATTTAAATTTACGATTTTAATCATCGCAACCATTACACTATATCTTTTGCACCCTGCAGCAACCATTACACTATGGCTTATTTTGGCAACATAGTTTTTAGTCACTTTTTTTGGTTAGTAACAAAAGCCAAAAGTTGGTTTTTTTGGCTTTTTTTTCATTTGGAAAGTTGGTTTTTAGCCAACGGTGAAATTATAATTTTACCCCTCATAGGTCAAAATATGTTACATAGGTGAAGTTGTAAATATTTTAAATAAATAGGGGTAGTTTAGTCATTTTATTATGATTTGACATCATAAACAAATATTAATCAAAAAAGTCAAAAGTCACTTTTTACCAACTTTTCAAAGCATTTGTCTAAAAAAATTAAAATTTTAATTAAAAACCAAAAAATCACTTTTTACTGTCTTCCAAAAATACGCCTATATCTTTCGCACCCTGCAACTACCACCATGCTACTGCAATCACTTTTTACGACCTTAACCTTAACTGTCTTAAATTTGGATTTGAACTTAAAATGAACCTAACTCTATCCAAATAATGAATAATCCAAATGTGAACGGAATAATGTTTGAAACAAAGAAAATGGATTGGTACGGAATTTTTAAAATTAAAAAGATAACAAAAATATATCGTTGTAAGATTGCCCAAAATGTGTAGGGCCTCGTACAGAGATAATGATGACTGACTGTTTGAAAAATAAAAAGAAAAAGGGCAAATTACATATACACCCCTCGAGGTTTGATTAAATTACAGATACCCCTGAGGTTTCAGAAATTACATCCCGCCCCCTGAGGTTTGTATTTTCATAACAATTTGCCCCCTGAGGTTTATATTTCATAACAAATTACCCCATAATTTCTTATGCAAATATAGCATTCAGGGAGGAATTCGTAATTTCTCAAACCTCAGGGACATCTGTAATTTAGCCAAACCTCGAGGGGTGTATATGTAATTTGCCCAAAAAAAATATTATTTATTATAAATTTTAAATTTTTTAGATATGAGATTCATAAAATTGCGACTTCACATTATATTGAGATATTTAGGTCAAATTTGACATGCTTAAGAAAATTTAAAAAATCAAAAAATCTTGAAAAAAGTCAAAAAATTTATACTATTTACTTCTTTTGGCGATAAATCTGTGAATTAAAAAAAAAAAATCAAAAACAAAAACAAAAACAAAACAATGCTGCATTCAAAATACGCAACCACACATCCCAACAAATTAATTCAAGTGGCACAATTTTAGCCGCACATGTCATATAAAAAAAGAAAAATTGAAAAGTGACAGATTAGGCTCTGCGCTGTACTGTTGTGCATTGTTAACGAGGGCAATTTCATAATTTTATAATTTTATATAATATTTTAATATATATTTTTTAATAAAAAGTCAAAAAATTAATCCAAACATCCATATTTTTTTCTCTACATTTTAGTTCAAAAGACAAAAAGAACATTTATTTAAGACACCCCAAACAACTCCTTAATTATTTATTTATGCTGTATTTAATTAGAAAAATTTTTAAAAAAAAGATAGCCGTAATAAGAATAAAATATAAATATATTTTATATAATTTCATACTTTTTTTTCTTTTTTATTTTTAAATTTCTACACAAATCTCTCATAAATTCAACATAAATAAAAAATTTAATATTTCTAACATTATCTAAATAAAAAATTACACACAAGATAATGATACATGAATAAAGTTGCTCATTCTTGTTGTACAAGTTGGTTGACGTCATGTCATACGCATACGCATGGGAATTCAAATCCAAATCGTCCTCCTCGATTGCTTTTATTAATACATATACACCCCTCCAGGTTTAGTTAAATTACAGATACTCCTGAGGTTTCGGAAATTACATCCCGCTCCCTGAGGTTTGTATTTTCATAACAATTTACCCCCTGAGGTTTATATTTCATAACAAATTACCCCCTAATTTCTTATGCAAATATAGCATTCAGGGGGGAATTCGTAATTTCTCAAACCTCAGGGGTATCTGTAATTTTGTCAAACCTGGAGGGGTGTATATGTAATTTGCCCTTTTATTAATGAAGAGTGATTCATTTCACTAATTTTTTTATCATTAATAATTTTAATGAGTTTTAAAAAAAAAAAAAAACAAATTCAAGCCAAAATATTACATTATTTTAGTAAGGGCTATTGTATCACATTATTAGTGATACTCTAAAAGTCCTAATTTAACAATTTAATGCTCTGAAACATTATTCTTTATTTACCGGGCCGAGTGTCGCCGATTCTTTTTTCATTGCAAGACCAAACCCAACCCCACGAGGAGATCATTACCCGTAATCTCACTCACTCACTGCTCTTACACTTAATGGATCCCCCCAAAGGAACAATCGTCTTCTCCACCGTTGGCAGATCACAGTACGGATTTGATGTTTTCTCCGTCTCTATTCTCGACCACCACCGCCCCCCGGTCCAGCAACAAGAACACCGCCTCACCGATGGAGTCTCTGTTAATTTTAATGGTCAGTTCCTTGACGAAGACCAAACCCTCGTCTACGTCTCTGAGAGAACCGGATCTTCTCGAGTCTATTTAACCACTAAGTCTAAGTCTAAGTCTATGTCGGACCAGCAGCTACCCTCCCCACCTCAAAGCCTATTCCTCGACCGTCCTATTGTATCTGTATCAAACAAACGCCTCTATTTCGTCTCAGCTCACGAACCTCCCGCTGACGACAAACTCTTCAAAAGCTGGTCTGCTCTCTATTCAACCGGTCTCCATGACGAAATTGACAATAAGGAAATCCTCCGCCTCACCCCTTATGGCTCAGTTGACTATAGTCCCGCCATCTCTCCCTCCGGCAAGTTCATCGCCGTCGCATCCTACGGCTCTCGCCCCTGGGCTTGCCACGACTTTCATGACCTCCACACCGATATTGTCGTCTTCAGAGAATCTGACCCCACTAAGCGCACGGTTGTATGCGAACACGGTGGCTGGCCCACTTGGTCCGGCGACTCCACCATTTACTTCCACCGCCAAGCTGATGACGGATGGTGGAGCATTTTCAGACTCGATTTGCCCCTTGATGATTGTGACCTCTCCTCCGCCATGCCATTGCCAACCGCCCCTACCCGAGTCACCCCGCCGGGACTTCACTCCTTCACTCCGGCAGCTATGCATGACGGTAACCGAATCGCCTTAGCCACTCGACGGCGTGATAAGAATTTCCGTCACATTGAGATTTTCGACTTGCACTCACAGAAATTTCACCCGGTAACAGAGTTACTAAACCCTAACCTCCACCATTACAATCCGTTTGTCTCGCCGGATTCTGGGTTTCTTGGTTATCACCGATTCCGAGGTGGTGGTGGTGGTGGTGGCGACTCAATAATTCCATGCCTCAGTTACATAATGTCTCCCGTAAAAAGACTCCGAATGTTGAGGCTCAATGGGAATTTCCCTTCCTTCTCTCCCGACGGTGATTTGATTGCATTCAATCCCGACTTTGATTCGAATTCCGGCTTAAAAATCGTTAAATCAGACGGTTCAAAAAGATGGACATTGTTCCAAGGCCGAACAGCGTTCTGCAACTCCTGGAGCACAACGGAGAAGAATGTGATTTTCACATCACTGGGACCGATCTTCGAATCAGTGAAAGCGACGGTCCAGATAGCACGGATCTCATTCGATCTAGCAAGCCTTGACGATAACCATCACGAAGCTGTCCCTGTCCCAGTCGATATAAAGATTCTCACTAGAGAAGATACAGGTAATAACGCGTTCCCGTCGTGCTCGCCGGACGGAAAGTTTGTGGTGTTCAGGTCAGGCCGTTCCGGGCATAAGAACCTGTACATAGTTGACGCCGTTAATGGGGAATTTGAGGAGGGCGGCATACGTCAATTGACGGAGGGGCCAGGGATTGATACGATGCCCAGCTGGTCACCGGACGGCAAACTGATAGCGTTTTCGTCGAATAAACACAACCCATACAGAGTAGACACGTTCAGCATATACGTCATCCATCCAGACGGCACGGGTCTCCGGAGAATCCACGTGGCGAGCGAGGTGGACAAGGAGAGGATCAACCACGTGTGCTTCAGTGCGGATGGGGACTGGCTTCTGTTCACGGCTAACTTAGGGGGAGTGACGGCGGAGCCGGTGTCGCTGCCCAACCAGTTCCAGCCCTACGGCGACCTGTACGCGGTGAGGTTGGACGGGAGTGGGTTGCGGAGGCTGACGTGTAATGGATACGAGAATGGCACGCCAGCATGGCACCCCAGGGCTGAACCGGATATCGATACCGACATCGATATGGGGCGTCTCACTCTGGGCTTGGGTTGTCAGGTTGGGGATGAGTTGAAGGGTCAATTCGAAGAACCCCTCTGGATCCATTGTGATTTCTAATTTCTCAAATTCCCCACCTACTGCTTTTTGGGTTAAATTATTGGGGATAAATTATATTGGAAAAATAAATCAACCCACTTCTTTTCTTCTTCTTTTTGAAATAAATATATTTCATATTTTGTTAATCCTTATTGATAAGAATTAATTTGAGTTATGTTTTCATGTTTACAAAGGTCAAGTTTGACATATATTAAGCTTCTATTTGGGAAGTGGGTTAGTTTTTTGGTTTTTTGACTTTTTTGACTTTTTTGACTATATGAGTCTGGGCTCAAAAGCTTAGTTTGGGAAGGGCTTTTGGCTTTTTAGTTTTTTTGATTTTTTTGTGAGAGAAGAGTGTAATGATTATGGGATTGGATGAGATGTTTTGTCTGTTGTGGCTCATGAGCCTATTCTGCCTTTTATGACTCATTGAGCCAAAAAAACCCAATGAGCCATTGCCAAACTAACCCTAAATAATATAAAAAGTTAAAAAGTTACTATCCTATTTAAGTCATATCATCTTATTTAAATCACATCACCTCTCTAACACATCACATTAATCTAACCCAAACCCAACCTATATAAGGCAATAAGTCAAAAAATGTATTTTTTTAGAATATCTCAAACCAACCCTAAATAATTACATATCTATCTATATATTATACTAGCATATCACTTGTATTATGTACGTAATAAAATAATATATTATTTAGTACTCGTTTGGTTTCTCTCTTGGGGTTAAAAAATCACAAAATGACAAAAAAAAGTAAAAAAATCACAAAAAGACAAAAAAATTTGTTATTTCAAAGCCAAAAAGTAAAAAAATCCAAACTAGAAAACCAAACAACCAAAAAGTTCCTAGGCTAAAATAGTCAAAAAAAAAATCAAAAAATCAACTAAAAAAATCATTACCAAACGACTTCTTATTATAAATACGATAATTATTTTATCGCATTTAAATGTAATTATCATATTTTTAATAAATAATTTATTATTTTATTATGTGCATAGCACGAGTAATATGTTAGTTTTGGCTATATAAATAGGAATATAAGATTCACTTTATTTAAGTGGAACAATTCACTGTTTTCTTCTTTGCTCGATGCATGATTATAAAATAAAAGTTAAATGGAAGCTAGTCAATTAAGATTTTCTAAATTATTTAAAAGTTAACAATTGTTTTGGCGGGAAGTTTATTTCGAATCAAGAAATCTTAACCGTTTAATATTTAATTAGTTCAATCTTTAATTTATTTCGAATCAAACAAATTTAACCAATATATTTTGATAAAATCGCAAAAATTATAATTGAACTAGCAAATCAGTCAAATCGAAAACGGTTCATCCTATCGGCTAGGTCAAAGGACCAACCAACTTATACAAAAATTAATTAATTAAAATTTTAAAATTTTATTTTAATTTGAAAATTTAAATTGTCTTGAACTGAAACATACACAACATTACAATATTAAGAGGTACTTACATGTAGGTCCTAATAAGTAGACTTATTGTCTAATAGGACCTATGGAAAAAATTTATCACAAAAAATGTCACTAATTATAAGTTTTAATGACAATTTATAAAAATCATGACAAAAAAAGTTATTAATTGTCAATTTTTAGTGACGTATGTAAAAAATTGTCACAAAAAAATTATTTTTAGCGACAATTTTATCAAGACTTATTTTCAATAGAACTTGATGGAAATTAAGTCTAACTATTATGACCTATTGGTAGTTTACCCTTAAATGGGAGCATAAGGGATTTCTAATCCACAAGACTCGTGGGAGTTCTAAGTTTTCAATCTAAATTTTATAATTTTTTGATTTTTAAAGTTAAAAAATATTCTATTGGCTAACTCTTATTCAAGTAAAAGTAAATAAATAAAAATTAATATACATTTATTTATGACTTTCAAATGGAAAGTATATTCATTATGAAAAAAATAAAAAAGTATATTAATCCATTTCAAATTTTTAATTTGAAGGTCACTAAATATGGAAAGCAATCAATAAATTTAAATTTAAAATTGACACAACATAAATTTAAAATTATAATAATCTATCCCATGGTTTATAAGTTTTAAATACAAATTTAAAATTATCATAATTAGCTCAGAATTTTTGTATTTAAGAGCAATAAGAGTGACATTGAGATTATTTATATATCTTACAAAAGGATACTTTTAAGAAGAGATATTATGAGAGTTTCAAAATGGGAATTTTTTTTTTAAGGTCCCTATTATTAAGATTTTATAACATAAAGGACATTTAATATTTTAATAATGTCTAAGGTCTGTCAAATTGATCCAGAGAAAATTCAACTTCACAGAGAAAATCTCACCAAAATTTCTCTGACCTTCCCTAGACTTTCCACTCTCCAGAGAAAATTTGGAAATTTCTCTGGCTTTTCCTTCTTTCCAAAGAAATTTTCTTTCACTGGCCTTCAAAGAAATTTCCCATTCTCTAGAAAAATTTTGGAAATTTCTCTAGCTTTCCCTTCTCTTCAGAGAAATTTTTCTTCTCTGGCCTTTAGAGAAATTTCCAACTCTCTATAGAAATTTGAAATTTCTCTAGCCTTTTCTTCTCTTTAAAGAAATTTCCCTTTTGCTAAACCCAGAGAAATTCACTCAAACTAGAGAAATTCCCCCTTACAATCTTTTTTGGTTGAAAATCATAAATCTTAGACAAATTGTGATCCATGATTCATACATTGGCTGGGGTGTTACAAGATCTGTCAACAGTACATTGGGAAATTTAAAGAAACAAAAGCAGAAATTATAGCTGCAGAAATTATAAAACACAACATGCCCCCTGTCTATATCACTTCTCAAATCAATACATACACACATATATATACACACACAAACATAATATACGTATACACGTATATGTAGTGACAGAGAGAAATTGATCGATTGTCGCGCGAAAAACCTAATACTTGTGACCTGGGATCGCTTTCGTGACGATCAACCTCCCCAAATCTCTGAACTTGCTAACGAAGCCGATGATGACGGATCTGGCTAGGGCTTTCAAGTCCATTGACGCCGACGACTCTGTTCGGGTCATCATACTGTCAGGTCTAGGCCGATCTTTCTGCTCCGGCGTTGACTTGACTTCCGCTGAGGACATCTCTCATCTCTCATAAATACAGGACCAAAATGAATCACTCAGTGGGTGTGGCAATGAGTGAGAATGAGAGTGGAGGTAACGGTTCATGGTTGATCGAATCAGAGAGAGAGAGAGATTGATGAATAGAGGTTAGGTCAGTGAATCAGAGAGAGGAAAGAAGAAATTATTGGTTAAAAAGAGAAAGCGAGAGAGTGAATTTTCTCTAGGATATATAGGTATAGTGTCAAGGGACTTTAGACATTACAAAAAAATATTATGGATATCTTCTATTACAAAAATGGGAGAGGGGCCTTAAACTAATTTTTCCTTTCAAAATCTACTTACTATTATAATTGAAAAATGTTATTAAAGCTTAAAGTTGCAATTCTTTTCTTTCTTTTTTTATTTTGTTTAATTTTTATTAATATGTGTCACAATACGATTAGTTTATAAATTAAATTTATATTCTTAAAATAAAATTTTAAATTTAGATTTTTCCTTAAATTATGTTACCAGAATAAGATCAATATTCGCTTCTTAATTTATGCATCTTTTATTAAATTATAAAATTAAAATTCTTTTTTAAATTATGTTACTACAATTAGAATGTGATCGATATTTACATGTGTCATATGATGTGCCATAATATTATTGGTCTAAATATAATATGTTATTAAATACACGTAGTTAAATTATTAATTACTTTTTATTTATTTTTTGTTATTTTTGGTTATAAAATTTATAAAAAAATAAATAAATTATGTGCTTCTAAACTACAAGGACTTAAACAATAAATTTTTTTAATACAAATATTTTTTTTTTAACAAAATATAAAAATATTAAGAAAATGAATGACTTTTTTAACAATTGCCAAACATATAATGGATTCTATTAATTTTTTTTTAATATCATTTGTCAATTAAATAAATTAAAATAAAAATAAATTTTTTTGACTTAAATAGTTAAGAAGTGACTTTTGCTAAAATCAAATAGAAATAACAAAAGAAAATTTCTATTAAAAGTGACTGTTGATGAAACTTTTTTTTATAATAAAAAAATGGCAATTATATGTGATAATTTATTGATCCAGCAATTAATGCTATAGACCAACACTTTCACCTACAATGATGTGACAAGAGAGTTGGGTCCTATGTCATTGAGTATGGATTTGGGATGGCTGCTGTGCGGGGGTGCACAACAACTACTGTTGTGCAGCCAAATGGGTCCATTTCGATATCCAGTTTGATAATCCGAACCGTTCACATTTTAGAATACATAAAGCAGAACATACCTGCAAAAAATTAAGTTAATCGGATATCGTTTACCCTTTCATCCACTCACATTTCTATTCATTTTAATACTTTAAATCACAATTGTTATTTATTTTTATAGATACAAATATGAGTGGATGAAAGAGTAAACGATATTTGATTAACTTGGTTTTTTGCAAATGTGTTTTACTTGATGTATTCTAAAATGTGAACGATTCAGATTATCGAAATGGACCCCAAAATAGGTCCATTTAGCTGCACAACAATGGTTGTTGTGCACCCCCGCACAACAGCCACCCCAAATCCCATTGAGTATATAGCAAATCAAGAATTGACACACATGATACAGTATCACTGTGGATAAAACTGTGGGTGTTTTTTTGTGGGTCTCAAATATTTTTCTTATTATTCATATAGACTTTTTTAACACTTGTAAAATATGGTGGATTCTGTTAATTTTTTTTTTTTTTAAATCTCAGTTGTCAATTAAACAAACTAAAATAAAAAATAATTTTTTTGGGGCTCAAATTGCTAAAAAGTGAGTTTTCCTAAGGGAGCTTTTTTGATAAATCATTTTTCTAAGAGTTTTATTCCATTCAACCCATATTCTTTTTTACTATTCCATTAGGTCCTATTTTAGGTAAAAAGACCAAAATACCATTTTCATCTACTTATGTTCCATTTAGTCCACATTATTTTCTTATGTTTTAATAAGTCCTATGGGTGACATAATTACCAAAATACCCCTAATGTGAATGTTCACATCGTCAATGTGAATGTTCCTATTTGAGGTAAGAAGACCAAAATACCCTTTCATCTACTTATGTTCCATTTAGTCCATATTATTTTCTTACGTTTCAATAAGTTCTATGGGTGACATAATTACCAAAATACCCCTAATATAAATGTTCACATCCTATGGGTGACATAATTACCAAAATACCCCTAATGTGAATGTTCACATCGTCAATGTGAATGTTCACACCGTCAATGTGAATGTTCCTATTTAAGGTAAGAAGACCAAAATATCATTTTCATCTACTTATGTTCCATTTAGTCCACATTATTTTCTTATGTTTCAATAAGTCCTATGGGTGACATAATTACCAAAATACCCCTAATGTGAATGTTCACATCCTATGGGTGACATAATTACGAAAATACCTCTAATGTGAATGTTCACATCGTTAATGTGAATGTTCACACCGTCAATGTGAATGTTCCTATTTGAGGTAAGAAGACCAAAATACCCTTTTCATCTACTTATGTTCCATTTAGTCCATATTATTTTCTTATGTTTCAATAAGTCCTATGGGTGACGTAATTACCAAAATACCCCTAATGTGAATTTTCACATCCTGTGGGTGACATAATTACCAAAATACCCCTAATGTGAATGTTCACATCATCAATGTGAATGTTCACACCGTCAATGTGAATGTTCCTATTTGAGGTAAGAAGACTAAAATACCATTTTCATCTACTTATGTTCCATTTAGTCTACATTATTTTCTTATGTTTCAATAAGTCCTATAGGTGACATAATTACCAAAATACCCCTAATGTGAATTTTCACATCCTATGGGTGACATAATTACCAAAATACCTCTAATGTAAATGTTCACATCGTCAATGTAAATGTTCACACTGTCAATGTGAATGTTCACACCGTCAATGTGAATGTTCCTATTTGAGGTAAGAAGACCAAAATACCATTTTCATCTACTTATGTTCCATTTAGTCCACATTATTTTCTTATGTTTCAATAAGTCCTATGGGTGACATAATTACCAAAATACCCCTAATATGAATGTTCACATCCTATGGGTGACATAATTACCAAAATACCCCTAATGTGAATATTCACATTGTCAATGTGAATGTTCACACCGTCAATGTGTAGGGGCTCGGCCCAACCCGGGCCGGGGCCAACCCATGTAAAGTCTCGTGGGTGCTTGCCAAAATCCGAGCCGGGCTAGACCGGCCCACGAGCCAAAAAATTAGGCCTAGGCTCTAGCCCTATGTGACGCCCCAAATTTTTTTTGAAACGTCATAAGATTTAAATAACGATAACTTGCTAGATAAAGTTTTAACTACTGATTAGGAACTTTTAAGTTCTTACATAGTCAAACTCCAACAACAAAATAAAACTACAAGTTCACACACAACGTCACAACATAGTTAAATCCTAATACAAGGGATAACATGATTTTATTTTGATAAAATCTTGACTCTAAGTCAACCAAAGTTCGATATTGGCAGCAGCTCCAATTTCAGCCTCAGTCTCTTCTTCGACATAATTTGGCATGAAACGTCAGGGCAACAAAATATATGCCATGAGTTTTGCAACACAGTAAGAAAACGTAACCAACCTACCATTCTTTTTAAGAGAAAAATAATAAGATTCTAAACATGAGATAACAATATAATTGTACACATAAATTACAACCATTAGAATAATTTCAGTAATTTTAATAAATTAAGTGACACTCGAAATCTCACCAAAGAGATTTAACTTACCAACCACTAAGTATGGCAACGGTTAATTTGAAACCCTCCCTTGGTCAAATATTTAAGTGTTACCAACCGTAACTACTAGGGATGCCCACGTCCGGAGTTAAATACCCAAGTAGTGGCATCCGTGGTCTGCCCCAAGGAAACGGTCTGTCAGGGGTAAGTAACCTCCCTGTGTGCCACCTGCACATCCACCCTTATTCCAAAACCGAATACCGAAAAGGGTTCAAATAAGTCCCGTGCCATCTTAGAGTTTCGCAACACAATTTACGTGAGAATTCTCAAAACCAGGGCTCACCCTGAACAACCGGTATTGACCGTCAACCCTTAATTTCGTACACTCTTTAAAACCAATACTCACCCTAAACAACTGGTATTAACCGTCAATTGTTAACTTTATACATACCGTTACTCATTTAGATTAATTCATAGATCAAACCCATAATCTAAAAATTTATCATGAAACTAGACTTCTCAAGTCTCATCTTTTAGTTAGAACTTACCATATTTGGCTTAGTATAGGATTTTGAATAAATTTTCAAATACATAGTAAAATCTGTCTCACAGTTTCAGATTTAGTTAAAAATTTGTATAAATTCGTAGGAAGCTCAAAATTTGTTGCCAAACATTTCTGGATAAACTAGACATCATTATCAACATCTTTGTAGAAGAAATCATCTTGAAATTTTGAGAATAAGATTATCTAAAAATTCGGGTAAATATGCTGGCAGATTCAAAACAGATTATTCTCAACACAGTTTCAGATTTAGTTAAAAATTTGTATAAATTCGTAGAAAGCTCAAAAATTGTTTTCAAAAATTTCTAGATAAACTAGACATCATTATCAACAATTTTTTAGAAGAAATCATTTCGAAATTTTGAGTATAAAATTATCTAAAAATTCAGGCAAACATGCTGGCAGATTCAAAATAGATTATCTTCAACACAATTTCAGATTTTTGTTAAAGATTTGTATAAATTCGTAGGAAGCTCAAAAATTGTTACCAAAATTCCTGGATAAACTAGACATCATTATCAACAACTTTGTAGAAGAAATCATCTTGAAATTTTGAGTATAAAATTATCTAAAAATTCGGGTAACATGCTGGCAGATTCAAAACAGATTATTTTCAACACAGTTTAGACAATGTATCATATGTATACAATCTGAAAATTTCAATTATGTAAAAAAAATGAGAGGATTGAGAGGGTTTTCTTACTTAGTTGTAGGGTTGAAATGGAATAATAAAATGGTAGGAAAAATATGCAACCTCAACCTCCTTCTCTTCTTCCACAAGAATTCCCTCTATTTTGATGTATATGGTTTATGCTTAGCCCAGAAAATATGAACTTTCTGTGCATGCTACTAGGTGCATTATATAGACTCTCTCCGTGGCTAGCTCTCTCTCTCTCTCCCTCTCTCTCACACATTCTTTTCATTAATAAAACCATTCCCTTTCTCCAAGTTCTAAGAATTAGGCTTTCTCTAATTTCTTTGCTCACTTTCTCCAAATTCTATGGCTTTCCCTAAATCCTAAGAAAGATAATGGTTTATGGCTCCCATATCACCATGCAAACAGCCACGAATTTTTTTTTTTTAATTATTTTTTTTATAACAATAATTATTGAACATCCATAACATTTTTATTCTTAATAAGGTCTTTGTTAGTGATAAAATTGGGTTAATTTAAAACTATTTTTTTTGTACTATAATATATTTTAGGTAGATTCTGAATACAATTAATTAATTAATTAATTTATTTTCTTTTAAGAATAATTTAAATATGGGTTTTCACAATCTACCCTCCTAAAAAAAAATTTCGTCCTCGAAATTAATTCGTACCTTTAGACTCGAAAAGTTGAGGGTAATTGATACGTATCATATCTTCTCGCTCCCACGTTGACTCTTCCGTCCCACAATGTCTCCAGAAAACTCGAACCAATGGTATAGTTTTACCTCGTAATTTCTTCTCGCGACGATCTAAAATCTTGACAGGCTTTTCTTCAAATGTCACGTCTTCATCAAGATTAATTTCCTCTCAATTGACGATGTGAGAAGGGTGTGGCTCGTATTTCCGTAGCATAGAGACGTGGAAAACATTATGTACTCCAGCCAGTTGAGGCGGTAGAGCCAAACGGTACGCCACTTCTCCTATTTTGTCCAAAATTTCAAAAGGCCCTATGAAGCGAGGTGACAACTTTCCCTTCTTTCCGAAACGAACAACTCCTTGGCGAGGCTGTATTTTCAGAAACACATGATCTCCAACTTTAAATGCTAAAGGTCTTCTCCTTTGATCTGCATAGCTTTTCTGCCTACTCTGAGCGGTCTCAAGCCTTTGCCTAATTAGTTTCACCTTCTCGGTAGTTTCTTGAACTAACTATGGCCCTAAAAGAGGTGCTTCTCCGACTTCTGTCCAACATATTGGTGATCGACAAGGCCGTCCGTACAAAGCTTCATACGGTGCCATACCAATACTTGCTTGAAAACTGTTATTGCAAGAAAATTCGACTAGTGGTAAATATTTCTCCCAACTACCTTTAAAGTCCATCACACAAGCTCGAAGCATGTCTTCTAAAGTCTGAATTGTTCTTTCTAATTGACCGTCAGTTTGAGGGTGAAAAGCTGTACTAAAACATAACTCTGTACCCAAGGCCTTTTGCAGACTTTGCCAGAACTGTGACGTAAAACGAGAATCACGATCTGACACTATTGAGACTGGTACTCCATGCAATCTAATGATTTCTCGAATAAATAATCGGCTTAAAGATTCGAGTGTGCCTGCTGGTCCTATTGGTAGGAAATGTGCCGTCTTAGTTAATCGATCAACCACTACCCAAATGGCATCATGGCCTTGCGGCGACCGGGGTAATCCTGTTACAAAATCCATTGTTATATGTTCACATTTCCACTTGGGTATTGGTAAAGGTTGGAGTTTCCCTGCCGGCCTTTGATGTTCTGCCTTCACTTGCAGACACATCAAGCACTTAGATACGAATTAAGCAACGTCCTTCTTCATTCCACTCCACCAATACTGTCGCTTAAGATCTTGGTACATCTTGTTTCCTTCCGGATGGACCGCAAAAATTGAATGGTGAAATTCTTTAAGTACTTCGTCTCTTAATTGTTTGATGTTTGGCACAAAAATTCTACCTAAATACCTTAGACTACCATCTTGATGGAGCGTCCAACCCGGTGAAGATTCCCTGGACACTAATCGGGCCTTGATGGAGTCAATCTCCTAATCAAATCTTTGGGCTTCCAACACTTTGGTAAGAAGCTGGGGTGTTGTAACTATTGTAAACAACCTACCCTTCCCATTCTGAGTCTCTGGTTGTAACTTAAACCCATTCACAGTGCTTACCATTTCCTATTCTTTAATTGATATGTTGGCTACAATCTCCTTTGTCTTTCAACTTAGTGCATCTGCTACAACATTAGCCCTTCCGGGATGATAAGACAAGGTAAATTGGTAATCTTCAAGGTACTCCACCCAGCGTCTCTGCCTCATGTTCAAATCTCTTTGTGTGAACAAGTACTTCAAGCTTTTGTGATCGGTAAATATCTCAAATTTTTCGCCATAAAGGTAATGTCGCCAAGTCTTAAGTGCATAGACCACAGCTGCCAACTCCAGATCATGAGTAGGATAATTTTTTTCATGTTTCTTCAATTGTCTTGATCCGTAAGCCACTACGTTCCCGTTTTGCATTAACACACTACCTAACCCTTCTTTAGAGGCATCACAGTAAACAGTGTACCCAACGTCGCATTCGAGTATGATTAATATGGGAGCGCTTGTCAGTCTCTTTTTGAGTTCTTGAAATGACTGCTCACACGCTTCGTTCCATTCAAACTTTACTCCTTTTTGCGTTAGGCGTGTCATCGGCTTGGCTAATTTGGAGAAATCCTGAATGAATCTCCTATAATAACCTGCTAATCCCAATAAATTACGAATCTCAAACGTATTCTTAAGTTGTTTACACCCCATTACTGCTTCTACTTTAGCAGGATCCACTGATATCCCTGATTCAGATACAACATGACCTAAGAACTTTACTTCCTTCAGCCAAAATTCACATTTGCTAGCTTTAGCATACAATTGGTTTTCTCTTAGAATTTGCAAAACGGTTCTCAGATGTTGCTCGTGGTCTTCCTCTGATCGTGAGTATATCAAAATATCGTCAATGAATACTACCACAAATTGGTCCAAATAGGGGGTAAAAATTTTGTTCATTAAACTCATGAATACCCCAGGCGCATTCGTTAAATCAAATGGCATTACCACAAACTCAAAGTGGCCATAACGGGGTTCGAAACGTAGTTTTGGGTATATCTTCTCCTCTGACACGAAGTTGGTGATATCCCGACCTAAGGTCAATTTTGGAAAAACATTTTGAACCTCTTAATTGATCGAACAAGTCATCAATTCTGGGTAAAGGATATCGATTTTTAATGGTGGCTCGATTTAGTTGTCGATAATCGATGCACAATCTTAAGGTTCCATCCTTCTTCTTCGCGAATAATGCTGGCGCTCCCCAAGGAGACGTACTTGGTCTGATGAACTTTTTATTCAACAGTTCTTGCAACTGCTCCTTCAATTCTCGAAGTTCAGCTGGCGCCATACGATGTGGTGCTATTGAAATCAGCGAAGTCCCAAGTTGAAGCTCAATCGTGAAATCTACATCTCGTTTTGGGGGTAATCCCGGTAATTCATCAGGGAAAACGTCAACGTATTTGCACACCACATGGGGTAATCCTGGATCCTCTCGATTTTCGTCTTCCAAAATTAGGCTCGCCAACCATCCGGTTAGTTGATCATGCCATCGCGACTTGCGACACGTTAGAGTTAGAGAATCTTGTCTATCCCCTTTAAATTGAACTTTCGTGTCGTTAAGGGAGGATGCTGTCACTGTCTTACAGTAACAATCAATAATGGCTTGATGAACTGACAACCAGTCCATTCCTAGGATGACGTCAAAATCAGACATATCCATAACTCTTAGATCACAGATCAAATGTGAACTGGAGATTTCTAGCTCGCAAGATTTACATACTAGATTTACTCGGGTTTAACCTCCTAAGGGCGAAGTGACACTCATAGCTATCCCTAGCGTCTCTAGCTTTAGACCCAAACTTGTCACACATGCAGTGGATATAAAAGAATGCGAAGCTCCAGAATCAAACAATACTTTAACCCAAGAATTCATAAGGATTAACATACCTTAAATTACTGATGGGTTATCAACATCTTCTTCTTCTTGGAGAGCATACATTCTCCCTATTGCCTGTTGGTTAGTCTCTCCTGGTTTCTTCCCATTTCCAGCTCCTTGTGGTTGTGTTCTTGGTCGGCCTGCATTCCTAGAGGCTTGTGGCTGCCCCTTGTTGGTTTGAGTATTTTGAGTAGGCTTAGAACCTTGCCCAGGTTAGCATTTGTTGTACTGTTGTGTCCCTCGCTGATCCATAAAATACTCCCCACCTTGAGGACACTCACTTCGACGATGCCCCTGCTGACCACATCTGAAACATTTTTCTTTCCACTCATTTGCAAAGTTTCCCCCTTGCTGGTTTCCTCAATTCTGCGTTTGTTGCTGCTGCACCCCTCCAGCATAAGGTGCTGGTGCTGGTGCATGATGGTTTCTGGTGTTGCGGATTGGACCTCCTCCGCGTGGTTGGTTGTTATTCCTTGATCGTTGATTTCGAGTGCGCTCGGAATCTGCTAACTCTCGTTCCACAATTAAAGCTCGATCCATCATTTGAGCATAGGTAGAGAGTTGCACTGCGATCAATCTTCTTCTAATGTCTGCGTCCAACCCCCATTCAAATCGCCTAACCTTATCCTCTTCATTTGCTACTATGGCTGAAGCATACCGTGAGAGAGCTTCAAAACGGTTCGCATATTGAGCGACTGACATTTTTCCTTGTTTCAGTTGGAGGAACTCTTGAATCATTTATTGCCTTAGCGAGTTAGGAAAATACTTTTCCATGAACAGATCTTCGAACTGTCTCCAAGTTAATGTCTCTACTTGTCGAGTACTCTTGATCATTTCCCACCAATGATCTGCTTCCCCTTCCATTTGAAATGCCGCCATGGTCACTCTATCTTGTTCATTTCGGATGTCGGAAGTATCTAGCAACTTCTTAATTTGTCTTAACCAAGCTTCAGCTTCATGGGGGTTTGGTCCACCAAGGAATTTGTGGGGACGTAACTTTTCAAATTTTGCTATCATTTCCGATTTGTTTCGATCTTGGTTTCAGGGTGGTATATTGCCTACCTTATCAGCAATCGCGCGTATAATTCGAGCGACATCGCCATCAGACACTCCATCACCATTACCGTTGTTATTGTTTCTTATTCGTCCAGCCATTCTGGATGATGGGATTTTTTTTTTTTAGTAATTCGTGATTTGTTCATTTATTTATTATCATTATTATTATTACATTTATGTGCAAGGATAGTTTTTTAAAAAAAAACTTCATTAACTGGATTAGATAAGCTACAATTGGTAGAATACAAATAAAACAAGGAAAAGATTGAATAACATACTATGGGCAAAAGATAGCCCCTACAATCCAAGTTAACTCCTACACTCACAATTCTAAACTAGGCAATTTTTACATATGAGCATACAAAACAATCGGTTAGCTTAGTTTATAGTCCCCTTAAGACCCCTTAAAATAGCCAAGGAAAGTCTCTCCACACCAGGGCTTCCGGCTCCCATGTGGCTTGGAAAAGTCCCATGAATCGCCACAGCACCCTCACGAAGATAGCAGTTTCGCACACACGATGCCCTAGTAGCAGCACCAGCTCCTCCCGGTAGATCCTCCAGTCCCTGAAGTCCACTGACCCATCTCTCCTCACAATTCTGCTTGGGTCGGGCATGATATATTGAAGGCTCCAAAAGTCAAAAAGGTCGCCCACCCTTTCAGTGAAACCATCCGGAAAGGGGCCTAGTTGATATACCCAGGGAGTCTCTTGTCTTAGAATCTGGACAGGTCCGATATAGGTACCCACCCAACTCTCAGTTTTCCAAGCACAACCTTCTAGGGGATAAAGTCTGACATATACAAAAGAGCCAATCTGCAACCCGTTTCGCACATCCCAACCCTCAAACGTGGCTCTTATATCTCCAGTGTTCTCCTCGGTATTGCCTTCCATAGACTCATCTTCAGTGTCTGACTCAATCACAATAACCTCCGGGGGCTTGTATATTGGCACAACTTCTTCAACTTCTTCAGACTCAAGTTCAGGCTCAAGTTCAGGACCAGGTTCAGGGTCAAGCTCAGGCTCAGATTCATAGTCTTCTATAGGCATCTCCACTTCTTCACTTGGGTCAGATTCTATGTCATAGTTTTCCACCAAATTTTTCTCGTTAGAGTTAATGTCTGATGACCCTGGCATCCTACAAATAAAAAGGTTCTAACTTAGTCACCGAGAATTATGGTTGGTAACTTAAGGTTTTCTTAATTGTAAAAATAATAAACTACTACCCATGGCCCAAAGGTTCAAACCTAGGCTCTGATACCAAGCTATGACGCCCCAAATTTTTTTTGAAACGTCATAAGATTTAAATAACGATAACTTGCTAGATAAATTTTTAACTACTGATTAGGAACTTTTAAGTTCTTACATAGTCAAAGTCTAGCAACAAAATAAAACTACAAGTTCACACACAACGTCACAACATAGTTAAATCCTAATACAAGGGATAACAGGATTTTATTTTGATAAAATCTTGACTCTAAGTCAGCCAAGGTTCGATATTGGCAGCAGCTCCAATTTTAGCCTCAGTCTCTTCTTCGACATAATCTGGCATGAAACGCCAGGGCAACAAAATATATGCCATGAGTTTTGCAACACAGTAAGAAAACGTAACCAACCTACCATTTTTTTTAAGAGAAAAATAATAAGATTCTAAACATGAGATAACAATATAATTGTACACATAAATTACAACCATTAGAATAATTTCAGTAATTTTAATAAATTAAGTGACACTCAAAATCTCACAAAAGAGATTTAACTTACCAACCACTAAGCATGGCAACGGTTAATTTGAAACCCTCCCTTGGTCAAATATTTAAGTATTACCAACCGTAACTACTAGGGATGCCCACGTCCGGAGTTAAATACCCAAGTAGTGGCATCCGTGGTCTACCCCAAGGAAATGGTCTACCAGGGGTAAGTAACCTCCCTGTGAGCCACCTGCACATCCACCCTTATTCCAAAACCGAATACCGAAAAGGGTTCAAATAAGTCCCGTGCCATCTTAGAGTTTCGCAACACAATTTACGTGAGAATTCTCAAAACCAGGGCTCACCCTGAACAACCGGTATTGACCGTCAACCCTTAATTTCGTACACTCTTTAAAACCAATACTCACCCTAAACAACTGGTATTAACCGTCAATTATTAACTTTATATATACCGTTATTCATTTAGATTAATTCATAGATCAAACCCATAATCTAAAAATTTATCATGAAACTAGATTTCTCAAGTCTCATCTTTTAGTTAGAAATTACCATACTTGGCTTAGTATAGGATTTTGAATAAATTTTCAAATACATAGTAAAATTTGTCTCATAGTTTCAGATTTAGTTAAAAATTTGTATAAATTCGTAGGAAGCTCAAAATTTGTGCCAAAAATTTCTGGATAAACTAGACATCATTATCAACATCTTTGTAGAAGAAATCATCTCGAAATTTTGAGTATAAGATTATCTAAAAATTCGGGTAAACATGCTGGCAGATTCAAAACAGATTATTCTCAACACAGTTTCAGATTTAGTTAAAAATTTATATAAATTCGTAGAAAGCTCAAAAATTGTTTCCAAAAATTTCTAGATAAACTAGACATCATTATCAACAACTTTGTAGAAGAAATCATCTCGAAATTTTGAGTATAAAATTATCTAAAAATTCAGGCAAACATGCTGGCAGATTCAAAATAGATTATCTTCAACACAATTTCAGATTTTTGTTAAAAATTTGTATAAATTCGTAGGAAGCTCAAAAATTGTTACCAAAATTCCTGGATGAACTAGACATCATTATCAACAACTTTGTAGAAGAAATCATCTTAAAATTTTGAGTATAAAATTATCTAAAAATTCGGGTAACATGCTGGCAGATTCAAAACAGATTATTTTCAACACAGTTTAGACAATGTATCATATGTATACAATCTGAAAATTTCAATTATGTAAAAAAAATGAGAGGATTGAGAGGGTTTTCATACTTAGTTGTAGAGTTGAAATGGAATAATAAAATGGTAGGAAAAATATGCAACCTCAACCTCCTTCTCTTCTTCCACAAGAATTCCCTCTATTTTGATGTATATGGTTTATGCTTAGCCCAGAAAAATATGAACTTTCTGTGCATGCTACTAGATGCATTATGTAGACTCTCTCCGTGGCTAGCTCTCTCTCTCTCCCTCTCTCTCACACATTCTTTTCATTAATAAAACCATTCCCTTTCTCCAAGTTCTAAGAATTAGGCTTTCTCTAATTTTTTTGCTCACTTTCTCCAAATTCTATGGCTTTCTCTAAATCCTAAGAAAGATAATGGTTTATGGTTCCCATATCACCATGTAAACAACCACGAATTTTTTTTTTTATTTTATTATTTTTCTTATAACAATAATTATTGAACATCCATAACATTTTTATTCTTAATAAGGTCTTTGTTAGTGATAGAATTGGGTTAATTTAAAACTATTTTTTTTGTACTATAATATATTTTAGGTAGATTCTGAATACAATTAATTAATTTATTTATTTATTTTCTTTTAAGAATAATTTAAATATGGGTTTTCATACCCTAGCACAAAGGTATTCAGGCTTTGGGTGCCCCCGTGGGTCGAGCCAAGGGGCTTGGGCCTAGACTTGGGCTTGGGTGAGCCTCGCCATTTTTTTAAATTCTTTTTAATTTTTTCTCCCAAAATTTTATTATTTTCAACAAAAAAGACACCGGGCCTCTAGCGGGCCAGGCCTCGAGCCGAGCCTTAAATGGGCCTTATGCGGGCTGAGCTTCAAAGTGATGGCCCAGGTCCTAGCCCAAGTTCTCAGGTTGGGCTCGAGCCCGGGCCCAAACGAGCTTGCCCGAGGCCGCGGGAGGGCTTCGGGTGGCCCACGGGCCGCGGGCCAATTTTACACTCCTATCAATGTGAATATTAACATGTCAATGTGAATATTCACATTGTCAACAGGTCAAACCCGCTCCGGGCCGCGGTCCAATTTTACACTCCTATCAATGTTAATGTTAACATGTTAGTGTGAATATTCCAGGCCGGGCCCACGGGCGGGTTTCGGGCCGCCTACGGGCCGCGGGTCAATTTTACACTTCTATCAACGTAAATGCTAATATGTTAATGTGAATATTCACATTGTCAACGGGCCAGGCCGAACAGCCCACGGACCGCGGGCCAATTTTACACTTCTATCAATGTGAATGTTAACATGTCAATGTGAATATTCACATTGTCAACGGATCGGGCCCGCGCCCGGCCCAGGGGGAGCTTCGGACCGCCCACGGACCACGGGACAATTTTGCATTCTTACAAATGTGAATGTTAAAATATGAATATTTACAGCCTGCCCCGCCCCGAGCAACGGGCGGGCTTCAGGCCGCCCACGGGCCGCAGGCCAATTTTACGTTCCTATCAATGTGAATGTTAACATGTCAATGTGAATATTCACACTGTAAACAGGCCAGGCCCGCGGGCGGGTTTCGGGCCGCCCACGGGCGGTGGACCAATTTTACACTCCTATCAATGCGAATATTAACATGTCAATGTGAATATTAACATGTCAATGTAAATATTCATATTGTAAACAGGGCGGGCCGGGCCCGCGAGCGGGTTTCGGGCCACCTACGGGCCGCGGGTCAATTTTACACTCGTATCAACGTGAATGTTAATATGTTAATGTGAATATTCACATTGTTAACGGGTCGGGCCGCGGGCTGGTTTTGGGCCGCTTGCTAATTTTACACTTCTATCAATGTGAATGTTAATATGTCAATGTGAATATTCACATTGTCAACGGATCGGGCCCGTCCCGGCCCGGGGGCGATCTTCGGACCGCCCACGGGATACGAGCCAATTTTACATTGTTACCAATGTGAATGTTAAAATATGAATATTTACAACATAAAATTACTAACCGTTCAAAAAATATTTGTAAGGGTATCAAAATTAAATATAAGGGCATAAGAGTCTAAAAAAAGAGTGTAAATCAAGAAAAAAGACTTTATTGAATAAAACTATACATACATGAGACTAAATGGGTTAATAAATTTCTTCATGAATTTTTTGGGTTAAAACATTTCTAAATGGGATTTATCAATAAAAATCCCTTTTCCTAAAACAATTAGAAATAAATGTTATTTTTCTAATAAAAGTGATTGTTTGTGAAATATCTTTTTATATTTTTAGAAAATGAGGGTCATAGGTGATAATTTATTGGTCATCTATAATTATTTTCAGATCAAATGAGAATACTATTCTAATTTTCTTCTTACTTTTTTTTTATACAGATACTTTTATTTTGTAGAAATTTAATTTAATTATATTTAAATATTTTATTGTAATTTTTAAATTAAAAATAATTTTTGAAAAATCATATTTAAATTATTTTATACCATTATAAACTATAATTTTTTTAATATCAATTTATTCGGTAATCCCTTTCTAAAAGGCGTATTTGCTTTTTTGCATTAATATTAAATTTTTAATTAATCTTATTTATTATTAAAAAAATAAATTAGCAAATAATTTTATATATTTATATATATAATTTTGTTTCAATTGCTCAGGTCATTTGGTGTCACTGTCCAAGTCCATTCAAATTTATTTGAATTTTTGAATTTTACATAAGTTTTCACTGAATTCAAAAATTATGTTGCACAATTTTTAAAAATTTATAGACTTGACTTGAGTTGCTTGGATTCAATTAGCCCAAATTTACAACTTTAGCAAGAGAGTTGAAAGTTTACATTATTGAAGTTGTGACAAATTAAAAACTGATACATAAATTGTGATAAAATTGTAAAACTTAAATTGTAAGTTTCAATATTTTTTTATTTTGATAATATACATTCAAAAATCTAACTATTTATATTATTTCATATAAACATATTTTATTAATTTTTTCATATCCCGTACATAGTAAGGTTTTCATTAGTGTATATATATCTATTAATAAAATGATTTGAGTTACTTGTGAGAAGCTATACCCTGATCAAATTTAATTTAGATTGATAATTTTGTCATTCATATTGAAGAGATCTTTGATGTCTTAACCAATGGTAATTCGAAATCAGTTATAAAATAAAAACAAAATGAGGAAAGTTAAGAACATTCACTTACACTTATATTTATTTGGAAGTGTAAGTGAATTTGTTCCTAGAATAGTGTTTTTTTGGGGGGGGGGGGAAGTAGTCCCTAGCATAATTGAAATCAAGTTTAAAATTCATTCCAATTTCAAAATTTTTTTTTTTTGGGGGTAATGATCCAATTTGAATACTTGCAAACATAAGTTTTGTATGAATTCACATAGTAAATATTGTGATTGGTTATGGTTCTTTTATTTTAAATAAAAATGTCATTATTAAAAGGTTTAAATTAATTTTTTTTGTTGAAAGATCCGATTCAGTTTGTTAAAAGGTTCATGTTTATTTAAAATTAAATTTTATTAATATCTCAAATTCAAATAATTATTAAAAAGGTGTAATTTATTTAGTGATTTTATAATAATATAAAAATAATAGTTTATATATGTTAAGTTGCCGAGTTCCACATTTTAATGTGTTTAGAAATCACATGTATACTTTTACTGTACAAATCCTCTCAAACTTGGTAGGATTGCAAGCAAGTAATCATTTACAGTATTTAAGTTTGACTTTAAAATTTAAGGAAAAAATATAAATAAATTCTTAAAATTTACTTAAAATATGATTTGTCTTATGGAATTTCTGAAATTACAAATACCCAGTGTTATAATTATTTATTTAACAAAATTAATAAAAAATAATAAAATTTCTAACTACTTTTCTATACAAGAATAAAGTTATTTGAATCGTTAATCAAAATATATTTGTGGAATAATTAAAAATTGTTAATTGATTTGATGGTTTATTAATAAAATAAGTCATTTGTTATGTGATTATAAACTACATAGGATAATCCGTATTTTAAGGCAGAAGATATAATTATAATATACCCAAAATTTAATGATAGCTGACAAACAAATTGTTTAAGTTTGGGTAAGAACTTAACGAGTTTTAAAATATGTATTTGAATCTAACTTATTTACTTAACAAGATAATGTCAAACAGTCATGCTTCCGACCCCCAGTGGGGTGACTCCCACTGACAACCCCCAGTGACGTGTCAACCTATCATTGACTAAAAACCAAAAAAAAAAAAAAAAAAAAAGTTTTTTCGTCCAATCACAGCCGACCATCAGCACCCCACCAGGGTCCGAAGCTTTATTCAATGTCAAACGAATTTTAATGAATTAAACACAATCAAACTGGAGTAACTTAATTAAGGCAATGCAATACGAATTATTTAATTAATAAGATCACAAATACAAAAATAATCACATAAAATAATAAAATAATATTAATCATACATATTACATGGTGACCGTCACTCATTATAGAAGATACATATATATTTTTTTATTTATATTAATTCACCTATATTTTATATGAATTGGTTCTATACCAACAATAATAATAATAGTAAGTGTGTTTAGTTTTAATTTTCTGAATTTAGTTTTTTAAAAATTAAGTTTTTTCATTTTTAATGATTTTTTATTTTTAGTGAATATTTTTAAAATTTTAAACAATTATTTATTTTTTTTTTTTTGATGCATCTTACTTAGATGTATCTAAATAATAAAATATTTATGAAAAATATTTCAAAAAATTAATAAATACACAAAAATACAAAAAATATATTGAATTTTGTTTTTTTTTAAATATATTTTTGATATTTAGTGAATTTTTTAAAGATTTTTTTCACAAATATTATACTTTTTAACTGTATTTATGTCAGATGTGTCTAAAAATTAAAAGAATTGCTTAAAATATTTAAAAATTCATTGAAAATAAAATAAAATACGAAAAAAAAGTAAGGCTGTGTTTGGTAGGACTTTCAAAACTTAATTCCACATTTACATTCGAATAACAGGTTTGGTAAGAGTTTTCAAATCATGATTCAATTTCAAAACATATTTTGAAAACATGCTCGGTAAGAATTTTAAGTTTTGAATTTTGGGTGCACTCAGTCATTCGCCCGTTTGACAGGCTGGTTGACCGGAACAATATATAGATATATATATTTTTTGCAATAGCCAATCGCCACCTGTTATTTGGAAAAAAAAATTATATTTGTTTTTGACATTTTTTAAATATAAAATTTATTTTTTTAGACAAAAATGATAAATTATTTTTTTGAATTGAATTTTAAAAAGAGTTTGGTTATGAATTTTGAACAGAGTTTTGAGTTGTGTGTTTGATTATAAGTTATAAGTTTTTTAATTAAGTTTTGAAAACTAGTTTTAAAATTCATAACCAAACAAATTTTCTTATTTAATATGTCATTTCAAAAACTTCAAAACTTATAATCAAACAAATTTTCTCTTTTTAAATTATAATTTAAAAACTCACAAACTTAAAATACAATCAGTGTGTATGATTTGAATTTTCTGAATTAAGTTTTTGAAAACTGAGTTTTTTGTTTTTCGTATTTTTTTTATTTTTAGTGAATGTTTTTAAAATTTTAAGCATTTTTCTTACTTTTTTAAATGCACCTTATTTAGATGTATCTAAAAAGTAAAAAATTTGTAAAAAAATTAACAAATACATAAAAATATGAAAATATACTAATTTTTTGTATTTTTTTTGTATTTTTGATATTTATTGAATTTTTAAAATATTTTTTTACAAAAATTATACTTTTTATGTGTATTTATGTTAAGTGTGTCTAAAAATTAAAAAAAAATGCCTAAAATATTAAAAAATTCAATAAAAATAAAAAAATACGAAAAACAAGAAAATAGAAGAATTTTCTAAAAGCTTTTCAAAAAAACGAAACTAAACAATTTTATTCTCAAATTATAATTTTAAAATTTTACTAAATATTATTTAAAATTTTTTTAAAATTAAAATCAAACAAGCCGAATAATAGTAGAAAAATTGTGAAGCCAATTTTGTATAGTCCCATCCAAAAAAATTGTGGTTTCGTGGTCGACAAGGGAGGAAGGGACTGCCCTTTTTCCCATATGAGCAATCAAAAATGACCGACCTTCATAGAGCCTGACTCACCAAACCCAACCAAACTCCTTGCTTAATAATAGAATAATTTTGGGAAAAAGGCTAATCGGAAGGAAGAGGAAGTTTCCGAATCCAATCGTTCGCTAATATCTCTCTCTCTCTCTCTCTCTCTCTCTCTCTCTCTCTCAGAAATTCATATACATCTATCATCTATTCCCCCACCCAACCCCAGCCTGGTGTCCGTTCGTAAAACCTAATCAATATTTTCTTCTTCTTTTTTATTTATTTATTATTATTTATTTATAATAATCGTGTATTTGTGTAGCCGTGTAAAAACCCTAGATCGTGTCTCCGTCTCCTTCAACCTTGGGTCTGATTTTGATTCGATTGGTCTTTTGATCGTTTGGATTAGATAGAGAACAGACACAGACACAAACACAGACAGAGAGAGAGAGAGAGAGAGAGAGAGAATGGACGATAGCTGTGCGGTGTGCGCAGAGACCCTGGAATGGGTAGCCTATGGGGCGTGTGGTCACCGGGAGGTGTGCTCGACCTGCGTCGCTCGACTTCGCTTCATATGCAATGATCGTCGTTGCTGCATCTGCAAGACCGAATCCAACGTCGTCTTCGTCACCAAGGTTCCCCACCCTAGATTCTTTTTCATGATTTTTTTATTATTCACTCTTTCCAATTTATACAACTTACTTCTTTTACAGCCCCTTTTCGAATTTCGGTATTAATAATTGGATTCTTGTGTTTGTTTAGTTTTTTTTCTTTTTCTTTTTTTGTATTGTATGTACGTACTACGGATAGGGATACGGAAATGTTCTTGTATTGTTATTAACCAATGAATTTGGCATGACTACTCTCGACCTTAGAGGTTGGTTACTAATATAATTTTATCATAATATCTATTATGTATTGTATAATTGTATTGTTATTATTCAAATTTACTTGTATTTTTTGAATCTCTTGATGTTAAATCTACAGCTACAAAGAATTAGTAAGATTGTTAGACAGGGCTACCTTAGAATTCAGGACACTTTGGTGGGGGGTTAATTTTAATTGAAAGACCAATTAGATTAGATTAGATTAGACTGAATGACTGGTCACAATGTGCAAGCAATTGAGTTTAGCATGTGATGTTTTGCAGGCCTTAGGAGATTATACAAGGATGATCAGTGATTTTGCAGTGTTACCATCTGAGTTAAGGGAAGGTCGAGTGGGATCATACTGGTACCATGAGGACATGCAAGCATTCTTTGATGATTTGGACCACTACAAGATGATCAAAGCAATGTGCAGGCTTTCCTGCAGTGTTTGTGACAAGATGGATGAACATTCAAATGATGCCTCCAAGAGACGTGGAAGGTTTAGGAACATCGACCAGTTGAAGGGCCATTTGTTCCACCAACATAACCTGCGTATGTGCAGCCTGTGCCTCCAAGGAAGGAAGGTGATGTCTCTATATTTGTATGATCCTTTACAATCTTCTTCTTTCTCGATCTATTTATCACCTTATTTGTTTGTTGGTTGGATTGAGTGTTGCACGCGTCAATTCAAACGTGACATCATTGGGTTCGCCTCAAATTTATCTGTGAATAATCGTCTTTCATAGACGTGTTGCACTTTTAAATTTTAGAGCACTTCCTTTGTCAGGAACACATCAGCTTGAGTTTAAAAGTATATTGCTTTAGGGGCCATGCACAGATGATTCCAAATTATTTATAATGTACTGCAACAGCATATTTTTGTACAGACTACACACACACACCTATTCACATAATGGCACACTGCATGTACAGATGTATTTGCATATGCATACATATGATGGTCAAGCATCAAACTTCAGATTCTTTAAACTATATTGATACGCTGATGTGGTAATTTTCAAAAAAATAAGACATAATAACTCAGTAACTTAAGAGATCTTTGAATGCCTCTCCCACACTCCACCACCACCTCAGTTTTTTCTCTCTCACCTTCCCCAATGAACTTGAATGATTTCTGCCCAAGTCATACCACACCTTGTTCTTCATCTGGCAACGTCACCATTCCATATCAATATAATCTCAAGAGCACTGAATCCAAGGGGGTTCTAACTGAATATAGAGATTGACAAAATCAAAGCACCATATTCAGATTTTACTGTGATTTTGAGACAATTCTCCACATTTGCTATACCTAGATTTTATAATGTCTCAATTCATACAAACCTGTTTGTAGTTCAGCCCTCGACACAACTTACCCTAATAATTCAAAGACCAGGTTACATATGCTGGAGTTGATCATATCAGGAACAAAATATAATTAGAGTATGCAATGTATTGGGGTTATCATTTGGGGGTTTTGACAAGGACGGACTGCAACTGATGGAAGATATTGACAAAGGTTGGAGTCACGAGGCTAACAACGGTAGGAAGTAAAGTAGGGGCTCAATTACCACTAGAAAGGAGAGGAAATTGAAGAGGTTGTAATGCTCAATCAATTACCGTTGTATGAGTGGTATTGATGATTTAGATATTGTGAGCTATTGAAGGGTTTTTTTTTTTCCCCCCCCTTTGATTTTATTCTATTATTGGATCTCAAGTGATTTTCTTCAAATTTGTAATGTTTTTCATGGGTCTCTAAGTGTGATGGACATATTTCCCTCTAAGTGTTTGAAGCATGTTACGTTAGCTATTGTGATCCGTTGAAGGGTTTTTTTCTTTTTTTTCTGTTCACTGTTTGTTTCCTTTGATTTTATCTCATTATTGGAACTTATCAGATAGTGTCATATTTTGCTTATTTTATGTTGTTATTATTAATATTATTTGACATGGTTAACTGACTGGACTAATTTAAAATGGATCAGGTATTTATCTGTGAACAAAAGCTATACACTAGAGCACAACTGAATCAGCATATAAACACTGGTGACTCGGAGGTGGATGGAACAGAGAGTGAAAGAGGTGGCTTCATGGGGCATCCTTTGTGTGAATTCTGTAGAACCCCCTTTTATGGGGATAATGAACTGTACTCGCATATGTCTACTGAACATTATACCTGTCATATATGCCAAAGGTGAGATATGCAGTTTCTTATTAGAACTACATCATCTTTGTTTCCCATTGAAAATAAGTAAAAGCTCACATCATCCTTCCACCGTTCTTTGCAGGCAGCATCCTGGACAGTATGAGTACTATAAGAACTATGATGATTTGGAGGTATGATATTTATCAATATTTTACCTGATTTGAGATCGAAGTTATCTGTATGAATAAATTCAGTTTCCTGTAACAGATCCACTTCCGCCGAGAGCATTTCTTATGTGAAGATGAGGCCTGCCTTGGCAAAAAATTTGTCGTCTTTCAGTCTGAAGCTGAAATAAAGGTGACTTCTCAGAGCCTATTTGATGAGTAGTGTGCAAAAATATGGTTATGAGGATTTCATTCACTTAATAAATTCTCTTTCAATTTCAGAGACATAATGCTATGGAACATGGAGGTCGTATGTCACGTTCTAAGCGAAATGCTGTTCTTCAGGCACGTTTATCATTCTAACTCTAGTGGTCTAGTCCTTGTAAAGACGTTCTATTTCTTTCTTAAAGCCCTTTTTTCATGTTGCTGCCTTTTTTATTTGCCTGGAAGCTGTCATCAATTTCTATCCCATATATTTTTGTATTTGTTGCTAGGCATTAACATGCTGTGCTAACCTTTTTTCTCTTCCATCCAGATACCAACCAGCTTCCGTTATCAACGAAGTAATGAACAAGATAACCGCCGTGGAAGGGGAAGGGGTCGGACATTTCATCGTGATTATTCTGAAGATCAACTTTCTATGGCCATCGAAGCCAGTTATGAGATGGCTAATGCAGATGGAACATTTCATGATCCGTCATCATTCAGAACACAAATAGTTTCCAATCATGGAGAGACGAGTGATATTGATCCAATTATTCAACCATTTGAATCGTTCGGTACAACAGATTCTGAGCCATCAAGATACCTTCAAGCATTGTCACAGAACTCAAGGAATGCACCAATAGTAGAGTCTTCCTTTCCTCCCCTCCCAATGGCACCTGCTAGCAGTCAACAAAAACCCAAACATGAACCTGAAGTTTTACCCAGGAATACTATGGCAACACATCTACGTCGCCAAACAAACAGAAATGTGACGCACCCCAATTCAGCTCAGGCATGGCCAGCTGCAAGTCATGCACCTGTGCTACCAGCAACTGATCCAATCCATACTTGGCCTACAGAAAGTGGGGCAGCTGGATTATCATCTAGTTCTGGTCATACCAAGGCAAAAACAGACTATGGACCTGCACCTTTCAGTTATTCAAGTTTGGCGCAGGCTCAACCAGCAGCAGTTCATGAACCTTCACCCGCTGGTTTTTCGAGTTCAAGAAAAATGGGCAGTACCAGTAGGATCATCCATTCCACATCTGCCCCGAACCTTGCTGACAGTTCATCTTTTGACCTTTCTGATTCTGGTTTTCCTCCAGTTTCTGCAACACAGGTGCGCAAGTTGCCCACAAGTGGCCAGTCTAAGCTGAAGGTGGAAGATGTTCATACTGCAAACAAGTCTTTGGTAGAAAGAATACGATCTGCTCTAGATTTTGATGAAGCGAAGTACAGTGCATTTAAGGATATATCAGGAGAATATCGACAGGGCTTGATGGATGCAGAGACTTATGTAGGTTACGTGAATCAGTTTGGCTTGTCACATCTTGTTATTGAGTTGGCTAGACTCTGTCCTGATGCTGAGAAGCAGAGAGCACTTGTTGAGACCTATGATGCGACTTTGAGAAACAATGGCCCACAAGAAAATGGTTGGAGCAAGGACAGCTCACGTATGAAAGATGGTAATGGTTCCAAGAAAGGTAAAGGGAAGTGCTTAGATGCTGAAGACAATAGTTCAAACAATAACTTAGTAGATAGCGTTATAGATGCTTTACAGAAATTGCAGTCAAGTTACAAGCCTTCAGAAGAAGAGGTGGTGGAGGTATTGTCAAAGGATGGATACAGGGCTGCCAAAGGCAAATCGAAGGTAGAGGTCAATAAGCCACAGGCAGAAATGAGTTCACTTAGTCAACCTTCTGCAAAGCTGAAAGGTGAAAATGATTACGGCTCTGTTGGTGTTGGATCTAATCAAAATTTGGGGGATGCTGGTGGAAAAAGTAAGCAGCGGAAGAAAACCTCGAAGTTTCACAGGGTTCGCCTTGGTGATGGCTCAGTGGCGGCACTTTTGGATCTCAAATATTCAGATCCAGATCCGGATCCAGATGTAACGGAGGCAGCATCAGATGCATCCAAGAACCCCAGTGAAGGGCTGCCTGTGCGTGGTGTTTGGCAAAAGGGTGGAGGTCAGAGACTGTTGGCAATGACTGCTAGAGATTCCAAAAAGTAAATTCATTTTCATTATCAGTTGCAAAAACGTTACTGTGATGTGTGATTAAAGCTGGTGTTTTCCATGGTAACTTGCATGTTTTGCTCCCAGGGCTTTTTGGCATATTTCCAAGTTGAGATTGGCTTTATCCAATTTGTGTGCTCAATCGATGGATTTTTGTTGTGTCAGGACAGTGTTGCTGCGTTCAATGGGGCTAATGCGTTACTTCTACTAAATCATCCAGGGAATCATAGCTCTTTTCTTTTATTTTAGGAAGGAAAGGGACAAATTTTAACGTCCAGGGGTTCGGCGGTTATTTTTCTTTTATAATTTATGATTATACATGGGGCATCAATCCATTAGATTTCCAGTGTTTTGTTGTTTGTGTTAAAATGAAGCTGTGTTGGGAGTACATTTGGAAAGTGTCATCACTTAGTGGTGGGTGTGTATGTATGATGCAGAGACATAGTAATAATAGGTGTTCAATTTGATAAAACCTAATTATAAATAAGCATTGCTCAATCATATGGAATATGCACAAGCCTACTCATCAATGCTCGCTTAGATTCGGATTGGATCATTAATGTTGTGTTTGGTTGGGGGATTTGGGGAGGGATTTGGAAATGAAAAGGGAAAAGGTGTGTGAAACAAGAATGTTTTATTCACATTTCACTTATTTTTTTCATTTTCCTTTCCAAATTCCTCCCCAAATCCCCCAACCAAACACAGCATAAGAGTATTTTCCTTCTTTTTTATATTTTATTTATAATAATTTCTCTCAATTTATTTTCCAAGCCCTAAATGCGAGACTGCTGGTGCATTTCAAGAGTATTTTCCTTCTTTTTTATATTTTATTTATAATAATTTCTCTCAATTTATTTTCCAAGCCCTAAATGCGAGACTGCTGGTGCATTTCAATGATTTTATGAAGCAACGTTGGGTTGGGTTTGTTCTTTACAGTCTTCTCGTGGGGCATTTGGTCCAACAGACACCCTTCAATCAGAGATACAAGATGCCAGAGGAGATATAATGCCAGGTTCACCCCATGAGAGTATTTGCAAGAATTTTCACTCAGGTCGGCAAAGAGTTCGCAAGAATTTTTTCGTAGAGCTCAGCGAAGAGTCGTAATTCATAATGGCAATGAAGATAATGGTATGATGGCAATGAAGATAATGGTATGGAGGGTTGTTACAACGTAAATTAGTGATGAACTTTACATACTTTAATAATTAAAATCATATACTTTTCCAAGAGTTAATAATTATTTTTGGAATAAAACAGTGACTTGTAAGTTCCCCTTTAAATATCACCACGGGTACTGCCGTGTTATCAGAGTTTTATGAAGGAAAGTGCTTGATGTAACAGATATTGATTGTGTTTGTGTTGTGCTCAAGGCTGTGCCTTTTATGAAGAAACCGGGGTTAGCAAAATGTCCGTTTGGATGGGACCCTCACCGAATGCTGTTAAAGCTGTGGCTGTGTTTGGCCAGTATGGCTTCTACAAGTTTGAATTCCCCCTTGATTTTGGATGGAGGAGATTCCTGCTCTCATCCCTATTGTAAACTAAAAAAAATAGTCTCAATTAAAAATAATACTATTTGTAATAAATTCAAGATCATTTCCAATCTGAAGAATTTACAGAACCAATTATAATGTGCAGCAGTTTAATACACAAATACTGCATTATGTTTCAAGCATCAGAATAGGAGCAGATTGCCAGAATTTACAAAGAAGTGCATCCGCATGTCTGGGAATTACCACAACCAAAGGTTTTCTCACTGCTGTAGCACATATACAAGAACCCATCCTCCTCCTTGAAGGTTTTATAGACAGATTCCATCAGACTTGCTGCAGAGAACAGTAAAAAAAAAAAACAAAGTAAATAAAAAAAATTAGCATATGGTCCTGAGTCTCTTGACAAACCCTCAAAAAAATCCAAAGATATTGGTGAATTTACATGTTTGAGGTAAAGTACTATTCACAAATACAAAGAGAGCTTTCCCAGGAGCCAGACGAAGCCTGCAGCTCAGGATGTGAATGAATTGCCCAACAGACATGTCTCGGGGTACCAGGTATCTATTTCAAACACAAAATAAGAAACACAAACATTAAAACTAAGCTGATCAATCTCCTTAAAAATGAGAAACAAAAGTAAGATGACAATCACACAGGCGCAAGTTTCAGCTCAAAATATGTTCGTATGTATCATCCATTCCTCCATCGCTAGTTCACCACATAAAAACAATCACACAGGAGCTCAATGAAACCTAATATGAGTTCAATTACTGGATACTCCACCACTCCACAGAAATGCTTCAAAGATGACAAATGTGTTTCAAAGCAACCTTTTATTTCAAATCAGAATTCTTCAGCCATGCCAACCTAAATGGTATGTACCAGCAATGGTAGACCAGTCATTATTTAATGTTGTGATAACAGGATCCACCGGTGCTTAAACACACACACACACACACAGGGAGATCATATGATTCAAAAAGTGACCCTTGTTTTAGTAAGATTGACAACAGCTAATAAATCTCCATACCATGTGACTAAAGGTTACTTCTGTCTTCCACTCTCATAGTTCTATTTTTATTAGGATTTATTCTATATTTGCTAAAAAACCAGAGTGGAGTTAATGTTAGACTAAAACCTTTTAAGCATTTTATAGACCCATCTGGCTCACTAAAATTTCCAATGCAACAACAGAACCAAGCCGATTTGGGTTTGGTTCCAAGTTGAACCAGACGGTCTACAAAGCACGGACACCTCTCCAAAGGCAGCATATGGGTGTCCGACATGGACACGTGTTGGACACTATACCTTTTTTTCCACTCTTTTCCCTTTTCCCATTTTTTTTGGATATTCTTGTTTACAAAACATTAACATACATAGAATAAAGGGAAACACTATGACGCGCAGCCTTCAAAGGGTGTGTACCATATATACTTTATAACTAAAAAGAAAAATGACACAACTTCAATTTTCTAAGTCATAACTGAAAAAAAGAAAAAATATCATAATTAAACACAATATGAAACGTAACTAAAGAACTCATGAGCTATAACAAAAATAATGCCATGACTAAACAAGAAAATTGTCATAACTAAAGATGAAAATGACATAAATAGGGGTGCATATGGTACACCATTTTAAAAAAGGTGTATATTAGAATTTCCCTAGAACTTATTATTTTTATTTGTAGAAAAAAATTAATTTGTGAATGATATTTGATATTAAAGTAAATAAATAAATAAAAATAGTATATTTTTTAAATTTTACATATAATAAATAAATAAATTATATATATTGAGCGTGTCCCCACCCCAGCGTGTTGAGTCCTCTATTTTTTGAAAATTTGCATATCCATGTGTCCATTTCGTGTCCCATGTCCATGCCTCATGGCAGATGGTTCAATTCGGTTTTGATAACACTTGACTACAAAGCTCAACTAGCTTTTTTATCAGTTTTTTTTTAAAAGAACACACCTTTAATGCTCACAATTGGGGTATGTTTGAGGTGTGATCATAGCAATAAGGCTAGAAAGGCATATGAAATTGTAGAACATCCTATTAAAGAGCACCATAAAATTTACATCTTTCATCTCACTCAATTTTAACAGACTGACATCTTGCTTGAAAATGGATGAAGGAACAGATTCTTATGCTGTGTTTGGTTGGGGGATTTGAGAAGGGATTTGGAAAGAAAAACAGAAACAGAAACAGAAAAAGAAAAAATAGGTAAAATGTGAATAAAATATAACTACATTTCACATAATTTCATACACTTTTTTCCTTTCCCTTTTCATTTCCAAATCCTTTCCCAAATCCCCCAATCAAACATAATGTTAAAGTTACACAGCATTTCACACATAATTATAAACATTGTGGATGAAGAAAAAGGGGGTTTGGATAGGGTGATGCTAAGTCCTCAATGTGGCTATGAGACTTAATACAGGAATGCACGCATAGAAGAGCAGCACAAAAGGGAAAAACTAATTTATATTTTCTCCACAAAAATTGATTACACCAAAAAAGAATAATGCTCCTCCATTAAGAGAGCTGATGGAATTGGTCAATGAGTTGGGCATGATACTGCTAAAACTATAATTCATGAACTAAAGAACAATGGACAAAGAAAAGCTGAGAGGGCATACATTTAATTGAACTAACAGAGTGGATGATTTGACATTAGCAGTTTGATTTTATCCTCGTACAAAAAGAGGTAGGAAACAAAAAACTGAAAAGGAAACTCATCTACAACACCTAAATATCTAAACTCAATAAGTAACTGTTTCAAGAAACAAGTAATGCTCCTGCTCCTGCTCCTGGACAAGTATATTTTCTGGGAGGTCAAGTGAATGATTCATGAATGAAGGACTTACTTTTTCTTTTCTATCTCAGGGAGGTCTGTGTTTGAATACCTTTCAACCACCACCTGCAGAGTAACATTCTTCAAAACATCATCATTTCATAGTGATAAATCAATCAAGTAACTTTGCAATCCTTTATTCCTTCTTTTAAGAGCAAACTAAGGTAACACAAGAATAATAAGTGTCTCTAATTTATTTATTTATTTATTTTTTAAAGCACAAGCACTTTTGAAATGTTACTAAAACAGAATCCGTTAACAAGATGGGTTTTCTGACAGTCGCTATTTGTGAAGAGAAGAATGCAAGCATTTGGAAAAACATTAAATAATGACTGATTTATATTATAGCTAAGCCAATTAGTAGCCAATTACAAGAATTTCCTCCTAAGAATATAAGATAGATATACCCCATCCATCTCACAAATATAAATTAAATTATAATGCAGTGCAGCCCTCGTTTGCTTTAGGTATCTTCTAATCAAAAAAAAAAAAAAAAAAAAACCCTGAAAGAATCTCTTTGAGAAATTGTGTGATGCCTGCTGTGCTATTATTAATTAATGTCACAAAAATCTGAAACAGATACGAACTCGAAATCAAATGCCATAGAAAACTACAAGTACACCTGATCTGAGATCAAATTTGAATTCCCATGCACAACATGATATTTTATATGAATTAAGTGAAAATCAAAACACTAGAAGAAGACGAAATAAGATCAGACGGATTTTCGGATCCTTTCATAATAATAATAATAATACAAACTGAGATGAGTTACCAAAAAAGAAAAAGAAAAAGAAAAAGAAAAAGAAAAAGAAAAAGAAATGAAATAAAGATGATATTATATGAAAGGAAGAGCCAATCGAGAGAAAAATAAATAAGAAGCAAGCAGAGTTTCGAGAGAAGGAAGGAAAGATGAAAATATAAGTGAGGATCCATCCAGACGGGGGGGACTTACGGGAACTCGATCAGGATATTTGGCGATCATATCTCGCGACTCCTCCGATCGTTCCTCTGAATTTTTTTTAATTTCAGAGTTATTTTATTATTATTATTATAAAGAAATAAAAGGAAAGTGAAAACGATAGAGAATAAAAAAAGAAAAGAAAAGCAAACCGAATGAAAACTCCTGTTTGAAAGATCTCATCTTCCCCATAGTATTTGAGTCTGTAATATGTGCCTTTTCTTCACCGCCGATCCGACCGAATAAACTCCCCCAACTCGCCTCGGAGACGACCGAACGGACTGATAAGAGAGAGAGAGAGAGAGAGAGAGAGAGAGAGATTATTAATTAATTGTTGGTCCTCCTCCGGGGTTGGATAAGGAAGGAGGTTGAAAACGTGAAATAAAATTGATTGACGAAAAGGGTAAGGTACTACACCGGCCCACGTCTCCTTAAATTAAATTACTAATTAAATGCTGAATTGCCAATGCAATAGCATCTGTAATGGTGTATTAAATTTTTTTATTAAATTTGAATAAAAATTTGAGTAAACAGTTTTTTGATATTAAATGTTTTAACGAAGAATTTTGAAGTTTTATCAAATTATCAGTTGATCGGGTGGACGATCGGTCAGTCGACTAGTTACGATAATTTTTTTTTATAAATTTTTGTCTTGAGGTAATCATTGAGAAGACTACCAAGAGGACATCCAAAGACATTTTGGAGACATTCGACAATAACAATGAACAGTGATTTAATGAAAAGTATATTAGTTCACAGTTTGATGAAAAAAAGATTAAATATTCAATTTAATACCTATTTGATGAAATTGTTAGAGTAAGAAAATGAGTTATTTTTTATCAAATTTAAATTTGATGATAGATTTAAGTAATCATTGTAAATGGTCTTAGTAGTTGTTTGAAATGTGCTATATAAGTGTACTTTTTGACTTTTTAGTTAAAAAAGTAGAGAAAAAAATATGTATGTTTAGAGCATCCACACCAAACTCTTCAAATTTTTAGTCAAATTAAAGTTATTTCATTATTTTAGCTAGTGTAGACCGCCCGAAACTCTCTCATTGCGCGAAGGCGCGAATTGGGTTCTAGCTACTATAGTTCAGACTCCTGTCATGGTTCTGAATCTAATCTCACAAAGTACAATGTAAGACTGATAAATCACCAAAGAGTCTAAATCCGGCAATTGGTTTTGAAAAATCAATTTTGAATCAAACGTGCCAAACATGGACTGCTTTGCCAGATTTTAGAGTTGCCACATAAATATTTTATTTTGAAAAATTTAGGAAACCTTGACTCGTGCCTAAGGCCACGTGTCCGTCATCATCAAAGTTGTCTTGGCTCGAGAACTTAGGTGCGAGGGGGGAAGGTCATGAAATGAGCACCCCCGCTAGCCCGATCAAAGGATCGGTCTCTACTAAACATGATATGTTATTTTGAAAACACATGTGTTCTTATTCTGATTTATTAGCTAACCTTGCTATGTGATGCGCACAGCATACAAGTATAGACTAAATCGCTCGATTTGAAACAAAACATCTCATGTGTTGCTTTTCGAAAGTGATTTGAAGATGTGTTACTCGCAAGTAGGCTAAAACGCGGATTTACCACCAAATAAGGTAGGCTTAAAAACATGATGATTTGCCACTTCAAGTGGGCTTAAAACTTACATTTTGATGAATTGTTCCAATTCAAGCAATAAAGCCTTCACCCACAGGCATTCAAATAGTTAATCATTTAAGCACATAACCTCATGGCAAGCATGCTAAACATGACAATCACTTACACTCATGCAAGGATGCTAAAGCGTAAACACTCACAGTGTACTCCGAGTCAAAATAGAAAACTAGTTAAAAATCAATGCATGATCCTAGCTATGTTAAGATGCCTAATGCAACACATGCAAGATGCAACTAAATAGGCTTGGCTATTCTAAGATGACATATGAATGTAACACTCGATAACATGCTTTGGAACACGTATTCAAGAAAGTGTATTGAAATACAATGCAGTTTGAATGATGCGCCGAGCCCGGTGCATGCAAGACGAATGAATGATGCATGCATGCAAGCATAAGTATGCTAATTGAAACATGCCCTAAAACTAACCATCAAAAGCTGGTAAATAAAAGGGAGAAAGACGTGGGGTTGGAAGACATTCACACACACACGCACGCTTATTACAACATTTTCCCTCTCGACGGAGGGTCCGAATAAGCAAGCCAACTAGCTATGCTAATTAAGCTAACTATTACAAACCAACTAATTAACTAATCTAGCTAACTAATTATTACAAACCGAATTGAAACTAGCTATGCTAAGCTAATTAGAATATTACAGAGATGAATTAAATTAGCTAAGCACATTAACTAATTAATTACAAAACCGGTAAATTAACTATCTAAACAAAGTAGTTAAAATGGCCTCGAGAAGAGGGAGAGATACATGCTCGGTTTGCTTCGCCCAGAAATGCATTGCCTTGCCATAAGTTGTCTCTGTTTGCACTTGCGGTGACCTCAGAGCATCAAACACATTTTCAGGTTGCATCTGCCTCAAAACATGAGCATTTTGGAAAATTTTGCTGCAAGTGGCCGGCCGGCCACTTCTCTTTCCAGAATCTCAACTTTGCTGCAACAGAGATTAACAAAGGCACAACAATGCATTTACAAGGAAATGTGTGTTTAACTACTCTCCTTATCATTTCTCAAGCTCAAAGGAGCGTAGTACTCGGCTCTTAAGCCACTAATCACGCATCTCAATGCATAATGGCCAAAGAGTCAAGCCTGCACAAGTCAATGAATGCACAAATAGACTTGATGAACCTCCACCCTATCATGCACGATAAAGGGTGCCGGTGACTAAGAAATGAGACACGTTCGATCCAAACACATGCAACGCAACACAAACATGTGTATCTTGGCATGTTTTACTTTGTTGCATTTTGTTTACTCGTTTTAGATTACCGATAAGCCCTTTAACCGGTTAAGTCCAAAAGTGAGAAGTCTTCTAATTTGAAAGACGGACCAAGCTACAAGCTTCTTGAGCATGAAAGAAGCATCATGCCATTGGGCATGAACGCCTCAATTTCATGCTCAAACCAACAAAGGGCTTAAGACCTCTTTTAAAGTGATACAACAAATGAAAGATGACATGCAATGGTATACATTTCAGCACTAAAATGGCACGACAAATAATGCTAAAACATGCTAACAACTCATGCAATGCATGCTAAGAGCCAAGAACACCGAGACTAGCGAAGGACACAACACTAGAGGCATGCAATATTATGCACAAACAACCAAACCAGCCCAAAACAGAGCTATAACAGGCCAAAACAGTGGCTAAAATGAATCGAGAAGATAACACGAAAAGCAAGAAGATGATGTTCATGCATTGGCTCATAAACGAGGCATAAGGCTCAACTCTCAAACACAATTAAAGAGCGATATATATGAGTGTATGATGGAAGTATATGCTCTGAATTATCATGCCAAATGATGCCATATCATACAAACAACACATATACAACATGTTAAAGGTCCCAAAACTCAAGGCTAGTCAAGGCCCTTTACACTACAACCATACTTAGTAATGCTCAAATGACCTTAACCATTCAAAACAGACCTAAGGCAGGTCAAAACAGTAGTAAAAACATGCTAGACTCGCAGCATAGATGGCAAGAAAGATATGCTCATGTATTAGCTCACAAATAAGGCATAAGGGCACAACTCTTAAACATAATGAAAGAGTGATAAACATGAGAGTATGACAGAAGTTTATACTCTGAAATTACATATCAAATGATGCCATATCATGCACACATCACAAATATAGCATGCTAAGGGCCTCAAAACTCAAGACTAGTGAAGCCAACTATGCCATAGCTATACAAAGCAAGCCATACATTACCAAGACCACTTGGAACAGAGTTTAAGCATGCTAAAACAATGCCAAAAACATGCTGGAGTGGAGCCGAAACATGCTAGGATTATAGGCTAAGACATGAAGCATGTTAGGCTAGCAAGTAGGATTTCACTACAAGTGTATGAAGCATGAAACCAATGATCAAACCAACCAAAAACAGAGTCATGGCAGGTCCAAAAAGTCACAAAAACATGCTTGGACTAAGCTTCAAAAAGAGAGAAATACATGCTCATGTATTAGGCTACCAACACAAGTAAACAAGAATACAAGGAGAGGGGATCACCCCTCCTATTTTGGGCCACAAGAACAACTTTTTACCACTGAAATTCCTCTGAGTTTTAGTAGCAAAAAGCCAAGCAAGGGTCAATACAAAAGCTTAGAGAGTTGGCTCAAAAGGCTTAACAAACCAAAGAGCAAAAGATGGGGACCACCCCCTTAACCCCACAAGGTTCAAACCAACACTTTAAAGTCTTAAAAATAGAGTTATAAAGAGGCTAAAACCAGCCTTTAAATAGCATGCAAAGGTGGTAAAAGACTTAATCAAAACAAAGCTTTAAAAGGGTGTATGCTTACCCTTGAAGAACAAGAACAAGACAGCAACTTCAATAACAATTCTGAACCAAAAACAAGCCAAAGACCTCAAAACAAGCTCCAAGGGACCTCAGCTCCAAAGTTAAGGTGTTTGTGTGAAAAAGTGTGAAGAAACAACACTTTGAGGCTCAAAATAGCACAATATAGAGAGAGAGAGTGAGAATTCTAGAGAGAGCGGGAGATTTTTAGCTTTAAAAAATCTGAACCCCTCTCAAGGGGAGGAAGCTCCCTTTTTATAGAGCAAGCAAGCCAAAAATCTTGCTCAATCCCTCTATATACGTGTATGGAGGATGAGTTTAGCGAGCCACAACTGGCTGAAAATATCTGAAAATATCTAAAAAGGAGAAAAAGTGGCTGCCGGCTAGTTAAGGTGGCCTGCCGGCCACTTTACTAGCCAGTCGGCCACTTGAAGTGGCCTACAAGGGAGAAAAGTGGCCGGCAAGGCCCTCTTCCTCCTTAGGCAAGAGGCAATAACGTATGGTCCAAAAATAAACCAAAAGGAAGGGATCCAAGAGACCCCAAGACAAGGCATTCAGCTGAAAGCTCCCGAAACTAGCCTACCGGGCACTGCAAGTGGCCTAAGAGAAAAGTAGCTTACAACTACAAAAAGTGGCCTACGGGCCTCTCTCTCCCTCCAGGCAAAGGCACCAAGGTTCGGTCTAAAAACAAGGCCAAAAAGAAGAGAGTTAAGAGACCCTGAGACAAGGCGCTCAGCCGAGACCTTCGGGCGCTCGAAACAAGCACAAACATACGCAATCATCGCGTGCACAAATGATGACGTCTGAGTCTTAAGCTCGGTCAAAAATGGGGTGTCTACAGCTAGTCACCTTTTAGCACCTACTACATCAAACTCTTTATTCTAACTTATTTTTATTAATTATTATTTTTTTATTGTGTTTGTTAATCTTTCTTTTTTTATTAAATTGATAAATTACTAGTTAAACAATTCTTAAAAAATGCAAAAAAAAAAAATGCTATTGACCAGTTGACCGGCCAGACTTCTGGCTGGACATCCAGTAACACACAAGTAGCGATGAATAGTACCTCGTGTAGACGTCCTCGAACGCCCCGGGAGGGTGAGTCTCGTTCTGTTCATATTGGGCTCACTACAGTTCAGACTCTCGAATTGTCACGGTTCTTAATCTGAACCAAAGAGTCCAAATCTGGCAAATCGTTTTGAGAAAACAGATTTTTTTGTAAAGAAGTGCCAAACATGGACTGCTTTGCCAGATACAGAGTCACCACCTAAATATTTTATTTTTGAGAAATTTAGGAAATCCTGACTCTATGCCAAAGGCTGCGTGTCCGTCATCACCAAAGTTGCCTCGGTTCGAGAACTTGGGTACGATTGGGGAAGGTCAGCTATGAGCACCCCCTCTCGCCCGATCTGAAGATCGGTCTCTACTAATCATGATATCTCGTTTTTGAAAACACATGCGTTCTTATTCCAGTTGATTGGCCTAGAATTACTATGTGATGCGCACAGCAAAACAAGTATAGACTAGATCACCTAATTTGGAACAAAGCATTGCATATCCGTTTGTTTTGGATATGGTTTGAGGTTTGCTACTCGCGAGTAGGCTAAAACACGGATTTCAGCGAGTTGTTCCAACTCAAACAATCCAACCTTCACCCACAGGCATTCAAGCAGTTTATATCACATAAGTATCTAGCCACATGGTAAGCAAGCTGTCATGTTGACATTCACACTCATGCGAGATGCTAAAGTATAAAAATACTTACAATGTACTCCGAGCCAAGACAAGAACACGTTAGCAATCAATGCATGATCCAAGTCCATGTTAAGTGGCTAATGCAACGCATACAAAATGCAATCTAGAATAGGCTCGGCTAATCTAAGGATGACATGTGAAAATGCACAGATAGCATGTATTCAAGTTAGATTTGAAATACTTTATGCAGTTAGCATGATGCGCCGAGCCTGGTGCATGCAAGACTAATGAATGATGCATGCATGCATAGCATAAGGTATGCTAAAGTAAATATGTCCTAATACTAACCATCAAAAGCAGGTAAGTAAAAGGGAGAAAGAAGTGGGGGTTGGAAGATATGCACACACGCACCCACACTTATAACAAATTTGCCCTCGCTCGGAGAGACCGAAAGAATAATACAAATTAATTAACCTACAAGCTAATTAAATATTACAGACCAATTAATTAATTAACAAATTAACTAATCTAATGAAAGTAGCAAACAGCCTCGGGAAGAGGGCCCAATGCAATACGCGCTCGGCTCCGCTCAAAAAGCCACTGCCATGCACAAGTTGCCTCTGCTTTGATTGTTATCCTTCTCTGAAGACTGCACAAATCTCAGGGTTGCTTTCCTGAATGCTGTGGAACACCACCGGCTGAGGGAATTGGTCACCGGCCATGGTGAATGGTCACCGGCCACAAATTAATCCATCGGCCACTTATGGATGGCCGGTCGGCACTGCAGATGGCCGGCCGGCCAAATCTTCTTGCAGAATCTGTTTTTGACAGCAACAGAGGGCAAAACATAGCATGGCAATGCATTTCAAGCAATTTATGCACCAATCACACCCCTTATCATATTCATGACTCAAAGGGATATAATTCTCGATTCTCAGACCACCAATCGCGCATTTCCATGCATGATGGCCCAAGGAACCAAGTATGCATTTTGATATGGAATGCAATGCACATAATCAAACAAAGGGGGCTCAACCTCTATCACACTCAACTCAAGAGGTGAAGCATGCATGGCAATGCAATGCATCCTAGGTATGGAGGCTAGTATGCAACATGGCAATGCAATGTGTAATGTAGGTTAGGCACACAACCTAAGTAAAGAAGCATGTAAGGCATGAAGTAATGCAACCTACAAGTATGCAAGACACAATATGGATGTTCAAACATGCAAGCAAGCATGTGATTTCATTCAATCATGCAACAACACACAAGGTGAGCATGCAACAACATGTAAAGGGTGGATTTAAACTAATTTAGGCAGCCCCCAAACAAGCCTAAAACAGTGGCCAATGCTATGAAAATGAGGGCCTACAAACACACACATGTACATGTTGATGGGCCAACACTTAAGCATCAAACAAGCAACCTTTAAGCACACTGAAAAGAGCCTAAACATGGGCAATTAACATGCAATGTAAACTCTAGAAATCATGTGAATAATGATACCAAACCAATTTAAACAAGACAAACATGGCGTGCAATTGGTCCAAGTATTTGAGGCAAGTCAAGGAGACTTAAACCACGGCTAAGTCAACCAAGCCTCACAAGGCCAAGAGGACTTAAAACAAGTTCAAGGCAGACTTAGACAATGCCAAGGGAACAACTAGATGGCATCTAAGTGGCTTAAACATGCAAGCATATGTAGACACCCCATTTTTGACCGACCTTAAGACTCAGACGTCACCGATTGAGCGCTTGGTGATGTTGCATAATGTGCTCGTTCAAAAGTTTCAGAGTCGCGGCCGTAAGCCCTACCTCCGGACTTCCGAACCCTTTTCTGTGCCTTGTCTCGGTTTACGAACCAGACTCGGTTTTCTCTGTTTCTTTTCCTGAAGGGAGGGAGAGGTCTCGTAGACCATTTCTCAATGTCCGTAGGCTACATTTGGTGGTCGTAGGCCATTTTGCCCATTTCGGAGTCCGGTTCCCGGTTTTCGGAGCCGTCAGGCCGTGTGCCTCGGTTTGGGACCGCTTAACCATCTCCTTTTGCTCCGGTTTTTGGCATACTTCCTATTTTCTCCCTTTTGAGGGACACTGGGGCTGAGAAACCTACTTCGAGGTCGAATACCATTTTCGGTGCTTAACAGCCCTTTTTCGGGACCTCGAACTGCGTGTTTTGGCCCCGGAACGTTCGTTTTGCAACGGTTTTTGCTCATTTTTGGCAGGTACCTCTGTTTTATCACAGGGAAGGTCACTGAAGGGTTGGAGGCCAGCAATTGTTGCAGCAGCCAGTTATCTCTCCTCCGGGGCCCTCCGGCGCCCGTTTTTCCAACTTCCGGGCTAATGTTGAATACCTTAGGGGTAGTGTTGCCAACTTTCAACCACATATCTGTGATCTACACATCTGGGAGGCCACTAAAAGTTGGTGGCCGGCCATTAAGGTCACCTGACCCTTTTGACCCCTTTCTTCCGGGCTAATGTTGAACCCCTTGGACCTTTTTTCTTGAACTTTGAACCACATATCTGTGATCTACACATCTGGGAGGCCACTAAAAGTTGGTGGCCGGCCATTAAGGTCACCTGACCCTTTTGACCCCTTTCTTCCGGGCTAATGTTGAACCCCTTGGACCTTTTTTCTTGAACTTTGAACCACATATCTGTGATGTACACATCTGGGAGGCCACTAAAAGTTGGTGGCCGGCCATTAAGGTCACCTGACCCTTTTGACCCCCTCTTTCCGAGCCATTGTTGAACCCCTTGGGCCCACTTTCTTGAAATTTCAATTACATGGTTGTGTTGTACACACATAGGGCTACCTCCCCAATACCTGGCCGGCCAAAGAATCTTGTTGACCCTTTTGACCCCTAGCCGGCCGGCTAGGGGGTGTGGCCGGCCGGCCACCTCCAGCCAAAGTGAGAGGCCGGCCGTGTTCTCCTCACTGTAGCCTTTCCAGCTGTGGGGCAATATCCCCCAGATATTTTCTGTATCCGGGGGATATTTTGGGAGAGAGTTTTGCTCTCCAATTCACCCCCCTTTTACACCCCTTTCTTGACCTTATAACCAGCTGAGGGTCCTCTTCTTGGGGGTTAGAAAAATTCCTCTCCAAGCACAAACCCTAAACTCCATTGTCATCCTTCTCAATTCTCCAAAAAACCCTAACTTCTTAACCTTCATTCCTTCTACACCACCAAGCTCTACCACCACCATCTCATTTCCAGCAGCAAGGAGGGATTCTTGAAGGCTAAAGGAGCTCCAAATCAACCCAAGAAGCAACAAAAGCTTGGATCTTCAAGGGTAAGTTACACTTTGATCCTTTTGACCCTTTTCCTTGATCTATTTCTAAGCCTCATTTCTTTTTGGTTTCAAGCTTCGGCCCTAACAGAAAATGGCCATATTTTGAGCTCATCTTCACTTCTCATTAAGGGCTCAACCCTGTTTGAGCCCTCCATAATACACTTGCTTCATTGACCATCTTGTATGTCATAGTTTTGCATGCTATTTTTGACCCATGAGCAATTTATTTTCGAGCATGTTGTAAACTGATATGAGGCATATTTTGAGCCCCTCTTCAACATTTGAGAAGGGCTCAACATTGTTTGGTGTTTCCATATGTCACTTGTAGTTATATCCCCTATTTGGCCCCATTTTTTGCATAAATTGATAGCCCTCTTGGCTTCTGTTTTTGGACCTTGGTCCGAACTGAAAGTGGCCTTGTTTTGGCCTATACTTCATGTTTCATTCACACTTTTTTCCTGTTTGGTGATTATTTTATATACTTCATGTTATAGCACCTTTTGGGCCTTGTTTTACATCCCATTTTTAGCATATTTGTATACTGATTTTGAAGCTGCCATATACTATAAATGTTCATATTTTTGGTCCATCTTCAGTGTTGTAGAAGGAAATTTTTCAGTTTGCGTTTAGCTTATACCACTTGCTTCATTACCCCTATCTTGGCCCCTATTCTTATATGCTATTTTTGCCATACCTATATTTGCTGTTTGGCCATGTCTATAACTGGAAAAGTGGTTATCTTGGGGCTGTCTAGCTTCTGTCTTTGCATTGCATGTCCATGTTGTGCATATTTAGCATGGCTATAGGCCATTTCGGGTGCCTAATGTTGCATTTCGGGACATTTCCTTGCATTTCATATCATTTCGCTTCATTTCGGGACTGATTTCCCCATATTTTGTTGCTGAAATTCCATTAGCATGCTTGCATATCATTTCTGCCATGTTTCATCGCATTCCATCATCGCCTCGGTTTGCGTGCCCGTGTGCACGCATTTCAAGGCACTCCCTTTTTTATCCGACGGCATCTTATGTGAGTGTGGCTGAGGCTCTCTCATGTTAGTATAAGTCCATTTTGCACTTTCCATGTCATTTGCATTGCGTATGCACCGTCTCGGTTTGCGTGCCTGTGTGCACGCATTTCGAGGCACCTCATTTTCTGCCATCGGCATCCGATGTGAGTGTGGCTGAGGTTCTCTCATGTTGGTATAAGTCCACTTGCTTTTTTCATATCATTTCATCGCATTTTATCATTGCCTCGGTTTGCGTGCCCGTGTGCACGCATTTCGAGGCACCTCATTTTCTGCCATCGGCATCCGATGTGAGTGTGGCTGAGGTTCTCTCATGTTGGTATAAGTCCACTTGCTTTTTTTCATATCATTTCATCGCATTTTATCATTGCCTCGGTTTGCGTGCCCGTGTGCACGCATTTCGAGGCACCTCATTTTCTGCCATCGGCATCTTACGTGAGTGTGGCTGAGGCTCTCTCATGTTAGTATAAGTCCATGTTCCTTTTTTTTCATGTCATTCGCATCGCTTTCGCATCGCCTCGGTTTGCGTGCCAGTGTGCACACATTTCGAGGCACTTCATTTTTATCCGACGGCATCCCATGTGAGTGTGGCTGAGGTTCACTCATGTTGGTATAAGCCCATTTGTCATTCCCATATCATTTCATCATATCATATCATCGCCTCGGTTTGCGTGCCCGCGTGCACGTACTTCGAGACACATATCATCGCCTCGGTTTGCGTGCCCGCGTGCACGTGCTTCGAGACACATATCATTGCCTCGGTTTGCATGCCCGCGTGCACGTACTTCGAGACATGTATCATTTCCTCGGTTTGCATGCCCGCGTGCACGTACTTCGAGACACATATCATTTTCTCGGTTTGTGTGCCCGTGTTCACGCACTCTGAGGCATTTCATTTTCATAGCATTCTGCATTTTCTCGGTTTGCGTGCCCGCGTGCACGCATTTCGAGGCATCTAATTTCATAGCATTCTGTATGTTAGGATTATATCTTAGTTGCATATTGCATTGTGTCCGGAATAAGAGTTAGCTCGGGCACGGGAAACGAGGTACATTTCATACTCCGAGTGACGGAATGTGTCTCAATTCCCCAGTCACCGACACTCCGGATTATCCATGATGGAGTTAGGTTTTAGCTGTAGTTTCATGTGCATTCATCCTATATTGAGTTGTGCATTTCGACTCCTCGGCCATCATGCCTCGGTATGCGTGATTGGTGGTACGAGGATCGAGATATGCATATATTTGTGCAAATACATTGCTATGCCCCTTTCCTGCTCTCTGTTGCAGTAAAATCAGGAATCAGTAACTTTCCGGGACTTGGCACGCTTTTCAAGAATAACAGGTGTAAACAGAGGCTAATTGGGGCATTCCGGTGGATTTCCGCGCAAGACAGTCCGGACATGCATCATCCACCAGAAGCAAGGCAGTCCCTGGCTTGCACGCCAGTTTATTTGCTTTCTAGTTAATTCATTAATTAATTAGAATTCTGTAATATTTTGGACTGTAATATTCTTTTATTTTGGGGACTGTAATATTTGGACTGTATTATTTATTCGGACCCTCCGAGTGAGGGCACAACTGTAATAAGTGTGGGTGAGTGTGATGTATGTCTTCCAACCCCACGTCTTTCTCCCTTTTATTTATCTGCTTTTGATGGTTAGATTAAGGCATATTTCAATTAGCATACAGTATGACAGCATGTTTGCATTCATTCATCTGTATCGCATGCACCGGGCTCGGCGCATCATACTAACTGCATCGTACTTTTAATTCCAAATTGAATACATGATAGTTGTAGCATTTCATGTACCATCTTAGAATAGCCGAGCCTGTTATAGTTGCATTTTGCATGTGTTGCATTAGGCATTTCTGTATACTTAGGGTCATGCATGATTTCTAATACAGTTTTTGTTTTGGCTTGGAGTACTCGGTAAGTTCTATGCTTTAGCATCCTTGCATGCGTGTGAGTGAATGCCATGAATAGCATGCTTACCATGAGGCTATGTGCTTATGTGATATAACTGCCTGAGTGCCTGTGGGTGAAGGTTAGGTTATCTGAATTGGAATAGATCATCAAATGTTTCAAGCCTACCTGCGGGTAGCAAAACCTCTTTCAAAAACAAGCATGAAATGTTTCGTTCCAATTCGGACGACCCAGTCTATATTTATATGCTGCGAGCATCACATAGTAACCTAGGCTAATAACCGGAATAAGAACATACAATGTTTTCAAAAATTGATATCATGGTTAGTAGAGGCCGGTCTTTGACCGGGCGAGCGGGGGTGCTCACGAAGTGACCTTCCCCAATCGTACCCAAGTTCCCGAGCCGAGGCAACTTTGGTGATGACGGACACGTGGCCTTTGGCACCGAGTCAGGGTTTCCTAAATTTCCCATTAAAAAATATTTAGGTGGCGACTCTGTATCTGGCAAAGCAGTCCATGTTTGGCACTTCTTTCAAAAATCTGTTCTTCTCAAAACGATTTGCCGGATTTGGACTCTTTGGTTCAGACTTAGAACCGTGACTGCGAAAGTCGAGTCCGAGCTGTAGCGAGGTCCCCCGCGGGCTTGTTACAGTTTCTGGCGACTCCGCTGGGGATTTAGAGAACTTGACTCGAACTCATGATATCTGTTTTTGACTACACTTGTGTGTTTCTTTGCATTGCATTTGCATTGGTGCGCCTAGGACACCGTGTTTGCCATCTGCTATTCCTGAACGGTTTGCCAGAGGCTTGTCTTGTCAAGGCATGACCATAAGGCTGACCGGTTGTGGGCTCTGCCAGTATGGGAACACAAACCCCGGTTTTACCGGGGCACCCTTTTTGACCATTCGACCTAGTGCATATTCGGATCCATAGTGACCATTCTAAATTAGGACAAGTTGCTTACCCGTTTATAGGTTGTTTGAAACCGCTGTGTGCATAGTGAAACCCTAGCTCCTGACAAAATAGGACAGGGAAACCCTACCCCAACATAGGGGTGTTTTGGCTCTCACTTATCTGTTATGTGCTTTAGAGTGCGTCTCTACAGGAATGCATGTATCAGCATATGAGTTTGAGTATCAAGCCTGCGGGCATCAGTTCAGTATTGACAGTATCAGGCCTGCGGGCATCAGATCAGTATACAAGTTTGAGTATCAAGCCTGCGGGCATCAGTTCAGTATTGACGGTATTAGGCCTGCGGGCATCAGCCAGTATTTGAGGATTAGTCATCTGCGGATATCAGATTCTGTGTTAGGGGACAGTGATACAGGGATAATAACCAGTGTTTGAGGACAGTATGTTATTCAGCTTCTTGACTGTGTGTCCGACTGTGTGTCTTGCATTTTATTTTAAGCTGTTGTGCTGTCCGTTTATCTGTTTATTTATTTCCTTTTCGCTTTATTTATCTTTTGCTAGGTCAGTTTTAGCACGATTGCTTCCAACCCAACAGGCATTTCCCAAGCACCTTGGACACGAGGTCGTCGACTCCATCGATCTGAGGATCTAATCGACGGACAGCCAGTGTTCCATTCTCTACCCCCTGTTACAAGAAGGAAACAGAGAAAGCGCAGTGCATCTGAACAGAGAACACCAGAACAGTGGTATCCCCCATCAGTGGATAGTTGGATTGAGGTCCCCATTGAGACAGATCTACCGGTAGTTCAGACAAATCGAAACAATATGACGACACCGACAGGGGTTGAGGATATGATACGCCAGATGCAGGAAACCATGCGGGCTATGCAACAAGATGCCGTCCGCCGAGATGAACTCGCTAAACAGCAAGCTGAAATTATGACTCAGCAGGCCGAACTGATTACTAGACTGCAACAACAGAGTACAACATCTGCTTCACACCAGATTCCTCCTCCAGCAGGAGCCCCATTACCTGAGAAGGCTCCTGTTATTCAGGACGTCCCTCCTAACACCCAGAATACCGTACCGGCTGTCCAAATTCTGCAAGAGGACACGAGTCTTCCAACGGGGCCTGTCCCGCCCCCGATTCCACCACAACTGTCCAAGGTCCACACATCCAATCAACCGGACTCTCCATCCGAGGTCGAGGTTGATCAAACAGCTCTGAAATTGAGCAAACTGGAGAAGCTTTTCAAAAAATCCCAAGGGGCTAAGGCTATGCCGGATATCGGAGATGGATATACCGAGGAGGCCGTAACACTCCCCGATAGGTTCAAAATGCCACAAATAGACCGTTTTGACGGGACTGGTGACCCCATGGTCCATATCCGACTGTTTGCGGATGTCTTGCGGCCAATGGGCCTAACACGACAACAGAAGCTCTCACTATTCGGTCGAACCCTGTCGGGTGTGGCCTCCCATTGGTACGCAAGATTATCGGATGAGGTGAAGAAGAATTGGGACGAGATGGCTGAGGCCTTTGTCACACAATATTCGTATAACACTCAGATCGAGATCACAACCCGTGATCTTGAAACAACAAGGCAAGAGCCTAAGGAATCTTTCTCGGACTTTGTGATCCGATGGAGGGCAAAGGCGTCGACGATGACTTTAAGGCCCACTGACAGAGATCAAATCCGGATGATTGTGCGCAATCTCCACCCCAAGTTAATGCAAAGAATGATTGTGGTCCCCTTCCCTACTTTCGCAGATTTACATGATATGGGGGTGCAAATAGAAGATGCTATGAGGCAAGGCCTGTTTGACCAGGACAGAGAACAACCGAGGAGGACCTTTAACCGTAACAACAATGCAGGCCCGAGCGGCGCTGCTAATACAAGAGCCTCGGAAGTTGGCATGGTCACCACCACTCCCCCTCCCCCTCCAAGGCCCATGACTGCCACACCATTCTCCGGCGCGTCCGGAAGTAACTCACAAAACAACCGATTCCAACCCCGGGGCCAAAGAACCTTCACCCAACTATACATGCCCCTGTCCAAGGTTCTGGGAATACTGATCAGGAAAAATCATTTAAAACCCCTGGAACCAAAACCATTACCAAATCCACTTCCCCCCTCATATGACCCGTCAAAATACTGCGCATACCACCAACAACACGGTCATGATACCGACCGTTGTTACAGATTACGTCATGAGGTCCAAGATCTTATTGACAAACAGGTAATTGCGCCTCCTGATAAACCTAATGTCACAACTAACCCTCTTCCACCACATAACCAACCTCCCCCTCCCAACAGAATTAATTTCATCCAGACTGGGGTCGTGTCTTACGATCCTAGCATCTATATTACGCCCACCCACCTACCCAAGCCGGAGGTGCTCCTCCCCGTTTGCACTGACCTTTTGTGCATGGTGGACGTCTCCAAAACCCAACCGGAGCCGGTGGTGGTGACCGTCGAAGACAAGGCAGGGCAGATTTTAGGAGAGAATGAGTCTGTTAAATCTGGGACTGGGCAGAATTTTGCTGAGGGAGCTTATGATCCGAGCAGGTACATCCTATCAACGAGCCGAAGTGGGCTAAGTGTAGAATTTCCCGAGACAGGAGAACTGTGCATGATCCGAGGGGATGGATCTGGGCTATGGGCAGATGAGCCGACAACCGTAGAGGAGGACTTTGCTAACTTGCAATTTCGCGATGATCAGGAGTTGGAGGATGCGTCCATTAACTGGAATGATTATGAGGGATCAGAGGAGGCCACTGGATGGCTTGAAGATCAACCAGATGCAGTGGGGGAAGCCCAACCAGAACAGAGCCCGGCAGGGGCAGAAACATCATCAAGTTGTACCGCCGGAGAGCGCCGGTGTTAAGAATTCCGCTCAGGACATGGGCATTACGGATGTGGTAACTGTTGAACAAACAATTGTACTGACGCAGTTGGAACAAGCAAAGTTTGAGGAAGCTGAGAGAGCCAGAAAGGCGAAGGGCCCTGAGGGGACCGAAAGTGCTGTGTGCACAAAGACAGACAATGCTGCGAGCATTTGGACAGAGAGCACTGAGAGCACGAGTAGACTGGAGCCGGACAGATGTCTGTTGGCTGCCAGCGGAATGTGGTGGGAAGATGACGATTTGTGTCTTGCCCACACCGATGAAGACTGGGGAAATGGCCAGCCGGATGATACTTGGTATCTAGATGAAGTGGACCACATGACAAGAAGTGGGCGGTACTTCAAGCCCCCACACCTAGACCAACCCGAAGCATCCGGGAAAGACAGAGAAGCGGAGAGACAGAAGGAGAAGCAGATTGAGGATGAAGCTGTGCTGAAACAGTTAAAAAAGATACAAGCAGACATCTCCATCTGGGGACTGCTAATGGCATCACGAGTGCACAGAGAAGCTGTCCTATCTGCCATGGACAAGTCAAAACTTTCCATAGACACCACGCCTGAACAGCTGGTTGGGCTGGTTTTTCCGGGAGGAGGTTCCCCGGCATTAACCTTTTCAGACAAGGAGCTACCGCCTGAGGGCACAAACCATAACAAACCGCTCTATATTTCTGTGGAATGTAGGGATAAGTGGATACCGGTGGTGCTTGTTGATACCGGGTCTGCGATTAATGTCTGCCCGACCAGAATGGCATATGCAATCGGGTTAAAACCCGCGGACTTCATCCCAACCACCCAAGTGATCAGGGCATATGACAATACCAGCAGAGAAGTGATGGGGACTGTTAAAATTCAAACTAAGGTTGGTCCAGGACAACACAGCATCGAATTTCATATCCTGGACGTTCCCGCAACCTTTAACTTACTATTGGGGCGACCGTGGTTGCACCAGGTCAAAGCAGTCTCTTCCACCCTACATCAAATGCTGAAATACCCTCACGGGAAAGGGGTAACGATCGTTTTTGGGAATTCATCAATCCATCCGCCGCCGGAAGTGTCTACACCTGTCTTGGAGATCGAGCACGGCACGGAGGATGTGTTTTTGTCGGGGTTCACTTTGGCCGAGGCTCAAGTGGTGCAGAATGTCATGGCTGCGAATGAGGGCATGTATGTCAGCGCACAATCTATCTACCTCATGAACAAGCTAAAACATACCCCTAGGATGGGATTAGGGAGAAGTGGCCGGAAGGGCGTCTCAGTATTGGCTGAAGTGCCACACAACCCTCACACCTTTGGACTGGGTTATCTGCCCACCAAAGAGGACTGGTTGAGGAAAGGAAAAGAAATGGCCGGAAGAGCCAAGGCAAAGAGGGCTGGGAAGCCATTTGATTTAATGCACAGGCCCATCTGGGGTACCCTAAACGGACGTTTCGTCCGGGAGGGGGAAGATTTTCCATTCTGCGGCTTCCCGGAGCCATGGCTAAACGCGAAGGGGGAGCGCGTGCCTGGTTTTGAAATCTTCTTCGACATACAATTATCTGGGGATGACGTTGCCGAAGCGCAGACAGACCCACCAACTGAGGTTGAGCAATGCGAAACAGTGGATCCTGAGAGCACAGAGCTTGAAATGGGGGTAGCACTGGCAAGTCTACTATCAGATCCTCCGATCAGCCAAGAGTGCTTGGGGGATAACTCTTCGGTTTCTGTGATTGGAGATGAAATAGCTGCGGGCTTTCCAGCGCCGATCTTGGATGCATCTATCGCACCTTCTCTCATCTGGCAATATGAAGAAGGCTTTTTATCTAGCAGTTCCGGGTCAGGTAGTGAGCCGGAATCTGATTCTACCGAATCTTCTACGTCAGAATCAGATTCCAGCTCGACTGAGTCTGAGTCCGGTATTCCTGGGAGTGATAACCCGGATACCACAGTCCTGTCTAGGTCGTCTTTTTCATTTTCTTTTGAGTCTGTTGTAACAGAAGAATCTGACGGCTTGGAAGTATTTAATGAGAATGATGTGGATGTGGTTTCCGAGTATTTTTCTGTGCCTTTGATTTATTGCTTAAATCAGGATTTTCAAAATTTTGATGAAAACAGCGAGGAAGAAATTCCCCCAGTTTTACAACGATTAATTGATCAAGAGCAGGAGAGATTTGTTAAACCTTTAATAGATGAAATCACTACTGTGAATGTTGGTACTGAGAAGGACCCGCGGCTGGTCCAGATCGGGTCCACGTTGTCTTCAGAGGAGCGCGAGCGCTTAGTCTCTTTATTAAAAGATTTCAAAGATGTTTTCGCGTGGTCCTATGAAGACATGCCTGGAATTGATCCTGAGATTGTACAGCACCGGATCCCTCTTGATCCAGAGGCCCGCCCTGTCAAACAGAAACTCAGAAGGATTCGCCCGGACTGGGCCCTCAAAATTAAGGAAGAGGTCACCAAGCAAATTGACGCAGGATTCCTGCTAGTATCTGAATATCCAACTTGGTTGGCCAACATAGTTCCGGTGCCAAAGAAGGACGGCAGGATTCGGGTCTGTGTAGACTTCAGAGATTTGAACAGGGCCAGTCCGAAGGACGACTTCCCCTTGCCGCACATTGATGAATTGGTGGACTTCACGGCAGGACACGCCTTGCTTTCGTTTATGGATGGTTTCTCAGGCTATAATCAGATAGTGATGGCACCCGAAGACCGAGAGAAGACTGCGTTTACTACCCCGTGGGGTACATATTGTTATAGAGTGATGCCATTTGGGTTGAAAAATGCTGGAGCTACGTATCAACGGGCAGCAACTACAATATTGCATGATATGATCCATAAAGAGGTCGAGGTGTACGTGGACGACATGATTGTCAAGTCCAAAGATAGAGAGGGCCACTACACCGCCTTACAAAAATTCTTTCAAAGGATCAAAGAGTTTCGGTTGCGACTGAATCCCCAGAAATGCACGTTTGGTGTTACAGCAGGGAAGATGCTAGGGTTTCTGATCACACAAAGGGGCATCGAGGTCGACCCTTCCAAAATCAAGGCCATCTTAGAAATGCCACCACCAAGGACTGAAAAGGAGGTGCGAGGCTTTCTGGGTAAAGTGCAATTCATAAGACGGTTTATTTCTAAATTAACCTTGACTTGTGAACCACTTTTTGGTCTCCTGAAGAAAGGAAAGAAATTCCAGTGGGACGGCCGATGTCAAGCAGCTTTTGAGCAGATCAAAGAGTACCTACAGAACCCGCCCGTGTTGTCGCCGCCAGAGCCGGGGAGACCGTTGATACTGTACCTTTCGGTAACTGAGACTACCATGGGCTGCATGCTTGCGCAGGAGTCAGAAGACAAAGTGGAAAGAGCCATCTACTATCTGAGCAAAAAGATGCTAGATTACGAGACCCGCTATACGCCGCTGGAGAAGGCTTGTTTGGCCTTGGTATGGGCAACCAGGAAGCTGCGGCACTACCTGTTAGCCCACTCAGTAATGTTGGTTTCGCGTTTGGATCCTATCAAATATCTCTTCGAGAAACCAGCACTTACGGGTATGCTGGCTCGCTGGCTGCTGTTGCTCTCCGAATTTGATTTAAAGTATGTGACGCGCAAGTCAGTAAAAGGCAGAGCGGTAGCGGAGTTCCTTGCCGACCACCCGGTTGAGGGGGATGAAGCGGTTGAGTATCTATTCCCAGATGAAGCCATTCTGCACGTCGAAGATGAAACTTGGACAATGTACTTTGACGGAGCATCAAACCAGTATGGGTATGGGATAGGGGTGTTGCTGATAGCGCCTGATGATTCCCGTATCCCTTTAGCATTCAAGCTCCGGTTCAAAGTTTCCAACAATGAAGCAGAGTATGAGGCATGTATTGCTGGCCTGGAAGCAGCCCTGGAACTAGGGGCAAGACGAGTGGACGTCATTGGGGACTCGAACCTTGTTGTGTCTCAAGCAAAAGGAGATTGGAAGGTCAAAGAGGAAAGGATGATAACCTACCACCAAGCCTTGGATTTGCTAATTCCTCGGTTTGAGAAGCTAAATTTCACCCACCTCGTAAGAGAGAACAACAGGTTTGCAGATTCACTAGCAACTCTATCTTCTATGATAGACATCCCGTCCGGAGTCCGGATGCGTCCAGTCATTATTGATCAGAAGTTTGCGCCAGCATACGAGTCGATTTCCGCCATAGATGAGGTTCAAGACGGCAATCCCTGGTACTACGATATCTGGAACTTCTTGGAAAAGGAGGCATATCCACTAGGGGCAAATGCCAAGGATAAGAGGGCTATCAGAAGAATGGCTGCTCAGTTCAATATCTGCGGAGGAAAACTGTACAAAAGGGGTCATCTGGGAATGCATAAGCTCTGTGTAGAAGCTGAAGAGTCAAAACGCCTGATGGAAGCCATCCATGGGGGAGAGTGCGGTGCACACATGAATGGAGTGATGCTGGCCAGAAAGATCCTCAGACAGGGCTACTACTGGTCAACCATGGAGGAGGATTGTATTAATTTTGTTCGGCGATGCCACAAATGTCAAATTCATGCAAATCGCATGAACATCCCGCCGTCAAAGCTATACAACATGACTTCGCCATGGCCTTTTTCAGTCTGGGGAATTGATGTGATCGGAGCTGTTACCCCGAAGGGGTCAAATGGGCATGAGTTTATCCTAGTAGCGATAGATTATTTCACAAAGTGGGTCGAGGCCCAATCATACGCGGTGTTGAAGGCGTCGCATGTCGCAAAGTTCATCAGGAACAACATCATCTGTCGCTACGGGGTGCCAAACGAAATAATTTCAGATAATGGTCCCCACTTCAAGAAAGAAGTGATAGACTTGTTGGAGAAATACAATGTGGCTTTTCATAAGTCATCTACATACAGGCCACAGACCAACGGAGCGGTTGAGGCCGCCAACAAGAATATCAAGCATATACTACAGAAGATGGTGGAAACCTATCGAGATTGGCCAGACAAGCTACCATTTGCTCTGTGGGGCTACAGGACTTCAATCAGAACTTCTACTGGAGCAACTCCATATTCATTGGTCTATGGAATGGAGGCTGTTCTACCCATTGAGATTGAGGTTCCGTCTTTACGAGTGTTGGCTGAATGCTAGATAGCCGAAGCGGATTGGCAGCAAAGCGGATTCGAAGAACTCATGCTCTTTGATGAAAGAAGACTGAAAGCACTGTACCACATCCAAGGCTATCAACGCAGAATCGCCCGGGCTTTCAACAAGAAAGTTAAGTCCCGGAATCTGAAAGAAGGAGATTTGGTGCTCAAAGACAACCGAGCTCCCATCCACGACCCAAGGGGCAAGTTCAAACCAAATTGGACTGGTCCTTACATCATCAAAGCTATCTGGTCAGGTGGAGCTGTGGTTCTGATGGATCTAGATGGCTTGGAGTTCTCACAACCGATCAATACGGACAAGTTGAAGAAATACTATCCTTGAGAGGCTCGATAGGCCGAAAACCCGAAAGGGCGACCTAGGCAAAATTCAGAGCGCAAAAAAAAAAAAAAAAAATTAATTAGAAAATATAAAAACTGAGCTCGCAAGGTTGAAAACCCGCAAAGGGCGACCTTGGCAAAAGTTAGAGCGCAAAAGGAAAGTGAAAATACTCGAGTGAACCCGAGCCTGAACTACGTAAGGCTTGATTCCCATCTTCGGGATACGTAGGCAACTTCGCCTCGAAGTTCAGTCATAAACTTTTCCCCGATCAACTCTGTCCATTTTGATCATCTCAGTCATCTTTATCCACCAGCATTTATCGTGATCTCCGGTACAGTGCTGTTCAGACTAGGGGCAACTTTCCGTTGCCGCGACGATGCAAAGTTACTCAGACTAGGGGCAACTTTCCGTTGCTGTGAAGTGCCGTATTGTTCTTCAGACTAGGGGCAACTTTCCAGTTGCAGGGATCTGGGGTTGTGCATCTCAGTGACAGATTTTCGGCGTGTCCAATTCTGATCCACATCGAAAATAGTTTTGAAAAGTTTTAATGAAAGTTGACTTTGTTCAAATCAATCTTTTTACGACTTAGACCATTTTTGGACCAAAAGCGGAAAATTTTCAGTACCATAACTTTCAATTTCATTAATTTCAAAATAGAGTTCTCCTGCTCTTGCATTACAATCGAGGTTGCTTATCTTAGTACATTCATAAAGAAAACTTGAAAATGCTAAATAAGCAATAAATTTGGGGCATAATTGAATCAAGTATCTCCGCGTCCCCTCCTGGAGCTGGACGGAGCATCTGTTGCCAAGCTAGGCCCAACCTGTGCCTCCTCATTAAGCCAATCCAAGCACTCATCGGACAAGGTGCAACTGAAAGTGGAAGCAGGGGCCAGAAGCTCTCTAGTCCTCCATGCCGTGGCATATCGGGCAAGCTGTGCACCCCGGACCGGGAAAGCAGCTGGGTACTCAATCCCCTCCGGTGGGCAGGTCTGATCATGACCAAACTGACGCAGAAACCGGAACGGAAAATAGAATACGCAGTGGGTTAGGCCAATCAATTGGATCCCAGTCAGTCGGGACATACTATAGCTCATCGCCGGGAGGTCGAGCCAGGGGCAACGCCAAGCAATGCCGTCTGCGGACAAATTGCACATCCAATCGAACCACCACCTTTCGTCAAGAGCATTGACTAGACGCTGCCGAAAGAAGTAGCCTCGAGCTGAATAAGCCGGGCAAGAGTCCACAACCTGCAACTTATCCATTAACCATACCTAGGGGAGGGATGGAAAATGAGAGAATAAAGAATAGAGAGATGTATGATGAGAGAAAAGTAAGACAAGGGTTTTGAGAGAAAAAATCGAGCCTGAGGGTTGAGTGATGTGAGCAGATATATACATGTGAGGTCGGGCGGGAAACATTACCTGCAGTAGCAGTGGACTCCCGGCAAACCTAGTCGCCTCCCGGCGATAGACAGAATCTAAGCCCATCAATGTCTCGGCCAAGGTCATGGCAATACAGCTCTTTCCTTCTCTCAAACCTTGGGCGACTTCAATTAGGCGAATGCTAGCCCCGCCGAGGCCCGAAGAAAGCAGAAAGTGAGACAACAAACATAAACAGAGGGCGTGTTGCCGAAAACCCTGCCAATAATGGTTGCTGCGGTCACCAGCGTCGGAAAAACGATGGATCAAGCCGAGAATGTCCAGTTCCCCACTGCAAATCAGAGATCGAGCGTCACGCGCCGTCAGCCCACACATCCGCCCTAAAGCCTGGGCGTGACTAAAACGGAGCTGGGGCAAGATCACTTCAGAGCACTCGGACTCCATCAAAATCTGAAAATCTTCAAAAGTGGGACACATCTCTTGGCCGCCAAAGCTAAAAACATGCGTCACTGGATTCCAGAACCTTGCCGCGGCATGGAGAAAAGGAAGTTGTAGCGGAGTACGGCTCAGCGTGAATAGTGCATTCAAGCCAAAACCCCGGAAATTTAGCTTTTCCGAGCCATCTAGAGAAGAGATCCAAGATGTGATATTTTCTGCGAGAAACGCCTCCATCTTTGTCTAAAACTAAGATGAAATGAATGTTCCCGAAGTTGAGGCTTTTATAGAAGGAAAAACACTATTCACGGGGACACGTGTCAAAAATCTGGGGGCTGCAGGACTGACTGGCCGGCCAGCTACTTTTTCTGGCTGGCCAGCTATTTACTTTCTGCAGAAAAGGCTGGCCAGCCATTCACTTTTTGCAAAAATGGCCGGCCAGTTCCCAGGGATGGCTGGCAATGCTGCAGTGTGTCTCCTCGGCCCTGTTTTACTCTTCGAAGGAGAACTCCAAGCATTTTCATGCAACGGGAGAGTCGAAGGCCTTCATTTCAGACGCGTTCCGATGCCCAGATCGTCAGAAGTACACTTTTTTTTATTATTATTGTCGAGTTTTGTTTATCGAGTTGTTGTTGTGCTTATCGAGTTGTTCGTCGAGCGGACGTTGTTTTGTGTTTTTGAGTCATTGCTCTCTGTTTAAGCAATTTTGTTAAAGTCTGGTTTATTTATGTTGTTGCATTTTGCTTATCGAGTTGTAAACTTTCTAAGGTCCTGTTATATCTTAGTAAGTTGAGTTTGTTTAGTTTGTTGCGTCGGTTCACTACCTGACTTGGTGATTACACAATGCGCATTACTATTCAATTTCATTCTCATGCAAAGTATATGATGCGATACGATGCTAAAAGTCCAAAATACAAACACCTTTCCAAAAGCTATTTCATTTCATCATGCTTTACAACAAACAAAGGTACAAGTTTTACAAAAAATAAAACTGCCTAACAATGTGCAAAGTGCTACAAACTACTAGCAAAAAGAAAAATAAAGCAGGAAATAGCAGCATCAAAATCCTCGGGAACGGGAACGAGAAGAACGCCTGGTCCTCTTTTGTGGGACAACCTCCACACCACCATCAGAGTCGGAGCTGTCATCCTGAGGATCCTCCTCAGCCTCGCCCCTGTTCCCCGAGCCAAAACCGGAGCCTCCCTCCTCAACAGATGTCTCGAACTGACGGTCGGTAGCCTCCTCCTCCTCCTCATCAGACTCCACCTCCACAACATGAGCCCTACGTCTGCGGACAGGCCCTCCTCGAGCTCCTCGATAAGGCCTAGATGGCCCGACTCCTCGGGAAGGCCGAGATGACCCCGCCCCCTGAAAAGGCTCAGATGGCCCAACTCCCCAATGAGGCCCAGGTGGCCTGGCCTGCGGCTGACCGGACCAAGAAGGCATCTGAAAACAAAGAGTTCAATTCAAATACATCAGTTCAAATATATACATCAGATGCAGATACAAGCAAAGGCTACATGAAGTGAATGCATGTAAATACAGTGTATAAGAGGGGTATGTGTCAGATGTGCTCTACACAAATAGTCAATCGATGCAGTGGAAATCAGCATGTCATCAGAAGTATGATAAATGCCAGAAAACTGAAGGGTACCTGAATGCCTGCGACGGACAACTGTGCCTCCCTGCGCAAGACCATGCCCTCGAGTGTGGCCACCAGTCCAACCACCTCCTCCATGTACCCTCGCGATGGCTGCAAAAATGAGCTCATAATCATCAGTGAACAGAAGAGTGTCTAAACATCTGAATGATGAATGACAAAAGTGGAGCATACCGGCGGTGAGTCCGGATCAATGGCGTATCGATCGCTGGGCATCGGAGGCTCTAGTGGAATCGGAATCGGAGAGCTAGTCCCATACTGCCACGCCATCAACTCAGTAGGCATATCTGGCCATCCCAGATGAGGATGAATCGACGGGGTCGGAGGAAATGGTCTACTCCCACCCCTAGACGCGCCAGCCCTGCTAGAAGAAGGGATGTCTGTAGCTCGAGCCTGAGCCTGATCCGAGGATGACATACCGGCAGGTCTCATCATCGGAATACGAGCTTCTGTCAAAGGAGGCATCAAATATATGTGACGATAGGTGGCGTAGTCCCCCTCCGCAACATATAGCAACGCATCGCTGCCCAGCATGGCGCCGACTACCTCTGAGAAAGAGAGCCTGTCGGCAGTCCGCATACTAGCTGGAGGTACCGCGGGAACATCCTGAGAAAGATACCCCCGTACCTGGCGCAGAAAGCGCTCCCCCAGGAACCAGACTCTGCCAACTGGCCCTTCGAGCAGGACCCTATACCGGGAGATGCCTGACGCTCCGGTATACTGAAGTAGGAGATCATCACCCAAAGGTGCCCAAGGCTGCCAAGTAATCTGCGGATGATAAATGTATAAACCAATCAGAAAACGAGAATGTACAGAGCAAGTCAAAGATGAAAAATGAAAAGAACTGAAAGTTCTGAAGTACCTCTGAATGTCGCACGGTGTCGAAGTACTGCCGCAGGCGAACCAGGGTCTCTCGAGGCCTCGCCCGGTGCGGGCCCTCAAATATCAATGAATATGGGGTCACGGGAATCCCCACCACCTCCAGCTCTGGGGCTAACGATGGGAAGTATACATAAGCCCATAGCTGAGAAAAGCAATGCAGAATATAAGTACGAAATGCTGAGAGCAAAATGCAGACTGTAAAAGTGCGCTGTGGGTGCAATGTACAAGTAATGAGAAGCAGAAATGTAAGTCAGGGGGACAGAAAAGTACCTCCCAAGCTCTCCAGTAGCCGCCAAGTAAGTCGCCCCGCCCGCGGGAGGTCGCGCTCATGTAAAAGTAGAGGGTAGCCAGGCCAGCGCCACCCCAATCATATCTACTGACCTGTGATAGGTCAACCAGAGCGCTCAACAGGTATAGCCCAATGGTGTTCCCTCTGTCGGCGAACAGGGTAGTCCCGAAGAGGAACATCAGGAAGCCACGAGCATACTGCTCTGTCTCCTCGGGAGTCTCGGGCACCATCTCTGCCCGCCGAAAATGGGAAGAGAACCAAGTGTATCTGACTCTCCCTGAAACCCTATCAACAGGTGGGCGAGCCCCCAACAAATACATCCAGGCGGCCTCCCACTCGCCCATATCCTCATCATAGGGGATGGGCCAACCTCCGACATCAAGGCCGGTCAATACAGCGAAATCAAAAGGGGTCATAGTCATGTCCCCGGTAGCAGAGAAATGAAAGGAATTGGTGGTGTCCCACCATCTCTCTACCAGAGCTGCCATCAAGGTCCTCCTGGCAGGACAGCGTGACAACCCGACACAGAAGGGGCCAAATCCCGCCAAGTCTACTAAGTCTCTGACGCCCTCCGGGAGCTCAGCATACCAATCCCGTGCCATGGTGGAGCCGTACCCTCGCACACTGCGGGAACCACCCTGCATTCAGAATGAATATATGTGTCAATAATGAAATAAATGGGCTGTGTGCCAATGAAATGAATGGGCTGTGTGCCAAAGAGATGAAATGGGCTGTGTGCCGATGAAGTAAAATAAGCTACATGCAAATTCTATCTACCTGGGCTGCGTGTTCAGAAAAATTTGAAATTTGGGCTGCGTGTTCAACTTTCAGTTAATTTGTGGGCTGCGTGTTCACTATCTACCTGGGCTGCGTGTTCAGAAAATTTTGAATTTTGGGCTGCGTGTTCAATTTTCAGTTATTTGTGGGCTGCGTGTTCACTATCTACCTGGGCTGCGTGTTCAGAAAAATTTGAAATTTGGGCTGCGTGTTCAACTTTCAGTTAATTTGTGGGCTGCGTGTTTACTATCTACCTGGGCTGCGTGTTCAGAAAATTTTGAATTTTGGGCTGCGTGTTCAATTTTCAGTTATTTGTGGGCTGCGTGTTCACTATCTACTTGGGCTGCGTGTTCAGAAAAATTTGAAATTTGGGCTGCGTGTTCAACTTTCAGTTAATTTGTGGGCTGCGTGTTCACTATCTACCTGGGCTGCGTGTTCAGAAAATTTTGAATTTTGGGCTGCGTGTTCAATTTTCAGTTATTTGTGGGCTGCGTGTTCACTATCTACCTGGGCTGCGTGTTCAGAAAATTTTGAATTTTGGGCTGCGTGTTCAATTTTCAGTTATTTGTGGGCTACGTGTTCACTATTTACCTGGGCTGCGTGTTCAGAAAATTTTGAAATTTGGGCTGCGTGTTCAACTTTCAGTTAATTTGTGGGCTGCGTGTTCACTATCTACCTGGGCTGCGTGTTCAGAAAATTTTGAATTTTGGGCTGCGTGTTCAATTTTCAGTTATTTGTGGGCTGCGTGTTCACTATCTACCTGGGCTGCGTGTTCAGAAAATTTTGAATTTTGGGCTGCGTGTTCAATTTTCAGTTATTTGTGGGCTACGTGTTCACTATTTACCTGGGCTGCGTGTTCAGAAAATTTTGAAATTTGGGCTGCGTGTTCAACTTTCAGTTAATTTGTGGGCTGCGTGTTCACTATCTACCTGGGCTGCGTGTTCAGAAAATTTTGAATTTTGGGCTGCGTGTTCAATTTTCAGTTATTTGTGGGCTGCGTGTTCACTATCTACCTGGGCTGCGTGTTCAGAAAAATTTGAATTTTGGGCTGCGTGTTCAACTTTCAGTTAATTTGTGGGCTGCGTGTTCACTATCTACCTGGGCTGCGTGTTCAGAAAATTTGAATTTTGGGCTGCGTGTTCAACTTTCAGTTAATTTGTGGGCTGCGTGTTCACTATCTACCTGGGCTGCGTGTTCAGAAAATTTTGAATTTTGGGCTGCGTGTTCAATTTTCAGTTATTTGTGGGCTGCGTGTTCACTATCTACCTGGGCTGCGTGTTCAGAAAAATTTGAAATTTGGGCTGCGTGTTCAACTTTCAGTTAATTTGTGGGCTGCGTGTTCACTATCTACCTGGGCTGCGTGTTCAGAAAAATTTGAAATTTGGGCTGCGTGTTCAACTTTCAGTTAATTTGTGGGCTGCGTGTTCACTATCTACCTGGGCTGCGTGTTCAGAAAAATTTGAAATTTGGGCTGCGTGTTCAACTTTCAGTTAATTTGTGGGCTGCGTGTTCACTATCTACCTGGGCTGCGTGTTCAGAAAATTTTGAATTTTGGGCTGCGTGTTCAACTTTCAGTTAACTTGTGGGCTGCGTGTTCGCTATCTATCTGGGCTGCGTATTCAGAAAATTTAAAATGTGGGCTGTGTGTTCACTTTCGAATTCGGGCTGTGTGTTCGACAAATCAGTGTTTGAGCTGTGTGTTCTAATGTGGGCTGTGTGTTCGCAATTAATTAATGAACCGAGTGTTCAGAAATTTGAAGGTTGAAACTACATGATCAAAGATGTAAGGAAAGTACTATGTCACAAGCTAAATGTTTAAGCATGGCGAGGGTGCGAAATGTAAAATACAGAAGATGAGGTAAATACCTCTCGAGCCTCATGAGAGAGATGCTGCTCCGGCTCTCTGAGAAGCAGATCCGTGGGTGCTCTCTCGTCAAAACTGGTAAAATGACGGAAAACGGCACGAGGGAGGACGTGCGCTGCCGGACGGTACCTCCCGGGAATGAAAGGGCGAGTCCTCGGGGGTAAGGTCATGGGATCGAAGTCATCACCGGCACCTGAAAAACCTCCATCATGAGAAGAAGTACCCGCCATTTTCGGGAATCTGCAAAAGGGGAGCAAAAATGAGCAAAATGAGCAAAATTGGAAAAAGTCAACAAAAGTCAACTCTCGGGAAATAAAAAGTCAACAAAAGTCAACTCCCGAGAAAATATTCTAAATATTAAGATGAACTTACCTCAAGTGGTGAAAATGCAAAAAGAAGCTCCGAAGCCGGAATTTAATCGCTCCAAAGTGTTTAAAACTAAGTGTTTTTACGAAAACAATTTGCGCGAGGCGTTGGAAAACGCACGTAAAACTCAAAACCGGAGAGAAAAGTGTTGAAAGAGGCAAGAAATGAGGTGAGGATCGGCTGCCATTTATAGGCCTCAAGCCTTGGGTAAAAAGGCATACAAAAAGGAGGGAAAAAGACCAAAATGCCCCCGGGAAAAGGGCATGGCCGGCCGGCCTCTAATAATAGCTGGCCAGCCATCTGCTTTTTGCAGAAATGGCCGGCCAGCCATTAGCTTTTGTGGAAACCGGTTGGACACCCCCCCTTGGGAAGATAAGTGGCCGGCCATGCTCTCCACATGCTCACCTAGCTCTCTGCAAATTTTGAGGAAGATCGGAGTTCCCGGGACCTGAAAAAGTTCAAGAAAAGTACACTTCCGTTCGCGAAATTGCTCCGTCAGGACTTCGGTTTCAAGTTCTGACATGTCTCTCATCATCATTCATTGAAATCAAAGTGTATCCTTTTTGAATGAGTTGTAACCTTTCAAAGAAGCAGATCGGAGGCCGCGATCGAGTTACCTTCGCCGAAACACGCACTTCCGTACTCGTTGTTTCACGACGAATGAACACCCTGATTCATGCTCGTTTTGTACTTTCATGCACATATCTTGCATTCTCATGGGCATACTCACATTGTCATGTACATTTCTTGTTATTTGTATACCTCTGTGTTGGAGCATGCGTTGTCGCGCATGTTCCACTCTTGCATTGCGATGCATACACTCACCGACGCCGCGTGTGTCGAAACTTTCGGAATCGCGTTAAATATTTGTTGTTAGCATATTGTACTTGTTGCAATTTCTCTCTTTTGCAGGCACGATATTGTATGTACGGTTCAATTGAGGCTGGCGCAACCAGACGAATCGCGCAGGTATCGTATCTTCTCCGTGTGAGACATGGCGGAGATTCAATAATCCTCCGCATTCTTAACTGCATGAAATGTAGTTGTTGCTTTGCATTCTTGCTTAAAACTGTTGCATCTATTTGCGAATACTTGCTTCATTACAGCTTGCTGCATTTGCATAATCATTGGGTTACCTTCGGCTTCTTGCATATCATTTGCATTTTGCCCCCTGCCTGCGGGCATGCCTGCGGGCACATCTCTGTCTATCTTGTATGTTTGTCTGAGTCTTCGGCCTTGTCAAAAATAGGTCGTCTCGGGGCTTTGACATTCACTCCCGTCACTTGTGACTTCCGAGTTCTGTCAAAGAGGGGCAACTGTAGACACCCCATTTTTGACCGACCTTAAGACTCAGACGTCACCGATTGAGCGCTTGGTGATGTTGCATAATGTGCTCGTTCAGAAGTTTCAGAGTCGCGGCCGTAAGCCCTGCCTCCGGACTTCCGAACCCTTTTCTGTGCCTTGTCTCGGTTTGCGAACCAGACTCGGTTTTCTCTGTTTCTTTTCCTGAAGGGAGGGAGAGGTCTCGTAGACCATTTCTCAATGTCCGTAGGCTACATTTGGTGGCCGTAGGCCATTTTGCCCATTTCGGAGTCCGGTTCCCGGTTTTCGGAGCCGTCAGGCCGTGTGCCTCGGTTTGGGACCGCTTAACCATCTCCTTTTGCTCCGGTTTTTGGCATACTTCCTATTTTCTCCCTTTTGAGGGACACTGGGGGCTGAGAAACCTACTTCGAGGTCGAATACCATTTTCGGTGCTTAACAGCCCTTTTTCGGGACCTCGAACTGCGTGTTTTGGCCCCGGAACGTTCGTTTTGCAACGGTTTTTGCTCATTTTTGGCAGGTACCTCTGTTTTATCACAGGGAAGGTCACTGAAGGGTTGGAGGCCAGCAATTGTTGCAGCAGCCAGTTATCTCTCCTCCGGGGCCCTCCGGCGCCCGTTTTTCCAACTTCCGGGCTAATGTTGAATACCTTAGGGGTAGTGTTGCCAACTTTCAACCACATATCTGTGATCTACACATCTGGGAGGCCACTAAAAGTTGGTGGCCGGCCATTAAGGTCACCTGACCCTTTTGACCCCTTTCTTCCGGGATAATGTTGAACCCCTTGGACCTTTTTTCTTGAACTTTGAACTACATATCTGTGATCTACACATCTGGGAGGCCACTAAAAGTTGGTGGCCGGCCATTAAGGTCACCTGACCCTTTTGACCCCTTTCTTCCGGGCTAATGTTGAACCCCTTGGACCTTTTTTCTTGAACTTTGAACCACATATCTGTGATGTACACATCTGGGAGGCCACTAAAAGTTGGTGGCCGGCCATTAAGGTCACCTAACCCTTTTGACCCCCTCTTTCCGAGCCATTGTTGAACCCCTTGGGCCCACTTTCTTGAAATTTCAATTACATGGTTGTGTTGTACACACATAGGGCTACCTCCCCAATACCTGGCCGGCCAAAGAATCTTGTTGACCCTTTTGACCCCTAGCCGGCCGGCTAGGGGGTGTGGCCGGCCGGCCACCTCCAGCCAAAGTGAGAGGCCGGCCGTGTTCTCCTCACTGTAGCCTTTCCAGCTGTGGGGCAATATCCCCCAGATATTTTCTGTATCCGGGGGATATTTTGGGAGAGAGTTTTGCTCTCCAATTCACCCCCCTTTTACACCCCTTTCTTGACCTTATAACCAGCTGAGGGTCTTCTTCTTGGGGGTTAGAAAAATTCCTCTCCAAGCACAGACCCTAAACTCCATTGTCATCCTTCTCAATTCTCCAAAAAACCCTAACTTCTTAACCTTCATTCCTTCTACACCACCAAGCTCTACCACCACCATCTCATTTCCAGCAGCAAGGAGGGATTCTTGAAGGCTAAAGGAGCTCCAAATCAACCCAAGAAGCAACAAAAGCTTGGATCTTCAAGGGTAAGTTACACTTTGATCCTTTTGACCCTTTTCCTTGATCTATTTCTAAGCCTCATTTCTTTTTGGTTTCAAGCTTCGGCCCTAACAGAAAAGGGCCATATTTTGAGCTCATCTTCACTTCTCATTAAGGGCTCAACCCTGTTTGAGCCCTCCATAATACACTTGCTTCATTGACCATCTTGTATGTCATAGTTTTGCATGCTATTTTTGACCCATGAGAAATTTATTTTCGAGCATGTTGTAAACTGATATGAGGCATATTTTGAGCCCCTCTTCAACATTGGAGAAGGGCTCAACATTGTTTGGTGTTTCCATATGTCACTTGTAGTTATATCCCCTATTTGGCCCCATTTTTTGCATAAATTGATAGCCCTCTTGGCTTCTGTTTTTGGACCTTGGTCCGAACTGAAAGTGGCCTTGTTTTGGCCTATACTTCATGTTTCATTCACACTTTTTTCCTGTTTGGTGATTATTTTATATACTTCATGTTATAGCACCTTTTGGGCCTTGTTTTACATCCCATTTTTAGCATATTTGTATACTGATTTTGAAGCTGCCATATACTGTAAATGTTCATATTTTTGGTCCATATTCAGTGTTGTAGAAGGAAATTTTTCAGTTTGGGTTTAGCTTATACCACTTGCTTCATTACCCCTATCTTGGCCCCTATTCTTATATGCTATTTTTGCCATACCTATATTTGCTGTTTGGCCATGTCTATAACTGGAAAAGTGGTTATCTTGGGGCTGTCTAGCTTCTGTCTTTGCATTGCATGTCCATGTTGTGCATATTTAGCATGGCTATAGGCCATTTCGGGTGCCTAATGTTGCATTTCGGGACATTTCCTTGCATTTCATATCATTTCGCTTCATTTCGGGACTGATTTCCCCATATTTTGTTGCTGAAATTCCATTAGCATGCTTGCATATCATTTCTGCCATGTTTCATCGCATTCCATCATCGCCTCGGTTTGCGTGCCCGTGTGCACGCATTTCAAGGCACTCCCTTTTTTATCCGACGGCATCTTATGTGAGTGTGGCTGAGGCTCTCTCATGTTAGTATAAGTCCATTTTGCACTTTCCATGTCATTTGCATTGCGTATGCACCGCCTCGGTTTGCGTGCCCGTGTGCACGCATTTCGAGGCACCTCATTTTCTGCCATCGGCATCCGATGTGAGTGTGGCTGAGGTTCTCTCATGTTGGTATAAGTCCACTTGCTTTTTTCATATCATTTCATCGCATTTTATCATTGTCTCGGTTTGCGTGCCCGTGTGCACGCATTTCGAGGCACCTCATTTTCTGCCATCGGCATCCGATGTGAGTGTGGCTGAGGTTCTCTCATGTTGGTATAAGTCCACTTGCTTTTTTTCATATCATTTCATCGCATTTTATCATTGCCTCGGTTTGCGTGCCCGTGTGCACGCATTTCGAGGCACCTCATTTTCTGCCATCGGCATCTTACGTGAGTGTGGCTGAGGCTCTCTCATGTTAGTATAAGTCCATGTTCCTTTTTTTTCATGTCATTCGCATCGCTTTCGCATCGCCTCGGTTTGCGTGCCAGTGTGCACACATTTCGAGGCACTTCATTTTTATCCGACGGCATCCCATGTGAGTGTGGCTGAGGTTCACTCATGTTGGTATAAGCCCATTTGTCATTCCCATATCATTTCATCATATCATATCATCGCCTCGGTTTGCGTGCCCGCGTGCACGTACTTCGAGACACATATCATCGCCTCGGTTTGCGTGCCCGCGTGCACGTGCTTCGAGACACATATCATCGCCTCGGTTTGCGTGCCCGCGTGCACGTGCTTCAAGACACATATCATTGCCTCGGTTTGCATGCCCGCGTGCACGTACTTCGAGACACATATCATTTTCTCGGTTTGTGTGCCCGTGTTCACGCACTCCGAGGCATTTCATTTTCATAGCATTCTGCATTTTCTCGGTTTGCGTGCCCGCGTGCACGCATTTCGAGGCATCTGATTTCATAGCATTCTGTATGTTAGGATTATATCTTAGTTGCATATTGCATTGTGTCCGGAATAAGAGTTAGCTCGGGCACGGGAAACGAGGTACATTTCATACTCCGAGTGACGGAATGTGTCTCAATTCCCCAGTCACCGACACTCCGGATTATCCATGATGGAGTTAGGTTTTAGCTGTAGTTTCATGTGCATTCATCCTATATTGAGTTGTGCATTTCGACTCCTCGGCCATCATGCCTCGGTATGCGTGATTGGTGGTACGAGGATCGAGATATGCATATATTTGTGCAAATACATTGCTATGCCCCTTTCCTGCTCTCTGTTGCAGTAAAATCAGGAATCAGCAACTTTCCAGGACTTGGCACGCTTTTCAAGAATAACAGGTGTAAACAGAGGCTAATTGGGGCATTCCGGTGGATTTCCGCGCAAGACAGTCCGGACATGCATCATCCACCAGAAGCAAGGCAGTCCCTGGCTTGCACGCCAGTTTATTTGCTTTCTAGTTAATTCATTAATTAATTAGAATTCTGTAATATTTTGGACTGTAATATTCTTTTATTTTGGGGACTGTAATATTTGGACTGTATTATTTATTCGGACCCTCCGAGTGAGGGCACAACTGTAATAAGTGTGGGTGAGTGTGATGTATGTCTTCCAACCCCACGTCTTTCTCCCTTTTATTTATCTGCTTTTGATGGTTAGATTAAGGCATATTTCAATTAGCATACAGTATGACAGCATGTTTGCATTCATTCATCTGTATCGCATGCACCGGGCTCGGCGCATCATACTAACTGCATCGTACTTTTAATTCCAAATTGAATACATGATAGTTGTAGCATTTCATGTACCATCTTAGAATAGCCGAGCCTGTTATAGTTGCATTTTGCATGTGTTGCATTAGGCATTTCTGTATACTTAGGGTCATGCATGATTTCTAATACAGTTTTTGTTTTGGCTTGGAGTACTCGGTAAGTTCTATGCTTTAGCATCCTTGCATGCGTGTGAGTGAATGCCATGAATAGCATGCTTACCATGAGGCTATGTGCTTATGTGATATAACTGCCTGAGTGCCTGTGGGTGAAGGTTAGGTTATCTGAATTGGAATAGATCATCAAATGTTTCAAGCCTACCTGCGGGTAGCAAAACCTCTTTCAAAAACAAGCATGAAATGTTTCGTTCCAATTCGGACGACCCAGTCTATATTTATATGCTGCGAGCATCACATAGTAACCTAGGCTAATAACCGGAATAAGAACATACAATGTTTTCAAAAATTGATATCATGGTTAGTAGAGGCCGGTCTTTGACCGGGCGAGCGGGGGTGCTCACGAAGTGACCTTCCCCAATCGTACCCAAGTTCCCGAGCCGAGGCAACTTTGGTGATGACGGACACGTGGCCTTTGGCACCGAGTCAGGGTTTCCTAAATTTCCCATTAAAAAATATTTAGGTGGCGACTCTGTATCTGGCAAAGCAGTCCATGTTTGGCACTTCTTTCAAAAATCTGTTCTTCTCAAAACGATTTGCCGGATTTGGACTCTTTGGTTCAGACTTAGAACCGTGACTGCGAAAGTCGAGTCCGAGCTGTAGCGAGGTCCCCCGCGGGCTTGTTACAGTTTCTGGCGACTCCGCTGGGGATTTAGAGAACTTGACTCGAACTCATGATATCTGTTTTTGACTACACTTGTGTGTTTCTTTGCATTGCATTTGCATTGGTGCGCCTAGGACACCGTGTTTGCCATCTGCTATTCCTGAACGGTTTGCCAGAGGCTTGTCTTGTCAAGGCATGACCATAAGGCTGACCGGTTGTGGGCTCTGCCAGTATGGGAACACAAACCCCGGTTTTACCGGGGCACCCTTTTTGACCATTCGACCTAGTGCATATTCGGATCCATAGTGACCATTCTAAATTAGGACAAGTTGCTTACCCGTTTATAGGTTGTTTGAAACCGCTGTGTGCATAGTGAAACCCTAGCTCCTGACAAAATAGGACAGGGAAACCCTACCCCAACATAGGGGTGTTTTGGCTCTCACTTATCTGTTATGTGCTTTAGAGTGCGTCTCTACAGGAATGCATGTATCAGCATATGAGTTTGAGTATCAAGCCTGCGGGCATCAGTTCAGTATTGACAGTATCAGGCCTGCGGGCATCAGATCAGTATACAAGTTTGAGTATCAAGCCTGCGGGCATCAGTTCAGTATTGACGGTATTAGGCCTGCGGGCATCAGCCAGTATTTGAGGATTAGTCATCTGCGGATATCAGATTCTGTGTTAGGGGACAGTGATACAGGGATAATAACCAGTGTTTGAGGACAGTATGTTATTCAGCTTCTTGACTGTGTGTCCGACTGTGTGTCTTGCATTTTATTTTAAGCTGTTGTGCTGTCCGTTTATCTGTTTATTTATTTCCTTTTCGCTTTATTTATCTTTTGCTAGGTCAGTTTTAGCACGATTGCTTCCAACCCAACAGGCATTTCCCAAGCACCTTGGACACGAGGTCGTCGACTCCATCGATCTGAGGATCTAATCGACGGACAGCCAGTGTTCCATTCTCTACCCCCTGTTACAAGAAGGAAACAGAGAAAGCGCAGTGCATCTGAACAGAGAACACCAGAACAGTGGTATCCCCCATCAGTGGATAGTTGGATTGAGGTCCCCATTGAGACAGATCTACCGGTAGTTCAGACAAATCGAAACAATATGACGACACCGACAGGGGTTGAGGATATGATACGCCAGATGCAGGAAACCATGCGGGCTATGCAACAAGATGCCGTCCGCCGAGATGAACTCGCTAAACAGCAAGCTGAAATTATGACTCAGCAGGCCGAACTGATTACTAGACTGCAACAACAGAGTACAACATCTGCTTCACACCAGATTCCTCCTCCAGCAGGAGCCCCATTACCTGAGAAGGCTCCTGTTATTCAGGACGTCCCTCCTAACACCCAGAATACCGTACCGGCTGTCCAAATTCTGCAAGAGGACACGAGTCTTCCAACGGGGCCTGTCCCGCCCCCGATTCCACCACAACTGTCCAAGGTCCACACATCCAATCACCCGGACTCTCCATCCGAGGTCGAGGTTGATCAAACAGCTCTGAAATTGAGCAAACTGGAGAAGCTTTTCAAAAAATCCCAAGGGGCTAAGGCTATGCCGGATATCGGAGATGGATATACCGAGGAGGCCGTAACACTCCCCGATAGGTTCAAAATGCCACAAATAGACCGTTTTGACGGGACTGGTGACCCCATGGTCCATTTAGGTGGCGACTCTGTATCTGGCAAAGCAGTCCATGTTTGGCACTTCTTTCAAAAATCTGTTCTTCTCAAAACGATTTGCCGGATTTGGACTCTTTGGTTCAGACTTAGAACCGTGACTGCGAAAGTCGAGTCCGAGCTGTAGCGAGGTCCCCCGCGGGCTTGTTACAGCATACAAAGGAGCACATTCATGGGGCATGAGGCAACAACCTTTTAAAGTAACAAAGGAGTATCAAATGCAAGTATGCGAGCATGTTATAAGGACTGAAATAACATGGTAAGTGATTCCAAACCACTGAAATAATGCAAGTAATGCATGCTACACACTCACACACCTAAGGCTAACAAGCCAAAATGCAAGGTGGCTATACTAAGCATGCTATGGTCGACCAAAACGACCAAGAACAGAACTTAAGCATGCTAAAACAAACACAAAAACTTCACAAAGCTTGGCCAAAATCATGCTAGAACAAGGATCAAAACCTAAAGCATGTTAAGGCTAAAACATGGCATTACAAGACATGTATACAAAGCATGCAAGGTGTATCTAAACCAACTTAACACAATGCTATATCATGGCAATATAAGCACAAAAATCAGTTAAGGCATGATCAACATGAACCTAAACTAGGTGCTCCTTCAAGAGGCAAAAATGGCCCTTTTCAAGGACAACAAGGAGAGGGGGTGGCCCTCTCCTTCTTAGGACCTCAAGGCACCATCCTCACCATTGAAATCCCTCAAGATTTCAGTGGTGAGGAGGCCCAAACACAATGGTCCCGGAGCTTACCAAAAATGTACAAAAATGGAGCCTAACAAGGCTTAAGAGGGGTCAAACAACCTCAAAGCTCAAAATACTCTTAAACAACTATTTAGAGTAGGCAAAAATAGAACTTTTATATATTATATGCAAAGACTAAAAACAGTTGCAAGATAGGTAAAAAAAACTATGCAAAAATGGGGTATTTAAAGGTAAAGTCCTTACCCTTGAAGACCTCTTTCAAGAACAGCACTCCAGCTGCTTCTTTGGCTCCAAACCAGTCTAAAAACTTCAAGAAAAGCCTCTTAGTACCTCAGTAGCTAAAGGAAGGTGTAATGGTGGGTGTTTGTGCACAAAAGTAAGACAAAACACACACAAAACACAAGAGAGAGGGAGATATAGATATATGATAGATACACAACTCAAACCCTAAAACCAGAGCCCTCTGAAAAATGTTGTCTAACCTAAAAGAGGGAGAAGAGACCTCCTCTTATAGAAGGTTCAATCTTGCAAGCTTACAAGACAAGCTAGATAAGAGGGAAATCCCTCCATACACGTGTATGGAGGGGAGCAGAGTGTATGCTAGCTATCATAGCTGGCATGAAAATATCTGCAAAAGCAGATGAGCCGTGGTCGGCCAGCCAAAAATGCAATTTGGCCAAAAAAGATGGCCGGCCGACCATCTACAGTGCCGGCTGGCTAAACATTTGGACGATGGAAACAAAACACAGCCGGTGGCCTCAAGCCATGGCCGGTGATGTGTGGGATGGCCCACAAGCCATTCCCTGCCCCTCCAAGGCAAAACACAAGTGTTTGGTGCAAAACCAGACACAAAACAGTCAAGTCGAGAGATCCTGAGGCAAGGCGCGTAGCCGAGACCTCCGGGAACTCAAGACAAACACAAATAAGGATGATCGCCGGGTGTTCAAGCGGTGACGTCCAAGTCTTGAGGACGGTAAAAAATGGGGTGTCTACAGTTGCCCCTCTTTGACAGAACTCGAAAGTCATAACAATGACGGGAGTGACTGTCAAAGCCCATAGACGACTCATTTTTGACAAGGGCGAAGACTTAGACAGACATGCAAAATAGAGAAGATATGCGCCCGAAGGCAGGGGCAAAATGCAACTGACAATGCACGAAGCCGAGCATAACTTATGATCATGCAAAAAAAGCTGTAACAAAGCATAACATGCGACAGTTTTAAGCAAGCAAACGCAAATCCAACTACACTACAATGCAGAAAGGATGTAAGTGAATCATGTAATTCTCGATACGTCTCACGCGGAGAGTACAATACCTGTCCGGCTCGTCTGGTTGCACCAGCCTCAAATGAACCATACATACAATATCATGCTTGCAAAAGAAAGCAACTTAACAGGTATGATATCATTAGCAACATGCATAACATGCAAAATGATATGCAATATATACAAAACTATGTATAATAATGCAAAAGAAAATGCAATGCAATTGAATCATGATCCAAGCATGAGTGGTTCAAAACCACACAAATGTCAAATAGATTGATGGAGGTAACAAGTCCGTCTACTATAGAAAAAGTGCCGCAACCCTCAAAGTGCGTACACATGCAGAACTATGAGTGATGTAGACGGACGCAAGAACAAGTAATTGGATGGAATGACATAAGTGGGGAATGACCCGCTGACGAAAGAACATGATCCTAATGCAGGATGCAAAAATTACACTACAATGTAATATATACAATGGATATGGTGCGCGGGCCAAACCAAATCTTGTCTAGGAAAGGCATGGACACATACAAACCGCGTCTAACACAGAAAAGGTGCCGCAACCCTCAAACCAACATACCAGCGTGGAATAGGCGCGTACACATGCAGAACTGTGCTTTAACGTGAAAAGTATGGGCACATACCAGACCAAGCTCAATAAGGAAAGGCGCAAGCCATAAATGGAGGTGATGCAGTGGATGCATGCAAGCTACAATGCAATATGCACTAGAATGGAAGCAACGAAATGCATGACATATGCAATATATACAAGGGAATGCATGACATATGCACTATATAGAATGTAATGCATGACATATGCACTATTTACAATGCAATGCATGACATATGCACTATATACGATGCAATGCATGACATATGCACTATTTATTTTGTTTTGTTTTTTAAAATGCATGAAAAGTGCATGAAAGGGAAAATGCATAGCAATGCATGTTGCTCTTTTTTTGTTTTTCTTTTGAAAATGCATGATAATGCATGATTGTGTTTTTTTTGTTTTGTTTTGTTTTGAAATGCAAATGATGCATGTTGATGTAAATGCGTGACAACGCATGCCTTTTGATATGCATGACAATGCATATGATCTTGAATGTGTGACCACGCATGTTGCTCGAAATGCTTATGAACTCGAATACGCGACGACGCGCATCGCTTGAAATGCATGATAATGCATGTGAACTTGAATATGCGACGACGCGAGTCGCTTGAAATACATGTACAATGCAACTTATCAAAAGTCGTTCGGGCACGACAAATACCGAAGGACTTGCACCTTCAGAGGATTTAAGGTCTTCTAGACCGAGCGTATTTAAGGTCTCGCCAGACCATCGAAAATGCATAACAATGCAAGCATAATGACGTATAACTCAACACGTGTTTGCAAAACAACACATGTGGGGCAACTTTCGAATTTTAAAAGAGACAAAAGGATACAAAAAGGATACACCTTGCACATATTCGAGTGCCGCACACAGAAGACACGGTCCGAGGTCAAAACGGAGGCCAGTTGAGCTTTGGAAATGCACTTTCTTGCATTGTCTTGAGCAATGAAGGCCCCAAACCACACATCTGACCCAAACAAGGTTGTAGGAGGATTACCGGCCATCAGAGGAGGTCACCGGCTGCCCACTGGCCACAAAAATAGTACACCAGCCAAATATTTAGCCGACCGGCCAACAATGAAATAACTCAAACAAACCACTGCCCATTTTGAACACTCGGCTCGTAACACAGTGCTTGGTTTAATCTGCATACAGCCCACACAGCTCACAACTGATTCTGAACACTGCTCATTCTGAACTCTGCTCATTCTGAACTTCATAGCCCATAACACAGTGTTCTTAGTTCATTTTGCACGCGGCGAAAATAGTCCGAATCTGAAAAGATGGAATACAAAGGTAGAATCGGCAAAAGCTGAAACACACTCAGATGCAATCCGGAACCCACATGTTCACTGTTTCCAAGTGACCCGGGTTGAACCCCTGCGGTTTAACAAAAGAACCAAACCTGTTTTACAGAAATATGGAGAATGGAACAGCACTCTGAGCACAAAACGATTTGAGAAAAAGGGTTTTCAACCGGGTATTGAGCCTACGACGGAACACAGTGAAAAAGACTCAATAACGAAAAACAAAGGGTAAACAACCTAAACACAACGAGACACGCTCGGAACCGACTCAAAGCAAGAGTTAAGGTAAACAAAACAAAAGACACGACACACAAACGCGTTAACGAAGATGGGGGACCTCAGATCACGAGGAGCTAGTTTCTCCGGGTATTGTTTCCCACCCTTTCTCATTTGTGTGATTCTCACATCACTCGGCTCTCAGGCTCGGTTTTTCTCTCAAAACCATTTGGCTCGCTTTTTCTCTCAACTTACACCTCTCTATTCTTTATTCTCTCATTTTTTTTATCCCTCCCCGGGGTGTTTGATGGATGAATAGGAAGTTGTGGGTTCACACCCGATACGGTTAGCTCGCGGCTATTTCTTCTGGTGGCATTTGGTCGATGCCCCAGGTAAAGGGAACGCAGTACCTTGATCCCTTTAGATTCGTGCTTCGCACTTGGTTTGATACCTCATTACTTGGAGGAGGTTGAGGGCTTTCAGCCCTTTTACTGACAGCTTCAGTTGTGCCCTTCTTGGCAAGTATGTTGGCGATGGGGGAAAGACAGAACACCTGACTCAATCGTACCCCTGATTCATTATTTTGACCATTTTTTTGTTTTTGGTTTTCTACTAAAATAGTTTTGGCCAAAATGAGAGTCAGATTAACATACTTGTTCGATTTTCTGGTTTAAAATCACGCGAGTTGGGCTGTGAGCACTGAAAGTTTTCCCTTTTTGGGTCCAAGAAAATGGTCCAGTTTTGGAAAAATGAAATAGTTTTCGAGAAAATAGTCAACCTTAGTAAAAAATTTCAAAAACTATTTTTGCAAATAGTCTATGCTCAACCAATACGGAACTTACTCTTGAGATGCACAACCTCGGATCGGAGGCAATGGAAAATTGCCCCTTGTTTGAAGGACGCTGCACGGCAACGGAAAGTTGCCCCTAGTTTGAACGGCGACTCATGGCAACGGAAAGTTACCCCTTGTGTAGACACCCCATTTTTGACCGACCTTGAGACTCAGACGTCACCAGTTGAGCACTTGGTGATATTGCATAATGTGCTCGTTCAGAAGTTTCAAAGTCTTGGCTGCGAGCCCCGCCTCCGGATTTCCGAACCCTCTTCTGTGCCTTGTCTCGGTTTGCGAACCAGACTCGGTTTTCTCTGTTTCTTTTCCTGAGGGAAGGGAGAGGTCCCGTAGACTATCTCTCAATGCCCGTGGGCTACATTTGGTGGCCGTAGGCCATTTTTCCCATTTCGGAGCCCGGTTTCCGGTTTTCGGAGCCGTCAGGTCGTGTGCCTCGGTTCGGGACCGCCTAACCATCTCCGTTTGCTCTGATTTTTGGCATACATCTTATTTTCTCCCTTTTGAGGGACACTGGGGCCTGAGAAACCCACTTCGTGGCCGAACGCCACTTTCGGTGTTTAACGGGCAGTTTCCGGGGCCCCGAACTGCGTGTTTTGGCCCCCGAACATTCGTTTTGCATCGGTTTTCATTCATTTTTGGCAGGTACCTCTGTTTTATCACCAGGAAGGTCACTGAAGGGTAGGAGGCTAGTAATTGTTGCAGCAACCAGTTATCTCTCCTCCGGAGCCTCCCGGCGCCCGTTTTTCTGACTTCCGGGCCAATGTTGAACACCCTGGGGCTAGTGTTGCCAACTTTCAACCACATATTTGTGATCTACACACCTAGGAGGACCCTAAAAACCCATGGCCGGCCAGTAATTGTAAAATTACTTTTTTACCCCTCTCTTCTGGGCCAATGTTGAACACCCTGGGGTTAGTGTTGCCAACTTTCAACCACATATTTGTGATCTACACACTTGGGAGGATCCTAAAAGTTTATGGCCGGCCATTAATTCCACTTTCCATTTTTGCCCCTCCTCTTCAAATGCAATGTTGAACACCCTGGAGTCACTGTTGCCAACCCCAAACCACATATATGTGATCTACACACATGAGAGGACACCAAAAGTTGGTGGGAGGCCAGTAATTTTGCCGAAAATCCAACTTCTTTTTGGTCAAAAGTGGTTCAGCATGAATCCGGGAAGGAGAAAAAGCTGCGCGGCTTCACCGAAACGGGCGTAACTCTTTGCACAAGAGGATTTAAGATATGAGGCCACCACCATTGGAAAGCTTACTTCCGGGGCTTCATTTTTCACTCAAGAATCTCCCAAGTCTAAGTCCGGGAGGGAGAGATGTGGTTGGTTGAAGTCCGCTTGGACTGAATCTGCGCGGCTTCACGGAAAGGGGTATAACTTTTTCTACAGGAGGAATTTTAATGCAAGGTTTGCGCCATTGGAAAGTTAACTTCTGGGGCTTCATCCTAAGGGGTGGCCGGCCACTTTTTCTGGCCGGCCGGCCGTTTTTTTCTTTGATCTAGCCGGCCGGCTATGTTAAGTGGCCGGCCGGCCACCTGCAGCAAAAGTACCTAGCCGGCCTGCTTTTTCAGGTTGAGTGCATTCCAGCTGTGCCTTGGTTTTCCCCCAAAAAATATCTACATCCGGGGACCCTTTTGAAAGAAGAAAAAGGCTCATTTTTCTCTCCACTTTTTGGGAGGCTCTTCTCTCTCTCTCAAAAATTTTGCTGGCCTCCCAACTCAAGAAAAGGGGTTACAAAGCTTGCTTGGAGGAGATACATACATAGCACCCCATTTCCTTCAAGTTTTGGGTTCCATTTCTTCATCATCTTCAAGCTCTACCGCCACCCTTCCATTCCAGCAGCAAGGGGAAGAATTCCAGCAGCTTAGAGTCACCAAATCTGGTCCAAGAAGCAACAAAAGTGTTGGTCTTCAAAGGTAAGTCCAATTTCCCTCTTTTCTAGCTCATTCTTGCACCATCTCTAAGCCATACATGCTTATTAATTTGAGCTCCGACCAAAACTGAAAAGGGCCCTCTTTTGAGCTCATCTTCACTTTTCATTAAGGGCTCAACCCTGTTTGAGCCCTCCATGACACACTTGCTTCATTGATCCTCTTGTATGTCATAATTTTGCATGCTATTTTTGACCCATGAGAAATTTATTTTCGAGCATGTTGTAAACTGATATTAGGCTTATTTTGAGCCCCTCTTCAACATTGAAGAAGGGCTCAACACCATTTGGGACTTCCATGTTGTACCTACCTTTATACTCCTCTTTTCTTCCCCATTCTTGCATGCAATGGCAGCCTACCATGCTTTTGTTTTTGGCCATTTTACAGTTCTGAAAAAGTTCTTATTTTGATCCATACTTCATGTTTCATTTAGGTCCTTTCATGGTTTGGGGCTTCCATAGGTCACTTCATGTTATATCCCTCTTTTATTCCCCATTCTTGCATGTTTAGTTAGCCTACCATGCTTTTGTTTTTGGCCATTTTACAGTTCTAGAAAAGTGCTTATTTTGGTCCATTCTACATGTTTTATTAAGGGTCTTTGGCTGTTTGGTGATTATTTTATATACTTCATGTTATAGCACCTTTTGAGCCTCATTTTGCATCACATTTTTAGCATGTTTGTATACTGATTTTGAGGCTGCCATATACTGTAAATATGCTTATTTTTTGTCCCTCTTCAATGTTGTAGAAGGGAATTTTTCAGTTTGGGCATTGCATATACCACTTGCCTCTTTGGCCACCTTTTGGTCCATTTTCTTGCATAAGAACTTAGCCTTATCTATGTTTGTTTTTGAGGTTTTTACAGTTCTGTGAAAGTGCTTATTTTTGGTCCCTCTTCAATGTTGTTGAAGGGCCCGAACCTGTTTGGGGACAGCAGCTATGAGTTGCTTCTTAATCCCGTGTTTATTCCCCATTTTTGCATGCATATTTTGCCCCGTTTTTGTCCACTGTTTGGCCATGCTATAAACTGGAAAAGTGCTTATTTTGGGACTGCCTGGCTTCTGTATTTACATTCCATGTGCCAATTATGCATGTTTGGCATAGCTGTAGGCCATTTCGGGTGCCATAATCCATCTTCCGGGACTTTTTCATGCATCGGGTGTGTTTTCGCCTCATTTCGGGGCTGTTTTCCCCCACATTTCAGTGCTGAAATTTCATTAGCATGTTTGCATGTCATTTCCATGTCATTTCCATCGCGTTATGCATTGCCTCGGTTTGCGTGCCCGTGTGCACGCATTTCGAGGCACTTCATTTTCATCCACCGGCATCCTATGTGAGTGTGGCTGAGGCTCACTCATGTTGGTATAAGCCCATATCATGTTTCCATGTCATTTGCATTGCGTATGCCATTGCCTCGGTTTGCGTGCCCGTGTGCACGCATTTCGAGGCACTTCATTTTCATCCGCCGGCATCCTATGTGAGTGTGGCTGAGGCTCACTCATGTTGGTATAAGCCCATATCATGTTTCCAGGTCATTTACATCGCATTCTGCCATTGCATCGGTTTGCTTGTCCGTGTGCACGTATTTCGAGGCACTTCATTTTCATCAACCGGCCTCTTATGTGAGTGTGGCTGAGGTTCCCTCATGTTAGTATAAGTCCATGTTATGTTTTCCATACCATTGCCTCGGTTTGCGTGCCCGTGTGCACGCATTTTGAGGCATCTCATTTTTATTGCATTTATCATTACCTCGGTTTGCGTGCCCGTGTGCACGCATTTCGAGGTATCTCATTTTCATTGCATTTACCATTGCCTCGGCTTGCGTGCCCGTGTGCACGCATTTCGAGACACCTCATTTTCATTGCATTCCGTCATTGCCTCGGTTTACGTGCCCGTGTGCACGCATTTCGAGGCACCTCATTTTCATTGCATATACCATTGCCCCGGTTTGTGTGCTCGTGTGCACGCATTTTGAGGCATATCATTTTAATAGCATAGTGCATACTAGGTTGTATCTTAGATTGTATTCTGTCATTTTCTCGATTTGCGTGCCCGTGTGCACGCATTTCGAGGCACCTCATTTTCATAGCATTGTGTATGTTAGGATTGCATCTTAGTTGCATTTCATGCATATCATGCATATTGCATCGTGTCCGGAATAGGAGTTAGCCCGAGCACGGGAAACGAGGTACATTTCGTACTCCGAGTGACGAAATGTGTCTCAATTCCCCCAGTCACCGACACTCCGGATTATCCATGATGGAGTTAGGTTTTAGCTGTAGTTTCATGTGCATTCATCCTATATTGAGTTGTGCATTTCGACTCCTCGGCCATCATGCCTCGATATGCGTGATTGGTGGCACGAGGATCGAGACATGCATATATCTGTGCAAATACATTGCTATGCCCCTTTCCTGCTCTCTGTTGCAGCAAAATGAAGAATCAGCAACCTTTTGGGGCTTGGCACGCATTTCAAGAACAGGTGTAAACAGAGGCTAATTGGGGCATTCCGGTGGATTTCCACGCAAGACAATCCGGACATGCATCATCCATCAGAAGCAAGGCAGTCCCTGGCTTGCACGCCAGTTTTATTTGCTTTCTTAGTTAATTCATTAATTAATTAGGATTTTGTAATATTTTGGACTGTAATATTCTTTTATTCGGGACTGTAATATTTGGACTGTATATTTATTCGGACCCTCTCTGCGAGGGCACAACTGTAATAAGTGTGGGTGAGTGTGATGTATGTCTTCCAACCCCACGTCTTTCTCCCTTTTATTTATCCGCTTACGATGGTTAGATTAGGGCATGTTTAAATTAGCATACAGTATGACAGCATGTTTGCATCATTCATCTGTATTGCATGCACCGGGCTCGGCGCATCATACTAACTGCATTGTATTTTTAATTTCAAAGTTGAATACATGATAGTTGTAACATTTCATATGCCATATTAGAATAGCCGAGCCTGCTATAATTGCATTTTTGCATGTGTTGCATTAGGCATTTCTGTATATTTAGGATCATGCATGATTTCTAATAAACTTCTTTTTTTAGCTTGGAGTACTCGGTAAGCTTTATGCTTTAGCATTCTTGCATGCGTGTGAGTGACTGCCATGAATAGCATGCTTACCATGAGGCTATGTGCTTATCTGATATAACTGCCTGAATGCCTGTGGGTGAAGGTTGGGTTATCTGAATTGGAATAGATCATCAAATGTTTCAAGCCTACCTGCGGGTAGCAAAACCTCTTTCAAAAATAAACATGAAATGTTTCGTTCCAATTCAGGCAATCCGGTCTATATTTGTATGCTGTGCGCATCACATAGTAACCTAGGCTAATAACCGGAATAAGAACTCACAATGTTTTCAAAAATAGATATCATGGTTAGTAGAGGCCGGTCTATGACCGGGCGAGCGGGGGTGCTCACGAAGTGACCTTCCCCAATCGTACCCAAGTTCCCGAGCCGAGGCAACTTTGGTGATGACGGACACGTGGCCTTTTGGCACCGAGTCAGGGTTTCCTAAATTTCCCAAAATAAAATATTTAGGTGGCGACTCTGTATCTGGAAAAGCAGTCCATGTTTGGCGCTTCTTTCAAAAAATCAGTTTTCTAAAAACGATTTGCCGGATTTGGACTCTTTGGTTCAGATTTAGAACCGTGACTACAAAGTCGAGTCCGAGCTGTAGCGAGGTCCCCCGCGGGCTTGTTACACCTTGTCTGGATAGTGCCGCAGTATTTTGTAAACAGTCCTTATTAATGACGATCACGACCAAACTCTCGGACATGGAGAAGACGAAGATGGTCAAAACCAATATATGGACACAGTCACTTTGAAAGTGCGTGGGGCTGGACTTCAGGACGAAGCTGCCTACATATTCCAAATATGGGAATCAAGGATGATTAAAAACCATTGCATGGACTTAGTCGTTATGAAAGCGTTGAGGGCTGGACTTCAGGATGAAGTTGCCTACATATCCCAAACATGGGAATCAAGCCTCACGTAGTTCCGGTTAAGGTACACTCGGGTATTAACCTTCACTTTTTAGGCTCTAACTTTTGCCAAGGCACCCATTGCGGGTTTTCGACCTTGCGAGCTTTATTCTTCTTTTCTTTTCACATCTTTTTTGTATCTTTTCTTTTCTTTTCTTTTGCATTTTTCCTCTTTTTTTCTTTTTTCTTTTTTTTTTTATTATTTTTGTCTTTTTTTCTCTTTCTGCATTTTTCTCTTGCTCTAACTTTTGCCTGGGTCGCCCTTCCGGGTTTTCGGCCCAGCGAGCCTCTCAAAGGGTAAAAGTGTAACAAGTCCATGCCAAATGGTTTTAGGGTTTTGAAGCCATCTGTGTCCAGGAGAGTGGCTGTTGTATCGATTTGCCGAAGGACCCCTCTTCGGCTCTTCGAGCACATCGGACATTTTTGCCCCTAGTTGGAGGCGTGCTTTTGTTCTAGCTTCACAAGCTTCTTCTGATGAGATCGGATCTTCTTGATCTAACTTTGGTGCCTCTTGTTCGAGGGCTGCTTCCAATCTAGCCACACAGGCCTCCCTTGATGGTCGATCGTTGAACACTCCGAATTGTGGTTCAAGGTTTTAAAGCAAGGGCTCAAGTCTTGAGGCTGAGAGTGATCCTAAGCTGCACAATCTCAAGAGCGATTCCACACATGTCTTCGCAGGACCGCGCAAAACATTTTGTTTTTGAAAGTTTTTAAAGAAGCGACAAATCGCTCGCGCTGAAGATGGTGTGGAACCAATCTGGATCAAGCCAGGGTCCTTCTCAGTACTCATGCTAACAAGCATGATTTCATTCATTAAAGGCTTAGCATGCCTCACTTTCTCTCAAATTGATCAAAGTTTTGTAAAATCCGAGGAATTCCTTCCTCTTCGTTTTCATCACCACAGTGTTCAAATTTTTTTTGAAAAATTTAGGTCAATACAATGAGTTCAGAGCATAGAAGAGTAAATGAGATGCTCCGCTATTTCATTCAAATCCTCTGGCACAACTAGCTCAAAGTAGCAATAAGCACGGAAACATGATAGCCGCAACTGTTTCATTCAGATTCCCTAGTTGCAATTGGCTTCACAGCAGAGATAGACACAAAAGAAATCAAAAGGGTAATTACAAAACAAAAGGGTGTTCAAGGCAACAACCCCGAAATCACCCGACATTCTATACAATGGGACTGACTTGACTCGATAAGATAGACCCTTAAGCAAAAAGACTGACTCAAAACAAAGAGACAAACTCAAAACAAGACCACCGAACTGACTCCATACCTAAGTCAGAAACCACAAAAAAATTGGCATTCGCAGATACTCAAAAGTGCGTGCCAGACGCCATATCCAAAATGCACCGAGCGCCGCCCGCAGGTGGTCCAAACCCTGATCACAAACTCGCAGTATCCTCGAAGTCCAACAGCTCAGTGGTAATAGACTTTGCTGAGGTAGGTGAGAGGATGACCTCATTGTCGATCAAATCTTGCACTTTATGGCGAAGGCGGAAACAACCATCGGTGCTGTGACCGGACTGTTGGTGGTACGCGCAGTATAAGGTAGCATCATGTGAGAGAGGGAGATTCTTCGGGAGGGGCCGAGGCTCGAGGGGTTTAAGATGCCCCTTTTTAGCCAAAATTTGAAATGCCCTAGACAAAGGCATGTAGAGAGCATGAAAGACTCTGTGCCCTCGAGGCAGATACTTCGGAGTCTGAGGGTTCTTGCTAGATGCACTAGCGAAAGGGTCGGCAGGCACTGCCTTGGCTTTCTGATCCTTTCCTGGTACAGGGTTAGGAATGACAGGAACTGTCTTGGCATAACGGGGCCCATCCCGATTTTCCACTCGGCTTGAACTGCCTTCGGTTGGAGTGGGGAAAGCATTATCCACAACTTTAGTCATGACTGCGAACACTTGCTACTTATTCATCCCCTCAGCTTTCAAAGCCTCGACTGCCCACAGCAGTTGCTCAACAGGATCAGCATCTGTTCCCACTTTGTTCTTACCTCTAGCCTCAGCCTGATCGGGGGTTTAGGTTACTACATCAGAGCGAAACTTGGTTGTTGTTGACACGTTGCTGCTGTAGCTGGAGGCAACCTCTGGTTGGCTGAGCTCGATCACAATCCGCCCCAGCAACAGGGGCTCCTGTGGTATGAAATTCCCGGCATATGATGCAGCTGGTGGTGAAGCCGACATTCCATAGGCCAGATCGGCCACGAATCTCTGGAGATCGCCGATCATTCCCATTAACTCAAATGTGGTAGGTTCACGAACTTGAAACATCTGGGGTTCCCAGATCGGGCGCGTAGCAGGCCACCTGGGCGGATGCGGTACATCAACATTGGCCTCATCCTGCAAGATGATCCCTTGGTCTAACGCGGCTGCCATAACCACAATTTCCTCTGAATTCTGCGTCATCATAAGTCCACTGAATTGAACGGTGACTGATGGATTAGGTATCTGTCTTGCCTCAGCAATGGAGAACACTGGCTATTCTATACTAAATCTCTGAACTGAAAGAGAAAACACGTAGCATTTCGGCCCAATCAGAACAGACACGAGCAATAGCTGAACAACTGTACTCTACTACTGATTACTGTTCCCCAAAATCACTGTCCCAAAAAAATTAAATCTGATACCCACAGATATAACTGGTTCCCCAAAACACTGATACCGATGCCCTCAGGCCTAGTGCCCAAACTTGCAAACTGATACACGCATTCCTGTAGAGACACACTCTAAAGCACATAGCAGATAAAGTGAGAGCTAAAACGCCCCTATGTTGGGGGTAGGGTTTCCTTGTCCTATTTTGTCAGGAGCTAGGGTTTTACTACGCACGCAGCGGTTTCAAACAACCTATAATCAGGTAAGCAACCTGTCCTAGTTTGGAATGGTCACTATAGATTCCGAATATGCAGTAGGTCAAATGGTCAAAAAGGGTGCCCCGGTAAAATCGGGGTTTGTGCTCCCATACTGGCAGAGCCCGTAACCAGTCAGCCTTATGGCATGCTTTGACAAAGCAAGCCTCCGGCAAACCGTTCAGGAATAGCAGATGGCCAACACAGTGTCCTAGGCGCACCAATGCACATGCAATGCAAAGAAACACATAGTGTAGTCAAAACAAGATATCACGAGTTCGAGTCAAGCTCTCTAAACTCCCCAGCAGAGTCACCAGAAACTGTAGACATCCCCGAACGCCCCGGGAGGGTGAGTCCCGTTCTGTTCATATTGGGCTCACTACAGTTCGGACTCTCGAATTGTCGCGGTTCTTAATCTGAACCAAAGAGTCCAAATCTAGCAAATCGTTTTAAGAAAATAGATTTTTTTGTAAAGAAGTGCCAAACATGGACTGCTTTGCCAGATACAGAGTCGCCACCTAAATATTTTATTTTTGAGAAATTTAGGAAACCCTAACTTGGTGCTAAAGGCCACGTGTCCGTCATCACCAAAGTTGCCTCGGTTCGGGAACTTGGGTACGATTGGGAAAGGTTAGCTATGAGCACCCCCTCTCGCCCGATCCGAAGATCGGCCTCTACTAATCATGATATCTCGTTTTTGAAAACACATGCGTTCTTATTCCAGTTGATTGACCTAGAATTACTATGTGATGCGCACAACAAAACAAGTATAGACTAGATCGCCTAATTTGGAACAAAGCATTGCATATCCGTTTGTTTTGGAAATGGTTTGAGGTTTGCTACTCGTGAGTAGGCTAAAACACGAATTTCAGCGAGTTGTTCCAACTTAAACAATCCAACCTTCACCCACAGGTATTCAAGCAGTTTATATCACATAAGCATCTAGCCACTTGGTAAGCATGCTGTCATGTTGACATTCACACTCATGCGAGATGCTAAAGTATAAAAATACTTACAATGTACTTCGAGACAAGACAAGACAAGAACACGTTAGCAATCAATGTATGATCCAAGTCCATGTTAAGTGGCTAATGCAACGCATACAGAATGCAATCTAGAATAGGCTCGGCTAATCTAAGGATGACATGTGAAAATACACAGATAGCATGTATTCAAGTTAGACTTGAAATACTTTATGCAGTTAGCATGATGCGCCGAGTCTGGTGCATGCAAGACTAATGAATGATGCACGCATGCATAGCATAAGGTATGCTAAAGTAAACATGTCCTAATACTAACTATCAAAAGCAGGTAAGTAAAAGGAAGAAAGAAGTGGGGGTTGGAAGATATGCACACACGCACCCACACTTATTACAAATTTGCCCTCGCTCGGAGGGACCGAAAGAATAATACAAATTAATTAACCTACAAGCTAATTAAATATTACAGACCAATTAATTAATTAACAAATTAACTAATCTAATGAAAGCAGTAAACAGCCTCGGGAAGAGGGCCCAATGCAATGCGCGCTCGGCTCCGCTCGGAAAGCCACTGCCATGCACAAGTTGCCTCTGCTTTGATTGTTATCCTTCTCTGAAGACTGCACAAATCTCAAGGTTGCTTCCCTGCATGCTGTGGAACACCACCGGCTGAGGGAATTGGTCACCGGCCATGGAGAATGGTCACCGGCCACAAATTAATCCATCGGCCACTTATGGATGGCCGGTCAGCACTGCAGATGGCCGGCCGGCCAAATCTTCCTGCAGAATCTATTTTTGATAGCAACAGAGGGCAAAACATAGCATGGCAATGCATTTCAAGCAATGTATGCACCAATCACACCACTTATCATATTCATGACTCAAAGGGATATGATTCTCGATTCCCGGACCACCAATCGCGCAATTCTATGCATGATGGCCCAAGGAACCAAGTATGCATTTTGATATGGAATGCAATGCACATAATCAAGCAAATGGGGCTCAACCTCTATCATACTCAACTCAAGAGGTGAAGCATGCATGCCAATGCAATGCATCCTAGGTATGGAGGCTAGTATGCAACATGGCAATGCAATGTGTAATGTAGGTTAGGCACACAACCTAAGTAAAGAAGCATGTAAGGCATGGAGCAATGCAACCTACAAGTATGCAAGACACAATATGGATGTTCAAGCATGCAAGCAAGCATGTGATTTCATTCAATCATGCAACAACACACTAGTATGCAACAACACACAAGGTGAGCATGCAACAACATGCAAAGGGGTGGATTTAAACTAATTTAGGCAGCCCCCAAACAAGTCTAAAACAGTGGCCAATGCTATGGAAATGAGGGCCTACACACACACACATGTACATGTTGATGGGCCAACACTTAAGCATCAAACAAGCAACCTTTAAACACACTGAAAAGAGCCTAAACATGGGCAATTAACATGCAATGTAAACTCTGGAAATCATGTGAATAATGATGCCAAACCAATTTAAACAAGACAAACATGGCGTGCAATTGGTCCAAGTATTTGAGGCAAGTCAAGGAGACTTAAACCACGGCTAAGTCAACCAAGCCTCACAAGGCCAAGAGGACTTAAAACAAGTTCAAGGCAGACTTAGACAATGCCAAGGGAACACCTAGATGGCATCTAAGTGGCTTAAACATGCAAGCATGCAAAGGAGCACATTCATGGGGCATGAGGCAACAACCTTTTAAAGTAACAAAGGAGTATCAAATGCAAGTATGCAAGCATGTTATAAGGACTGAAATAACATGGTAAGTGGTTCCAAACCACTGAAATAATGCAAGTAATGCATGCTACACACTCACACACCTAAGGCTAACAAGCCAAAATGTAAGGTGGCTATACTAAGCATGCTATGGTCTACCAAAACGACTAAGAACAGAACTTAAGCATGCTAAAACAAACACAAAAACTTCACAAAGCTTGGACAAAATCATGCTAGAACAAGGATCAAAACCTAAAGCATGTTAAGGCTAAAATATGGCATTACAAGACATGTATACAAAGCATGCAAGGTGTGTCTAAACCAACTTAACACAATGCTATATCATGGAAATATAAGCACAAAAATCAGTTAAGGCATGATCAACATGAACCTAAACTAGGTGCTCCCTCAAGAGGCAAAAATGGCCCTTTTCAAGGACAACAAGGAGAGGGGGTGGCCCTCTCCTTCTTAGGACCTCAAGGCACCATTCTCACCACTGAAATCCCTCAAGATTTCAGTGGTGAGGAGGCCCAAACAAAATGGTCCCGGAGCTCACCAAAAATGCACAAAATGGAGCCTAACAAGGCTTACGAGGGGTCAAACAACCTCAAAACTCAAAACACTCTTAAACAACTATTTAGAGTAGACAAAAACAAAACTTTTATATATTATATGCAAAGCCTAAAAACAGTTGCAAGATAGGTAAAAAAACTATGCAAAAATGGGATATTTAAAGGTAAAGTCCTTACCCTTGAAGACCTCTTTCATGAACAGCACTCCAGCTGCTTCTTTGGCTCCAAACCAGTCTAAAAACTTCAAGAAAAGCCTCTTAGTACCTCAGTAGCTAAAGGAAGGTGTAATGGTGGGTGTTTGTGCACAAAAGTAAGACAAAACACACACAAAACACAAGAGAGAGAGAGAGAAAGAGAGATATAGATATAGGATAGATAAACAACTCAAACCCTAAAACCAGAGCCCTCTGAAAAATGTTGTCTAACCTAAAAGAGGGAGAAGAGACCTCCTCTTATAGAATGTTCAATCTTGCAAGCTTACAAGACAAGCTAGATAAGAGGGAAATCCCTCCATACACGTGTATGGAGGGGAGCAGAGTGTATGCCAGCTATCACAGCTGGCATGAAAATATCTGCAAAAGCAGATGAGCAGTGGTCGGCCAGCCAAAAATGCAGTTTGGCCAAAAAAGATGGCCGGCCGACCATCTACAGTGCCGGCCGGCTAAACATTTGGCCGGTGGAAACAAAACACAGCCGGTGGCCTCAAGCCATGGCCGGTGATGTGTAGGGATGGCCCACAAGCCATTTCGTGCCCCTCCAAGGCAAAACACAAGTATTTGGTGCAAAATCAAACACAAAACAGTCGAGTCGAGAGATCCTGAGGCAAGGGGCGTAGCCGAGACCTCCGGGAACTCAAGACAAACACAAACAAGGATGATCACCGGGTGTTCAAGCGGTGACGTCCAAGTCTTGAGGACGGTCAAAAATAGGGTGTCTACACCTCGCTTGTTGTAACGAGTTATTGTAACCATCGTAAATTTTGACGAGCTGCAAGCAAGTTTGATGGAGTTGATTTTTTAAAATTTTTAGCTAAAAAATAATTTTGAAGAGCTTGATGAGGATGCTTTTAGGATAACTTTTTAACTTTTTACGAAGAGATGTGTAATAAAATATTATAGTAAAATTAAAATAATAATTTTACCTTTTTGACTTTTAGCTTTGTGACTTTTTGCGTAGTTGAATTCAAAGGGCAAAATAATAATTTTACCCTAGTGACTTTCCCCACAAATTGTCCTTGAATAATATAGACTTTATAATTTTTTTAATATTTTTTTGATTTTTTAATTTTTTTTTTAAATTTATCCCAAGTAAGGCCTAGTGTGCAAAAAGTAAAGCAAGCCTAAATAATTATTAAACTTTTGAATAATACTGCTATATTAATGATTTTTACTTATTTATTTTTTTATTATTAAATTACGCCTCCGTTTGGGAAGTGAGTTGGTTTTTTGACTTTTTTGACTATTTTAGTCTGGGCTAAAAAGTTTAGTTTGGGAAGGGCTTTTTGACTTTTTTGACTTTTTTTGTGAGAGAAGAATGTAATGATTATGGGTTGGATGTGATATTTTATTTTTTGTGACTAAAATAGCTTATTTTATTTTTTGTGGTTAAAATAGTCAAAAAAATCCCGTTTAGCACTTGCCAAACGGAACCTACATATATTCGAAATTGCGCCTGATACTTTATACTATGATGTGACTATTATGGTTTTTAAAAAAACAAATTTAATATAAAGGCTCATTTTAGCAACAAACTAAAAAAAGTCAACTTTTTAATTTTTTAACTTTTTTAATCAAAAGTAGTTAGTTTTTTGTCAAAAAAAATATTAAAAAAGTTAAAAAATCAATTTTTTATCAAATTTTCAAAACACTTCAAAATTTATTCATATATAATATTTTTTTTTATATATATCTTAAGGTAAAAGTTAGGAATCCAGATTTTCAATTTTAAAATTTATTCAGAGTTGATTTGTGCGGTAAAAATCAATTTGTTAAAATTTAAGATCCATTAGTGATAGGGGTAGTTGCGGCCGCGAAATCTTTAATTCACTATCCGTTCGTCAGATAGGCCGATTAGAAAAAATCAATCCTCATCCATCTACCGAATTGACGGATGAGAATTGAGCGAATTTGCGAATTGATACAAATCGGTTTGACAGTTTAAACTTTTATAAAGTTGAACATAATACAACAACTTGTTAACATTTTTTTTTGAATAACAATCCAACTTAACATAATCAAAAGATTATCATGTAAATTTTCAAAAACCAATAATAAATACATATAAGAAAACCATCAATTATCAAAACTATTTCATTACTTTTTTTTTATTCAAAAACTATTTAATTTGACTTTTAAAAAAATAACAAAATTAAACCTTATATTTTTCACACAAAAATACCAAATATCAATTCTTGCCATTTGATAAAAAGATTTCCAAATTAAAAACAAATTGACAACACAGCAGAATATTTAAACTCTTTTTTAATTGAAAACACAAATAGAATATCTAAATAAATTAAAAATACAAAATTTTACAAATTATTGACAATTCGGTTGCAGCCAAAGAAATTTCAAATCTGTCATCCGTCCAAAATTAAGCGAAATAAAAAAAATTAATCCGCAACTGTCCGCTCATCATCATGCATTTGTCCAAAATACGACGAATTGGTTCGGTTCGATTGGTTTGGACAGATCAAATATTTGCTGTCCACCTCTAATTAGTTAAATGAATTAAAACTATTAATTATTATTTCTAAATAAAAAATTTTGAATTTATAATACCTCTCATATCTAAATTTTGAATTTATAAAAATTTTTGTACACAACGATGATCTAAAAGCCAAACTAAACCCTAAATCAACAAGCTGAGGTTGGATTTGGGATCATCATATGATGATACAATGTTTCTTTTAATCTAATTTTGTCACTCTCTCCTTTAATGACACAATGTGATTAATATCGTCCATTGCGTTTTATCGCTCCACAGTGTGACCATTTTAAAGGTATTGTATTTTATGCTATCTCTTTTGATATCGGCTAATCAAGTAGAACGTAAATAAAAAATGAAGCATGTTATATGACTTTCGTGTTTTTCTTCTCTAAGTTTTTTTCTCTCTTAGGGTTTTCAATGAGTATGCCGCTTAGGAGGAGAAGGGGGGCTTCGGCCTCCCTCCGGCCACCTCCCTCCTCTCTCCCCTTTTTTCTTTTACTCTATGCAAAATAATCTTTGGGGGATCTTTCTTTCCAATCTCTTCCTCCTTGTGAGATCTACCGCCCTTTCGCCGTTTCTCGCCACAGAAACCACCATCACCACATCGTGGCCATCCTCCACCAGATCTGATAACTTTTTCCCTCCATATCTATGTTTTTAGTTTGCTTTTTGAGTTTTATTTTTGTTTTTATTATGTATTTTTGTTTGTCTGGATTCTATGGGTATGCTATTGGTAGCTTACCCTCTCTGACTAGTCTTAGGCTTGGTTTGGAGTACACTAAATAATACAAAAAGTCAAAAAGTTACTATCCTATTTAAGTCACATCATCTTATTTAAATCATATCACCTCTCTAACACATCACATCAAACCCAACCCAAACCCAAACCCAATCCATATAAGTCAAAAAGTCAAAAAGTATATTTTTTTAGAATATCCCAAACCAACCCTTAGTATTGATCTCTTATGATAGTTTCTTCGTTGCAATACAAGTTAGGATCTTGTATGATCATGTCTTTAATACTATTTTAGCTTTGCCTATGTGCATCCTTGCTCATTTTTTCTTTGTTTAGAATAAATTCTATTTGTGTTGACATGGAATCCATTGTAAATACCGTTTGACTTCTCTTTAATGGATTTTATATCGTTCAAAAAAAAAAAAAGAAAAAAGAAAAAAAAGAAAAGAGTAGAACTTAAATCAACCACCATACCATCACATGGATCACACCTCATTCTGGACTTTTTGTCATAATGGAGAGCACTAAATTTTATTAAATTTCTTTTTTTAAAATCGAATATCCAAACTAACTTAAGCACACTTTGATTAAACCTTAAGATTCTAAAATTAAAAATAAGACAAACCTCTAGTGACTTCAAAGTTTTGAATGTTTAATTTTTATAGATTTAAAGCCTACGTCTTGAGTTGTAAGCCATTTGGTTATTTTCTCTATCCACTAAGCCAAACCCCTTCAGGTTAAAAACAAACAAACAAACAAGTTAGCCCCTTGAAGAGTGCTAATTTTCACACACAAATTTAAAAACAAACAAACAAAACAAGAAGATACTTCTTCATAAGCATCAACGAGCTTTGGCTATTGTAGGCAACGACCTCAATTTCAGAATTAAGAAATGAAGAAGAAGAGAGTTCCATAACAGTTGATAAATGCTTCCCTTTCTTGAATGGCTCATTCCTGTATTTTCAAAGAGACATATACACAATCTATTGTTGGTATAAACCATAACAAAAGCAGGTTATTCAACAGAACTGTCTCATCTTCCATTTTTTGGTCAAGTTGGCTTGGCTATCCTGACAATTCTCAAACATTAAAGCCTTCAGCACGAAGGCATTTAAGGTGAGCATCAATCCATTTTGAACAAGCAGCTTCACCATGCTCAACAATGCATTCATCTCTCAACTTCTTAGTGTCGGGGCAAGCGCAACACATCTTCTTCTTTGGCTTCATATCTGCCCCAGATGCTGTGATGGTGGGCCCCTGGTCTTTTGATGACCCTGACAGTGCTGAGGCAGAAGAAGGGTTTTGAACTGGCAGCCCAACCATTATTCTCACCAGTACCTGGAGAATACAGAATATGAAGTAGGCAGCAGGTGCAGAAGAACAGAAAAACCAATGAAGAAAATGCAGACACCAGGGAAATGGTTGAAGCTACATAATATACAGAACAAAAGGCGAAAAAAACACACAGATTAAATGTACATCTACAAAAGTAGACTTGCATAAATAAATAAAAACCAACCCTTACTTATTGTCATAGTCATTTCAAGAATAAAAATACTATTGTGTAAAGCATATAGATGACGTAAACAACACAACAGCCTTTTTCAGCATCAGCTCTATATAGGGCCATGCGCTTCATGAAAATGTAAGGCATTTTTCTAGCACAACAGTGCATCCTAAAACCAATACTTAAAGGAGAAAAAAAGACATGGACTTATCCACATTTGTATAAACAGCTTACAAATCCAGCTTTTAAAAAAACAAATAATAATAATAATAAGTTTTTGAGCTGAAAAGGCAAATAAGCTGAAAAACTAGAAAGCTTTACCGAACACCCTAACTTTTGAAAGTACAATTGTTTAAGCACTAAATTTCAAATTTTAAGCTAAATAGGGTGTCTCGTGTTTGAGTACTGCAAGCTCCTCTCAATACACATCCTTATGACCCTTTACATATCCTCATATCAGACTTGGTGTTGCCACATTAGTATAAAATTTTTGGCCAATCCACCTTCTGATGATGAGTATAGTCAAATACATTCAATTCAAATGGTGTCTACAATAGCTTCAAGTTGCAATTTTGGGTTGAGTTAGCCAGATGCCAACTTGGCAATGTAACCAATGTGACACGTGAAATTGCAGGTTAAACATGTGATTTCAGAAGTTGAACCCGTGATTTCAGAAGTTGAACCCGTGATTTCAACTAGTTTATACACAACCCTTCAGTACACTACGCACAACAAAGAGCACTCCTAATACATAGAGAAAGAGAAGAGTCCTATGTATATATATAAAGAGAGAGAGAGAGAGAGCACAAGGTTGTTCATAGGAGTTCAACTGGTGATGAGGAAGTGCCACTGCCACTGTTCAAAAGAGGGTTTATTGTTGAAGGGTCAAAAGGTGTGTGTATATGAGTTTTTATTCAATTTTACCTGATACTATCCGTCTTCAATTTTTTTGCATAGAATTTGTGTATTTGAGCACGAGGAGGATGGATGGGCAATGGCTTGGTTGACTGACGTTTGGTTGGACTCTGTACGTCTAGGATGCTTTCAATGTAAATCAAAATGGCAAGAAAATGAAATTTCAACAATGGATTTCATGTCTACATATTCAATTTTTGCATCAAACTATGCAGACAGGACAAAAATTGAAAAATACAAAGGAGGTGTTCCAGTTGGAGAAAAATTGGTTGACTTTAGACTTGATTATATTTATGGGACTGGCAGTTTTTATTTATTCATTTTTTTGTTCCTTTTCACTTTGATAATACATTAATCCTTATACATAAAATACCTAAGATAATTGGAAGATACTTTGAACACAAAGAAACCAAATGATCAGATTATTGGACCAAAGGGAAAATGATACAAGAATATGAAAAACTATGGCATACGCTCTAGTGGATCAAGAAGTGGTACAAGGCTATGGAAAGCTACCATATTTTTCAAGTGAAATAGAATGATTGCCTTGCGTACGGTGAACATTTTGGTGAATCTGTGGCAATTCTGATGTAGTTGTTGTCGGCAATAAGTGTATTCCAGCCTTCCAGGGTCTGGTAGTGGTAGAAGGAAATGTGGGTGCACAAGGTTGAGCAAGAGAGAAACAAAAGGTCTGAAGAGAAAAGTTTGGATTTGTGTGCTGCTCTGTTCTTCTGGAAAATTTTAGATCTGGGATTGGTAATAATGACTGAAGGGAGAGGGTTAAAATTTATATAATGAACAGCTAACCAGATTAAACCCCTTTTGTACAGTAATATATATATATGTTTTTTTGATAAATAATCAAACTTTATTAGAAAGCATCACCCTTTTGTACAGTAATATTAACATTGTCCTGCAATTGCGTCAATTCATGTTACCCAAAGATATAAAACTAGAGAGAATAAGGGATACACACATATCATGCAAAGGAGCAGGATAGTTTGTTGAAGTTCAACATAGGTACTATGAGGTATGTGAGAGATTTTTACAACAAATGTTGCTAAAGATATGTACAAGAAAGAATAAATAAAAAGGAAAAATAAAAGAACAAGGCAGTCCTACATTTCCTCTCTATAGTCTTCGTATTTTGTTTATTTCTTTCTAACTCCATAGTTTTTTGGAGAGAAGTTCCCTTCCCTCAATATCATGATTGGGTCGACCAGAGGCCAGCAGATCATGGGTGAATAGAAAACCGAATATGTCAATAGCAGTTTCTGTTCCAGCAAGTTTTTCCTAGGTATAATGGAAATAGAATTCTATGTTTTTTAATTAATTGCCCATATTATTTACCAAAAAAAAAAAAAAAAATTATTCCTAGAAAAGCGCAGACATGGCAATGAATGGGTAACAATCTACATGTGTTACTCTACTCTAGTACCATAGTGTCTGATAAATATATCATAGTGGGTCATTAAACAATGTAAAAAAAACATAAATTTATAATGTGGAATCGGACAATCGAAATTCATAGAAAAAATGCCCAGCCCAGAGCTTTGTCAATTTCTTGGTAAAAAAGACACAAAGAATTAGTCTATTCAAGAATCCAATCAATTGGATCTTCAATTTACGAAGATGTTAAAAAACATAAAATGACATCAAATAAAAAGGAGAGAAGCTAGAGAAGGAAAGAAAGTAGAAACAATCAAAAATTACACACTGAAAAAACTAAATGAAGAACAGTTTTGGTATGAATGATTGGGTTAATGGACTTACGGTCCGGGATATAGTCTCTGGCGATTTGTAGTCTGTAGAACAGTTTTCTCTGTATTTGATTGAAACAAAAAGAACGGAATTAAGACAAATTTTTTTTAAAAAAAAAAAAAAAAAATTTAAATCAAAGATAAATGGACGAACTCGTTGACGGATAGAATTGAAACGAACCGAATGGTGAGCTGAGCTCCTTTTCTGCAAGATTGACAAAACGCCCCCTTATTATATTATACAGAAATGAAATGAAATGAAATCAAATCAAATCAAAAAGAGGGCAAAAGTTCTTGCTCCCCTTCAAAGAACGAACGAACAAACTGCGGTGCGGCCAAATGTTGGAGGTAGAATACATTATACATACAGAGCATTTCAAAATATATATAAATATATAAAAACTTTGTGTCTTCTTCATCAAGCGGGGATAGCTCAGTTGGGAGAGCGTCAGACTGAAGATCTGAAGGTCACGTGTTCGATCCACGTTCACCGCATTTTTACCTTCTCTCACTTAATTTATCCTTTTGCCCAATAACAAATTCAAGTCCCAAATAATGCCTTTATTTCTATTTTACAAAAATAATATAATAATAATAATTATTTTTTTAAGTTGACTGCTCTTATAAGAAACATGTGACTGTGACAAATGAAAAGGTTGACTTTAACAAAATAATACAATATAAAAAACAATCTTTATGTTTGGATTTTATGCTTATGAAGAAAACTTAAATAATGAAAAAATAAAAAAGAAAGATAACATGACAAAAGCTACATGCCTTTGTTTTGTTTGTTTCAAATTGAGAGAGGAACAATGAAATTAATAAAAATTGGCAATCATGTACCAAATTTTATTTGTCGACAGACAAATTTAGAAAAGCAAAATATATATACGTGTTAGCTATATATTTTGTAAAAGCCAGTTACAATCTGACACGTGGCAGAATAAGGGTATTATTGGAAAATAATTTAAGTCTCCAATCCTGATCGTACACGTGGTGATGATGATTGGTTCTCACATGGTCTGAGCAACATTGAATCAGTAAAGAAACGCAAGGTGACGTGGCTTCAACGATTACTCATATTCAAATTCAAATACAGGAGGGAAGCCTAACTGCAAATGGTGGCATAATGGAGCTATTTCTAAGGCAACATGATCAGCGATCATGGAGGAGCAGTTCGACGGTTCGAAGAGCAGTTCGAAGGTCATCTTCGACAAGTATAAATAGCAGAGAGACCCCCAGGAAAAGGGAGGGGACTCAGATCATAGATACCAGTCTTTATTTCATATTTCTTTCCAGTTTTACATTCCTGTACTTTCAATACCTGCACTTTACATATCTGCACTGCACTTCAATTCATAGGAGTAGTCTCAAGTAGATTCAAGTGGACTGTTGCTGTAAACCTCTTCGAGGCTGAGTTTGGACTATTGTAAGTTTTTCATTTATGAAATACTTCCATTGTTCTTCATATTAATTGTTATTTCTCTTAATTTCTCCTAAGTCAAGCCACCAGTAAAGTCCTCTTCATTGAGGCTGAAAGAACTAAAACACAATCGTCTGATAATTGATTGGCAATCACAATTTCTGTAAGGACTGATTGATCCTTGCTGGCATGCTCACATTTACAAAAATACCCTTCGAAAAGCCAAAAAGCCAACATATATTTTTGGCACGCCCGGTGGGACCATTAAAATATGGCTAGACGAAGACGACAAGGAGAAAATGAACACTTGGAGGAAGGCGTAGAAGGAGAGGTAGAAATACCTAATCCAGAGGATAATGTGGTAACACATCCTGTGGAAACTCCCATGTTATCAGAACCTTTGGTCGAACAGACCAGTACTTCTGGACAAGAACCACATGCTCGTAGTATTGGACGAAACCAAGGAATTGGACCATCCACCATTCCATCTACTCAGCCAACAAATCCATGGGATGGCTTAGTAGATGCTATGGGACAACAACTAATGAACACAATGGAAAAATGGCCAACATCCTTCTTGGATCGAATGAATAATCACCAACCAACAAACACAAGACACACGGAGGAGGTTTTAAATGTCCCTCAGCAAAGATTGGCTACAGATAAACAGCCTATGCAAGTTAATGGACATTCTAATGGTCAAACTAGTACCCAAAACTTTGAAAGACCATCACCTCAGTCTTGGTATGAACCTGTTTCGAGGCCTGCAGCGGGCCAAAATGCCTCAGTACTCAACAATGAAGCCACACAAATTGGTGGACTTGGCCAAATACAAGAAACTGGCATAAGAACAGTTACAAATCCCATGTTCGAAGCCATATCTGGTACTAGGGGGTATAATAATCCTTTATTCGAATTCACACCCGGGGGGTTGGAAGGTTTTCCCACAAATGGAAGGGATACAACATCTGTTCCAACACCTTTTGCAGGTCCTTTCACAGGACAGGCTCAAAGGGGTTACCCACACCCCCAACAGCAACTTGCACCACAGGGGCATCCAATCCCAAATATGCAACCTTATGGACCAAGAGGACCACAGGCACAAGTTTGCCCACCAAACCCTGTGTTTGTCCCTCCAGTAGTGGTTCAGCAAGCACAAAATTTGGTTCCTAGAGACCAGATTGCTGATATTGTTAGGGAGATATGTGGACCAATGGCTCGGGGGGTCCAGACTCCTATATACAGAAAACCATACCCAGAATGGGTAGATAGGGTACATGAATACCCAAGAGGATTCAGAATACCAGATTTTACTCTATTTTATGGAACTGGAAATCAGTCAACTGTAGAGCATATTGCTAGATTTGCTGCTCAATGCGGTGAATTCACTAATCATGATTATATGAAACTGAGATTATTTCCAAATTCTCTGACTGGAGGAGCATTCGTATGGTACATCAACCTTACACCTGGGTCCATTCAAAATTGGCAACAGATGGAAGAGGCATTCCATGCCCAATTCTTCCAATCGGAGCCAGAAGTTTCCATGGCAGACTTGGCTAGATTGAGTCAAAGGCCTGAGGAAAAGGCTACTCAGTTTATTGCCAGATTTAAAAGGGCTCGGAATAAATGTAGAGTCATTCTCCCAGAGCCAGAGTTTGTAAGATTTACTCAAAACGGTTTAGAGTTCAGGCTTCGAAAGAAGTTTGATTCAACTGAGTTCAGGGATTTGGTCGAATTAACCTATAAGGTGTCTAGATATGAAGCATTATTAGAAGAAGAACAAGATCGAAATAATGCCTCGTATAAGACATATTATAGAGATCCCAATTATGAAATCGATGCAGCAGAGATTGTGGGCAAAGAACCTGTAATTTGTGAAGCATTGATTCATAAAGACACCACCATCGACCAGCAGTTTAAAAAGAAAGATTTCCACAGAAAGTATTCTTTCGATCTGGCAAAAGCAGATGACATTTTTGACCATCTGCTTGCAGCCAATTTCCTTAAGTTACCAAAGGGAGTAAAATTGCCATCTCCAGATGAACTTAAAGGAAAAATATATTGTAAATGGCATAACTCTTGGTCTCACTCGACTAAAAACTGCATTGTTTTTCGAGACAGGATCCAGGAGCAGATTCGGAAAGGAAGTCTGAAATTCCCAACCAAAACAGAAAAGATCATGGGGATTGATAGTAACCCGTTTCCAGAAGTTGGAGAAGGCACAGTTAATGTGGTTGTATCAAACTTCCAGAATCTATCTCTGCAGGAGTTGGAAGAGGTCAACGTGCAAATGCATACTGCCAACCAGACAACTGCTAAGAAGAAGACTAGAAACCCACCAGCTATTGGACAAGGTTTCTCACATCAGAAGGAGCAATCTGACGAAGAAGCACTAGATGACAATTCCTTGGAAGCAGCTGTAATGCAGAGGATGTGTCCCAGGTGCAGACTGAGTCATAAATGGTTGAGGGGACTTCCAATTGATGGAAAGCAATACTACAGAGATGTTCAAAGACATTCTAAGCCAACCAATGCTTACAACAAAAGGCCGTATCCGGGTAGTGATAGGCAGCGACCATCAATGGTTGAACCTGCAGTGGACAGAATGCATGCTAAAGGCAAGAGGTCTTTGTATGAGTCTAGACCACCTAACTACTACAGAGTAGAAAGCAACCATTCTGAGAGAAGATTGGGGAAGAGTTCAGGTTACGTGATTAAAGCCATGGATTGGCCTCCTAGACTAACCTCACGCAGAACTGAAAGTGGCCACTTTCATCAAAGGCCAGAAACAGACTCGAGACATGAAGTCAGGAACAAGCATCTACCTTCACAGCCAGTTTCGAAGGCAGTTTCGAAGGTAGAAAGAAACAGTTCCACATCTGGATCAGTAGGTTCGTGGGTGCTTGGAGTCCCAGACTGGTTTGTAATGCAAAACAAACCTAGGGAAGTGCTTGCTTATGGAGATGTTGTAAACCAAGGCAGGATGATCAAGCCTCCTATGGTGGCTCTGAATAACTGGGTGCTGCTTAAACACCCAAAGACGAGGGAACCAGACATGGTCCCAGTCATCTCAAGATCACAGAAGAGAAAAATTCAGCGCAGGTACACCCAGTACCAGAAAGATCTGAAGGAAAGTGGAGAAAATTCTTCACCAGTCAAAATGGAAGGAAGGAAGAACCCAAAGTTAGACCATGCTCCAAAGCCGGTTCCACAGAGCAAAGTGGTTTGCAGCCGAGAACAATTGGCTAAGGTTCATGCCGAACTAACAGCCAGAGAGAAGGCTAGTTTAGCTGGATTGGAGAAGGCTCTGATGGAGAGTGATAGTGAGACAGAAGAAGAGATTGGCACAAGCCAAAAGAAAGAAATGATGGAAGAAGAGATGTTCGAAGCCTTCATGGCTGAACAAACGTTTCTGACTAAAGAGCCAGTTGAGAAAGATCCTTCGAAGGGATCAGTTAGCAATGAAATACCAGAATGCATCATGCAGGATGTTTCCGAGGAAGTCGATCAAAGTGACCAAGAGGGGAAACAGGTACAGCCAGCTATCCAGTTTGGCTCGTTTCCCCCAGTATCAGTGAACATGGTACACATACTACCACAGGAATTCCAAGCTGGAGATGAGAATCAAGAGGGGCAGGAAGCTGATCCAGTTCAGATCTCTAGTGAAGACTCACAAGCAAGTATGGTGCAAGATAATTTCGAAATGGTTACCCCGATGGAAGATGAATATGAGAGCGAGGAAGTGGTAAGCATCAACCTATCGTATCCATTCGAGTATCCCTCGAATTCCATGACACAACATGTTAAGCCTTTGTACATCAAGGCTTTCTTCGATGGGATACAACTGAATCGAGTCCTAATAGACAATGGGGCAGCAGTAAACTTGTTGCCAAAATCTTCTTTGAAGAAACTAGGGAAAAGGAATCCCAGGTTGACCCCAACCAGCACAACCATCGCTGGTTTTGCTGGAGATAAGCAAATGGCTCAGGGGATTCTACCCATTAATTTAAGTGTGGGAACCAAGGATTGCATGACAGCATTCTTCGTAATCGACAGTAATGCTAAATATAATGCTTTACTTGGAAGGGATTGGATCCACACTAACAAATGTGTGCCTTCTTCTCTGCATCAGAAAATCATGATGGCTTTAGGCAATGGAGAGACAGAGGAAATCGATGTAGATCCTCAACCCTTCATAGCCTGTGCAGACTTTGCGGAGGCTAAATTGTATATTGAGGGAGTGACACCGCTCAGTATACTGATGAAAGATGATGGTTCAGCCGAAGTGACGGCTGATGAGGAAGTGACACACTTGAAGCACTTAGTCCAAGAAAGTGCTGGTGAAGAGGTCGTTCTAAAGGATGACAATGATGCCTGGTTATAGGCAAAGAAGTGAAAAGCAAGAAGCCACATCATTGGCTCTGATTAAATTCTCAACATTGGATATAGAAGCTATAGTCCAGAGAGTACAGGAGCAAGAAAGGGAGGCCATGATACTCGGCTGCAAGCAGAAACAGCAACAGGTCAGAATTCTGACCCTTGAGAAATATTGTGCATTGGACATTGAGACAAAAGTCCAGGAGATACAGGAGGAGGATGCCTTATGGACAGATTTTGTCTATGAGGAGGAGGGCAAGGATGTTGAACTAAAGAACCTAGGAGCAGAACAAAGCAAGAAGGCTACTTCGAAGGTTGAAGAAATCAAGGAAGAAGATTTGGTAAGTCCTCAGGCACAAGACCCTTTAGAAGAAGTAAATCTAGGGGAAGGTTCTGTACAACAGCCCACTTATATAAGTGCTTGTTTGAATGCTCTGGACAGAAACCAGCTATTGGTTGTTCTGAAGAAATACAAAGATTGCTTTGCATGGTCTTATAATGAACTACCAGGATTGGATAGGTCATTAGTGGAACATAGGCTCCCCATGAAGCCTAATTTCAAGCCTTACAAGCAGAAACCAAGGAGGATGAGTCCAGAAGTAATTCAGAAGGTCAAGGAAGAGATCCTTAGACTCCTCAAGGCAGGTTTTATTAGAACAGCCAGGTATGTCGAGTGGCTATCTAATATTGTGCCTGTAGTCAAGAAGAATGGCAAAATGAGGGTATGTATCGATTTCAGAAACTTAAATCTGGCAACTCCCAAAGATGAGTACCCTATGCCTATAGTGGACTTGCTGGTAGACAGTTCAGCAGGTCACCAAGTCTTGTCAATGATGGATGGGCATTCCGGCTATAACCAAATCTGCATTGCAGAGGAAGATATCCACAAGACAGCATTCAGATGTCCTGGGAATATTGGCACCTTTGAATGGGTTAAAATGCCATTTGGTCTAAAGAATGCTGGAGCTACATATCAAAGAGCCATGAACACTATCTTTCATGACCTCATTGGAGGGTATTTAGAATGTTATATTGATGACATTGTGGTTAAATCCCAATCCATGGAAGAGCACCTGTTTCACTTAGAAGCAGCCTTTGAAAGAATGAGAAGGTTCAAATTAAAGCTCAACCCTCTTAAATGTGCCTTTGGCGTATCATCTGGAAACTTCTTGGGTTATGTGGTACACAAGAAAGGAATACAGATTGACCAGAACAAAGCCAAAGCCATCATTGCAGCCAGGCCTCCATCAAGTAAGAAAGAATTGCAGAAGTTCCTTGGACAGGTTAACTTTCTTCGAAGGTTTATTTCTAACACTGTAGGGAAAACTAAAGTATTTTCTTCCTTGTTAAAGCTGAAAGCTGAAGAAGAATTCGTGTGGTCAGCAGAGCATCAAATTGCTTTCGAAGGTATCAAAGCCTACTTGGCTAACCCTCCGGTGCTGATGCCACCAAAGGGGAACAAGCCCTTGAAGTTGTACATAGCTGCAGCAGAGGATTCATTGGGAGCTTTCTTGGCCCAAGACAACGAAGAAGGCAAGGAGCAAGCTATTTATTACCTTAGTAGGTTTTTAAATTCTTGCGAATGTAAATATTCAGCTGTTGAAAAGCTATGTCTTGCTTTGTATTTTGCTGCAATAAAATTAAGATATTATCTTTTGCCTACAACTGTCTTGGTAATTGCAACCACAGATTTGGTTAAATACATGTTATCTAGACCAATGTTGAGGGGAAGAATTGGCAAGTGGATACTTGCCTTATCAGAATTTCATCTAGAATATGTCCCTCAAAGGGCAGTAAAAGGGCAGGTTTTAGCCAATTTCTTGGCAGATCATCCATCTCAAACAGAGAACCAGGAGATAATGGAGCTTGGTATGGCTAATGTTGAGCCATGGCAGATGTGGTTTGATGGGTCGAAAGCCAATGGTTTAATTGGAATTGGTGTTGTAATAAGATCTCCACAAGGGGTAGAAACCACACATGGTTTCAGAGTAGATGAAGCCACTTGTTCTAATAATCAGGCTGAGTATGAAGCCTTAATAGTAGGATTAGAAATCCTTATTGGGCTACAAGTACATGCAGTTGACATATTTGGAGACTCTCAATTGGTGGTTAATCAAGTGAAAGGGATTTTCAAGTGTCAAAGCATAAGTATTTTGCTATATTATGTTGCTGCATTACATTTGCTTTCTCAGTTTCAAATAGCAAATGTAACCCATGTTCCAAGATTCTTGAACATTAGAGCTAATGATGTGGCTCAAAAGGCTTCGAACTTCAAGAGAAAGGATAATTCTCAAAGGGACATAATTCAGACAACATACCAGAAATTGATACAACCTTTGAATAAAAGGAATATGGTCTTGGAAGCCAACCATAATGACTTACAAGAACAAGATTGGAGGCATCCAATAATGCAATATTTAGCTGGTCCATCTTCGAAGGCCAGCAGGAAGGTCAAATTGCAGTCCATGCAATATATGATATATGGTAATGCTCTTTACAAAAGAGGGGGAGATGGCTTATTGCTGGAGTGTTTGGGCCCAAAAGAAGCATTAACAGCCATGGCTGAGGTTCATGAAGGCATCTGTGGCGCTCATCAGCCTGGTGTAAAGATGAGATGGTTGCTTCGAAGGCATTCCTATTATTGGCCAACCATTCTTAAGGACTGCATCAAATATGCAAGAGGTTGCCAGGCATGCCAAAAACATGGCGCAATAAGGCATGTGACTGACTTACATGCAGTAGTGAAGCCTTGGCCATTCAGAGGATGGGCCATGGATATGGTTGGCAAAATACACCCACCTTCTTCGAAACATCATTGTTTCATTTTGGTGGCCACTGATTACTTCACTAAGTGGGTTGAAGCCAAGCCATATAAGGCTGTAGATCAAACAGAGGTCATTGGATTCATTAAAGACTTGATCCATAGATTTGGCATCCCACAAACCATAACTATAGACAATGGGACTGTGTTTGATGGGAAGATGGTGAGATCTTTTGTGGCAGAATTTGGAATTAGTCTTGTTAATTCCACACCTTATTATGCACAAGCCAATGGTCAAGCTGAATCATCCAATAAATCCTTAAAAAAAGGTATACAAAAGGTTGTGGAAGATAATCCTAGGGATTGGCACAACCTTCTGTTGGATGTTTTGTGGGCTTACAGAACTTCTCCAAGATCAAGCACAGGAATTACTCCTTATGCCTTAGTATATGGGCATGATGCAGTGTTACCTGTGGAAATTAATATTAAATCTTTGAGGGTAAAATGCCAAGATCAGTTAGATCCCGAGCAATACCATCAAAGCATGTGCCTGGAGTTAGAAGGCATAGATGAAGCCAGAATCCTGGCTTTGAATAGCATTCTTTTACAAAAGAAGAAAGCAGCCAAGAATTACAACAAGAAAGTTAAACACATTGGCTTTGATGAAGGTGATTTGGTATGGAAAACAATACTCCCAATAGGAATTAAAAGTCATAAGTTTGGCAAATGGTCACCTAACTGGGAAGGGCCATATCAAATTCATAGAGTTTTGCCTTTTGGAGCATATCATTTAAGGAATTTAAATGGTTATGTACATCCCAAAAAGATTAATGGCAGGTATCTGAAACCTTATTTTCCAACCATTTGGGAAACACAAGGAATAGGATAATACAAAAACACAAGGCTATTCGAATGATGCACAAGATTTGTTCTTTTATAAAGAATTAAATACGTTGTGCCACAGATTGGCCTAGAAATCATTACAATGTCTTAATTGTTTCTGTACAGTAGACTTTCTATTGCTAAGTAACGGAAATAATTGGATAGCTGCAGCCATGTCTCCTTTTCGATCAGTCAACTCTTGATTGGTGATGTGCAATTTGGTATCGGTTCGAACCAAGGCCCGGTTTACTGCAGCTAGCTCCTCTTCAAGTTGGGCTTTCTTCTCCAGCAGCTGAATTCGAAATTGAGAAGCAGAAGAGTGCTGTTCCTTGAGATCTGATACTTCAGTATGCACTCGAGAAACAAAACTCTGATCCTTAGCCAGTTTCTCATCTGCAGCCTTAGCAGCATGACAAATGTTGAGGTAGAAGTCAACAGTAGCTGCTGCCTGAGATAGATAACTTGAAACTTTCATACCGGACTGCTCAGCGATTTTGCAACATTGAAGGAACCCATCTCTGATTATTGGCCTTTGCAGAGCCTCGAAGGGAATTCTTGAGAAAGAAATTAGCAGTTCTAGGCATGTGCCCATATCTATCAAAGGTGCAGAAGGCTTGCTGCTAGAGGAAGAACTCTCAAAAATTTCCAGCAAGGAGTCAGCCAAGACTAATGGCTCAGCTTCGGCATTAAATGATGGAGAGGTAGAGGGTGTGTCGGAGAAACTAGCCAGTTTGGCTTCGAAAATGTCTACCTCATCCATAGACATGAGGGGTGCAGAAAGTGTTGTGGTGAAAAGCACAGAGGACTGCATGGGAACAGGAGAAATAGGTGGAGCATTTCTGGCAGCCTCTATGGTCTTAACCACCAATGAATCAAGTGAAGAGGGGCTGGAAGGGGGTAAAGATGATGAACCAAGAGTTGGGGAACTATCAGCACCCTCTGAAGGAGAATCAACTGCCATGTGAGATGAAGTAGCAGTAGGAGGAAGAGCGAGGATCGAATAAGCAAACTGAGGCAGATCAAGAGTCAAGAAAGGGAGGTATGGTTCTAAGCCAAGGAAAAGAGATGCAGGGATACTTGGACTCGGAAAAGATGTATTGAATACAGGCTTAGGAAGTGGGAGCATGATTTGAATGGTTTTCACGCGTTGCATCTGGTCAACTTCAACTGAAATTGGGGAAGGTCTCGCTGGAAAGATGAATGCAGTGGTTGTTGCTGCAAAAAGAAGAAAATGTGAGGTAATGTCAAGTCTCACTCTTGAAGATTCGACAAGAAAGAATAAAGGCATGAAGAAAATTACTTGTTCCAGTGTATAGTTCAATAGTCTGTTGTTCTATTGCCATTTCCTTTGGTAATGCATCAACGACAACGACCTTCTCTCTTAGGAATTGTTGCTGCTGCCTCCCCTCAGCCCTTTCAAGGACAACTATGGCTTTGGAATATTCTTGTTCTACAGCCTTATGGTTGGGGTCTTCAAACGAGCCGGTAGTTAAAGCAGTAATCTTCCTCCTCTTTTCTATTACTTGGGCAATTGTCTCGGAATCAGAATCTTCAGTAAAGTCGGAAGGAGAAACAGTAATTTTTCTTCTCCTTTTCCTTTGAATTGATATCATTCGCTCCTCCATTGTCTTCTCGACCTCTTTAGATTGGGATCCAGACTCTTCAAAAATGAGCTCCTCCTCTACCTTCTTAGCGGCCGTCTCCTCTTGAGCCAATTGGGGTATTCTTTTGCTTCTTTTCAAGGGAGACTCCTGTTCTTGATCTTCTTCTTCTTCTTCTGTCTCTGGAAGCTCAGTTTTTTCCTTTTCTAGCTCAAGGAGTCTCTTCTTCTTTTGTTGTTGACCACCTTCATAGAAGAAGGATTAGAGATAAGATAGCAAGCATTATGTGGGGAGGTTAGAGAAAAGGAAAAATGGGTACATACTTCGGGTGACTCTGGGAGGAATTGAAGCAGTCGAAGTAAACTGAGTTGTAGCAGGTATTGTAATTGAAACAGTGGAAGAAATGACAGTCTCAGCTCCCTTGGGCTTGGGCACATCTAGCACCTCCAATAGGTTCTGAGGGGGTATAGCCAAATAAACCTCCATGTTGCTCACCCACCAATTTTGATATCTCTTCAATTCAGAACCTTGAGGAGAGAAAGGGGTGAACTCAAAACTGGCCAAATCATCCATAAACTTGAAGGTTGCCTCTTCTAACCTTGATTTTCAAACCTTCAAATCCCTCTTAGTAAGGCTCAGATTGGTGTTGCTACAGAGAGGGATTGGAACCCCTTGTGTGAGACCAAATTGTCTAGCAAATTGGGCAGGACAATAGGGCTCAGCTATACATTTATAAGCTCTAGGATTGGTGGTCCCGATGAATATCTCTCGAGGAATTAGAAGAGAAGCCCATATCTCCTTATGAACAGGTAAGGTGCAGAGCCTGTCACTTAGGAAATTATTCAACCAAGTTGGGCCAATATTGGATTCGAAGGGACAGAAGTAATGAAGAGGAGGGGTGGCTGGTAGCTGATAAAAGAAAGAAAAATAAAAGGAAAAAGTAGAGGGATAGAGTGAAGCATTGGCCAATCTTATGCCATGAGTAAAAGAAAACGGCCCAGAAAATTTGAGGCATTTGGATTGCAAGTCGGTGAAGTAGGCGAAAAGCCAAAGCTGAAGGATCCAGAATGGCCCCCCTTGGTTAGCATCTAAGGGTTTTTCACAAAAGAGAGAGCAAGCTCTATATGTATGGCCTAAGATATATGGGGCCAAGGCTACTCGTTTCCGCAAGACGAAGGCTTTGGCAAGAGGAGCAAATTCTGACATTATTCTTTGGGAAGAAGTACAGAAGAGAAATTTGCAAAGCCAGTATAACAAGAAGGAAAAGAATTCCCTATCAGTTACCGGGCCCTCTTTTTTATTCTCAGCTCTAACAAAATCACTATAAGAGGAAGTAAAAGAAGGGAGAAGGAAAGGGACCGTTAAATCAGGGAAATCTGGGGTAATGGGAGTACCAATAGGGGATACTCCTAAAAGATGGCAAATGTCAAGGACAGTGGGAGCCATCATCCCACACCTAAACTGAAAGAAGTTGAAAATAGGGTTCCAAAAACATAAAGCAGCAGGAATTAGAAAAGGGTCTTCTGAGATAGTTACCCTAGATAGTCGAAGAGCATCGAGAAGGCAGAGTTCTTGAAGGTCCAGTGTCCTAGCAGGGACAACCCGGTCGTACCATTCTTGCCACTCTGGTCTCATCGTGGGCCAGCATCGGTGAGGACGATTGACTTTCCAGCCTTTCCAGTCGAAACCACCCTCATACAGAAGACATTGATTCTCCAAACGAGGATACAGGGCGGGAAGCTCAGAAGGGATCTCCTTGAAAATGGGCCCAAGCACGTACTCTCACTGCACATGGCGACGAGGGATAAAGACACGCCCATCGATGACACTTTTCTCATCACGCTTGTATTTCTCACATTCAGCATCAATAAGCCGTTTCAAAGCCACAGATGAGCTTACGCACTCTATGGTTGGAACTTTTGATGAGGAAGAAGCCATTGATAGTGAGTTTTTTCGGAAAATATAGAAGGGAGTAGAGAGAAATGGAAATCTAAAGGGGGTTTGAATGCGTAAGCAATTCCGGAGCACAGAGTAAAAAGGTTTTAAATAACTTTTGTGTTCGGGAATATATCTCGTAAGTCGTTAAGTACTAAAACGTGCGAATACAAGGAATCTCTTTCAACATCGATAATTTCTGGAGGGAAAAGCATATTGATGCCAGCTTCGAAGCCAAATTTTGGCGCTAAAATTCAAACAACAACGGCTTCGAAATGCAGAAGCCGACTTCGAAGCATACTACATGCTTAAAAATGCTTGAATGCTCAAAGTATTGGTCTACTTCAAAAAGTCCAAAGACCTGTTTGAAGGTTATCAGTCAAAGTGACAACATTCTAAGCAAACCCTAGGACTCTTTAAAGAAGAGGGGCACTGTTCGAAACATCTAAAACCAATCATTGGTTTCTATATGTACAAGAAGGAATTGCCATAGGTTGCCCTTCGAAGCCAAAGAAATCAGCTTAAAATTGATTGGCTATATCAACCATGACCATATATTGGTTACAGTTAGTGTTGAAGAGTAAAATTGTTGAAAACGAAGCACTAAGATAATATCTGCCAGAATTGTCAATTTTACTCCATGAATTGGAAAAAGACATGATTGGTTCCTTCTAGTGTTTCATTATTAAAATAAAATGATTGAATATATAATTCGAAGGATGATGTTGTCCAATTCAAAGCTCTAAATTAGCTTTAAAATATAAAAGGAAGCAGAGTCGAGCAATGACGAGTGCAAAAGAACTTTGTTTGTATTAAAGATAAAGAGATTACATTGAATAACCCCATTTGGGTACAAACTCAAGTTCATAAAAATAAGGAATAGAATAGATAACAAGATCATGAAATTTAGTCCAACAATGGTCAATGAATTTCTGCTCTTTCTTTATTATATCTTCTATTTCTTCAAGAGTTGGCTGCATGAGCTGATGTGCTCTCACTTCATAATAGAGCTTTTCAGCCTTTATTTCAAAAGCCTTTTCCCTCAATCTTTGTTCCAATTCATCTACGATCAAATCATCCCAATATGCAGAATCTTTATTCTTGAAGTCGTCGAATTCTTCGGTGAAGTTTTCTGCTTCATACTAGGCCTGAATTCGCAGAGACGAAAGTTGGTCTAAAGATTGCATAGTGACCATGGAATTCCGATGCCAATAAAGGAGCACTGGAAGTTGGTCCAAAAACAAATGAAGCTCTGCTTGGGCAAGAGGGTTGAGGACATAACCCCTAGTCAGGACATCACAAGCCCATCGAAAGTTTTCAAGAGGAATGTCATCCTCAAGAACATTGAAGGGCAGGTGGGAGAAAGCCGCGAGCAAAAGTTGAGCTTGCTTTCGCTCGGCTGGAGAAGGGGGTGACGGAGGTTGGTAAGGTGGAAAAACTTTGTCCATTGGAAGGGCAAGCCTTAGTTTCTCCATCCAGGACAAAGTAGGAGGAGGAGACGGAGTGGATGGTTCTGCTTCAAACAGTGAAGAAGAAGATGTAGATGCTTCAGCTTCAAAGGATGGGGAAGAAGGTGTGGATGCTTCCATTATAGGAGATGGCGCGGGAGCAGAAGAAACAAAGGCATTAATATAAGCAAGCCAGTCAGAAGAGCAGATCTTCGCCTTCTTGGCTAAAAATGATGGGTTGTACCCTTGTGCTTCTTCTGAGCGCCGGGTAGCAGGCATTATCTTCGTAGGTATAGAAGATGTATACCAAGCCACAAGCAAGTTCTCCTCCAAGCTACGTCGTTGGTCAATGGGCACATAAGGATAGACCACTGAACTTCGAGCGTAGGAAGGAAATTCCAAAGGGTCAGTGAATTCAACGAAATGGTGATTGATTCGCTCCCTCAAATCACAAGTCTCAGGTGTTGACCAGTTGGTCCAGCCAGAGGCCCCAGGAGATGAAGAAGTTGTAGCCTCATCCCATGCAGAATTTTTTCCTAAATCCATGGCTGCAAATTGCTGAATCGAGGGATCAAAAGCAGTTTGTTCGAAATACAAGGAAGAATCAGAGGAAGAACTTCTTGTATCTATGGCTGTAGTTTGTCGAATCGAAGCCTTAAGGGTAATATATTCGTGGTCCAAAGGATGATAATTTGCAAAGGTATTCATAACCTGAATATAGGAAGGTGGATAAAGGTGGCTAATGAATGCGTGGAGGTTCTTTCGAGGGGGATCAGCATTACCCAATGACTCTTCGTATGCTTGATCAGTAGAAAGGGGAGTTGGTTTAGCCATGGTCTGTTCGAATACTAAGGTGTTGGGATATCCAACAGAATCAAAAGGGAATTAATGCAAATAATCATCAAATAGGTGACGGTTATGTTTCCTGGAGATGAATTCCATACACGATCCAAAAGCGCGGGAAAAGCTTCTTGGTCCACTAATATCACCAAGTATTGGGTATATTAGTGCGGGGGGTAATGTTAGCTATATATTTTGTAAAAGCCAGTTACAATCCGACACGTGGCAGAATAAGGGTATTATTGGAAAATAATTTAAGTCTCCAATCCTGATCGTACACGTGGTGATGATGATTGGTTCTCACATGGTCTGAGCAACATTGGATCAGTAAAGAAACGTAAGGTGACGTGGCTTCAACGGTTACTCATATTCAAATTCAAATACAGGAGGGAAGCCTAACTGCAAATGGTGGCATAATGGAGCTATTTCTAAGGCAACATGATCAGCGATCATGGAGGAGCAGTTCGACGGTTCGAAGAGCAGTTCGAAGGTCATCTTCGACAAGTATAAATAGCAGAGAGAACCCCAGGAAAAGGGAGGGGACTCAGATCATAGATACCAGTCTTTATTTCATATTTCTTTCCAGTTTTACATTCCTGTACTTTCAATACCTGCACTTTACATATCTGCACTGCACTTCAATTCATAGGAGTAGTCTCAAGTAGATTCAAGTGGACTGTTGCTGTAAACCTCTTCGAGGCTGAGTTTGGACTATTGTAAGTTTTTCATTTATGAAATACTTCCATTGTTCTTCATATTAATTGTTATTTCTCTTAATTTCTCCTAAGTCAAGCCACCAGTAAAGTCCTCTTCATTGAGGCTGAAAGAACTAAAACACAATCGTCTGATAATTGATTGGCAATCACAATTTCTGTAAGGACTGATTGATCCTTGTTGGCACGCTCACATTTACAAAAATACCCTTCGAAAAGCCAAAAAGCCAACAATACGTATATATTATTATTATTATTTTTGTTTATATTATACTTAATATACAAAATGTTACAATTGTCTAGCAATTTTCTTCAATATTATTATATATCATGATTCATGGTTAAGATAACTCAGGTAAGAGAGTTATGCTATGAATGATGATCTTATTGCATGATTTAGAGAGGACATGTGTAAAGAATTTCATCATCTATCTATAAGAAATTGATGATTTTATTGCACGATTCAGAGAGGACATGTGTGAAGAATTTCATCATCTATCCATAACAAATTGATGGAGTATATATTCATATCGTAACATATTAAACCTAATTTCAATAAGAAAAACATATTAAAATAATCTAAAATTACAATATGAAATAAAATTTGAACAACTTCTAGCAAACTATTACTTAAAATTACTTTTTATTGCTTTTTAAATTAAAAATTTATTAACTAAATGTACATAATATAAGATTGCACCACTTTTAATGGTTTATTTATTTATTTTGGGCCTTGAGAGGGAAAAATATGGTCTGGATTGGGCCATAGTAATACCAGGCAAATTGTGGGCCGAACACATTTGGACCGTGGTATCCCAGGTCGACCCAGAAGTGATTTTTGCTCGGCAATGGCAAGGGCATGTGGAACCGAGCTACTTCACCTTGTCGGCACGGAGGCCGGTCAAGTAAGGGTCCCACGGTTTATGCGTTGTGCGGTTGGAAAGCACGCATCCATAGTTCGGCATGAAGGCTCATGCCTGAAGCTCGGCAGGAAGGACTTTGGTTGACCGGTATGACTAATCTCAAGTTTGGCTTCGCCGGAACGCAGTCGAGCATGGTTGGAAAGGAGCTCGGTTGTTGGGGGCACCTGGGCATGAATCGCAGCATGGCCGTTGACAGCCGAGATGCTGCAGCCCGGCTACCGAGCTCCTAGAAGAGTGGGCTGGCAGTCGGGTTAGGTGATGTTTAGCAAGATTTGTGCTGATAGATGGGGTAGCAGAACCATGTGTCGAGAGATCACTGGGAGTAGATTTGGGGCACAGAAGGTATATAAGCAAGTCTGCACCCCCCATGCTGGACACACGAACATTTGGTAAGAGAAATACTTACACTAGACTTTCTCCTCACTCTCTCTATCCTCAGGTGTGTGCTAACTTGATCATCGGAGGGGTTTTCCGGCCATACACCGCCGGGTAGCTCACTGCTGTTGTGCACGCAGGTGATCGGATAGAAACGGAGCTTGGAAGAAAGGAGTGCGGGCTTGCCTGAATATTTGCTCCCCGCACAATTGGCGCCGTCTGTGGGAATTTTGCAGACAAAACCTTGTCTTCTAGGCTCGTCTGATCACCGTCTATGGCGAACAACGAAGAGATTCTACTGTCCGCCGTCGACGGAGTTACCCCGGAGTCGGGCAGACGGAGAGAAGGGCATCCCACCATCGTTCCTCCGATGGCAGACCTGGAGACTTCTCCAGGAGGACATTCAAGAGATGCGCGGGATAAGCGCGAAAGAAGTTATGGTCATTCACGGAGTCTAGACGGTCATCGGCGGTGGAGAGAATCACATGCCAGATGTTTGGAACACAAGTTACGGGACCAGGATGCCGTCATCCGGCAAATGGCGGTGGAGATGGAGGAGCTGAAGTGGCATGTTAAAGGGAAGGGTGTAGCTGGAGTGGGAGACCACAGTGAGCGCACCCAACCCCGCCGTCCAGGCAGTCAGAGTCAGCGGCACACTGCGTCCATTTCCATTACCAGAAGTTACAAGGTTGGAGATTCTGACCTGCATGAAGAGAAGTCCAGCGCGCAAGATAGTACCTACCGACCCTCACGTCCGGCGACGACATCGAGGTATTCTTATTCTGCTCATTCAGAGGATTTGCGGGCAGTCTTGAAGGAACGGGCTCGTCGGCGAGAAGCTCAGAGGGTGCCGGCTTTCCAACGACTATCCTATGGGGTTCACGCCAGTGAAGAGGTCGGAATGCCTCCACCCCGCCTGGCTGCGCCTCTCCTTTTAGACACAGACTTGGTGAGGCTTAGCGCCACTCCTTTCTCCTTGGAGATAAAAACAACACCGCTTCCGGCAGGGTTCCACCAGGCAAAGTTCATGCTCTATGACGGAAAAACCGATCCTTATATGCATGTAAGCCACTTCCGACAGGTCATGGCCGGGCACAGGCGAAATGACGCCCTTATGTGCCTAATCTTCCCATCAAGCTTGGGCGAGTTGGGCTTAAAATGGTTCGAGAGGTTGCCGGAGGGAAGCATTGAAAGGTGGCATCAGTTAGCTGAAGCCTTTGTGACGCGCTTCAAAACCAACACCAAAACACCAAAGAAAGTTGATCACCTCCTGAGTGTCAAGATGGAACCGAGCGACACATTGAAGGCATACAACTCCAGATATTGGGAGACCTTCAACGAGATCTTGGATTACTCGGTCAACCTTGCAATCACACAATACAATCGTGGTCTCTCGGTCGGACATAGACTGCGGGACTCGCTTACCATGCACCAGCCGACATCCATGGGCCAGCTAATGCAGCGCATCAATGAGCACATCCGAGTAGAGGATGATGCGTCAGTATCTACCGCGAAGGCAACTCCGGTAGCAATAGACAAGCGGTCAGCTGGCAAAGTGCACGCGGTCGGGCAGGAGTCCGGCCGATCCAGCGACCGCGCTGAGGAATCGGACCGTGGCACTAATCGCAAAAACCGGGGTAGGGGACGTCGGAATGACCGGGATGACTACCCCTGGGATGACGTAGCCGATGCTAACAAAAGGTTGAAAGCAAGGACAGGCATCACCACGGTCTTTAAGATTCCAATCTATCGCATATTTAGTGAAATCCGTGACGAGGAGTATGTCCGGTTTCTTGCTAAGTTAGGTGACGGACAGAAGGGCTTCAATTCGCGGTACCGTTGCACATTTCACCGGGAGCGAGGCCATCGGACAGAGGAGTGTTTGCCTTTGAGGCAACACTTGGAAGAGCTAGTCGCAGCCGGACACCTGGACCTTTACATTGATGGGGGCTTAAAGGCCAATCAAGCTCCGGTTGACCCGCTGGGACCGAAAAACCGAGATGCACCTCCACAAGGGGTTGTTAATGTCATCCACGGCATAGTGGAACTGGCGCGTGTATGCGAGCTCCGAGGTATGATCAAGAAGGCCGAACACATGAGGGAAGTTTTGTCGGTTCAGCCTACGATCAAGAGGGGGAAGACCGAAGAGAAAGATGTGATCAGTTTCTCCTCAAGAGACCTGGAGTGCATTCAGACGCCGCACAACGATGCCCTAGTGGTTACACTCCGCGTCAAAGAATTTGATGTCAAACGGATCTTGATCGATCAGGGAAGCTCGGTCGAGATCATGTACTATGACGCTTTCAAACAACTCAAGCTCCGGGATACAGATTTGGCCCCGGTGACTTCGCCACTGGTTGGTTTCAACTCACAACCGGAGTGGCCTTTGGGAAAGATTATCCTACCGATCAAAGCGGGATCCGTGGTCAAACAAGTGGAGTTCTGGGTGTTGCAGGTGCCATCCACTTATAATTTGATCCTTGGAAGGGGATGGCTTCACGCTATACAAGCCATAGCGTTGACCTACCACCAGGTGGTGAGATTCCCCTCGGTTACGGGGGCAATCGAGGAGGTTTGGGGCGATCAAGTCATGTCGAAGTAGTGTTTTGTGGTGGTCAACGGGAGCCGAGTTGCTAAAGGCTTTGTCCAAATGATTGAGGGACCGAAAGACCGGGGAGTCCTTGACGATGTGGGCACCAAGGCCGAGGACAAAGTTGTCGAGGAATTGGTGGAAGTGCGCATTGATACAGAGCATCCGGACAAGTTCTTCTTGCTCGGCTCAAGCCTTACAGCCCAAGAAAGGACTGACATGGTTGAATTTTTGATGGCCAACATCGAAGTCTTCGCATGGTCACCTTATGACATGCCCGGTCTCGATCCGAGTTTTATATGCCATCATCTCAATGTCTTCCCCGGAGCAAAGCCGGTCATTTAGCGCACAAGGAGATCGGCGCTGCATCATGCCGAGGTAGTTGTGGAGGAAATGAAGAACTTGCTTGAGACGCGAGCAATTCAGGAAGTGCACTACCCTCGGTGGATTTCCAACACGGTCGTGGTGCCCAAGAAGAATGGGAAGTGGTGAGTTTGCGTTGACTACAAGACCGTCAACCGAGATTGTCCGAAAGACAGCTTCCCTCTGCCTAGAATAGACCAGCTTATGGACTTAACGGCTGGACATAACAGGCTCAGTTTCTTGGACGCCTACTGCGGCTACCATCAGATTGCCATGCATGGGCCCGACCGAGAGATCACCTCGTTTACTACACCAAGGGGACTCTTCTGCTACCGAGTCATGCCTTTTGGTTTGAAGAACGCCGGGACAACTTTTCAAAGGATGGTGACCAAGATGTTCGTTCCTCTGTTAGGCCGGACAATGGAGGCTTATATTGATGATATGGTGGTTAAGAGCCGGCATCAAGCAGACCATTTGTCCGATTTGGCCGAGATGTTCGCCATTCTCAAAAAGCACAAGCTACACCTAAATGCGTCTAAGTGTGCCTTCGGTGTGGGATCCGAAAATTTTTTGGGTTTCCTAGTCATGAACCAAGGTATCGAAGCAGACCCTACACAAATCCGAGCCGTGCAAGAGTTAAAACAGCCTAGCTCGGCTAAGGATGTGCAGTATCTGGCCGGAATGGCCACCGCACTTAACTGATTTATAAGCCGGTCATCAGATCGCTGCCGCCCTTTTTTTCAAGCCTTGAAATCAAAGTTCTCCTGGGATAAAGAGTGTGAGCGGGCTTTGGCCGAGCTCAAGGAGTATTTGTCTTCAGCGCCATTGTTGGTCACACCGGAGCCCGGAGAAGAACTTTACCTTTATTTGGCTGTATCGCAGCATGCAGTCAGTGCAGTGCTTGTCTGGTCAGAAGGAATCAAACATCTACCCATCTTCTACGTTAGCAAAACCTTGCTACCGGCAGAGTCGAGGTACTTGCCGCTGGAAAAACTTGCGTTAGCTTTGATGATGGCTTCAAGGAAGTTGGCACACTATTTCCATGCCCATACCATCATCGTCTTGACTGAGCTCCCTCTCAAAGCTTTGTTCGAACGGGCAGACTTCTCCGGTCGGATTCTTAAGTGGGCGGTCGAATTGGGACAGTTTGATGTGAAGTTCCAACTGCGCACAGCCATAAAAGCCCAGACTCTGGCCGACTTCGTTGCTGAATTCTCACTTGGAACTCATCCGGTGTGCCCGGTCGATATTGCCGTGGCAGATGAAGAGGTGAATGCAAGCTCGACCGAAATACCACAGCTTGGCGGCATTGGCGACGCGGAACTTGCGCGTCCCGCCGAAGCCCCTTCAGTTAATACGGTACTACAGCCTGGTGATGCGATGACGGAGTTGGCTATCACTGACCAACCCGCTTTGTTCGATGCCACATCACCGAGGAGGGAAGAAATGGAACCGTTCAGCACAGAGCCTGCGGCTGGCGTAATACCGCAACCTGGCGATTCGCCTACGGACTTAAGCATTATGGATCAACTTGCTGAGTCCGGCCCCGAATCACCAAGGGGGGCTGAAGTGGAACCGCTCAGCACGGGACCGGAAGCCGAGCAGCCGAGCAACCATGATCCCATCAACCTTTAAGCTTCTCAGGACCCCTCAGAGTGTTGGAAGCTCTTTGTCGGCGAAATGTGGAAACTTTTTGTTGATGGAGCCTCGAACCGTCACGGTGCCGGGCTGGGTATAGTTCTGATTTTGCCAGACGGACTGACTATTGAATATTTTATCACCATTGGCTTCCCAGCATCCAATAATGAGGCCGAGTACGAGGCGCTATTGGCCGGTCTCAAGAGCGCGTTTCAGATGCAAGCATCCGAGCTAATGGTTTACAGTGATTCCCAGCTTGTGGTTAACCAAGTTTCTGGGGTTTACGAGACAAAGGATGACAGAATGATGAAGTACCAAGCTCTGGTCAGAGACCACATCAAGCGATTTCAGGCGATCAGAGTCCAACAGATTGGCCGAGACGAAAACGACCGAGTAGATGAGTTGGCCGGCCTAGCTTCTATGGTCGACAGCACATCTCCCAACCCTCTTTTGATTGAATTCCTTTCGCGGCCCAGCATTGAGGAAGCCGGGCAGACAGAAGTACTCTGCGCCGAGCTAGGTCCTTCTTGGATGGACCCCATAATCCTCTTTCTCAAAGAACGGACCCTTCTAGCCGACAAGAAGGAAACGCATAAAGTGCGGGTGAAGTCCGAGCGGTTTTGGCTCTCTCCATCAGGCGCTTTATACAAGAAGTCTTTCACCGGTCCCTACCTGAAGTGTGTGCACCCGAGCAGCGTGGAAGCCTTCCTTTGCAAAATTCACGAAGGCATCTGTGGCAGTCATATAGAGGGCAGGTCCTTGGCCTACCGAGCTATTTCGCAAGGCTATTGGTGGCCGTGCATGCAAGCCAATGCCCAGAAATATGTTCGCAAGTGTGAGAAATGCCAGAAGTTTGCCCACCAAATCCACCAGCCGGCCAGGGAACTTCTGCCCCTCACTAGCCCTTGGCTCTTCGCGATGTGGGAGCTAGATATAGTGGGGCCGCTACCAACCGCACCAGGCAACCGAAAGTTCTTCATCGCGGCCACAGACTACTTCACCAAATGGGTTGAAGCGGAGCCTTTGGCATCAATCAAGGAGAAAGACGTGAAGCGGTTTGTCTAGCAGAATGTGGTCACGCGGTTTGGCGTCCCCAAAATTTTGATCTCTGATAACAGCACCCAATTTGACGGCCGCCTGTTTAGGGGGTTCTGTGAAGATTTGAAGATCGAATTCTATAACTCTACTCCGGCTTACCCGCAGTCCAACGGTCAAGCCGAGCCTTCGAACAAAACCATTCTTGATGGACTGAAGAAGAGGCTTGAGAAAGCCAAAGGAAAGTGGGCTGAGGAACAACCCCGCGGCGATCTACCGGGGAAACTCTTTTTGCTTTGGCATATGGCATGGAGGCGGTCATCCCGTTGGAAGTTGGTATGCCCACTCTCAGAAGTGAAAGTTTTGAGCCCGAGCTGAACATCGAAGCCATTGCCTTGGAATTGGACCTAGTGGAAGAACGCAGGGAAATGGCTCTTATCCATGTGGCCGCCTACCAACAAGAGCTTTCAAGGAAATACAACAAAACCGTGCACCCCAGACCGTTCAAAGTAGGTGATTGGGTCTTGCGGAAGGTCATGGGCAATACCCTGGTGCCAAGCGAAGGCAAACTAGAGGAAAATTGGGAAGGACCCTACAAGATAACCGGTCTGGCGGGCAATGGGGCATATTGTAACAACCCTCATACTGTTTACCGATTAATGACTGATTGAGTACCGATAAACATTGATTCCCGTTAAACTGAACTGATTATGACTGATAATTGGACTGGTTAAGGTACTGAGCTAACTGACTGAAAACTGGAACTGGATTGAATGAGTACATCTGTTTGAATTGCATTTTATCTGTTGATTGATTATTTGATCTGTTTGTGTTTTATGTTTAAACTGCAAATTGAAGGCCTTATCGGCGGCTGAACCGGGAATCGGTTGATGTTTTATGATCCTTAGAATTATTGTGCATTTATGGTATATTTATCTGAAAACTGATTAGGTATGAGTAAATTAGATTAAAAAGAGTTAATTGCAAAGTTTGTCGTAATTACCAAATTGCCACCCTTAGTGGCCCACTCAATATGACATGTGAGCCTTGTATACACTTGAAACAAACATTTCCTCAGCCCTTTCTTGAGCCTTGCCGACCTAGAGAGTAGAGAGGGAGAGAAATTGGTTTTTCACCTGGAATTGCTTGGAAACTTGAAGAATTGCTTGGTAATTGAAGTATAGATTGTTAAATTGGACCTCTAGACTTGCATTCAAGGAACCTAGGTAAGGATTTCATCTTCTCATTCTTGTGTTTGAACTAATTCTTGCATGGTCCATGTTAAATTGTAGAGCTAAGTCATGTTTTAGTTCTCACATGTTGATATAGAGCATAATTCATGCATGCATGTTTGAATTGTAGATGTTTGAGTTGTTTTCATGGCAAAAGGTTACATGCATGTTCATAATTATGTTTAAGTCCATGATTTCATCATGTTTTGAAATGGATTGGCTCCTTATAGCATCGAGTTGGAGCTTCAAAATGATTTGAATTCATGCGTGTTTGCATGTTCATCTTGTTCTTGAAAAATGGTTTGAAATTGAGTTTGAATTAAACACCCTTGGGCTTTGATTTCTCAAATTGAGCTTTGAACCATGTTATACTATGTGTTCACAAATGTTTTCCAGAAAATGGGCCCAAGAGGATTGGTTTTGATGCATTTGAATGTGAGTTTGAGCTTGGAGGTGCAATCTGGGATTTCCAGATTTTGCACTCCCGCTCGAGCGGGGTAATTGACGCTCGAGCGTGGAATCTGAGCATCCAGTACCTCTGCACTGTTTTACAGTCCGCTCGAGCGGAGTATTGGGCGCTTGAGCGGATTCATGTGTCTCAAGCTCGAGCGGGAGTCGAGCGTCCGTCGAGCGGAGATTTCACCCATCCAGTACTTTTACAGTACGCTCGAGCGGGAAAGTTGACGCTCGAGCGTGTACCTTTGTTGCATGACCGCTCGAGCGGGTAAACCTGCACTCGAGCGGGACTCTGTTTTTCTAAAAATGCGTTTAAATGTACATCTTTGCATCCTCATCCCATCCTAGGCATTCTTAGGCCTAGTTTAAGACATCTTTGAGGGCATAGATGTAGAACACACCGAGGCAAATTTAGGGATTTAATTATTACCTTTCCCATCTGTGAAACTTAGAGTGTGTTCAATCTGTTAACTGTATAGGGTTGGCATTTCGAGGAGACGCTCTAGCCTACTGTAGCCCAGAACCTTGTGAGTAACAATTGTGTAAAGATATGTTCAACTGATTATCTTTTGAATACTGAACTGAACTGTTTACTGAACTGGTATTACTGAATAAATGTATGTCCTTTATTTCTGAACTGTACTGTGGCATCCTTAGCACCTACTGTTTACTGTTACTGTTACAGAGATCTCTGTCGGTTCCCTCGTGGAGCCACTACTGTTTACTGACTGATGGCCATCATTACTGTTCGGTCTTTTAAGACCTACTGTTACTGGTATGCTAATGGATGTACCACAAATGACTGTTTACTGTACTGAGCAACTGAAATACTGATTGAAATGAACTGTTTTCATTACTGTAAGGACATTCATTCTAAACCCCTTTACGCTTTATGTTATTCACTGGGCTTTAGCTCACTGCTCATATATATATGTAGGTGTGCAGGCACCAGACCAAAGCTAGAGGCGTCAGGGTTATTCCAGTTTTGTCAAGCCAACCACAGTGCCTCACTGCGAGGTTCCGAGTTCGCCATGCTATGGCTTGGGGTGTCTTTTCCCCCGCTGGTCCCTGTTACTGTTTTGTATTACTGTATAGACTGTTATCCACTGTACTGTACTGTTATCAAGGGATTAGATCCCTGTACTGAATGTCTGTAAATTCTTGTATAGCCTGTACTGTTGTGAATATACGAATGCATGAAAAATCTTTTTGGCATACAGACTGTCACAGCTCAATGGACATTATTTATTTACTGTATTGGCTTCCGCCAGGCCCTGTACTCTGTTTTACTGTACTACTGTTCTGCAGGCCTTCGGTAATCTCGGATTACTGGCCGGTTACGGTGCTAAACCCATAGGGCCGGGTTTGGGTCGTGACAGAGTGGTATCAGAGCGATACTTAACCACGAGTCATACCGCACACACGTGTCCAAATGAGCTATAGGGTGTCCTAGAAAAGTGATTAGGGCATTTCATGAACTTGAAAAGTGTGTGGCTATGTTATGACGGAATACATGTTGATATGATAACTGTTTAAATATGCAGCTGTTTATGTTACAATTGCTATAACCGTTATAACTGCTTATAGTGAAATGGATAACGCAACCACTGCAAATGAACCTGAATCCTCCTCTACCGAGGCAAGAATGGAAAGAATGGAAAGAATGATGGAACTGATAACTGCTAGACTTGAACGACAACAGAACCAACAGCCCCCACCTCCTCCTCCGGTACAGCCGGAACCTAATGCGAATGTGAATGATGGAGATATTATTGCTCTGACCCAGAAGTTCAGCAAAATGAAACCGCCATCCTTTCAGGGAGGCCTTGAACCGTTAAAAGCTGAAACTTGGGTTCTAGAAACAGAAAAACTATTTGAAGTGTTTCCGTGCTCCGAAGCGAATAAAGTATTGTTAGCTACCTTCACCCTACAAGAAGAAGCTAGAAGGTGGTGGATGTTGATTCGCGATACAAATACTGTTATGACCTGGGCTCAGTTCAAGGAGTCCTTCTTTGAAAAGTACTTCCCACAGTGTGTCAGGGATAGGAAAGTGACTGAATTCGAACAACTGAGACAGGGTACGATGTCCGTTTCGGAATATGAAACAAAATTTACTGAACTTGCCATATATGCACCACACATGGTGGACACTGACTACAAGAAGGCCAGAAAATTTTAGGGTGGCCTTAATGTTGCAATACTTGACCGAATAAACGTTTTGAAATTACCGACTTTTGTGGGTGTTCTCGACCGGGCATTGATGGCCGAGGCAAACATTGAAGCACTGAAAACTGAAACACCAACGTCGGAATGGCGTAGTAAGAGGCAGGGTTTTAAATTCAAGAAAGGCAAGCACAACCCGGCCAACAAGAAACAGAATACGGGGTTGACAACTAGCCCCAGCCAAGGGAGTGGGTTCATACCACTCTGTTCTGAGTGTGGCAAGAAGCACAAAGGGGTCTGCTACAAAATATCTGGAGCCTGTTACAGGTGTGGCAAGGTGGGTCACATGGTTAAAGACTGCCCCTCTGCTCCACAAGCCAGTAGTAAAGCTACGCCAGGCGTGGCAGCATCAACTGTAGCACCAAAGCCTAACCCCAAAGATACCGGGAAAGAGCCCATGAGGCAGGGCCGAGTGTTTGCCCTAGTACCGGGAGACGTGCAAAATACTGAAACCGTTGTGTCAGGTATCCTCTCTATTTGTACACAAAACGCATATGTATTGATTGATTCGGGGTCTACACATTCTTATGTATCGCATGCTTTCTCACGGAAATTGAATAGACCCTTAAAACCCATGAACTATCTGCTAGCCGTATCATCACCCGTAGGGGGATCCATGACATGTGCTTATATGTACCCTGCATGTGAAATCATTGTTGGGGATATGCATCTGTTTATTGATTTACTACCATTGAACATTGATCATTTTGATGTAATATTGGGGATGGATTGGTTACAAAAATATCATGCCACTATTGATTGTGTGACCAAGCAAGTTGTTTTCCGTCCACCTGGTTTGCCTGAATTCGTGTTTAATGGGAGTGGAGTAGTACCTCCTCCGTATTTGATTTCATCAGTGAAAGCTGTTAAATTAATTAAAAAGGGGTGTAAAGGGTATCTGTGTTCTGTGCTGACTGTGTCTACTGATGATAGTGTTAAAACTGATGTGAATTGTATTCCTATAGTCAGGGAATTCCCAGATGTATTTCCAGATGATCTGCCAGGGGATTTGGTTGACAGGGAGATTGAATTTACCGTTGATGTGATTCCGGGTACACAGCCGATATCGAAAGCTCCTTACAGAATGGCCCCAACTGAACTGAAGGAGTTGAAAGGGCAATTGCAAGAACTGTTAGACAAGAAGTTTATCAGGCCCAGTACTTCACCGTGGGGTGCATCGGTTTTGTTTGTAAAGAAGAAAGATGGCTCGCTGAGACTGTGCATTGATTACCGTGAACTGAACAAGGTAACTGTGAAAAATAAATACCCATTGCCACGTATTGATGATTTATTTGATCAGTTACAGGGTGCACAAGTGTTTTCCAAGATTGATCTCAGATCGGGGTATCATCAACTGAAGGTTAAACCGGAAGACATTGATAAAACTGCTTTTAGAACGAGGTATGGCCATTATGAATTTTTAGTTATGCCATTCGGAGTCACGAATGCCCCTGCTGCTTTCATGGACCTCATGAACAGAATTTTTAAACCATACCTTGACGATTTCATTGTAGTATTTATTGATGACATATTGATTTACTCCAAAAGTATAGAACAACATGAACATCATCTGAGACTTGCCCTGCAGACCCTAAGAGAACAGAAACTGTATGCTAAACTGTCTAAGTGTGAATTTTGGCTTGACCACGTTATGTTTTTGGGACATGTTGTTAGCAAAACTGGAATTTCCGTTGATCCGCAGAAAATTGAAGCTGTAGTGAACTGGCCTAGGCCAACAAATGTGACTGAAGTTCGAAGCTTTTTGGGATTGGCTGGATATTACAGAAGATTTGTCAAAGATTTCTCCAAAATTGCCCTACCATTGACTCAGTTAACTCAGAAGGGGACATCATTTGACTGGACTGACCAAAGGGAATCAGCATTCCAAGAGTTGAAAACTCGACTTGTGACTGCACCGGTTTTGACTTTACCTTCAGGTACGGATGGTTACATTGTATTTAGTGATGCTTCTCACAAGGGTTTGGGGTGTGTTTTAATGCAGAATGGGAGAGTTATTGCTTATGCTTCCCGACAACTGAGACCGCATGAAAAGAACTACCCGACCCATGACCTGGAACTTGCTGCCGTAGTATTTGCACTGAAAATCTGGCGTCACTATCTGTACGGGGTGACATGTGAAGTATATACCGACCACAAGAGCTTAAAACATTTCTTCACACAGAAGGAACTGAATATGAGACAGCGGAGATGGCTAGAATTGATTAAAGATTATGACTTACAGATACTGTACCATCCGGGAAAAGCCAATACTGTTGCCGATGCATTGAGCCGAAAGTCAATTGCCAACCTAGCTTGTTTGCTCACCGAACAGAAAGAGCTGCTTGGTGACCTTGAAAAATTTGAAATTGAAGTCGTTTTGAGAGAATAAGGTGGAACGCTAGCCGCTATTTCTGCTCAACCAGCCTTGCTAGAAGAAATTAAAGAGAAACAGCAACAGGATGACTTCTTGAAGAAGATCATCGAAGAAAAAGAATCTAAACCAAGACCGGGATTCAAATTTGAGAACAATGTACTGAAATTTCAAGAAAGACTGTGTGTGCCGAATGACACTGAACTGAAGAAGGGTTCTGCAAGAGAGCCACAATTCAAAATTGTCTATCCACCCGGGGAATACGAAAATGTACCAAGATCTGAAACAGAATTTTTGGTGGCCGGGAATGAAGAAAGAAATAGCTGACTATGTGTCCAAATGTCATCATTTCCAACAAGTCAAAGCTGAACATCAACGACCTGCCGGGTTATTGCAACCCCTACCCATACCAGAATGGAAATGGGAGCATATCACGATGGACTTTATCGTTGGGTTACCTCGCTCCAGAAAAGGTATGGATTCAATTTGGGTTATTGTTGATAGACTAACCAAATCTGCTCACTTCTTACCTGTCAAGACAATCTATAATGCGGACAAATTGGCTGTTATCTATATTGATGAAATTGTGAGACTGCATGGAGTGCCTATGTCCATTGTTTCTGACAGGGATTCGAAGTTTACATCGAGGTTTTGGCAAAGTCTACAGACTGCATTGGGTACCGAATTGAGGCTGAGTAGTGCCTACCATCCTCAGACAGATGGACAGTCAGAAAGGACCATCTAAACTCTAGAGGATTTACTGAGAATGTGTGTCCTTGATTTTCAGGGAGATTGGGAAAGCCATTTACCATTGGCTGAATTCGCCTACAACAACAGCTATCACTCGAGTATTAGTATGGCGCCTTTCGAGGCATTGTATGGCAGAAAATGTAGATCTCCGATTTATTGGGCAGAAGTTGGAGATGGGCCTTTGCTTGGGCCCGAGATCGTTTACGAAACAACTGAGAAAGTGAAACGGATACAATAGAGACTGAAAACTGCGCAGAGCAGACAAAAGAGTTATGCTGACGTTAGAAGACGAGACAGAGAGTATGAAGTGGGTGATCACGTATTTGTGAAAGTGACACCGATGAAAGGCCAGACTCGTTTTGGAGTCAAAGGCAAGTTAGCACCAAGATACGTCGGACCGTATGAGATTATTGAGAAAATTAATCCGGTGGCGTATCAAGTTGCGCTCCCTCCTGAAATGGAGCACATGCATAACGTCTTCCACATTTCTATGTTGAGAGACTACCTCTGGGATCCTTTTCATGTGATAGAGCCTACTCGTGTAGTGCTGAGTGATGACTACACTTACGAGGAACGGCCTATACAGATTGTAAACAAACGGATCAAGAAACTGAGGAACAAAGAAATCCCGCTGGTAAAAGTCGACTGGCAGAACCATGGTGGTGTATATGCCACTTGGGAAAGGGAAGAAGACATGGCTAAAAGATACCCTGAACTGTTTCCACTGAACCCTGTTTTCTTCCAGAATGAAGGTAACTCGAGTTTAGAGGACTAAACTCTTTATAAGGAGGGGAGACTGTAACAACCCTCATACTGTTTACCGATTAATGACTGATTGAGTACCGATAAACATTGATTGCCGTTAAACTGAACTGATTATGACTGATAATTGGAGTGGTTAAGGTACTGAGCTAACTGACTGAAAACTGGAACTGGATTGAATGAGTACATCTGTTTGAATTGCATTTTATCTGTTGATTGATTATTTGATCTGTTTGTGTTTTATGTTTAAACTGCAAATTGAAGGCCTTATCGGCGGCCGAACCGGGAATCGGTTGATGTTTTATGATCCTTAGAATTATTGTGCATTTATGGTATATTTATCTGAAAACTGATTAGGTATGAGTAAATTAGATTAAAAAGAGTTAATTGCAAAGTTTGCCGTAATTACCAAATTGCCACCCTTAGTGGCCCACTCAATATGACATGTGAGCCTTGTATACACTTGAAACAAACATTTCCTCAGCCCTTTCTTGAGCCTTGCCGACCTAGAGAATAGAGAGGGAGAGAAATTGGTTTTTCACCTGGAATTGCTTGGAAACTTGAAGAATTGCTTGGTAATTGAACTATAGATTGTTAAATTGGACCTCTAGACTTGCATTCAAGGAACCTAGGTAAGGATTTCATCTTCTCATTCTTGTGTTTGAACTAATTCTTGCATGGTCCATGTTAAATTGTAGAGCTAAGTCATGTTTTAGTTCTCACATGTTGATATAGAGCATAATTCATGCATGCATGTTTGAATTATAGATGTTTGAGTTGTTTTCATGGAAAAAGGTTACATGCATGTTCATAATTATGTTTAAGTCCATGATTTCATCATGTTTTGAAATGGATTGGCTCCTTATAGCATCAAGTTGGAGCTTCAAAATGATTTGAATTCATGCGTGTTTGCATGTTCATCTTGTTCTTGAAAAATGGTTTGAAATTGAGTTTGAATTAAACACCCTTGGGCTTTGATTTCTCAAATTGAGCTTTGAACCATGTTATACTATGTGTTCACAAATGTTTTCCAGAAAATGGGCCCAAGAGGATTGGTTTTGATGCATTTGAATGTGAGTTTGAGCTTGGAGGTGCAATCTGGGATTTCCAGATTTTGCACTCCCGCTCGAGCGGGGTAATTGACGCTCGAGCGTGGAATCTGAGCATCCAGTACCTCTGCACTGTTTTACAGTCCGCTCGAGCGGAGTATTGGGCGCTTGAGCGGATTCATGTGTCTCAAGCTCGAGCGGGAGTCGAGCGTCCGTCGAGCGGAGATTTCACCCATCCAGTACTTTTACAGTACGCTCGAGCGGGAAAGTTGACGCTCGAGCGTGTACCTTTGTTGCATGACCGCTCGAGCGGGTAAACCTGCACTCGAGCGGGACTCTGTTTTTCTAAAAATGCGTTTAAATGTACATCTTTGCATCCTCATCCCATCCTAGGCATTCTTAGGCCTAGTTTAAGACATCTTTGAGGGCATAGATGTAGAACACACCGAGGCAAATTTAGGGATTTAATTATTACCTTTCCCATCTGTGAAACTTAGAGTGTGTTCAATCTGTTAACTGTATAGGGTTGGCATTTCGAGGAGACGCTCTAGCCTACTGTAGCCCAGAACCTTGTGAGTAACAATTGTGTAAAGATATGTTCAACTGATTATCTTTTGAATACTGAACTGAACTGTTTACTGAACTGGTATTACTGAATAAATGTATGTCCTTTATTTCTGAACTGTACTGTGGCATCCTTAGCACCTACTGTTTACTGTTACTGTTACAGAGATCTCTGTCGGTTCCCTCGTGGAGCCACTACTGTTTACTGACTGATGGCCATCATTACTGTTCGGTCTTTTAAGACCTACTGTTACTGGTATGCTAATGGATGTACCACATATGACTGTTTACTGTACTGAGCAACTGAAATACTGATTGAAATGAACTGTTTTCATTACTGTAAGGACATTCATTCTAAACCCCTTTACGCTTTATGTTATTCACTGGGCTTTAGCTCACTGCTCATATATATATGTAGGTGTGCAGGCACCAGACCAAAGCTAGAGGCGTCAGGGTTATTCCAGTTTTGTCAAGCCAACCACAGTGCCTCACTGCGAGGTTCCGAGTTCGCCATGCTATGGCTTGGGGTGTCTTTTCCCCCGCTGGTCCCTGTTACTGTTTTGTATTACTGTATAGACTGTTATCCACTGTACTGTACTGTTATCAAGGGATTAGATCCCTGTACTGAATGTCTGTAAATTCTTGTATAGCCTGTACTGTTGTGAATATACGAATGCATGAAAAATCTTTTTGGCATACAGACTGTCACAGCTCAATGGACATTATTTATTTACTGTATTGGCTTCCGCCAGGCCCTGTACTCTGTTTTACTGTATTACTGTTCTGCAGGCCTTCGGTAATCTCGGATTACTAGCCGGTTACGGTGCTAAACCCATAGGGCCGGGTTTGGGTCGTGACACATATCACTTGGAGGACTTGGATGGTTGAGGAATACCCCGACCATGGAATACAGCCAACCTCAAGTTGTATTATTTCTAGCTTTTGCTCTCTTTTTTGTGCAAAGGAATTTTTTTCCTTACACTTCATGTAATATTCATTTTTTTCAATATATAGAAGTGACTTATCTTTGCCTAAGCATTTTTTGTTGCTTTGAGTTTTGCGTATTCACAACCGAGATGTTTACTCCGGTTGAAAGAGTTGATGCTTTGTTCAACTTAGGTATTCTCAACCGAGATGTTTACTCTGCTTGAAAGAGTTGATGTTTTGTTCAACTTAGGCACTCTCAACCGAGATGTTTATTCCGGTTGAAGGAGTTGATGTTTTGTTCAACTTAGGTACTTTCAACCGAGATGTTTATTCCGGTTGAAAGAGTTGATGTTTTGTTCAACTTAGGTATTCTCAACCGAGATGTTTACTCCGGTTGAAAGAGTTGATGTTTTGTTCAACTTAGGCACTCTCAACAGAGATGTTTACTCCGGTTGAAAGAATTGATGTTTTGCTCAACTTAGGCACTCTCAACCGAGATGGTTAGTCCGGTTGAAAAGTTGATGTTTTGTTCAACTTAGGTATTTTGCACCGAGATGTTTATTCCGATTGAAAGACTTGAAGTTTTGCTCAACTCTGGGTGTACTACCGAGATGATTTATTCCGGTTATATGAGTTAATTAATGAAATTTGTCTTGCCGAGATATTTTGTCCGGTTGAAGTTATTCATCTCTAGGACCGTGCAAACACTTGGTGAAACTAGATCTTTTTCATTAATGAAAAAAGAAGTACAAAAGGAGGGGCAGAGAGCCCGGTTACATGTGCAAAGCAAAAAATGAAAGAAAATAGAAAACTACACAAGGGGGGAAAGATTAGTGAATTCGTCATCAGCTGCCTCCAGGTTGACCGTTGTTTGCTCTTGGACACCGGTCTCAGTTTCTCCGGGCTGCTCTTGGCTGCTTCCTTCCTCGGCATTGACCTCGGTTTCTTTGGCGAGCTCTTCCTCGGCCTCAGCTTGCAACGCGCTGAAGATGTCGTTGGCATAGGGCACGAGGTACACCAGCAGGAATGCAGCCGGCGGAGAGGTAAATACGTCAGTCTCGGGACCTTGACCGAGCTGAGCACATGAAGACTTCCAACCAGCTTTAAAGTAGATGTCTTGTGTAGCAAAAACTTGCTTTTTGTAGCTGTCTTCGGCCTTCTTAAAGCTGGCGTTATTGGCATCCTCAAGTTCTTTTTCCCTTGACTTCTTCAATGCATCTAGCTTGGCCTGAAGCTCATCCCTCTTCTTCTCGGCTTCGTCAAGCTGGCCGAGCAACCTGTTGTTGTCAGCATTGGCGATTTTAAGTGAGGACTTTGCTCGGCCGAGCAAGGTTTGAAGACTCTGGACTTGGCCGGCAGTGTCATTCGCCTTCTGCTGCAGTCGATGGATTCGCTCTATGACCAAGTGTTGCATTTGGATGGCCTGCAAGAAGAAAGTCTGATCAGAGAAGAAACCGTGCAAACACTTCGTAAAAATTTCAGTGAAAGATTGATACTTACCCTGGCCATGGACTTAACAGACGATTTCACTAACCGGGTGTCAGGAACGTGGTCGCTGCCAACCACGTCGCTCGATAGGAGAAGGGCTTTGGAAAGGTCAAAGGCGAGTAGGTGCTCTTTGTTGCCCTTGATGAAAGCGGTAGCCGGTATGTCCTTTCCCCGGTGCTTTAGCTGTGGTCGCCACGGTGGTGTTGGGTCGACAGTGATGGTGTGTTGCTCGGTGGTTAGCTCGGCAACCAGCTCGGCGGATGGATCTGCGCGAGGCCTTTTGTCAGCTCGGCGAGCTTCTTGTCTGGGTTGCCCGGCGCCTGGAGATGCCAAGGCGACCACGGGACCACTGGATTGTCTGGCAGCTTGAGAGTGGGTGGTGATGTTTGGTATCTCGGCTGAGGTTGCTGTGAGGAGGTTCTTGATGCGGCTTCGTTTTGCCATCTCTTGTTCTTCGGTTAGCTGGATTAGCGGCACGTCTGGTAGAGTTGGGTCCGGAGGAGGTGTTGGAGCACGGAGAAAGTCTGTAACTTTGCTCCGGCGTAGAGCTGAGTATCTGTAGGTTGGAGTGTAGCCGAGCAACTCGTTACAATCCCGGTGGCTGTAACGGAGCACGGTTCGGATGGCTTCTACGTTGGGATATTGGTAGTTGGATTGCAAGGCTTGAATTGCTGCAAAAGAACAGGAAAAATGGTTAAGTACAGAATGTTGAAGGCAGGAAATTAACCGAGCAAATTAGCGCGGCTTACATGTGGAACCAAAGTTCTTGCTGATGAACCAGCCCGGTACGTTGGCTGTTTCATAATTGCCAGACACCCAGAAGAAGTCGTCATCATGTAAGTCCTTGTCCGGGATGTCGGTCATTATTTTTTCTTTGCCCGGTCTTATTTTTAAATAATAGGCCAGGCCGTTGCCGGTGTGCCCAAGGGTGTATTGTTGTAGTATCTCGGTTAAACCTAAGTTTGTTCCTAGCCGGTTGTTTAGCTCGTGCACGCCACTGATTATTCGGTAAGTATTGGTCGAAACTTGGGTGGGTGCTAGCCCGGTGCGGCGCAGAAATTCGGTCATCAAAGGGTTGACCGGGAAGCGGAGGCCTCCTTCAATTACTGATAGCACGGTGAAGGGGCATTGGTCAAGCTTGCCCCAAGGGGTCGTTTCCATCTCGGCGAGCTCCAAATGGACCTCTGCCGGGATACCGTATTTTTCCCTAAAGGCGGCCAAGGCAGCAGGTATGTCCACAAGGAAGCGAAATTTCCCCATGTGTGACCGACTAGTTTAGCTCGGCTGAGGTGGTTTGGCACAGGCTGGGAATTAATGGCTGCTCGGTCCTTGAGAGCCTCAGAATTGGTCTTTGGTCCCCTTGGACTCTGCAGGAAAACGGAGGTAATTGTAAGTGGGAGCGCGGTCGTGTAAAACGAGCTAGACTTGAGCTCGGTCATGGATTGTGCCAAACCACCTCGGTCATAAAGGTTAGCCAAGGAGCTCGGTTGCCCAAGCGAACAAGAGATTAGCCCGGTCGAGCGGCCAAGTCCTTTTTGCTACCCCGGTTTCTCCTAAGGTTGGGACAAACTAAAGATTTGCTCGGTTTGAGTGATTTTTTTGGATTGGATGAAGATCTGGAGCCCGGTCCACCCCAGATCTTTATTGTTCATCAGGGAAATTGAAGAACAGCGAAGAAACTAAGGGGCATTGAAGGTTTTGGGTGGGGGAGGCCCTAAAACCTACGGATTTGGTGCTATAAAGAAAAAAATGCGAAATGAAAACAGTAATAACAAGGGCTGGGGGACTTACCAGTGAAAGACAGAGGCTCCTTCTTCGAACGTGAGTTCAGGGATGGCGAGAGAGAAAGGGCAAGAGCTCAGAGACGCTTGAAACGGAGGAATGTCAGTGAGAATGAATCAAAGAGGGAGGGGGCATGTTTATTGAGGAAGAAAAACCACCCAAATTCGAATTTCAGAGGACGACTGGGTTGGCTGCTCGAGGACCAATGGGAGATTGACACGTGACCCCATTAATGGCAGTGTCAGTGCTGAAGAGTCAGGAAGGTCAGACGAAGTGTCGACCGAGCAAGACAAGGAACCGAGCGCGGAAATTAGCCCGGTTTGCCTCTTGCAAATTATCAACCGAGGAAGAGTTTATCCCGGTCGGAACAGGTAATCCCGGTCACGCTAGCGCGGACGGAATTAAGGGGCAATTGAGAGGGAAAAATATGGTCTGGATTGGGCCATGGTAATACCAGGCAAATTGTGGGCCGAACACATTTGGGCCGTGGTATCCCAGGTCCACCCAGAAGTGATTTTTGCTCGGCAATGGCAAGGGTATGTGGAACCGAGCTACTTCATCTTGTCGGCACGGAGGCCGGTCAAGTAAGGGTTCCACGGTTTATGCGTTGCGCGGTTGGAAAGCACGCATCCATAGCTCGACGTGAAGGCTCATGCCTGAAGCTCGGCAGGAAGGACTTTGGTTGATCGGTATGACTAATCTCAAGCTTGGCTTCGCCGGAACGCAGTCGAGCATGGTTGGAAAGGAGCTCGGTTGTTGGGGGCACCTGGGCATGAATCGCAGCATGGCCATTGACAGCCGAGATGCTGCAGCCCGGCTGCCAAGCTCCCAGAAGAGTGGGCTGGCAGTCGGGTTAGGTGATGTTCAGCAAGATTTGTGCTGACAGATGGGGTAGCAGAACCACGTGTCGAGAGATCACTGGGAGTAGATTTGGGGCGCAGAAGGTATATAAGCAAGTCTGCGCCCCCCATGCTGGACACCCGAACATTTGGTAAGAGAAATACTTACACTCGACTCTCTCCTCACTCTCTCTATCCTCAGGTGTGTGCTAACTTGATCGTCGGAGGGATTTTTCGGCCACACACCACCGGGTAGCTCACTGCTGTTGTGCACGCAGGTGATCGGATAGAAACGGAGCTTGGAAGAAAGGAGTGCGGGTTTGCCTGAATATTTGCTCCCCGCACAGGCCTAATTACGTAAAACATTATTTTTTTAAAAAACTAGTATGACAGCCAAATTGTTTTGGGAGCCCTACATGTACAATTAAATATATATATATATATAGATATCCTATTGGTTGTGATCTTACTTGCCATTGCTAAACTCTTCTTCCTCCCCTCAAAAAAAAAAAAAAAGGAAAAGGAAAATTAACACAAAGCCAAACAGACACGCAATTAAAACGTCGTTTGTTAACATTTTTATTTATTATTTATTGTTTTAGTTTTAGTTTTTTTTTAAAATTAAAAATGGAAATTTGTTTGGTACATTGTTTTCTTTTTTAAAAAAATAAAATTGATTTTAAAGTTTTCAACATTTTCGAAAATACAAAAAAATTATTTTCATTCATTTTTAAACAAGCTTTTACTCTCTTCTATCACCTACCACCTCTGACCACCACCTCTTGTTGCTCGTTGGGGTTGAGCTCCAACCAATCTCCGACGACTCTCCAGTGAGTGCACAGTCACTCTTGTGATCTTCAGACACCTTTTGGTGTCCTTTTGACTACCTTGTGTCCTCCAACAATATTCGACAATTAACTGTTGAAAAAATAGTTTGGAAACCATTAATAGGTGAATGATAAATTGATTCCGAAGTGCACCATTTGAGTATGGTATTAAGACAAAATTTATTTAATTTAAATTTAAAGTTATTTGTCATTTTTTTTGGTCAAAATTGAACCAAATTCGAATATGTTTGAAAGAATAATCATGTCTATTCTTTGCACCTATTCCATGGAAGAGTTATGTCTATTTTTTGCACCTATTCCATCAAAAAATTATGTCTCTTAATAGATGTGTCTCTTCATTGAAAAGTCACCATGACCTTTCGAAGAGTCACTAATTCACCTATATAAATAGACCCCCATTTCATTCATTCATAAAATTGAATTCATCTTGTGTTTCTTTTCTTCTACACTCTGTATTTTCTGTAAGAGAATTCTGCGTAGTAAGGTTCGTCAGATTTGCCGTGATAGTACTACTTCTGTAAAGTTCGATCGTTGTATCTTGGGAGACCAACATCCAATGAGAACTTGTGAGCACCATAGTGGAGAACGAATTTGTCGTGAGGAAATTGTGTTTAACACAAGCCTCGATCACATTTGGTTTCGTTTCCAAATTTTTAAAATTGTTTTGTAAGTTTTCTACTTCTCTGTAAGTATTGCTGATTCTCTGTATATAGTTTGTGCTACTCAAAAGACAATCTAAGAGGAGGGTGAATTAGGTTTTTACAAATAAAAATAATAATACCTTAATAAAAATTATGACTAGCACAATAGATAAATATAATTAATGAAATAAAAATAATTAAAACAAGTGTTCTAACAACTATGTTAGTTAATGATTTTAGCACAGTGAAAATGTGAAATATAGCTATGGCAATTTAAATAAAATAAAGAGATAAGGAAGAGAGAGACAAACAAATTTATAGTGGTTCGGTTTCAACTCGGCCTACGTCCACTCTTCAAGCTTCACTTGAGATTTTTCACTATACTTTACCTTCACAGGGTGCCAGCAACCTTTTTACAGATAGAGCAATCCTCCACAGATTTTACACAGACTTTCTAAGTCAAGAACACTGAGTGTACTACACTCTTATAAGGTTGAAAAGTATGTGTTTTTGCTTTCACAAAAAGCTACAAGAATTATCTCTCAAAGATAGATATAAAAATGAAGCTCTGGTTTTTCTGTAAATCTCACACAGGAAAGATGAGCTTAAAGCTATACGTCTCAGTGTATAATTTCTGAAAAAGGATGTAAACAAAAATTGAAGAACACTTCTCAGAAAATTTTTCAGAGAATAGATGTGAGTGATTATAGATCAAAGAATATTTTATGTTTTTTTTTTTTGTAACTTGTTTACATTAGAGGCTTTGGTATATATAATGAAACTTATAGCCGTTTATAGCCGTTCATATTCATTTGAATTTATAGCCGTTGTATTCATTTGAATATCTTCCACTTGAACCTTTTGAACCTTTTGAACTGCTGCTGTGTTGGGCTGTTTGAACCTTTGTTTTTTGGGCTGTTCGAACTTCTGTTTTGGGTTGTTTGAACTCCTGATTTAATCAAATATTAAATACATTCTAACAACATTTAGGATAAAGGTTTAGGTGAGAAATAATGGGACAAAATAAACTTTGATTCTATTTTTCTCTTTTAAATAAATTAAAACATAATTAAATAAATCATTAAAATAAATGTTGATTCTATTTTTCTCTTTTAAATAAATCATCAAAATAAATTTGATTCTGTTTTTCTCTTCCAAACAAAGTAAAACATAATTAAATAAATCGTCAAAATAAATTGTGATTCTATTTTTTTCTTCCAAATAAATTAAAATATAATTAAATAAATCATCAAAATAAATTGTGATTCTATTTTTCTCTTTCAAATAAATTAAAATATAATTAAACAAATCATTAAAATAAATAAGTCTAACAGTTTGGTTTAGTTTTACCCAAACAATTTATATTATATTCAACTTATAATTTTTTTTTATATAATCTGGTAATATATTTAGTTTTACCCAAACATAATGATTACGTGTTTCACACATGATATATAAGAAGTTTTCTCCTACAACTTAAGACAAATTTGGTATTGTATTTTTACAGATTTCAAATTATTTGGTTAAAATCTTATTTATGTTTTTATACAGACTATATTTTCTAGTTTGATTATTTGAAAAAAAAATCTTTTATTTTATAATTCAATTAATTTGTTATGTAGTGTGTGTTATCAAATCTGTGAGATACCATCAGCAATTTCTTTGACTGCCAAATGTGAAACGTCACTTACCATCAAAGTAGACAATTTATAAGGGAAATTTAGCTTCCATTGGACCCTTGTTTGTTAAAAAGTATATATCAATTTATTTTGCTTCATAAATTTCTAAGGAAAAAATAGAATAATGTTTTAGAGCACTAAATTAGGAATTCTAGAGCATCACTAATGATGTGGCACAGTGGCCCCCACCAAAGTGATGTGATGTTTTGGCTTGAGGTTTTTTTTTTTTTTTTTTTTTTTTTTTTTAAGCTCATTAGAGCTATTAGTGGTCCAAAAATTAGTGGGATGAATCACCACTCAGTAAATATATATTTTTTTCTTGAACAATATTGCCAGAGTAACATGCTACTGTTACTATTTACATCAATTTCAACGGTAATAATTTTTTTTATAAATAATTTCATAATCAACATGAATCTTATTTGATAGATTTTGTTGAGAAAATTCTAAAAATACTAATTTTATTAAACCAACATCTATACCAAAAGTTATATTATTTTAAAACTTAATATTTTTTTATATTTATTCTTCATACATTTAAATTTTATTATGAGTAGATTTTCACTAAATCTCCGAATTCATAACTTTGACTTGTGGTGGTCACAAATCACAGCAATTATATGAACAGTTTTGGTTTTGGTTTTCATACATTGGTTATTTTCTATAACCACAATTATATGAAAGTCAGACTATGCATACTTTTTGTAAGTATTTATCCCATAGTTGTAATTGGAAGAACCATCTTTAATATATTTGTGGTGAACTTTATGGATTGATTTGAATCTGTGTCAGAATATTTTACAAATTTTAGTTTTTTGGTTAAATTTATCAGAACAGAAATATCGTATTTACAAATTTCATATTTGTTTAGGGGCTTAACATAATTTTTTTTTGAATCTGTTATATAAATCGCGCATGTTATCATCTAATATTGGTTAGTTTTTCCATGATTAGTTTGATACGACTTGCAGATATATGAAATTATGATTTTTAGAGTGATGAAATTTTTATATGAATAGTTGCAACTCCTTTGTTGGTGACTTTTGAAAATTTCAAGGTTGGACTATTTCATGTTATTGGGAAAATTGATGTATTGGCTCTGTAAATGAGTGTATTAATTTGAATATTTTAAATTAATTTGGAATGAGTTTTTATGACATCATGTTGCCATGAAATTTTTAGAAACTGATTTAATTTCAGTGTTATGTATGAGATTTAAATAAAATTTATTTAAAAGTTTGTGAAATTGTTAAGTAATTTGTGATTGTGATGATGATTCTAGAGTACTGTGCGGGAAATCCCACATCGGTCTATGAGGGACTACTTTCCCACTTTATAAGCAGGCTGGCTCATCTTACCTTACATAGGCCTTTTTCCCCAGTGGGAGAGGAACAAAACCGTGCGGTCAGAATGCCAAAGCGGACAATATGTGCAAGGCACGGGGACCGGTGGCTTTATTACATCGGTTTGTGAGGGACTACTTTCTCACCTTATAAGTAGGTTGGCTCCTCTTACCTTGCATAGGCCTTTTCTCCCAGTGGGGGAGGAATAAAACCGTGCGGCCGGAATGCCAAAGCGGACAACATGTGCAAGGTAAAGGGACCGGTGGCTTTATTACATCGGTTTGTGAGGGACTACTTTCCCACATTATAAGCAGGCTGGCTCCTCTTACCTTGCACAGGCCTTTTCCCCCAGTGGGGGAGGAACAAAATCGTGCGGCCAGAATGCCAAACCGGTGCCGGTCCCCGTGCCTTGCACATATTTTCCGCTTTGGCATTCCGACCGCACGGTTTTATTCCTTCCCCACTGGGGAGAAAGGCCTATGCAAGGTAAGAGGAGCCAGCCTGCTTATAAAGTGGGAAAGTAGTCCCTCACAGACCGATGTGGGATTTCTCGCACATTAGCCCCCAGCCGCGCTGGCTCCGGTCACCCCGGAGGGAGTTCCCACAGACGGCGCCAAATAAAGCCACTGGTCTCCGTGCCTTGCACTTATTGTCCGCTTTGGCATTCCGACCGCACGGTTTTGTTCATCCCTCATTGGGGGAAAAGGCCTATGCAAGGTAAGAGGAGCCAGCTTGCTTATAAGGTGGGAAAGTAGTCCCTCACGGACCGATGTGGGATTTCCCGCACATTAGCCCCCAGCCGCGCTGGCTCCGGTCACCCAGGAGGGAGTTCCCACAGACGGCGCCAATTGTACGGAGAGCAAATATTCCGCAGAGCCCGTACTCCTTTCTACCAAGCTCTTTGTCCATTCGATCGACCTACGAACACAACGGCGGTGAGCTGCCCGGTAGTGTGTGGCCGGAAAACCCCTCCGACAGTCAAGTTAGCATACACTCAAGGATCTAGAGAGAGAGGAGAGAGTTTTATGTTTTGGGTGTTCTCACCAAATGATGTTCCATCCTTAGCATGGGGGGGCGCAGACACACTTTTATACTTTCTGCGCCCAAATCTGCTTCCATTAGTCTCCTGACACGTGGTGCTGCTCTCCCATCTGTTAGCAGAAATCCTATAATCACCACCTAACCAAACCGTCAGGCTATATTACCAGAGCCCGGCAGACTGGCGGAACCACCTCGGCCTTTCACGACCGCGTTGCGCAGCATACCCGAGTGCTCCACTCGCCGAGCTCCAGAACGACCGAGCTCGGTTACATACCGGCAAAGCCGAGTTCATGATAGGTCGAGCCAGCAAACTGAAGGCCTTCCTGCCGCGCTAAACGCATGAACCGTGAAATCCAGCATGGTAGGCAATCACCTCGGCCGAGCAACTCAAGTAGCTCGGTTTTCTACATAGACAAGCCCAAGTAGCTTGGTCCTAACATGGTCCTGGGCCTCAATCGAGCAAAACCTTATCTGGACTAGCCCAAGCTATCACGGCCCAAACATGTTCGGCCTCTCATTTTGCCCGGCCTTACCATGGCCCATTCCAGCTCATAAATCTCCCTCTCAATTCATGTCGAAACAATGCTTCGTGGCAGTGAACGGGAGCCGAGCTGCCAAAGGTTTCGTCCAAATGATTAAAGGACCGGAAGACCGTGGAGTCCTTGAAGATGTGGGCGCCAAGGCTGAGGACAAAGCTGTTGAGGAGTTGGTAGAAGTGTGGATTGACATTGAAAGCCCGAACAAGTTCTTCTTGCTCGGCTCAAGCCTTACCACCCAAGAAAGACCGAGATGGTAGAATTCTTGATGGCAAATATCGAAGTCTTCGCATGGTCGCCCTACGACATGCCCGACATCGACCCGAGCTTTATTTGTCATCACCTCAATGTTTTCCCCGGTGCAAGGCCGGTCATTCAGAGAACCAGGAGATCGGCGCTGCACCACGCCGAGGTAGTCGCAGAGGAGGTAAAGAACTTGCTTGAAGCTCGGGCTATTCAGGAAGTGCACTACCCTCGGTGGATTTCAAACACAGTCGTAGCACCCAAGAAGAATGGGAAGTGGCGAGTTTACGTCGACTACAGGACCGTCAACCGAGCATGCCCTAAAGACAGCTTTCCCCTGCCCAGAATAGACCAGTTGGTAGATCTAACGGCCGGACATAACAGGCTCAGTTTCTTGGATGCCTACCGCGGCTATCATCAGATTACCATGCATGGCCCCGACCATGAGATCACCTCTTTCACTACTCCACGGGGACTCTTCTGCTACCGAGTCATGCCCTTTGGTTTGAAGAACGTCGGGGCAACTTTCCAAAGGATGGTGACCAAAATGTTTGCTCCTCTGCTAGGCCGGACGATGGAGGCTTATATCGATGACATGATGGTTAAAAGACAGTATCAAGCAGACCAGTTGTCCGACCTAGCCGAGATGTTTGCCATCCTCAAACAGCACAAGCTACGCCTGAATGCGTCTAAATGTGCCTTTGGCGTGGGATCCGAAAAATTCTTGGGTTTCCTAGTCACAAACCGAGGTATCGAGGCAAACCCCACACAAATCAGAGCCGTACAGGAATTGAAGCAGCCCAACTCGGCTAAGGACGTGCAACATCTGGCCGGGATGGCCGCCGCGTTTAACCGATTCATAAGCCGGTCATCAGATCGCTGCGCGCTCTTTCTTTCGAGCCTTGAAATCTAAGTTTTCGTGGGCCGAGGAGTGTGACCGGGCTCTGGCCGAACTCAAAGAGTATTTGTCTTCTGTACCACTATTGGTAACGCCCAAGCCCGGCGAAGAACTCTACCTTTATTTGGCCGTGTCCCAGTATGCAGTTAGCGCAGTGCCTTTCCGGTCAGCAGGTATCCAGCATTTACCCGTCTTCTACGTGAGCAAAACCTTGCTACCAGCAGAGTCGAGATACTTGCCGCTGGAAAAACTTACCTTAGCATTGATGATGGCCTCCAGGAAATTGGCACACTATTTTCACGCCCACACAATCATCGTTTTAACCGAGTTTCCTCTCAAAGCCTTGTTCGAATGGGCAGACTTCTTCGGTCGAATTCTAAAGTGGGCAGTCGAGTTGGGACAATTCGACGTTAAGTTTCAACCCTGAACGGCCATAAAAGCTCAAGCATTGGCAGATTTTGTTGCTGAGTTCTCGCCCGGGATTCACCAAGTATGTCCGGTGGATCTCACCACGGTAGCCGAGGAGGCCAACGAAGATTCCACTAAAATTGTACAGCAGGGCGGTGTTGGCGACACGGAACTTGCGCGCCCCGCCATAGAACCTCCAGTCGGCATGTCATCGCAGCCCGGCGATGCGACGACGGACTTGGGCATAACAGACCAACCTATTGGGTCCAGTGCTGCGTCGCCGAGGGGGGAGGAAGTGGAACCAATCAGCATTGAACCTGAAGCCGAACAACCGAGCGACCATGATCCCATCAACCTTCAAGCCTTCCAGGACCCCTCAGAATGTTGGAAGCTCTTTGTTGGCGAATGTGAAAACTTTTTGTAGATGGGCCCTCGAATCGTCATGGTGCTGGGCTAGGCATAGTCTTGGTCTCACTAGATGGTCTGACCATTGAGCATTCTATCACCCTCGGATTCCCTGCATCAAACAACGAGGCCGAGTACGAGGCGTTACTGGCCGGACTTAAAAGCGCGCTCCAGGTGCGTGCGTCCGAGTTGATGGTCTACAGCGATTCCCAACTGTCACGACCCAAACCCGCCCCTGTAAGTTTAGCACCGTAACCCTCCAGTAATCCGTGGATTACCAAAGGCCTCTGAACATATTAGCAAATAATAAGGGGCTACGGAAGGAATAATACAAAATAGACAAGGTCCAATGAGTTGTGCTAACGTACATGGGACAGAACATTTCAAAAGTTATTTACATATACATAAACATGCCAATCCAGATACACAATATTCATAAGGTATTTACAGAAAGTACTTCCCAAGACCTGACTTTACAGAGCATACACAAAGACTAGCATGATAACAAAAAATAACCATGGCTTTAAACTTCGTTCGGAACCTCCTCGGGAGGCACAACAGTTGGCTGACAAAAACAAAACAGAAGGCCGTCAACTCTGGCCCTGGTCACATGCCGGCTCACCTACATACATAATATAAACTGTGAGCTAAAGCCCAATGAATAATAACAGAGTAAAGGATTTAATGAATGATGTCCATCACAGAGTTAGAAATCAAATTCTTAACAGAGACAGATTCATATACATATTCATAATCATTTCCATATTCAGATTTCGCATATAATCATACGTGGTACATCTCTTAGCGTTAACAAGTCTGATGGCCCATAAAGGGACGGCCTCGAAGGCATTCTGATGACTCATGTGCACAGAGACGTTTTTGATGACCCATAAAGGGACCTGATGACCCATAAAGGAACGCATATCATATGATGCTAAGGATGCCACGAATAACTTTCAAAATTTTGGACAACCATTCATTCATTTCAAACATAGCATGGCATTTCAGAGAACTAATTACTTCGTATCATAATATTCAGAAATTACTTAACATTAAACATAACTTTACAAAGTTATTACTCACAGATGATTGGTAGCCCTAACTAGATGGTAAGGCGGCCCTTCACTTGTTCTGAGGCGCGTGACCTACATGAACACACAACGGACACACACTTGAAACACACATTCTAATTGCACAAAATTTACGTCGTTGGTTCTTAGTGTGTTTCTAACCTTAAATCCTCACTATAGAGTCTTAAACATGGCTTAGGAATGCATAGGATGGAATGAGGATGCCAAGATGCATTGGAAAATATTTTTCAAAACTTGCTGAAAACAGAGGTCTCGCTCGAGCGTAGCTTCCTTCGCTCGAGTGAGCTTGTCAAAACAGAGGGGTCACTCGAGCGTAGACTCCTTCGCTCGAGCGGTCTGTAAAAATGCAAAAGTACTGGTTGTTAAAATTTTACGCTCGATACCCACTCGATGCTCACTCGAGCGTGAGACACAGCTCTTCGCTCGAGCGTAGGTCTCGTCACTCGAGCGTGCGTCTGCGTGCACCAAAAACCTGAGAGCTTGCAATTTACGCTTGATCCACCATTCCTTCGCTCGAGCAGAGCTCTGAACAAACGATGGTCACTCGAGTGTGGAATCCTTCGCTCGAGCGAGGAAGCCAAATTCTAGAATTTTCAGATTTGCCTCCCAAGCTCAAACCAAGCATTCAACACCTCAAAACTCGACCTCTTGGGCCCATTTTCTGGAAAACACTTGTAAACTCATAGTATAAGATGTTTCAAAGATCAATTTTTAAAATCAAAGCCCAAAGGTGAGTCAATTAAACACAACTTCAAATAAAACTTCAAGAACATAACTTAAATGTAACATGCATGAATTCTCATGACTTCTAATGCTCCAAAACATGATCCAAAGCAAGATTAAGCTCAAGAATAGGATGAATTCATAGACTATAACAAAAATGTGGACATGCATGTGGAAATTCATGAAGAACAACTCCAAAATCCAAGAATATGTGCATGCATGCATGCATGAATTCACTCTCAAATCCAACTCTTTAAACCAATTCTAGACTTTAAACTCTAATCTTCCATGAGCCATGTAAGAATTAAACTTAAATGTACAATTGAAAGGGGAATCTCCTACCTTAAGTCTTGAATTCCAAGCCTAGAAGCTCAAATATGCAACTACTCTTCAATTCTTCTAATTCCAAGCAAAATCTCTAGATGAAATCAATCTCCTCCCTCACTCCCTCTCTCTTACGGTTTAGGCAAGGAAAAGGCTGAGAATGGTGTATGAATCAAGTCTAAACAATGTATGAGAAAGTGGCCCACTCAAGGGCAATGATGTAATTAACTTGAACTAATGTAATTTAGCTCATTTAATGCAATTTAATCATACCAAATAAAATTTCAACTAAATTTATCATAAAATCACATTAATTCTAATTAACACAAAACACTAATCAGTTTCAGATTCGGCCGCCGATAAGGCCTTCAATTAGCAGTTTAAACATAAAACATGAACATATCATTTTATGGAAAATGGATAAAAGCACAAAGATAATGCGATACATATGAAATTTAATTCCGAATTCCTTCTAAATTACAGTTAGGCATAAATAATCATGGTTTAGCATTAATTGGAGGTCGGGGTTATTACAGTCTTCCCCCCGTAAATGAGTTTGGTCCTCCAAACTCGAATTACCTTCATTCGAAATCAATATTGGGTCCCATGGGAACAAATCTGGATATCTCTTCATCATGTCTTCCTCGGTTTCCCAAGTTGCATAGGTTCCTCTGTGGTTTTTCCAATCAACTTTTACCAACGGTATTTCTTTATTTCTCAGCTTTTTGATCCGGCAATTCACAATCTGGATAGGTCTTCCTGATAAGTGTAGTCATCCTTCAAAAGCACATGTGTCGGTTCAATGACGTGGAGTGGATCCCTCAAATATTCCCGTAGCATCGATACATGAAAGACCTTATGCATGTGTTCCATTACTGGAGGTAAGGCTACTCGATACGATACCGGATTGATCTTTTTGAGGACTTCATAAGGTCTAACATATCTTGGCGCCAATTTTCCCTTAACACCAAACCGAGTTTGATTGCCTTGGCTTTGAATCAAATTCCTCCGTGATCTTTTTCAAGTATTCATCCTCACACTGTTTCTATTTGATCTCGTCAAGAATTGTAGGTTGAACGACGATAGCCGCTAATGGCCCATCTTGTTCTAGGTCAGTCAAAAATTCTTTTCGGTTGGATAGCAAACAGGACAAATTCGTGCTAGATTTTCGGCTCAAGGCATCTGCTACGGTATTAGCCTTTCCTGGATGATACAAGATCTGCAAATCATAATCCTTGATTAACTCTAACCATCGCCTCTGCCTCATATTCAATTTCTTTTGGGTGAAGAAATATTTCAGGCTTTTATGATCAGTATACACCTTACAAGTTACCCCATACAAATAGTGACGCCATATTTTCAAAGCAAACACCACAACCGCTAATTCAAGATCATGTGTTGGGTAATTCTTTTCATGAGGTCGAAGTTGTCTAGAAGCATAGGCAATCACCCTTCCGTTTTGCATTAGTACACACCCCAAGCCTTTATAGGAAGCATCACTGTACACTTGAAACCTATCAGTACCATTAGGCAAGGTTAAGATTGGTGCAGTCACTAACCTAGTTTTCAACTCTTGGAAAGATGCCTCTCTTTGTTCATTCCAGTCAAATGGCACATTTTTCTGAGTTAACTGAGTCAATGGCATGGCAAGCTTGGAAAAGTCTTTCACAAACCTCCGGTAGTAACCTGCAAGTCCCAGAAAACTTCGGACTTCTGTCACATTTGTTGGTCTAGGCCAATCCACGACAGCTTCAATTTTCTGAGGGTCAACAGAAACTCCATCCTTGTTGATCACATGTCCCAAAAATGCCGCACTGTCAAGCCAGAATTCACACTTGGACAATTTAGCATACAATTTCTTTTCTCTCAAAATTTGCAAGGTGGTTCTCAGATGGTTCTCATGTTCTTCCCTGCCTTTAGAATAAATCAAAAGTCATCAATAAATACAACAATGAAGTCATCCAGATATGGTTTAAACACCCTATTCATAAGATCCATGAAAGCTGCAGGTGCATTGGTCATCCCAAACGGTATTACTAAAATTCATAATGTCCATATCTAGTTCAGAATGCAGTTTTCTCTATGTCCTCAGCTCTAACCTTTAATTGATGATACCCGGACCTGAGGTCAATTTTGGAAAACACTTGGGCACCCTGAAGTTGATCAAACAAGTCATCTATTCGGGGCAGAGGGTATTTATTCTTGATAGTCACTTTGTTCAGTTCTCGGTAGTCTATACACAATCTTAAAGATCCATCCTTCTTTTTGACAAACAAAACTGGAGCACCCCAAGGTGAAGTACTCGGACGAATAAATTTCTTATCTAATAGTTCCTGAAGTTGGGTTTTCAATTCTTACAATTCAGAGGTAGACATTATATAGGGAGTCTTGGAAATAGGTTGTGTCCCCGGAAACACCTCAACAGTGAATTCAATTTCTCTATCAACTAAGTCCCCAGGTAAGTCAGTCGAAAACACATCGGGAAATTCACAAGCAACAGGAATTATTTATACAGTAGTACTGTCAGATGGTGCAGTCAGTATACAACACAGATAACCCCTACATCCCTTCCTAAGGAGTTTTACAGCTTTCATAGTCGAAATCAAATATGGGGGAGGAATTACCCCATTCCCAATAAAAGTAAATTCAGGCATACCCGGTGGTCTAAACACAACAGTTTTATTTGCATAGTCAATGGTAGCATAGTATTTAGTCAACCAGTCCATCCCCAAAATACAATCAAAATGATTAATGTCCAAGGGTAATAAGTCCACATATAACATCATATCGCCAATCATAACATCACATGACGTACCAAACACCTATACTGTGGTGTCAGGTACACTCCCTATATGTTCTCAAAATGCATGTGTACTGATAGATTCTGGTTCTACACATTCCTTTGTATCACATGCTTTTTCTCGAAAATTGACTAGACCATTAGAACTTATGACCTATGTGTTATCTATATCTACGCCGTCTGGGGATTCTATAATGTGTGCTCATGTTTATCCAGCATGTGATGTTATGATTGGCGATATGATGTTATATGTGGACTTATTACCCTTGGACATTAATCATTTTGATTGTATTTTGGGGATGGATTGGTTGACTAAATACTGTGCTACCATTGACTGTGCAAATAAAACTGTTGTGTTTAGACCACCGGGTATGCCTGAATTTACTTTTATTGGGAATGGGGTAATTCTTCCCCCATATTTGATTTCGGCTATGAAAGATGTAAAACTCCTTAGGAAGGGATGTAGGGGTTATCTGTGTTGTATACTGACTGCACCATCTGACAGTACTATTGTAGAAATAATCCCTGTTGCTTGTGAATTTCCCGATGTGTTTCCAACTGACTTACCTGGGGACTTAGTTGATAGAGAAATTGAATTCACTGTTGAGGTGTTTCCGGGGACACAACCTATTTCCAATACTCCCTATAGAATGTCTACCTCTGAATTGAAAGAATTGAAAACCCAACTTCAGGAACTGTTAGATAAGAAATTTATTCGTCCGAGTACTTCACCTTGGGGTGCTCTAGTTTTGTTTGTCAAAAAGAAGGATGGATCTTTAAGATTGTGTATAGACTACCGAGAACTGAACAAAGTGACTATCAAGAATAAATACCCTCTGCCCCGAATAGATGACTTGTTTGATCAACTTCAGGGTGCCCAAGTGTTTTCCAAAATTGACCTCAGGTCCGGGTATCATCAATTAAAGGTTAGAGCTGAGGACATAGAGAAAACTGCATTCCGAACTAGATATGGACATTATGAATTTTTAGTAATTCCGTTTGGGATGACCAATGCACCTGCAGCTTTCATGGATCTTATGAATAGGGTGTTTAAATTATATCTGGATGACTTCATTGTTGTATTTATTGATGACTTTTGATTTATTCTAAAGGCAGGGAAGAACATGAGAACCATCTGAGAACCACCTTGCAGATTTTGAGAGAAAAGAAATTGTATGCTAAATTGTCCAAGTGTGAATTCTGGCTTGACAGTGTGGCATTTTTGGAACATGTGATTAACAAGGATGGAGTTTCTGTTGACCCTCAGAAAATTGAAGCTGTTGTGGATTGGCCTAGACCGACAAATGTGACAGAAGTCTGAAGTTTTTTGGGACTTGCAGGTTACTACCGAAGGTTTGTGAAAGACTTTTCCAAGCTTGCCATGTCATTGACTCAGTTAACTCAAAAAAATGTGCCATTTGACTAGAATGAACAAAGAGAGGCAGCTTTCCAAGAGTTGAAAACCAGGTTAGTGACTGCACCAATCTTAACCTTGCCTAATGGTACTGATGGGTTTCAAGTGTACAGAAATGCTTCCTATAAAGGCTCGGGGTGTGTACTAATGCAAAACGGAAGGGTGATTGCCTATGCTTCTAGACAACTTCGACCTCATGAAAAGAATTACCCAACACATGATCTTGAATTAGCGGCTGTGGTGTTTGCTTTGAAAATATGGGGTCACTATTTGTATGGGGTAACTTGCGAGGTGTATACAGACCATAAAAGTTTGAAATATTTCTTCACCCAAAAGGAATTGAACATGAGACAGAGACGATGGTTAGAACTAATCAAGGATTATGATTTGCAAATCTTGTATCATCCAGGAAAGGCTAATACCGTAGCAGATACCTTGAGCCGAAAATCCAACGCGAATTTGTCATGTTTGCTATCCAACCGAAAAGAATTGTTGATTGACCTAGAACAAGATGGGCTATTTACTGCTATTGTCGCTCAACCTACAATTCTTGACGAGATCAAACAAAAACAGTGTGAGGATGAATACTTGAAAAAGATCATAAAGGAATTTGATTCAAAGCCGAGGCCAGGATTTGTGTTTGAGAATGATGTGCTGAAATTTCAGAACCGTCTTTGTGTGCTCGATTGTTATGATTTGAGGAAACGTCTTATGACCGAAGCTCACAGTAGTAAATTTGCTATGCATCCGGGGAACACGAAGATGTATCATAATTTGAAACAGAATTTTTGGTGGCCTGGAATGAAAAAGAGTATTGCCGATTTCGTGGCTAGATGTCTACAATGCCAACAGGTTAAAGCTGAACACCAACGACCCGCTGGTTTGCTACAACCACTCCCAATACTGGAATGGAAATGGGAGCATATTACCATGGACTTCATTGTGGGATTGCCTCGTTCTTCTCGAGGTATGGACTCTATTTGGGTTATAGTTGATCGTTTAACTAAGTCCGCCCATTTTCTGCCTGTCAAAACTATTTATAATGCGGATAAATTGGCCAATATTTATATGACTGAAATTGTGAGATTGTACGGAGTGCCAGTATCTGTTGTGTCTGACAGGGACTCAAAGTTTGTGTCGAGGTTTTGGCAGAGTTTACAACAGGTTTTGGGGACTGAACTGAGACTGAGTAGTGCCTATTACCCACAGACTGATGGACAAACTGAATGGACTAACCAAACTCTAGAAGATATGCTCAGAATGTGTGTGTTAGACTTCCAGGGGAATTGGGAGACCTACTTGTCATTAGCTGAATTTGTGTACAACAACAATTACCATTCAAGTATTGGAATGGCTCCTTACGAAGCCTTGTACGGAAGAAGGTGTTGTTCTCCGATATGTTGGGCTGAAGTAGGTGACAGACCTTTATTGGCACCAAAACTTGTGCAAGAAATGACCGAGAAAGTGAAACTGATACAGCAGCGTCTGAAAACTGCACAGAGTCGGCAGAAGAGCTATGCCGATGTTCGAAGAAGAGATAGGGAATATGAAGTTGGAGATCATGTGTTCATTAAGGTGACCCCAATGAAGGGTCAAACTCGGTTTGGTGTTAAGGGCAAATTGGCGCCAAGGTATGTTGGACCTTATGAAGTCCTCGAAAAGATCAATCCGGTATCGTATCGGGTAGCCTTACCCCCAGTAATGGAACATATGCATAACATCTTTCATGTATCGATGCTACGAGAATACTTAAGGGATCCACTCCACGTCATTGAACCGACACATGTGCTTTTGAAAGATGACTACACTTATGAGGAAAGACCTATCCAGATTGTGAATCGCCGGATCAAAAAGTTGAGAAATAAAGAAATACCGTTGGTAAAAGGTGATTGGAAAAACCACGGAGGAACCTATGCAACTTGGGAAACCGAGGAAGACATGGTGAATAGATATCCGAATTTGTTCCCATTAGACCCAATGTTGATTCAGAATGAAGGTAATTCGAGTTTGGAGGACCAAACTCTTTTAAGGGGGGGGGACTGTAATAACCCCGACCTCTGATTAATGTTAATTCGCACTTAGTTATGCCTAACAGTAATTTAGAAGGAATCTGGGATTAATTTGCATATGCACTGCATTAATTCTGTGTTTCTATCTGTTTGCTATAAAGTGATCTGTTTATGTGTTGACTTTGAATTGCGAATTGAAAGCCTTATCGGCGACTGATTCAGAAATTGATTAGTGTGTTATACTAGTTAGATTTTATGTGATTTTATGGTAGGCTTAATTAAAATTTGATTTGGTTTGATTAAATTAGATTAAATACCATTAAATTACATTAGTTAAGTTTATTTCCAAATTGCCATTGAGTGGCCCACTACCTAAGGCAACCTTGAGATTGATTCATACATTTGTTGCATCTTTTCATCATCCATTGAGAGACCAAACCGTGGGAGAGAGTAGGAGATAGGGAAAAACTTAGTTTCAACAAGATTTTGCTTGGAAATTGGAGGACTTGTAGAAGAATTGCATAATTGAGCCTCCATACTTGGAATTGAAGACCTAAAGGTAGAGAATTCATCCTTTTAATTATGAATGTGAGTTGTTCTTTCTAGGTTCATGGTGAAATTGGTATTTAAAGTCAAGATTTAGCTCTAAGTGTGGTTTTGAGAGTCCATTCATGCATGCATGCATAAATTTCCATGCTTTAAGTTTGAATTCTAAGATTTCTTCCATGCATGTGTTAATTTCACTCACATTATGGTCATTCATCTTGTTGTCCATCAAATTATCAAGTTTGATAATGTTTTGGAGAATTTGGATTCAATGAGATTCTTGCATGTTGTATTAATGGCATGTTCTTAGAGTTCATGTTGATTTTGCACAAATTGGGTTGCTCTTGGGCCATGATTTCTTGAAATGATTTTTAATACATGTTGTTTTATGAGTTATTTTATGTTTTCTCAAATATTGCCCCAGAAAAATGAGTTTTGAAGGCTTAAAGGTTGAGTTTCATGCTTGGAGGTGAATCTGGATTTTTCCAGAAATTTGACCCACGCTCGAGCGGATAGTTTCACGCTCGAGTGTGAATCCTGAGTACTTGCACTTCCGCTCGAGCGTCTATAGTGACGCTCGAGCGTGAAATGCGTATACCCAAAAGTTTGTGTGTTTTGTAGTCTGCTCGAGTGGGGGAATCCACGCTCGAGCGAGACTCTAAGTCTCACGCTCGAGCCGGGGTCGAGCGCCGGTCGAGCGTGAAAATCTTGCATCCAGTACTTTTGTCGATTTTTACAGTCCGCTCGAGCGAGGAAGTTCACGCTCGAGCGGAGCTTCAACATCTGCATGTCCGCTCGAGCGGGGTAATCTACGCTTGAGCGTGGACCTTATCTTCAGCAAAATTTAGGAAATGGTTTTCAAGGCATGTTTGCATCCTCATTCCATCCTAGGCATACCTAGGCCATGTTTAAGGCCCTTTAATGAGGATTAAATGTTAGAAACACACTAAGAGCCATCGACGTAAGTTTTGTACAATTAGAACGTGTGTTTCAAGTGTGTATCTGTTATGTGTTATGTAGGTCACGTGCCGCGTTCTGTCTGACTAATCTGCTCCATTTGTCTGTTTCAAGGCCAACTGTGAGTAATAACTTAGTAAAGTTATGTTCAAACTGTATCTACTTTCTGTGTGATAAAACAAGATCTGTTTTCTGAAATGATATGTTCTGTACAATGAATGATTGTTCAATTTCTGATATGTATTCGTGACATCCTTAGCATCATGTGATATTTGTTAGCTGTTACATGGTATTGGAGGTTCCTTTATGGAACTTATTTCTGTCTGCACTTTGTTACCCGTACCGGAGGCCCTGTCACGGGGGCTCAGCTTCTGTTCTGTTGCCTGGATCCGGAAGTTCCTTTATGGAACTGGTTATTCGTAACCTTATGTGTATACGTTCTGTTCTGTTCTGTTCTATTCTGCTAATGCTAATGGATGTATCACGTAAACTTAATCATGACTTATGATTTCTGTTTGTATATGATCTGGACAAATGATGAATTTGATACAAATCTGAATTATGATTTCTAAATCTGTACGAACTCATTCATTGAAACCCTTTACTCTATTATTATTCACTGGGCTTTTGCTCACAGTTTATATTATGTATGTAGGTGTGCCGGCACATGACCAGGGCCAGAGTTGATGGCCTTCTGTTCTGTTTTTGTCAGCCAACTGTTGTGCCTCCTGAGGAGGTTCCGAACGAAGCCTAATGCCATGGCCGTTTTTGTATACATGCTAGTCTTTGTGTATACTCTGTAAAGTCAGGTCTTGGGAATTACATTCTGCAAATACCTTGTAAATATTGTGTATCTGGACTGGCATGTTTAAGTATATATATATAAGTTTTGAAATGTTCTGTCCCATGTACGTTATCACAGCTTATTGGACCTTGTCTATTTTGTATTATTACTTCCGCAGCCCCTTATTATTTTCTAATCTCTTCAGAGGCCTTTGGTAATCCACGGATTACTGGCCGGTTATGGTACTAAACCTACAGGGACTGGTTTGGGTCGTGACAATTAGGGTCCAACAAATTGGACGGGAAGACAACGGCCGCACAGATGAGCTGGCCGGTCTGGCTTCCATAGTCGACCGAATCTCTCCCAGTCCTCTCCTGATTGAGTTTCTTCCAAGGCCTAGTATAGAGGAACCGGAGCAGACAGAAGTACTCTGCACCGAGCTTGGCCCTTCTTGGATGGACCCTATTATCCTCTTCCTGAAAGAGCGGACACTTCCGGCCGATAAAAAGGAAGCGCATAAAGTCCAGGTGAAGTCAGAACGATTTTGGCTCTCTCCATCTGGCGCTTTATATAAGAAGTCTTTCACCGGTCCTTATCTCAAGTGTGTACACCCAAACTGCGTGAAAGCTTTCCTGTACGAAATTCACGAAGGCATATGCGGCAGTCACATAGGGGGCAGATCTTTGGCCTACCGCGCTATCTCGCAGGGATATTGGTGGCCGTGCATGCAAGCGGACGCTCAGAAATATGTTCGCAAATGTGAGAAGTGCTAGAAGTTCGCCCACCAAATTCACCAACCGGCCAGAGAACTCCTTCCCCTCACAAGCCCTTGGCCTTTTGCAATGTGGGGACTAGACATAGTGGGACCACTCCCAACGGCACTGGGCAACCGGAAGTTCTTCATTGCTGCTACGGACTACTTCACCAAGTGGGTTGAAGCTGAGCCCCTAGTAACTATCAAGGAGAAGGACGTCAAATGGTTTGTCTGGCAGAATCAGGTAATGCGGTTTGGTGTCCCCAAGATTCTGATCTCTGATAATGGCACCCAATTTGACGGCCGCTTATTCACCCAAGTGTCATTTAGGCATACCGGACGACCTCGAGGCGATCTACCGGGAAGACTCCTTTTGCCCTGGCGTACGGCATAGAGGCTGTCATCCCATTGGAAATTGGTATGCCCACCATCTGCAGTGAAAATTTTGAGCCCGAGCTGAATTCTGAAGTAGTCGCCCTGGAATTGGACCTTTCTGAAGAGTGCCGCGAAAAAGCTTTGATTCATGTGGCTGCATACCAACAAGAATTGTCCAGGAAGTACAACAAAACCGTGCACCCCAGACCGTTTAAAGTTGGCGACTGGGTTTTAAGAAAGGTCATGGGCAACAGCCTGATGCCAGGCGAAGGCAAGCTAGGGGCAAACTGGGAAGGACCGTACAGGATAACCGGTCTGGCGGGTAAGGGGCCATACCACTTGGAAGATTTGGACGGCAAAGGCATACCCCGGCCATGGAATGCAGCCAACCTCAAACTGTACTATTTTTAGTTTTCATAGTTTTTATGTTATTCTTCTGAGCAATGACTTGTTTGCCTTACATTTCAGAATGTAATACTCTTTTTGTCAATATAATAGAAGTGACTTACCTTTGTTAAAGCAATTTGTTATTTTCGATGCTTATTTCGTGATTTTAACCGAGATGTTTTATTCCGGTTGATTGAGTTGATGACTTGCTCAACTTTGATATTCTAACCGAGATGCTCTAGTCCAGTTGGTTGAGTTGATGATGTACTCAACTTTTTAGATTCCAACCGAGATGCTTTATTCCGGTGGATTGAGTTGATGACTTGCTCAACTTGATATTGAAACCGAGATGTTTTACTCCGGTTGGTTGAGTTGATGATTTACTCAACTTTTAGATTCTAACCGAGATGTTCTAGTTCGGTTGGTTGAGTTGATGATATACACAACTTTTAGATTCCAACCGAGATGTTTTATTGCTGTTGATTGAGTTAATGACTCGCTCAACTTTGATATTGAAACTGAGATGTTTTTACTCCGGTTGAATAAGTAGATGCTTTACTCAACTTCGAGATTTCAACCGAGATGTTTTATTCCGGTTGAAAAAGTTGATATTTTACTCAACTTTGTGTTTGCAACCGAGATGTTTTACTCCGGTTGAATAAGTTTGTAATTTGGTCAAGGGCGAGTCAATGGTTTGTCTAACTGAGGTCGTTTGCCTGGCTGAAGTTGTTTAGCTTAAACACAGTGCAAACACTTGACGAAAATAGAACTTTTCATTGATAAGGAATAGCATTACAAAAGGTGGGGCACTAGCCCGGTTACATTTTCAAATGAAAAAGAAAGAAGACAAAGAAAACTAAACTAAGGGGGAAAGGTCTGTGAATTCATCCCCGGTCGCGGTCGCCTCCAGGTCGACCGTGGTTGTGGTCTCCTAGACACCGGCTGCTTCTGGCCGGCCTGCTTTGGGCGGTTGTCACCCTCGGCATTTTCCTCGGCGTCTTCCGCTTCTTCTTCCTCGGCCTCAGCCTGCAACACGCTGAAGATGTCGTTGGCATATGGCACAAGGTACGTTGGCAGGAAGGCAGCTGGGGGAGAGGCAAACACGTCTGTCCCAGATCCTTGGCCAAGCTGTTCACAAGCAGCTTTCCAGCCCGCCTTGAAGAAGATGTCTTGGGTGGCATGGACTTGCTTTGTGTAGTTCTCCCCGGCCTCCTTGAAACCGGCGTTGTTAGCGTCCTCCAGCTCCTCCTTCCTTGACTGCTTCAACGCCTCCAGCTCGGTCCGGATGGCGTCCCTTTCTTGCTCGGCGACACCAAGCTGGCCGAGCAACCTGGAGTTGTTAGAATTCGCTATCTCCAACGAAGCCTTGGATCGTCCGAGCTCAACTTGAAGGTGTTCAACCTGGCTGGCAGCGTCGGTTGCCTTCTGCCGGAGTCGGTGGATCCTCTCCATCACCAAGTGTTGTTTCTGGATGGCCTGTAAGAAGAAAACTTTATTAGAGGAAGGAAACCGAGCAAACACTTGGAAAAATTTGAACAAAGTACACAAAGTCCTTACCCGGTGTAGACACCTCGTTGTTGATCGACCTTAAGACTCAGACGTCATCGATTGAGCGCTCGGTGATTGCGCATGTTGTGCTCGTTCTGAGGTTTCGGAGTTTTAGCTGAGGTCCTTACTCCCAGACCTCGGAACCCTTTTATGCTTTGCCTCAGTTTGCGAACTAGGTCTTGTTTTCTCTTTTCGAAGGGAGGGAGAGGTCTTGTAGACCATCTCTCAGTGGTCGTAGGCTACTTTTCGTGGTCGCAGGCCACTGTTCCCGTTTGGAGACTAGTTTCCGATTTTCGGAGCCGTCGGCTGCGCGCCTCCGTTCGGGATCGTTTAACATTCTCCGTTTGGCACGGTTTTTGGCACACACCTTATTTCCTCTATCTAGAGGGACACTGTGGCGCGAGAGACCACCTTTGTGGTCGCACGCCACTTCCGATGCTTAACAGCCTGTTTTCGGGGCATCCAGCTGCGTGTTTTGACCCCCGAACCCTCGTTTTGCATCCGTCTTGGTTCATTTTTGGCATGGACCTTGTTTTCATTGTTTGGGAGGTGGTACAAGGGTGGGAGACCACCTTATCTCCTTGGAGACCACTTTTCTCCCGCCAGCCGATTTTCTTGTCAGGAAGCTGGTCTTCTTGGTTTTTGAGCCACATTTGCTGGTCTCCCACCATACCACTAGCTTGCATTCAGTTGGGAGACCATCAAATGGGCTGGCCGACCACCTTTCATTGGGTTGAACCTTTTGAACTGGTTGGCCGACCAGGGAAAGTGGTCGGCCGACCACCTGAACTGGTCGGCCTGCCTCCCCCAGTTTTGTCTCTGTGAGTGTGTGCCAGCTGTGCCAGCTGGAAGGCACAGACTGTATCCTCCATACACGTGTATGGAGGATCTTGAGCCTTAGTTTTTAGCTTCTTGAGGAAGCTTTGGCCTTGTAGCACTATAAGAGAGGCCCTCCTCTTCCTTGGCACAGGTTAAGAAATTGGTTGAAGGGTCCAAGACATATCTCTATCTATATCTCTATATTTTGGGTTCAAAAGGGTCTTGTTCTTGACCTATTACACCACACCTCATAGCCACACACCTCCACCATTGTTCTAAGGTTCTTGGAGGGTCTTGAGAGGTCTCAAAGAGTTGGTTTTGGGCTGGAGAATTTGCTGGTTTTGCTGAGCTACAGGGTAACACTTTTTCCCTCTTTTAAGCTTTATTTGGATCCATCTCTTAGCTTTATTTGCATGCATATTTGAGCTTTGTTGTCAACTGAAAAAAGTCTTGTTTTGAGGTCCTTTTGATGTTTGTTCAAGGTCATTTTGTTGTTGGGGGTCATCCACCCCCTTGCATGCTTCATTTTGCCTTGTTTTGAGCCATGCCCTAAGGCCTTTGTGTTGACCTTTGCTTGGCCTTTTAACCACTGAAATCCAGCAGATTTTAAGTGGTTAACATGTGTTTTTGAGAGCCAAAATCAGAGAGGGGTGACCCTCTCCCTCCTTGTCTTGTTCACTAGCATTTTTGGCCTTACAAAGGAGCCTTCATTTGCACACCTCCAACCCTTGTTTCAGGCCCTTTTCAGTGAATTTTAGGGCCTGCCTAGGCTCTGTCCAGAGTTGGTTTTGTCACCTTGGGTGTGTCTCTTGCATGTGTAGAATAACCCCTCTTATAGCCTATCAAAGGAGCATGTCATTCTTGCATGCATTGATCATGTTTCAGTGGGTTTTTGGGCTTTATTTGGCATGTCATGTCTCTGAATTTTTCTGGTTTAGTGGCCACTTGAATGCTTCATACGCTTGTAGTGTAATCCATGTTCACTAGCTCATATTGCATGTTGTTTTGGCCCTTGATTCTAGCATATTTTGGCCATATTCTAAACTGATTTTATTCATGATTTGGGCTGTCTTAGCTCTGTTTTGAGGTTCCATGGTCGAATGATGCTTGCCATGCATGCTTGTAGTGTAATACCCTTGCCTAGCTTCGAGTTTTGAAGCCTCTTGCATGCTTAACTTGAGTTGTTTTCATGTTTTGGCATCATTGAACATGTTATTTCAGAGCTTATACTTGTGCCATATTCCCATGTTTTCCACTCCTTCAATGTGTTTGAGAGTTGTGCTTGTATGCCTCATTTTTGGGCTATTGCATGAGCTTCATTTTTGTGCATTGCAAGCCATCGTTTTAGTCCATTTTGCCACTATTTTGGGTCTGCATAGGGACTGTTTGGGGTTGGTTTGGTCATTTGGGCATCGCTTTGCATACCTCTAGTGTAATGCACTTCACTAATTTCGATAATTGTGCCATCCAACATGCATCGGGTGAGTTGTTTGCATGATTCGGGACCATCTTGCATGTCATTTCAGAGCTGGAACATGTGTCATTGTATGCCATATTTCATCATTGTCATGCTTTGGTAGAGTTGCACTTTGTTCCTTAGGTTTGGTCCCTTGCATTTGTGCATGTTTGCATGCACCTTGTTGCCTCATTTTCATCATATTGGCCACTGATTTGGGTGTGGCCGAGGTCCATCCATCTTGGTTTAAGTCCATCTTGCATTGTGTATGCCATATAATCCATTTTATCGCATGTTTGATCATTGCATTGCGTATGCCTCGTTCATAACATTGCGTATGTTAGTGCATTGTGTATGCATGCCATATAATCCATGTGCATTGAGTATGCCATTGATTAGTTCATAGCATTATGTATGCCATTTGCATGCTTGCATGACATACCGTGCATCTTCGCATCATTTAGTTGTATTGCATTTAGATTGCATGCTAGAGTTGCATTTGCCCATACATCGTTTGTTGCATTGTGTTTGGATAGGAGTTAGTCCAAACACGGGAAACGAAGAACGTTTCATACTCCAAGTGATGAAACGTATCTCGATTCCCAGTCACCGACACTCTTGACCATCCATGATGGAGTTGTTGGTTTTAGTTGCTTATATGTGCATTCATGTACCATTGAGTCGTACAATTCGACTCCTCGGCCATCATGCATCGGGATGCGTGATTGGTGGCCTGGGGATCGAGGACTACACTCCCTAGAGCTTATGCAATGATGGAGAGAATGGTCGGGCACACATATGTTAAAAATACCTTGCCCTCTCTCTCTCTTGCCTTTGTTACAGAAAAAGCAGAAACCAGGAGAATGAATTGGTCGGCCGACCAGGTTTTCTGGTAGGCCGACCACCTTTTTTGGTCTTCACCACCAAGGGTGGTCGGTAGGTGGTCTCCCTTGCCCATAGCTTGGTCAGCAGCCTTCCCATAGCTTCGTTGGGGCATATGCAATGATGGAGAGAATGGTCGGTAGCCGGGGCATCGCGATGGATTTCCCGACGAGGCGACTCGAGCATGCATGCATCCTTTATCATTCGGAACAGAGCTGAGGCAGTCCATTTCATGTAGCTTGCATGCTAATTTATTTGTTTCCTTAGTTTAATTTGTTAATTAATTAATGTTGTGTAATATTTAGCTGTAATTCGTTATTCATTTCGGTTGTGTAATAACTAGTTTAATTACCTTAGATTAGCTAGTTGGTTTTGTATTATTTATTCGGACTCTCCGCGAGAGGGCGAACTTTGTAATAAGTGTGCGTGTGTGTGATGTATGTCTTCCAACCCCACGTCTTTCTCCCTTTTATTTACCAGCTTATAATGGTTAGTTTTAGGGCACGTTTCAATTAGCATCCTTATGCTCGTATGTTTGCATCCATTCATCTGTTTTGCATGCACCGAGCTCGGCGCATCATACTAACTGCATCGTATTTCAATTTCAAGTTGAATACATGTTACCTGTAGCATCTCATATGCCATCTTAGAATAGCCGAGCCTATCTTAGTTGCATTCTTGTATGTGTTGCATCAGGCATCTCAGCATAGTTAGGATTCATGCATGTTTTCTAATTAACTTCTTTCTTTGGCTCGGAGTACTCGGTAAGTGTTTATGCTTTAGCATCCTTGCATGTGTGTGAGTGACTGCCATGATAGCATGCTTACCATGAGGCTATGTGCTTATGTGATATAACTGCCTGAATGCCTGTGGGTGAAGGTTGGGTTACTTGAGTTGGAATAATTCATCGAAACCCGTGTTTAGCCTACTTGCTAGTAACAAACTTCAATCCATTTTCAAAATAAACGGATATGCGATGCTTTGTTCCAACTTAGGCAATCTAGTCTATACTTGTATGCTGTGTGCATCACATAGTAATCCTAGACTAATAAACTAGAATAAGAACGAATGTGTTTTCAAAAACTTGATATTATGCTTAGTAGTGGCCGATCTTCGATTGGGCGGGCGGGGGTGCTCATGAAATGACCTTCCCCAATCGTACCCAAGTTCCTGAGCCGAGGCAACTTTGGTGATGACCGACACATGGCCTTAGGCATGAGTCAGGGTTTCCTAAATTTCCCCAAAATAAAATATTTAGGTGGCGACTCTGTATCTGGCAAAGCAGTCCATGTTTGGCACTTCTTTTTAAAAATCTGTTTTTCAAAACGATTTGCTGGATTTGGACCCTTTGGTGATTTATTGGTCTTGCATTGCACTTTGCGGGATTAAATTCAGAACCGTGGCATTTGAGTCCGAACTGTAGTAAGCCCAAATGAACAAAATGGGATTTTTCCTGGGACGTTCGGGCGCGTCTACACCCGGGTCATGGACTTGACCGAAGACTTCACCAGCCGGGTGTCCGGTACGTGGTCACTGCCGACCACGTTGCTCGGTAACAGCAAGGCTTTGGTTAGGTCAAAGGCGAGTAGATGCTCCTTGTCACCTTTGACCGAGGCAGTCGTCGGGATCTCTTTACCCCGGTGCTTGAGCTGTGGCTTCCATGGCAGTGTTGGGTCAGTTGTCACCATTGGTTGCTCGGTGTTCAACTCCGCAACTAGCTCGGCAGAGGGGTCGGTACGTGGCCTTTTCCCAGCCCGGCGGCTTTCTTTGCTTGCCTGCCCGGCGGCATGAGATGCCAGTGCAACTATGGTCCCGCTCGATTGACCGGCAGCAGCTGTGCGGGGTGGGATGTTCGGTAACTCGGTGGAGGTAACAGTGAGGAGGTTTTTGATACGGCTTCTTTTGGCCATCTCTTCTGCCTCGGTCAACCGGATAAGTGGCACGTCCGGCAATGTGGGATCGGGAGGGGGAGATGGTGCACGGAGGAAGTCTATAACCTTGCTCCGGCGTGAAGCTGAGTACCTGTGGGTTGTCACGTAACCGAGGAGTTCGTGGCAATCCTGGCTGCGGTAGCGAAGCACGGTTCTGATGGTTGCTTCGTTGGGATAATGGTAGTTGGCTTGCAAAGCTTCGATCGCTGCAAAGAGGAAAGGAACAAAGCACATTAGTACGAAATGGTTAAGGAAAATAATCTAACTGAGTAGTTAGCGGGGCTTACATGTTTCGCCGAAATTCTTGCTGATAAACCAGCCTGGCACGTCGGCTGTCTCATAATTACCGGACACCCAGAAAAAGTCGTCATCATGTAAGTCCTTGTCTGGGGTACCGGTCACTATTTTCTCTTTGCCCGGTCTGATCTTTAAGTAATAGGCAAGACCATTGCCTGTATGCCCGAGGGTACACTGGCGAAGTATCTAGGCCATTCCTAAGTTGGTTCCTAGCCGGTTGTTCAGCTCGTGGATCCCGCTAATTATGCAATAGGTGTTGGTTGAGACCTGGGTTGGAGCTAGCTCGGTGCGCTGCAAGAATTCGCAGATCAACGGGTTAACCGGGAAGTGGAGGCCACATTCTATGATGGAAAGCACGGTGAAGGGACATTGGTCTAATCTGTCCCACGGGGTCGTGTCTTCGGCACCGAGCTCTAGGTGAACGTCGTCCGGGATACCATATTCTTCCCGGAATGCGGCTAAAGCAACCGGCGTGTCGACCAGGAAGTGGTAGTGCCCCATGTGTGGCCGGCTGGTTTTAGCGCGGCTGAGGTGGTATGGCACAAACTCTGGTTTGGTGGTTGCTCGGTCTTTGAGAGCCTTGGTGTTGGTGTGTGGTCCCCTTGGACTCTGCAAGAAAAGGATGGTAAGTAAGCGGGAGCTTGGTCGCGCAAAACGAGCTTGACTTTAGCTCGGTCAGGTAGAGTGCCAGACCACCTCGGTCACGAAGGTAAACATAGGAGCTCGGTCGCTCAAGCGGACCAGATGTTAGCCCGGTCGAGCGGTCAAGTCCTCTGCCTACCTTGGTTTCTACAGGGGTTTTTGCAAACTTGCAATTTGCTCGGTTTAGATGTTTTTTAGGATCAAAAGAAGACCTGGAGCCCGGTCTGCTCCAGATCTTCTTGTGTTCATCACTGGAATTGAAGAACAGCGAAAAAAACAGGGGCATGAGAGGGTTTTTGGGGGGGTATATCCTAAAACCTATGGACTCTATGCCCTAGAATGTGAAATACCAAATAAATAAAAAAAAGAGCAACAAAGAGGATTCAAAGAACTTACCAGTTTGGAGGCAGAGACTACTTCTTCAAGCACGAACGAAGAAAAAGAACAAGAATGGAGGTTAAGCACTGTAGCTCAAAGACGTCAGGAACGGAAGAGAGGCAGTAAGAAGAGAATGTGAAGGGGAAATGGCGTACTTATAGGAGTGAAAGGGTGCCTAAATTTGAATATGAAGGGACGTCTGGGTTGGCTGCCCGAGGCCAATAAATGCACGACGCGTGTTCATAATGGCGGCGGCGTCAGTTCTGAAGAAACAAGATGGCAGGTTGAGGCAACGACCGAGCAAGCCCAGAAACCGGGCATGGAGATTAGAGCGGTTAACATCTTGCAAACTTGGGACCGAATGAGAGACTACCCCGGACGGACCATGTAATCCCAGTCACGCTTGCGCGGACGGAATTAAAGGGCAATTGAGAGGGAGATTTATAAGCTAAAATGGGCCATGGTAAGGCTGGGAAAAATGAGAGGCCGAACATGTTTGGGCCGTGATAGCTTGGGCTAGTCCAGATAAGGTTTTGCTTGGTTGAGGCCCAGGACCATGTTGGGACCGAGCTACTTGGGCTTGTCTATGTAGAAAACCGAGCTACTTGAGTTGCTCGGCTGAGGTGATTGCCTGCCATGCTGGATTCCACGGTTCACGCGTTTAGCGCGACAGGAAGGCCTTCGGTTTGCTGGCTCGACCAATCGTGAACTCGGCTTTGCCGGAATGCAACCGAGCTCGGTCGTTCTGGAGTTTGGCGAGTGGAGCACTCGGGTACGCTGCGCAGCGCGGTCGTGAAAGGCCGAGGTGGTTTCATCGGTCTGCCGGGCTCCGGTAATATAGCCTGACGGTTTGGTTAGGTGGTGATTACAGGATTTGTGCTGACAGATGGGAGAGTAGCACCATGTGTCAAGAGACTAATGGGAGCAGATTTGGGCGCAAAAAGTATATAAGCGTGTCTGCGCCCCCCCATGCTGAGGATGGAACATCAGTTGGTGAGAACACCCAAAACATAAATCTCTCTCATCTCTCTCTAGATCCTTGAGTGTGTGCTAACTTGACCATCGGAGGGGTTTTCCGGCCACACACCGCCGGGTAGCTCATCGCCGTTGTGTTCGCAGGTCGATCAGACGGACAAGGAGCTTGGTAGAAAGGAGTACGGGCTCTGCGGAATATTTGCTCCTCGTACAAGTACTATATGAAAAGGTATATTTCATTTGTAAATATTTGCTTGTGGTCATTGTATTCTTGCAATGTCAAAGCAATTATGGACATTGAATAAGTTTAAACATGATGATTTAAGTAGTGATGTTGTTCCATTTAATTGGAAGTAGTGAGAAATCTTTTGTATTGATTATTCTTTAGTTAAAAGTCAATTTAAAAGTTATTTTTTAAGTAATTTTGAGTATTGTGACATAAGTTGTCATCAATTATTATAAAATTTGTGAAATAGAGTTGGTTTATATGTTTTAGTGAGCAGTCAAGTATGTTAGAGTTACATAAATGTTTATTGCACTAAGCATTAACCAAAAAGGAAGAGTAAATAATTACCCATGTGTGAGTTTCTCTCTTGGATTTGAAGAGATAATCTAATTTTCTTTTGTGATAAATATAATAAATTTTCTTAAACTATTTGCATCGTTAAGATAGTCACCGTCATTGAAAAAATTTAAATATGATGATTTAAATAGTGATTTTGTTTATTCCATAGGTTGCAGTAAATAACAAGGAATAATGAATGGTGAAAGAAATATTATTTGACAAAAGTGTTCTGAGTAAATTATAACGTCTAAACAATATTTTAGACAAATTAGATTGAGATTGTGACATGTGTTGTCACAATTACTTTTATATATTATAATAGGTATCTAACTGTTTTGACTGAATAAAAGGCGCCTATTGTGTTTAGTATAAACCTATAATTTAAGAGTGAGTAGTTACTTTTCATGAGGGTTTATTTATGCATTATAAAAGTGGAATGATGTAAAATATATGTCTTGCATCAGATACCCATTTGTCATAAGTATGTGTTGATAGTTGTAATAATGTTACTTGTTCGAAAATGAGTTATATTTTTTGTGTTAATTTTTGCATTATTACAAATGTGGGGGAGAAAAGTAGAGTTGTCTGCTAATCATTCCACAAAAACTCGAACAAGAAATACTTAAATTCAATAATTAAAATCTTAATTAGAGGTATGCATATTCTTCATTGAATACGTTAGATGGATTTATACAATTCCTTGAATGCATACAATCAAATAAGGTTTTTAAGTTGTTTGGTTCTTGAGCGAAATCTTTATGATGATATGATTTTCTCATAGTATTAATTGTGACTTATGTAGCCATAATTATTTTGAATTTTCTATTTTTGACACCTGAAAGTAATAAGTAAGAAATATTATATTTTGATTTATATCAGAATTTTGTGGGTGTATTGATACTTTTGCAAGGTTATGCACCAGGAAAGAAAACGAGGTTTTCTTAAATACTTACTAGTGTGGGGGTGTTTAGAGGATTTTATTAAAGTAACGGTTCCAATAGTAGGTCCACAAAGGATCTCAATTTTTTGTCTATGAAAACGTTAGAGGAGAGACAAAATTGATTTTGTTAACTCTTCGGAAACATCTCTATGTCTATTAATTTATTTTAGGTATGAGAGTGACATAGAGTAACGACAAGTCTCGACTTTTTTAAAGACTTAATATCGTAAGACATTTGCTCTCAGTTGTGAGTATTGTTTGAGAACAATATAGTAGATCCACTAACTACTCAACGATAAATAACTGAGAAGATCAAACAAAAAATAGCGCCAGCTAAACAAAAGGTTTGACTAGAGAGTAAATGAGGGAAAGTTCATCAAGGGGAATGTGATTAAAACCTATTAAATTTTGAGTTTTCATAATGGCAACTCAACCTAACTGACTGGAGATCCCAAGATCTAGGTTCAAAGAGACAATTAAATTATGGATGACTCACCAAAAATCACTAAGGGAGTTTATCTCCTATCCATTCTTATGATGAGAGTGATATTTGCAACATATGTTGTATGTAGGAGACTTAGGGTAAGTTATGCTTTTAATGATCACTTATATCTTGAAAAACCTAGAGGGGTATCTTTCAACAGGAGTATTTAAGAGATTCGAAATAAAGATCACCTATATGAGTATGAATGGGCAACTTTTATGAGAATTGATAAGACTAAATTCTCTAAAGCACTCATGAAACACCAGGACACGCCAAAGGCCAAATGGGCACAACCGTGAGAACTAAACTGTGTCTGGAGATATTCTGTGTGAATTCTATTGTCTTGCCTTACACAAACGACTAAACAGTTTAAGGCATTGCATCCACTAATTAGCTAGTAAGTCAAATAGTCTTTCACTAAGGAAAGTTCAAAGCCAAAAGCTACCTATCTTCATGCAGGATATTCCCAATTGAATTCTCTTTGAGTTTGCATTGAGTCTTGCATACTTTTCGGTCATTTCATTCATATGGGGGATTGTTGGAAAAATGGTTTGGAAACCATTAATAGGTGAATGATAAATTGACTCCAAAGTACACCATTTGAGTATGGTATTAAGATGAAATTTATTTAATTTAAATTTAAAGTAATTTGTTATTTTTTTGGGGTCAAAATTGAACCAGATTCAAACAAAATTCAAATATGTTTGAAAGAATAATCATGTATGTTCTTTGCATCTATTCCATGGAAGAGTTATGTCTATTTTTTTGCACCTATTCCATGGAAGAGCTGTATCTCTTCATAGATGTGTCTTTCAATTGAAAAGTCACCATGACCTTTCGAAAAGCCACAAATTCACCTACATAAACAGACCCTCATTGCATTCATTCATAAAATTGAATTCATCTTGTATTTATTTTCTTCTGCACTCTGCCTTTTCTGTAAGAGAATTCTGCACAGTAAGGTTCACAAGACTTGTCGTGATAGTGCTGCTTCTACAAGGTTCGATGGTTGTATCTTGGGAGACGAACGTCCAATAAAAACTGGTGAGCACTATAATAGGGGACGAATTGTCTTGAGGAAATTGTGTGTAACAAACCCGATCCATACTTAACCGTTAAACCATGATTAAGGATGCTAATAAGTAATTAAGATGGAATTCTGACTTAATTGCATATGTGTTGCATTATTTGTGTTTCTATCTGTCTATCGTAGAAATATCTGTTTGTATTTTTGTTCTGTTCTGCAAATTGAAGGCCTTATCGGTATCCGATCATGAAATTGACTTGGTATACGTGTTAGTTGGCATTTTTAGAAATTTATGGTAGGGTCGATTGAAATTCATTTTAGAATAAAATAATTAGACTAAATTAATGGCCATTGCTTATACTAATTAAAGCTTGATTAGCTAACTCTAAACCAAGCCTATATAAGGCTCCTTGATGTCAAAACACTCTCATTTTGTGACTCTTGGGAGCAAACACGTGAGAGGAAAGGGAGAGCAAAAACTTGAGCATTAAATTTAACAAACAAGAAAGGATAAGGAGAATTTAGAAGGAGAATTGAGAATTGGCCTCCTAGCTTAAGGAATTGAACACCTAGAGTACACTTGATCACTCAAGGTACGAATTCTAGCCTTTAGCTTTGTAATTTAGTTGATTAATGCATGGAAACAAGTGAGGTAGGTGAATTCATATGATAATTGAGCTAGAAATAAAGGAAGTTAAGTCATTCCATGCATGCATGCATATATCATATATCATAGCATCTTGAGTTAGAATTCAAAGAATTCCCACATGCATGTATTCATCTTGCCTTCGTTTTGAGAATTCATCAAGTTTCATGCCATTTGACCTTAATTGATTATGACTTGGAAGCCTTGAAGCCAAATCATCTCATGCATGTTATGTTTCAAAGTTGTGAGTTTGAATTGTGCACAATCCACATGCTTTTGAGCCTTGGTTTAATGAAATGATCTTTGATTCTTCATACTTTACAAGTTTACATATGTTTTCTCAAGTTTTGGGCCTAAAATGATGTAAATTGTAGCTTTGAAGTTGAGTTTTGGACTTGGGAGTGCAATATGAAATTTTCAGAATTTGACCTCTCCTCTTGAGCGACAGATCCTACGCTCGAGCGACCACCTTTAATTTCGCACTTTCGCTCGATCGACCAAAAGTTGGCTCGAGCGTAAAATGCATGCTTCCAGAAGTTCACATGTTTTGCAGACCGCTCGAGCGACAAGAGTTGCACTTGAGTGAGGACCCGAGTCTTACGCTTGAGCGAGAGTCAAGCGAGCATCAAGCAGAAAAACTAAGCAACCAGTACTTGTGCAGAGTTTACAGACCGCTCGAGCGACAGAAATTGCGCTTGAGCGAACACTCACATTTTGCATGTTCGCTCGAGTGAATGAAGTTGTGCCCGAGCGAGACCTCTATTTTCAGCAAGTTTCGTTAAATGTGTTCAAGGGCATTTTAGCATCCTCATTGCATCCTAGGCTTTCCTAGGCCAAAATTAAGACATAGTAATGAAGATAAGAAGTAGAAGCACACAAAGATAAGAAAGGATTACATTAATGATTCCGGGTGTGTAATTCAGTACGTGTATCCGTTCTATATCTGTGTAGGTCACACGCTACAAGATATCCGAGTTGCTTACTCTGTCTGTTTGCTCTGGAGCCAATTGTGAGTAATAACTTAGTAAAGCTATATTCAAACTTTATGTATTTCCTTTAAGATGCAATAAGATCTGCTTTATGAAATGTTATGTTTTGTCCAATGAATGATTGTGTATATATATTGAAAAGTATTCATGACAATAATTCCATGGCTTAAGTCTGTTATCTGTACTCGGTACTGGAGGTTCCTTATGGAACTGACAAGTCATCTGTACCCAGTACTAGAGGTTCATTTATGGAATTGACAAGTTATCCGTACCCAGTACTGGAGGTTCCTTTATGGAATTGACAAATTATCTGTACCTAGTACCGGAGGTTCCTTATGGGACTGACAAGTATGACCCGTAATACTCTTATTTGATCTGTTAGCACTAATGGATGTGCCAAGTATACTCAAGTATGAATTCTGATTTCTGTTATGATTTGATCAAGAATGTAAATATGAATCTGTTTCTGTTTACTAAACTTGCTATGGGACATCATTCATGCAAACCCCTTTACTTTGTTATTATTCACTAGGCTTTCGCTCACTATTTATATTATATATGTAGGTAGCAAGCGCGTGACCAGGCCTAAGCTGCTGCTTGGAAAGTTTTGAAATCATCCAGCCATTGTGCCTCATAGGGAGGTGCCCGTGTATAGAAGTCGAGTTTTGTGGACTCTGCTAAGAGTTTTTTTTTGTTTGTTTGTTTGTGTTTAATGTGAAAAACGGTTATGCTTTATTTTTGTTTTTGTTTATTTGTACATTGGGCTAAGTCTCTTTTGATGGTGCATACGGTGTTGCGAGACTTATGTGGATATGATGTCATATATGTATATTTTATATAAAGTTTCAAATTGTTGTCCCATGTACATCAACATAGCTCAATGGACTATGTATATTTGCTTCTGCAACCGCTAATTATATGTTATTTTATTAAGAGACCTTTGGTAATCCAAGGATTACTGGCCGGTTACAATGCCAAACCTATAGGGGCGGGTTTGAGTCGTGATAGAGTGGTATTAGAGCATGTGTTATACCGCACACACGAGTCCATACGAGCTATAGGATGTCCTAGAAAAGAATTAAGGGCATTTCGTTTACATGTGTTAGTGGGTACTAATATTTATAAATGTAAAAACTGAATTTGAATCTGAACAAATGAAATTGAAAGAAATGAACAAGATTATTTCTATGTTTATTATTACCTTGTGTCTCTATAACATCATGGAAAATGCAAGAAGTAACGATACAAGTGAATCCTCAGAGGCTCGCATAAGTCGTACGGAACAAATGCTTGCAGCTCTGACTGAAGTACTGACACAACAATGGAGGCCACTATCTTTGCCCCCACCGCCACCACCAGCACAAAATGAGCCACACAACAATGATATAATCAACCTGGCACAAAAATTCATGAAGATGAAACTGCCAACTTTCCTAGGTGGCATTGAACCCTTGAAGGCAGAAACCTGGTTGCTCGAAATGGAGAAACTATTCGAAGTATTTCCTTGCTTCGAAACACAAAAAAGTTCTTTTGGCCACCTACACTATGAAAGATAAAGCCCAGAGATGGTGGTTATTAATCCAGAATAGTCATGGGAATATGACATGGGCTCAATTTAATGCGATCTTCTACGACAAGTACTTTCCTCAGTGCTTTCGGGATCGAAAAGTTTCTGAATTCCAAGAACTCAAACAAGGTAGGATGTCAGTGGCCGAATATGAGGCCAAGTTTACTGAATTAGCCCGATTTGCCCAACACATAGTGGACACTGATTACAAGAAAGCACGAAAATTCGAAGGCGGTTTTGATTTGGAAGTGTTTGTGTGACGACCCCGACCTCTGAATTAATATATTACATTGTTCTAATAAGTTTAATTGCATGATTATGAGTTTAATTGTGTGATTACATGCTTAATTTTGTCATTATCTGTTGTCACATGGAATATCTGTTCAAATTAACAACTTAGAGGCAGAAATTGAGGGCCTAGACAGCTTTAGAAACTGAAATTGATTTGGTTAATAGACTAATTAGAATATTTAGAATTTTACGGCAACTTTAATTGAAAATTGATTCAGATCAAAATAATTAGAAAAAACTGATTGAATTAATTAAAATTGAGCTCACTTAGTTAATAATAACCAACCTTGATTAGGCTAAGTTAATTACATCGTATATATAGCCTAATGAAGGCTTGAGTTATATGTTATATACACTCTTGGCTGAGATTTTCAGAGAAAAGGAGGAGAGTTCAACACTGTAGAGAGAGAAAGAAGAGATTTGAAGAGAATTGCTAGAAACTTGGCGAATTAAGCTAGGCCAACTATTGTATTCAACACTAGCTATGGAATCCATCTTTAATTCTTGGAAATATTGCTAGAGAGGGCTAATTCAAATAGTTCCAATACTCTTTTGCATGTAAATTAGAGATATGTGTTAGACTTCCATGAATTGAGTATGAAAGAGTTGAATTGCATACATGCATGTGCATTTCGAGTAAGAATCCATGAAATTCTCACATGCATGGCTTTTTTGTGACTTAACTTGAGGGATTTATCATGTTTTCAAACTTATCATGTGGGTTGATCAAGTTTTGGGAAGATATAGGAAGATACAAGTTCCACATGATGCATATATGATTCATAACATAGAGTTTCAAGTTTTGGGTTGTCAAATGGATCATGATTTTGAGTAAGTGATTTCAAATTGGGAGTGTTTTCAAATTATATAATGATTTTCCATGTTTTTGCACCAGAAAATACAAGTTTTGGGGCTTTGGTTATCATTTTTGAACTTCAAACACAATTTAGGAAATCCCAGAATTCGGCTTGTCCGCTCGAGCGAGGAAAGCTTCGCTCGAGTGTGAAAATTGAGCTCCCAGAAGTTTTATAAAATTTTACAGATCGCTCGAGCGACCAAAGTGGCGCTCGAGCGAGGATCCCTTTTTGCTCAGTCTTTCGTTCGAGCGATCGTCGAGCGGGAATTTCATGCAACCAATACTTTTGCTAAGTTTGCAGACCACTCGAGCGACGTAAGTTACGCTCGAGCGACCACCCTTATTTTTGAACTTCCGCTCGAGCGAAGGAAGTTGCGCTAAAGCAGAGACCCTATTTTCAGCAAATTTTGACTAACTCTTTTAAGTGCATATTTGCATTCTCATGCCATTCCAAGTGTTCTTAGGCACCATTTGAACCCACATAGTCATGAAACAAACTAGGAACACGTAAAAAGAATCGAATTAAAATGAAATGGTGCTTCAATTATGCATTTGTTATGTGTTTTGTTTAGGTGGACGTCTGAGGCTTAGTGACAATACAAACCACTGTGAGTAATAACTCTATAAAGATATGTTCAATTTATCTTTATTTTCGAAGACGTTATTATTATCGAAATGGATACGTGATTGATTGAATGAATTATTAAAACAATATGATAATTGATAGCATGGCCTATTGAAACGTTATTTTCTCATAATGAATGAAGTTTTGTTTCGAAATGATTTTGTGGCATCCATGGAATGTAGGCCCTTGCCTGGGGGTAACAATACCATGGCTAGGCCCTTGTTTGGGGGTAACAATACCATGGCTAGGCCCTTGCCTAAGGGAGACAATACCATGGCTAGGCCCTTGCCTGAGGGGTAACAATACCATGGCTAGGCCCTTGCTTGGGGGTAACAATACCATGGCTAGGACCTCGCCTAGGAGAGACAATACCATGGCTAGGTCCTTGCCTGGGGGTAACAATACCATGGCTAGGCCCTTACCTGGGGGTAACAATACCATGTCTAAGTTCTTACTTAGGGATAACAATACTATAGCTAGGCTCTCACCTGGAGGAGATAATACCATGGCTAGGCCCTTGCCTGGGGGAACAATACCATGGCTTTTGGATTGATTGACACACAGAGATCTCTAGTGTTAGACCGTTATGGTCCGTTATCATTGGAATGTTGTTACTTCATGGATGTACCACATAAAACGATATTGAAAGATCTTGATGATGAAATTAATGAATTATGAGAACAAAAATGAAATTTGGTTTGGCAATATTATTGAGCTTCATTTATATAACCTCTTTACTCTGTTATTACTCACTGGGCTATAGCTCACTATTTATTTATATATATATATATATATATATATATATATATGTAGGTGGGCAAGCTGAACATTAGAATTAAAAAAGCCTCGAGTCTACCCGGGTCAGCCTTTTGAGGAGCTTCCAAGAGAAGTAATTGGGCTCGGTGGAGCTATACTAGTTAGACCCCCTTTGCTTGATAAATATTTTTGTATGTGTATCTTTTTGGGGTTTTTGTAATACTATAAGGTGTGGAGGTTGAAACTAATGTGGTGTCTGTATATAAAAGTGAATCTTTACTTATGATATAAAGTCCTTTTCATGTATGCACGGCTTAATGGAAAGATTTTCATTTATTTTAGACTTTCGCTAAGCCCCGTATCTTATATTCAAGAGTCTATTTGTATGGAGGTTGTAGGTAATCTATGATTACTAGCTGGTCATGACGCTAAACCTATAGGGGTGGGTTTGGGTCTTGATAGTTTGGCCATGTTGGCGTCTTGAAATTGCTGGCATATGTAGAAGTCCTGGATAGAGCCTTGATGGCAAAGGCCATTTTGGCAGCAAAGAAACAAGCTCCAGCTCCAACAACCGAATGAAAGTGTAAACGGTCCGGATTCAATTTCAAGAAGGGTCGATTATTTTCAAAAAGGCAGAATATGGGATCCTCCAGCTGCTCTAGCCAAAGTAGTGGCTCTACTCCAAACTGTCCCAATTGCAGAAGGAAGTATAAAGGCCCGTGTCACTGTGCCTCGGGTGCGTGTTTTCGGTGTGGCAAGACTGGCCACACGATTCGAGATTGTCCGCTGAGATTTGATAATGCTAATCGCTCTACCGCAAGTTCAGCCGGGTCCGCTCCTACAACGAGGACCAATGTAAGAACTAATGCTAGGGGTAATATCGAGACTTAAATGCTAAGACAAGGGATAGTGTTTGTATTAGTGCCTGGAGATGTGCAAAACACTGAATCTGTGGTGTCAGGTATAACCTCTATCTGTGCTCAGAATACCTATGTGTTGATAGAATCTAGTTCCACACATTCATTTGTATCGCATGCTTTTTCACAGAAGTTAACTAGACCATTAGAACCTATGAACTGTTTACTATCTGGGTCTACACCATCTGGAGGTTCCATGATATGTGCTTATGTATACCCAGCATGTGATATTGTGATTGGTGATGTGACATTGTATGTTGATTTAATGCCCTTGGGGATTGATCATTTTGACTGCATATTGGATATGGACTGTTTAACGAAGTACTGTGCAACTATTGACTATGTGAATAAGTCTGTTATATTTCTTCCGCCTAGTATGCCCAAGTTTGTTTTACTGGAAAAAGTGGTCCCTCCACCGTACTTGATTTCATTTGTGAAAGCTAAGAAATTGTTAAGAAAATGTTATCAAGGCTACTTATGTTGTGTAATGATTGAGCCTTCAGATAATGCTAGTGTGGAAACGATTCCTATAGTCTGTGAATTTTCTGATGTGTTTCCTAATGACCTACCCGGAGACTTAATTGATAGGGAAATTGAGTTTTCCATTGATGTTGTACCTGGAACGCAACTAATTTCTAAAACCCCATACAGAATGTCCACTTCTAAATTGAAAGAATTGAAAACTCAACTTCAGAAATTATTAGACAATAAGTTTATCCACCCGAGCACTTCACCTTGGGGTGCTCCAGTCCTATTTGTTAAGAAGAAAGATGGATCTTTAAGGCTGTGTATACTATCGGGAGTTGAACAAAATGACTGTCAAGAACAAGTACCCACTACCCTGAATAGATGACCTATTTGACCAACTTTAGGGGGCACAATTGTTCTCTAAGATAGACCTTAGATCCGAGTATCACCAGTTAAAAGTTAAGGCAGAAGACATAGAGAAAACTACATTCAGAACTAGATATGGGCACTACGAGTTTTTGGTAATATCGTTTGGGGTAACTAATGCATCTGTTGCATTTATGGACCTAATGAATCAGGTTTTCAAATAATTTATGGATGAATTTATAGTTATGTTTATTGATGATTTTTTGATTTATTCCAAAAACAGGGAAGAACATGGAAATCATCTGAGAACTGCATTACAGATTTTAAGAGAGAAGAAGTTATATGCAAAACTGTCCAAATGTGAATTTTGGCTTGACAATGTAGCATTTCTGGGACATGTGATCAACAAAGATGGCATATCGGTGGATCCACAGAAAATTGAAGCCAATGTAGGCTGGCTAAGACCAACTAATGTGTCAGAAATCAGAAGTTTTTTGGGGCTTACTGGCTACTACCGCAGATTTGTGAGAGACTTCTTTAAGCTTGCCATGCCATTGACACAGTTGACCCAAAAAAATGTACCATTTGATTAGAACGATCAACGAGAGATAGCTTTTTAAGAACTGAAAACTAGATTGGTAACTGCACCAATTCTGACCTTGCCAAATGGAACCAATGGGTTTCAAATTTATCGTGATGCTTCCTACAAAGGTTTGGGATGCGTGTTAATGCAGAATGGGAAGGTAATTGCTTATGCCTCTCGGCAACTTCGTCCTTATGAAAAGAATTATCCGACCTATGACCTTGAACTCGCCACTGTGGTTTTTGCACTAAAGATTTGGCAACACTATTTATACGGTGTAACTTGTGAAATATATACGGATCATAAGAGCCTAAAATATTTCTTCACTCAAAAAGAACTGAACATAAGACAGAGAAGGTGGTTGGAATTGATCAAAGACTATGACTTGCAAATGTTGTATCATCCAAAGAAGGCAAATACCATTGCAGATACTCTAAGCCAAAAATCTATTGGGAATTTGTCCTGTTTACTCACTGGCCAGAAAGAATTGTTATGTGACCTAGAGAGGAATGAATTGAAATTGTGTTACATGAACAAAGCAGGATCTTGGCTGTTATTTCTGCTCAACCTGCAATCATTAAAGAAATTAAGGAGAAACAACACGAAGATGAGTTCTTGAAGAAAATTTTTGATGAACTTGACTCAAAACCAAGGCCGGGATTCGTGATTGAAAATGATGTGCTGAAATTTCAAACTAGACTTTGTGTCCCAGATTGTTGTGATTTGAGAAAATGTGTTATGACTGAAGCCCATAATTCCAAATTTGCTATGCATTTGGAAAACACAAAAATGTATCATGATTTGAAATAGAATTTCTTGTGGCCAGGAATGAAGAAGTGTATTGCTGATTTTGTGGCTAGATGTTTGCACTACCAGTAAGTTAAAACTGAACATCAACGACCTGCTAGCTTGCTTTAGCTGCTTCCAATATCGGAATGGAAATGAGAGCATATTACCATGGATTTTATTATTGGACAGCCTCGCTCCTCCCGAGGTATGGATTCTATTTGGGTTATTGTTGATCGTTTAACTAAGTTTGCCTATTTTCTACCTGTTAAAACTATTTACAATGCGGACAAATTGGCCAACGTTTATATTAATGAGATTGTGAGGCTACATGGTGTACCAGTATCCATTGTATTTGATCGAGATTCAAAGTTCATGTCAAGGTTTTGGCAAATTTTACAACAGGCTTTGGAGACTGAACTGAAGCAAAGCAGTACTTATCACCCACAAATAGACAGCCAAACAGAATGAACCAATCAAACTTTGAAAGATATGCTATGGATATGGACTTCCAAGGGAATTGGGAGACTTACCTCCCTTTGGCCGAGTTTGTATACAACAACTATCATTCAAGTATTGGGATGGCTCCCTATGAAGCTTTGTATGGTAGAAAGTGTTGTTCACCGATATGTTAGGCCGAGGTAGGTGATAGACCTTTGTTAGGACTAGAACTTGTGCAAGAAACAACGGAAAAAGTGAAACAGATCCAATAACGCTTGAAAACTACACAAAGTCGCCAAAAGAGTTATGTAGATGGTCGAAGAAGAGACAGAGAATATGAAGTCGGGGATCACATGTTTATCAAAGTGACTCCAATGAAAGGGCAAACGTGGTTTCATGTGAAAGGTAAATTGGCACCAAGATATGTAGGGCTACATGAGATTCTTGAAAAGATCAATCCGGTGATATATCGGGTAGCCTTACCGCTTGTCATGGAACATATGCACAATGTTTTCCATATTTTAATGCTTTGAGACTATCTGAGGGACCTATTACATGTTATTGAACCGACACATATATTGCTGAAAGATGACTATACGTACGAAGAACGGCCAATCCAAATTGTAAATCGAAGAATCAAAAGATTAAGAAACAAGGAAATTTCGTTGGTAAAAGTCGATTGGCAAAATCATGGAGGAACCTATGCAACTTGGGAAACGGAGGAAGAAATGATGAGAAGATATCCTGATTTATTTCCATTGGACCCAGTGTTCTTCTAAAACTAAGGTAATTCGAGTTTGGAGGACCAAAATCTTTTAAGGGGGAAAGACTGTAACAACCCCGATCCATGCTTAACCGTTAAACCATGATTAATGATGCTAATAAGTAATTAAGATGGAATTCTGACTTAATTGCATATGTGTTACATTATTTGTGTTTCTATCTGTCTATCGTAGAAATATCTGTTTATATTTTTGTTCTGTTTTGCGAATTGAAGGCCTTATTGGCATCTGATCATGAAATTGACTTTGTATACGTAGTATTTGGCATTTTTAGAAATTTATGGTAGGGTCGATTGAAATTCGTTTCAGAATGAAATAATTAGACTAAATTAGTAACCATTGCTTATACTAATTAAAGCTTGATTAGCTAACTCTAAACCAAGCCTATATAAGGCTCCTTGATGTCAAAACACTCTCATTTTGTGACTCTTGGGAGCAAAAAAGTGAGAGGAGAGGGAGAGCAAAAACTTGAGCATTAAATTTAACAAATAAGAAAGGATAAGGAGAATTTAGAAGGAGAATTGGGAATTGGCCTCCTAGCTTAAGGAATTGAACACCTAGAGTACACTTGATCATTTAAAGTAAGAATTCTAGCCTTTAGCTTTGTAATTTAGTTGATTAATGCATAGAAACAAGTGAGGTATGTGAATTCATATGAGAATTGAGCTAGAAATGAAGGAAGTTAAGTCATTCCATGCATGCATGTATACATCATAACATTTTGAGTTAGAATTCAAAGAATTCCCACATGCATGTATTCATCTTGCCTTTGTTTTGAGAATTCATCAAGTTTCATACCATTTGACCTTAATTGATTATGTCTTAGAAGCCTTGAAGCCAAATCATCTCATGCATGTTATGTTTCAAAGTTGTGAGTTTGAATTGTGCACAATCCATATGCTTTTGAGCCTTGGTTTCATGAAATGATCTTCGATTCTTCATACTTTACAAGTTTATATACGTTTTCTCAAGTTTTGGGCCCAAAAGGATGTAAATTGTAGCTTTGAAGTCAAGTTTTAGACTTGGGAGTGCAATATGGAATTTCCAGAATTTGACCTCTCCTCTTGAGCGACAGATCCTAAGCTCGAGCGACCACCTTTATTTTCGCACTTTTGCTCGAGCGACCAAAAGTTGGCTTGACCGTAAAATGCATGCTCTCAGAAGTTCACATGTTTTGCAGACCACTCGAGCGATAAGAGTTACGCTCGAGTGAGGACCTGTGTCATGCCCCGAAAATTATCCCACATAACTATTACATCAACCCACTCCCAAAATGAGATATTAACTAGGTTCATTTACATAATTCCAAATGTTTACAAAAGTGATCTCACAGGCGATTATACATTTACTTACAAACTAGTACATGAATATATCACATGTAAAAGAAATCATTGAATCATAACGAATTAAGGCCCTCAAGGGCTTACAAGTTCCAAGGCAATAGCCCGGTTACATAAATGGTCCCTCGGACCCATACACCTTAGCCCTTGGCTTTACAAAAATTACAACCAAAAATAAAAGAGCTATTTACTCTTCACAAAATATCCACGCCCTTAGTTCGGCGGAATCACTACATCTTTACTTGCATCAAATCCCATAGGGGTGAGCATAAAGCCCAGCAGAAAAATTCTCATAAAGTATATACAGTTATGCTCTTTCCTCAACATAAAAATAAATGTGAATGCAATGCCATGCCAAGGTTGATAAATGAGGAAAATATTCATTTCAATTCACTATTTCAAATCACCATGTTCTTAGTATTATCATGTAATCTCATCAATTTCAAACTTCTAATATTTAAATCAATAGGGGCGGTAAATACGACACTGGTAATCTCTAGGATGGTGTCTGCAAGTAGACTCTACGAGTACTACCAAACTGTCATTTTTATTGGTATTAACCGGAAGACACGACACCTATCCGCGCGGTTTTCTGGTCTTTCACCATGGACACTCAGGCCAACTTATCAAAGTCATCTACACCTCCTAACTGGACTTACCAACGTATTTACCCCTTTCACATTTCCGTTAGTTCTCATTACAATATAATCCTTCTCATGTAAACATGATGAGAATGCAATAATGGTAGTAATTTATTCCATGCACATTGATGATAATATATCAAATGAGAACATGATGCAATAGTTAATATCTCGTAACATTTCTTCATTTTCAAATGCCTCCACGATAATGTCAACAATCACTGTCAAGATGTGCAATAATGACAATAAAACAATTGAGAATATGATGCAATAACTACTAACTCATAGCATTCCTCCATATTCAAATTCATCTCTACAACAATATTCAACATCACATCTTCATTTCCTCCTTTCCACATTCTTCCACAATATACCCATGTGTCTTTAACACATAGTGTCACGACCCAAACCCGGCCCTATGGGTTTAGCACCATAACCGGCCAGTAATCTGAGATTACCGAAGGTCTGCAGAACAATAGTACAGTAAAACAGAGTACAGGGCCTGGCGGAAGCCAATACAGTAAATAAATAATGTCCATTGAGTTGTGTCAGTCTGTATGCCAAAAAGATTTTTCATGCATTCACATACAAACAGTACAGTCTATACAAAATTTACAGTCACACAGTACAGGGACCTAATCCCTTGATAACAGTACGGTTAGCAGTTAACAGTCTATACAGTAATCCAGACAGTATGGAGACAGACGGGGGAAAAACAACACACCCCAAAGCCATAGCATGGCAACTCGGAACCTCTCAGTGAGGCACAAAGGCTGGCTTGACAAAACTGGAGTCTAACCCACGCTCCTAGCTCCGATCTGGTGGCTGAGCACCTACATATATATATAAACAGTGAGCTAAAGCCCAGTGAATAACATGATGCGTAAAGGGTTTAAGAATGAATGTCCTTGCAGTAATGAAAACAGTCCATTAAATCAGTATTTCAGTCAGAACAGTTATTCAATCATATGTGGTACATCCATTAGCATAGCAGTAAACAGTAGGTCTTAAAGACCAAACAGTATTGATGGCCATCAATCAGTAAACAGTAGTGGTTCCACGAGGGAACCGACAGAGATCTCTGTAACAGTAACAGTCAGTAACAGTAGTTGCTAAGGATGCCACAATACAGTTCAGAATAGAGGACATACATTCATTCAATTAACAGTAACAGTTCAGAAAGCAGTACAGTTCAATTGTTCAGAAAATCATCATTTTGAACATATCTTTACACAGTTGTTACTCACAGAGTTTGGGTTATAGTATGCTAGAGCGTGCCTCCCCAGTTGCCAACCCTACACAGTTCACAGGTTGAACACACACTAAGCTACACAGTTGGGAAAGATAACAACTTAATCCCTAATTTGCCTCGGTGTGTTCTACATCTATATCCTCAATAAGATGCCTTAAACTAGGTCTAAGAATGCCTAGAATGGGATGAGGATGCAAAGATGTGATCAGAAAACAGTCTCGAAATTCTCAGAAAAATAGAGTCCCGCTCGAGCGCATGTTTCCCCGCTCGAGCGGATATGCAACAAAGGTACACGCTCGAGCGTAAACTTTCCCGCTCGAGCGTACTGTAAAAGTACTGGATGGGTGAAATCTCCGCTCGACGCCCGCTCGAGCTTGAGACATGCCTCCGCTCGAGCGCCCAATCCTCCGCTCGAGCGGACTGTAAAACAGTGCAGAGATACTGGATGCTCGGATTCCACGCTCGAGCGGCACTTCCCCCGCTCGAGCGGAAGTGCAGAATCTGGGAATTCCAGATTGCACCTCCAAGCTCAAACTCACATTCAAATGCATCAAAACCAATCCTCTTGGGCCCATTTTCTGGAAAACATTTATAAACACATAGAATATCCTAGTTCAAAGCTCAATTTTGAGAAATCAAGGCCCAAGGGTGTTTAATTCAAACTCAATTTCAAACCAATTTCATGAACAATATGAACACGCAAACATGCATGAATTCAAATCATTTGGAAGTTCCAATCTGATGCTCTAAGGAGCCAATTGATCCAAAAACAAGTTGAAAACATGGACCATTACACAATTATGAACATGCATGCACCATTTTGCCATGAACTCAACTCCAAATTCAACCAAAAACACATGCAAGCATGAATTATGCTCTATATCAACATGTACGAACTAAAACATGACTTAGCTCTACAATTTAACATGGACCATGCAAGAATTAGTTCAAACACAAGAATGAGAAGGTGAAATTCATACCTAAGGTCCTTAATTACTAGTCTTGAGGTTCAATCTAGCAATCCACACTTCAATTAGCAAGCAATTCTCAAGTTGAGCTCAATTCTCTCCTATCTCCTCTCTTGGTCGGCTAGTGTAAGGAAAAGGGCTGAGGAAATGGTTTTTGATTCAAGTGTATGAGTGTATACAAGGCTCAAAGGTGTGTGAGATAGTGGCCCACTTAGTGGCAAGTTGGTAATTACGGCAAACTTTGCAATTAACTCGTTTTAATCTAATTTAATCATACCTAATCTTTTTTCAGATAACTTTACTATAAAATCACATTAATTATGACGATCATAAAACTTCAATCAATTCCGGATTCGGCCGCCGATAAGGCCTTCAATTAGCAGTTTAAACACAAAGATACGAACAGATCAAATAAACAATCAACAGATAGAATGCAATTCAAACGTACATACTCAGTCAATTCAGTTCCAGTTTTCAGTCATAATCAATTCAGTTTAACGGTAATCGATGGATATCGGTAATCAATCAGTCATTAATCGGTAAACAGTATGAGGGTTGTTACACACAGCTACAATTTCCCATTTCGCATAATAGCCATGTGTCTTCGACACACCGCAACAATTCCTCAACAATAATCCATCATGACCAAACTTTCGATATGTCTAGCATGCCATCTTTCATTTCATTTCCCATTACATTACGATTAAGCATTTTCACATCATCAATGGCACTGAACAACTTACCATCTTATGACATTACAAGTTTAAGTGTTGGCAATAATGTTAAGCTACCATCTCATGTCTCATATATGAAGTACATTATTATTTTGCTAAACATTTGATGAAACTTACTCCCACACATCCTCATAACACAAGAAAATAAATAATTTCAAAGGCACTTCTTTATTTCAAAATCCCCAATTTCTAGGATTTTCATAAAAAAACAAACTTTCCTCATTTTCTAAGAGAAGCTCCATCTAGCCATTCTCTTTGAGTTTAATAGAGGGAAACCCTCAAGAAGTAGTAAAAAGATTGAGATATAAACTCTCATTCAAAACTCTCTCTACATTTTGAATCAAAATCAATAAAATCAACACAAAACCTCAAGAACACTTTTAAATCAACAACAATATAGCAAAACTTGTATATATGACTCAAGAAATCCCTATCTCAAAGGCTTGAGAAGTTTGAGAGAAAGAAACCCTAGCTTTTAATGAAAAATCCTTCAACCTCTTCCACACCAAGTGAAACCCTAGCTTGGACCTTCAAGAATTGTGAGAAATGGTGATGATCTTGACCCAAGAATCACAAGAATCAAAGAGTTTTTGGATGTTTGAGGTGTTTTCTAGAGAGAATGGAGAGAGAAATTAGGTTTGGAGTGAGGGAAAAATGAGCAAAAGGGGCTATACATTTGGACCAAAAAGTGTAAAAAAAACAGGGCTCGGACTGCCCAGTTGGCCGCACATGCGGCGCACATTTTCGCACGTGCGGCGGCCTCCACCGCTCGTGCGGCCGACCCCACCGCTCAAGCGGCCCACCTCCACCGCTCGAGCGGCCTACTTTCCCCCGCTTGTGCGCTCTAGACAGAATGCTTGCCCAGGTGGTTTAACCCCCACGGCTCGTACGACCCTTCCCCGCACGTGCGACCTAGGGCCCCGCACGTGCGGCCTAGGGCCCCGTACGTTCGGCCCTGGTCCAGCCACCCAAACCTCCTACTTCGCTCCCGGGTACTCCAGACTCACCCGCACACCCTCCGAAACAAGTGAAACTCAACACCGAACCAAAACAAGAACTAGAACCTGTTCTGGAGAACTATTCCCGGACATTTCAAATCCAAAGAAGGTAAGTGAGAGGAGAATGGAACGACAAAGGGAGAAAGGAGAATAAAAGACTCGGTCGTCATAACCTGAGTCTTATGCTTGAGCGAGCATTGAGCGGAAAAACCAAGCAACCAGTACTTGTGCAGAGTTTACAAACCGCTCGAGCGACAGAAGTGGCACTCTAGCGAGCACTCACATTTTGCATGTCCGCTAGAGCGAAGGAAGTTGCGCTCGAGCGAGACCCCTATTTTCAGCAAGTTTTGTTAAATGTGTTCAAGGGCATTTTAGCATCCATATTGCCTCCTAGGCATTCCTAGGCCAAGATTAAGACATAATAATAAGGATAAGAAGTAAAAGCACACAAAGATAAGAAATGATCACGTTAATGATATCTAGTGTGTAATTCAGTACTTGTATCCGTTCTGTATTTGTGTAGGTTACGCATCACAAGATATCTGAGTTGCTTACTTTGTCTGTTTGCTTTGGAGTCAACCGTGAGTAATAACTTAGTAAAACTATGTTCAAACTTTATGTATTTCCTTTAAGATGCAATAAGATCTGCTTTATGAAATGTTATGTTTTGTCCAATGAATGATTTGTATATATATTGAAAAGTATTCATGACAATAATTCCATGGCTCAAGTCTGTTATCCGTACTCGATACTGGAGGTTCCTTGTGGAACTAACAAATTATTCGTACCCAGTACTGGAGGTTCCTTATGGAACTGACAAGTTATCCGTACCTAGTACTGGAGGTTCCTTATGGAACTAACAAGTTATCCATACCCACTGCTGGAGATTCTTTTATGGAACTGACAAGTTATCTGTACCCAGTATTGGAGGTTTCTTTATGGAACTGATAAGTTTTCCGGACCCAGTACCGGAGGTTCCTTATGGGACTGACAAGTGTGACCTGTAATACTTTGTATTTGATCTGTTAGCACTAATGGATATACCAAGTATACTCAAGTATGAATTTTGATTTCTGTTTTGATTTGATCAAGAATGTGAATATGAATCTATTTCTGTTTACTGAACTTGCTATGGGATATCATTCATGCAAACCCCTGTACTTTGTTATTATTCCCCGAGCTTTTGCTTACTATTTATATTATGTATGTATGTGAGCAAGCACGTGACCAAGCCTAAGCTGCTGCCTGGAAAGTTTTGGAGTCAACCAGCCATCGTGCTTCCCAGGGAGGTTCCCGTATATAGAAGTTGAGTTTTGTGGACTCTGCTAAGAGTTTGTTTGTTTGTTTGTTTGTTGGTTTGTTTTTTTTTTTTTTTGTGTTTAATGTGAAAAATGGTTATGTTGTATTTTAGTTTTTGTTTACTTGTACATTGGGCTAAGTCTCTTTTGGTGGTGCATATGTTTTTTTTTTTTTTTTTTTTTGTGTGTGTTTAATGTGAAAAATGGTGTAGACACCCCATTTTTGACTGTCCTCTAGACTCGGACGTCATCGTTTGAACACTCGGTGATCATCCATGTTCGTGTTCATTTTGAGATCCCGAAGGACTCGGCTACGTGCCTTGCCTTAGGATCTCTCGACTTGACTGTTTTCTGCTTGGTTGTGGACCAAGGACTTGTAGTTTTTGCACCTAAGGGTAGGAAGTGGCTTGTTAGCCATCCCTTAAACCCACCGGCTGTGGCATGAAGCCACCGGCCTTACTTTATGTCTACTGACCAATTGTTTGGTTGATCGGCATAGATATTTGATCGGTCGGCCATTTATTTGGCCGATTGTCTCTTTTTCTAGCCAGTGCCTCATTTTTGCCTTTTTCAGGCATTGTGCATGCTAGCTGTGCCAGCTGGAGTGCACGGACCAATCCTCCATACACATGTATGGAGGATTTGCACCCTTTGCTCTAGCTTCTTGAGGAAGCTTGACCCTTTGTCTTAGCTTCCTCAAGAAGCTTGGACCTTTGTCTTAGCTTCCTCAAGAAGCCTTGACCCCTTTGCCTTAGCTTCTTTAAGAAGCCTTGACCCCTTTGCCTTAGCTTCTCTAAGAAGCTTAGGCCTTTGTCTTGCTCTATAAAAGAAAGCCTCTCTTCTCCTTTGAAGAGGTTCAGCAAATCAGAGATATATATGGCATATACACCACTCTCTCTATATATCTCCCTCTCTCTCTACATTTGTGTGTGTTAGAGTGTCCAAAAGTGAGTTTTGTTCTTAGTTTTGCACTAAGACACCTAGTGTTACACCATACCTTGGTTATTGAGGTGTTGAGAGGTTGTTTTTAGAGCTTTTGAGTTGGTTTTGATCAAAAAAGGAGGCTGGAGTTTTGGTTTTTGAAGTGTTCTTCAAGGGTGAGCACTATTGTTTTATATTCCCCATTCTTGCACTAGCTTTTAACCTACTTTGCATGCTGTTTTGAGCTTTGTGTATAACTGATAAAAGTTCTAATTTTTCATGTTTAAGATGTTTCATTAAGGTCATTTTTGTGTTTGGGGTCGACCTCCCCCTCTTAGGCCTTGTTTTGCCCTTTTGTGCCTTCTTTGTTTGAGCTTTGAGAACTTTCGTGTATTGGCCTTCTCACCACTGAAATCCAGAGGATTTTTAGTGGTGGTGAAGGGGTTTTGAGGTCTTGCATAGGGGAGGGACACCCCTCTCCCTTTGTGTCTCATTTGCTTGTGTTTTGGCTCATAAGGGAAGCATGTATGCCTAGCTTTGTTTGGCTTTATTTTAGAGGTTATTTGGTGTTTATCTAGCATGTTTTACCTCTGTTCCATGTTGGTTCGTTGACCCCCTGCATGCACCATACACTTGCCTTGCATTCCTTTATTTTGCCTAGAGATGCATCTTGCATTTGGATCACCATGCTTGCATGTTTTGGCTTAGCTTTGTGGAGTTTTTGGTCATGTTTTATCATGTTCAAGCTCTGTTGGGTGTTGATTTGGTCATGCTCTCCATACTTTGTATAGCACCTTTGCATTTTAGCTTGTTTGGCTTCGGGTGTGTGAGTCTTTAGCATGCATTACTTAGGCTATTTCAGTGAATTGGAATCACTTATCATGCCATTTCAGTCCATGTTTTCTGCTTACATGCTTGCATTTGATTACCCTTTCAATGCCTTGAAGAGTGGTGGCCCTATGCTCCATGTTTGAGTCCTTGGTGTATGCCTTTTTGTTTAAATCCTTGGGCTGCCATATCAGTGGGTTTTGGGGTGTATTTTGACGCATTGAAACTCTGTTTTTGGTTGCATAATCCATGCCATGTGAGGTCATGATAGTTGTAGTGGAATGCTCCCTTTTATGCCTTAGTTTTAGGCCCATTGGTGTGTATGTTTGCATGAGCATTTGTCCATCATTTTCATCACTTTTGGCCACTGTTTATGGCAAGGCTGAGGTCTGCCCTTTGCGGTTTAAGTCCACCATTGCATGTTTGTCGCACGTTTGTTGTATATTTGGTTCATTGTGTGTTGGCACATGCTAGTTCCATTGCATATTTTTCCATATTTGCTACATTGCATTTTGCATGCTTGGCATATTGCATATTTGCATGTATAGGTTGCATTGCATTTGGCATGTTTTGCTAACTTAGCCTCATATTGCATACTTGATGCCGTTTTGTACACTTGAGCCATATTGCATACATACATTGCATTATGTTTGGTTTGGGGTGTCAAACCAAACATAGGGAAATGAGGTGTGTTCGTACTCAAAGTGACGAAACACATCTCAATCCTCGGTCGCCAACGCCCTTGATCTCAACATGATAGGGCGTGAAGCATTCACTAGTTTGTTGCATTCATTTACATTGATTTGCAAGCTTGGTGCCTTTGGCCATCATGCATCGAAATGCGTGGTTGGTGGCCCGAAGGCCGAGGTCCACACTTCCTTGAGTCTATAGAATGATAGGGAAAGTGGCCATGCACACATTGCTTTGAAATTTCCTTGCCATGCACTGTCTGTCCTCTGCTGCTGTCAAAACAGGATTCTGCAGGAATATTTGGCCGACCGACTACATACAGTGCCGACTGACTAAAAACATCTGGCCGATGGCTTCACAACTGGTCGATGACAATTTATCAACGGCTGGTGGATCCTTACCTTGGCCGGTGGCATCCCAAAATGATCAGGAAGCGGTTCAGAAGCATCAAGAATTTTCACAATGCTCAGAGGTGCAGAACAGTGCAAACAGAGGCAACAGTGGCATGGCAACGGGTTTCCGAGCGAGGCGATCGAGCATGCATCATTCAAGCATTCCGAGGCGGGGCTGCGGCCACCTCCTTTTGCAATTAATTTATTGATTAGGGTTTTGTAATATTTAATTAGCTAGGGTAGTTAATTATTTATTCAGTTTGTGTTATTTATTCGGACCCTCCGAGCGAGGGCAATTGTGTAATAAGTGTGCGTGCGTGTGATGTATGCCTTCCAACCCCACGTCTTTCTCCCTTTTATTTACCAGCTTATGATGGTTAGATTAGGGCATGTTTCAATTAGCATACTTATGCTTGCATGTTTGCATCATTCATCTGTATTGCATGCACCGGGCTCGGCGCATCATACTAACTGCATCGTATTTCAATTCCAAGTTGAATACATGATTTTTGTAGCATTTCATATGCCATCTTAGAATAGACAAGCCCATCTTAGTTGCATTCTTGCATGTGTTGCATTAGACATCTCAGCATAGTTAGGATTCATGCATGTTTTCTAATTAGTTTCTTTCTTTGGCTCAGAGTACTCGGTAAGTCTTTATGCTTTAGCATCTCGCATGCGTGTGAGCATTAACATGACAGCATGCTTACCATGAGGCTAATTGCTTATGTGATATAAACTGCCTGACTGCCTGTGGGTGAAGGTTGGATTACTTGAATTGGAATAATTCGTCGAAATCTGTGTTTTAGTCTACTTGCGAGTAGCAAACCTCAATCCATTTTCAAAACAAACGGATATGCGATGCTTTGTTCCAAATTAGGCAATCAAGTCTATACTTGTATGCTGTGCGCATCACATAGTAATTCTAGGCTAATAACCGGAATAAGAGCACACACTGTTTTCAAAACTCGATATCATGGTTAGTAGAGGCCGATCTTTGATCGGGCGAACGGGGGTGCTCACGAAGTGACCTTCCCCAATCGTACCCAAGTTCCCGAGCCGAGGGAACTGTGGTGATGATGGACATGTGGCCTTAGGCAAACGAGTCAGGGTTTCCTAAATTCTCCAAAATAAAATATTTAGGTGGCGACTCTGTATCTGGCAAAGCAGTCCATGTTTGGCACTTCTTTCAAAAAATCTGTTTTCAAAAACGATTTGCCGGATTTGGACTCTTTGATGATTCATCGGTCTTGCATTGCACTCTGCGAGATTAGATACAGGACCGTGACATTTGAGTCCTGAACTGTAGTGAGCCCATATGAACGAAACGGGGGGGATTCATTCCCGGGACGTTCGGGGACGTCTACAAATGGTTATGCTTTATTTTAGTTTTTGTTTACTTGTACATTGGGCTAAGTCTCTTTTGGTGGTGCATACGGTGTTGCGAGACTTATGTGGATATGATAGCATATATGTATATTTTATATAAAATTTCAAATTTCTGTCCCATGTATGTCAACACAGCTCAATGGACTACGTATATTTTGTATATTTGCTTCTGCAGCCCCTCATTATATGTTCTTTTGTTAAGAGACCTTTGGTAATCCAAGGATTACTGCCCGGTTACGACGCTAAACCTATACGGGCGGGTTTGGTTTGTGACATTGTGTCTAACATAAGTCTCAATCACATTTGGTTTCGTTTTTGGATTTTTACAATTTGTTTTGTTAGTTTTCTATTTCTCTGCAAGTATTTATGGTTCTTAGTACATAGTTTGGTTTTGTTTTATCCAAATAATTTACATTATATTCAACTTATTTTGTAATAACCCCGACCTATGATTAATTGCTAAACCATGATTCAGGATGCCTAATACGTAATTAAGATGAAATTTTGAATTAATTGCATGTGTGTTGTATTATTTGTGTTCATATCTATCTATCGTAGAAAGATCTATTCATGTTTCTTTTTTGTTCTGTGAATTGAAGGCCTTATCGGTATTTGATCACAGAAGTGACTAGATTTTTATGTTATTTGGGATTTGTAGAATTTTATGGTAGGTTTAATTGAAATTTGATTCAGAACGATTAAATTAGAATAATTAATGTCTATTTGATTAGCTCTAACTCATCACCACTAATCAAGCCTATATAAGGCTTCTATATGTGCCTCAACTCATCTCTTTTCTTCATTCTTGTTACCAAACGTGAGGGAGAGTGAGAAGAGTGAGATTAGAGCCGATTGGAGAATAATTGAGTTCAATCAAGGAATTGCTAAAGAATTCGAGGGAATTGGTCTGGAGCCTTTGAGAATTCACCACCTAGAACTTAATTGAGAAGTTGAGGTAAGGATTCAACACTTAGATTATACAATTAACATGAATTCAAGAGGATTAAGTTGAATTATGCAAGAATTGAGCTAGTAATGTAGAAAAGATGAACATTTCATACATGCATGCATAATTCATGGGTTTTGATTTTTGATATCAACAAATTCTTACATGCAAGGGCCTATTTTTGTTCAATTATGGGAGCTCATTTTGGTTTTGCACTTTACCACTCCATTTGTGTATGTTTTGGAAGTTTTGAGTTCTTGACAACACATGTATGAGATGTATACATCTTGTTCAAGTTTGGTTTTGAAGTATTCACTTACTTTTGGGCCTTGATTTTGTGTAATGAACCTAGATTCATGATGTTTTATAAGTTTACAAGTGCTTTCTCAAGTTTTGGGGACCAAAGGTTGTGTTTTGCAGCTTTGAATTTGAGTTTTGGATTTAGAACATCAATTTGGAAATTCCAGAATTCTGCCTCACCGCTCGAGCGACAGATCCTGCATTCGAGCAACTACCCTTGATTTTGCACTTTCGCTCAAGCGACCAAAAGTTGGCTCGAGCATAAAATGCATGCTTCCAGAAGTTTATGCATTTTATAGACCACTCGAGCGACTAGAGTTGCGCTTGAGCGAAGATCTTAGTCTCATGCTCGAGTGACCATCGAGCAGAGAAATCACACAATCAGTGCTTTTGCAGAGTTTACAGACCACTCAAGCAACCGAAGTTGCGCTCAAGCAACCATGCTTTATTTTTAACCTCCGTTTGAGTGAAGGAAGTTGCGCTCGAGCGAGGACCCTATTTTCAACAAATTTGACTATTGAACAACATGTTTTGGCATCCTTATTGCATCCTAGACATTCCTAGGCCATAGTTAAAACATAATGATGAGGATAAGACTTAGAAACACACTAAGAACAAAATGCAACAAGTTAAGTACTATCCGAGTGTGTGTTTCAATATGTGTATCTGTTATGTTTGTGTAGGTCACGCGCCGTAACCCATTTGATTTGTCTGCTCTGTCTCTTTGTTTTCGGAGCTATCTATGAGTAATAATTTAGTAAAGCTATGTTCAACTTTATTTACTTTCTGTGTGATGAAATAAGATATGTTTTCTGAAATGTTATGTTATGTGCAATGAATGATTGTCCAATTTCTGACATGTATTTGTGGCATCCTTAGCATCATGTGATATCTATTAGCTGTTACCCAGTATCGGAGGTTCCATCATGGAACTTAATATGTCTATAATTTGTTACCCGAACTAGAGGCTCCATTATGGAGCTCAGCATGTCTATTCTCTGTTACCCGGATCTGGAGATTCCTTTAAGGAACTAGTTATACATAACCACCATCTGTTTTGTATCTGTTCTGTTAACACTAATGGATGTACCACGTATAAGAATGTGAATTTGTTTCTGATATGAAATTTATTTTCCGAATCTGATATGGGACATCATTCAATTAAAATTCTTTACTTCATTATTATTCATTGGGCTTCCGCTCACTGTATTATTTATGTATGTAGGTGGCCAAACGCGTGACCAAGCTCAGTGATGATTGCCTGGACTTCAGTTTTGTCAGCCACCCTTTGTGTCTCCTACGAAGGTTCCAGAAAAAAGTCATGTGGTCATGTTTTGTGAATGTATAAGACTTTGTTTTCCTTTTTGGATTATGAACAAGTTTTCTGTTTATCTGTATATTGGGCTAAGTCCCCTTTTAGCTATATTTGTAAAGAATGTGACGTATGACTATTGTAATTATGACGTTACGTGTATGTATATAAAGTTTTTAAATTTTTGTCCCATATATGTTTACACAGCTCAATGGACTATGTATATTCTATATATTTGCTTCCGCAGTTCCTTTTTATGTGCTATTCTGTTCAGAGGCCTCTGGTAATTCTAGGATTACCGACCGGTTATGACGCTAAACCTGCAGGGGCGGATTTGGGTCGTGACATATATTTTTTTTATATAATTTGGTAATATATTTAGTGCAATGATTACGTGTTGCACACAGTACACAAGAGTTTTTTCCTACATGAACTTCGGCGGACACTTTCAGTTACCTGCCACTATCGATCATCACATCTGTCCACTTTTCATTTCCAACAACTCATCAAATATATTTCTCTATTTTTATTTTTATTTATTTTAAAAATATTTTTATACACCAAGTAAGTTTTATATTTTTATTTTTTGCAAAAATAAACAAAAACCTATTTATTATTGGTTGTAAACTAAAAATTGAAAACGCTTTCCTACTACCAGCATTTCTCTAGGATAATAATAAAAAAATTAAAATTATTTTGCTAAAAAATGATTTATTCAAATTTATCATAAATAAAAAATAGATGGGCTTTATGCCAGCCTTAGGGGTAATTTGAAATATTCTAAAGGGAAAATTACCAAGAAGTATTTTTTGAAAAACGTGTAGTTTATTTATTCCCATAACATTTTGTTGATACCCAAAAGTTCTATAACGTTATTCTTCTTCTCTGCTTCTCTTATTCTCTACCTCTTTTGCTCTTTGTGATTTCCAGCGATCGTTGACAGGTAACCATATCTTGCTTCTTCTCTTTCTCTTTTCGATATATAGTCACCGGCGACTGGCGACCGACAACTACCATCGATTGGGATTCACCGGAAACCACTGACCGCTGACTCCTTACTTCACCCTCACCGACGGTAAAGAATATATGTTTTCGATGAAGAAGATAAGTAGATCTACTCAGTTCTGATGTTGGTTAGATCTAAACAAAAAATAGTTACCGGAATACAATCCTCTCTCTATATTCGCCTTTCTCCTTTGATTTCTTATTTTTTTCTACATTTTCTCTATTATACACTTTTCTTTTTCTGTTCTAATGGAGAAAATTTTCAAATTCTAAACAAGTTGTTTTCGAGTTTTAGTTATAGGCAGTGAAAACTGTAAAATTTTACAGTTTTAAATTTTTTTTGGTGCTGGAATGAATCATGGTTTAAAACTGTAAAATTTTGCAGTTTCATAACATTCTTTAGAACTGTAAAAATTTACAGTTTCATAATATGTTTTTCAGTTTGATTAATAAGGATAAATGCTTAATAGATTTTGGCTTTGAAACTGTAACATTTTACAGTTTCAAAACTTACTTTTCAGTTTGATCAATATTGGAGATTATTTGCTTAAACCTTACAAAAATTGAAAAATAGCATATGTTTTTTCCATTGTTGCTGTTTTTTGTCATTTCATTTTTTTTCCCTTTTAGTTTATCAATATTTAGCACATTTTGTTATGTTTTTTCGCTCTAATTTCTCCATTTATTTTTTTCCTGGCAATATTCTAGATATTTCGGTGAGTCTCCAGTGATGTTCTTAACGTCCAGTGAACATTCTGAACATTCCGGCGACTTCCATTAATGTTCTTAACACTCCGGTGAACTTCCGACGATACTTAGGTAACTTCCCATTGATACTTCGGCGACTTCCTGGTGATACTGAACATTTCGATAAGTCTCCGGTGACCATTTGACGGAAGTCCGACAGTAATAAGATGAAACAGTGTCTGTAAATTAAAAAAAAAAAAGATTTTTTGATAACAATTAAAAATGTATAGGACTAATTGGTGCAAGTGTTTTGTTTGAGAATTAGATGAGCCTTGAATTTTGTATAGGAGACTTATTAGTAAGTTTTCTTACTCTAAATAGGTGTATTTTTTAAAATTTTTGTAAGAAAATATATAAGGAAATAGAGAAAGTAATTAAAAAAATAAAAAGGGATGGTAATAGATGTTAATTGATATGATTTCATACTTAAAAAAGTACGATTTTTTTTTGGTTTACCCAAGCACCTCAGTGAAGTGAGCATGCACCGTCCTTTTTAAGGTCCAGATCCGACCTATAAAATCCGTATTCAGTGAAACCGAGCAGCGGTGGAACTTGAAATTGGAAGGGCGACACTCTCGTTTTTGAAAGCAGCAGCAGCAGCAGCAGCAGCAGCAGTAAGCGCGGCGGTGGCCATGTCGGAGCCAAGCGAGTATAGCCTCCGCAGCGGGCCGTACCTGGGCGAAATATCAGCCCTCTGTTTCCTTCACCTACCACCCCCTCATCTCTCTTCTACTCCTTACCTCCTTGCCGGTACACTTATCTCTCTCTCTCTCTCTCTCTCTCTCTCTCTCTCCTTGCCAGAAGCAATTTTACAATGTTGTTGACTCAACAGGGACCGGTTCTCAGCTTCTGCTCTATCAGTTGGAAACGGGAAAAATGGTTAAATCATTTCACGTGTTCCAAGGTATTCGAGTCCATGGAATTACGACTTGTAGCTCTATTAATGGCAATGGCAATGGCAATGGCCATGGCAAAGACAGATCCTTTTCTTCTCCAATTGACTTCAATATTGCTGTGTTTGGGGAAAGGAGGGTCAAACTGTTTACCTTATCCATTCAAATGGATTGCCAATTCCAAGATCAACCACAAGATTTTATTCATTTTCATTTGAATTTATTACATTTGTTACCCAAATTTAGTCATTGGGTTTTGGATGTTTGCTTCTTGAAGGTAATTAATTATTTCTAACTTTCTTTTCTATTCTAGTTACATTCTTGTTGCTAAATATCTTATGATTTTATCATTCTTTGCTCTTTTATTTTGCATGTGGATCGGTAGTAGGACCATGCAAGCTCTCCGCACCAAGAGAGTTGTTGTCTTGCTATTGGGTGTAGTGACAACTCTGTCTCTTTCTGGGATTATTTAAAACCGAAAGCAAATTTCCATGTCAGATGTCCAGGTTAGTCTTTCCAAGGTGTTATAAATCCAAGTTTATGATTGATTGCTCAATGATTTTGGACCATCATTAATTGTGCAAGTGGCAAAGTTCTGCTGCACCTTTTGATCCTAGATATCGAAAAATGTCTAGTATATGGAAATTAAAACATATTTCAATATTTTGGAATCATGATTAGTGTTTTAGATTGAGTACTACAAGTATCTGATTCCATTGATTGTTGGTAATACTTGTTTTGTTGATAGAAGTCGTATTATTGATTAAGCACAGCAGTGTTCATCCATTTGATTTTTATTTTTTTATTTTTTATTCATTTATAGATAGGTGCCTTTTGTATTCCATGCGGATTTGGGGTGAAAAGGTTGAAGCTCTTCGTATCGCATCTGGTACTATTTACAATGAGGTGGCTACTCTTTCCTTGTAGTGATATTTTCTCCAAATTATCACATGCTGTTTGTTTTCAGAATGACTTTGCTGTTGTGATCTACAAACCTTACCTTTATGCTGTGTGTGGTTGGAGGATTTGGTGGGAAGGGATTGGAAAGGGAAAGGGAAAGGGAAAGAGAAAGAGAAAGGGAAAAGATAGGTGAAATGCGAATAAAATATATCTAAATTTCATCTAATTTCACACACTTTTTCCCATTTAGGTGTGAATAAACTCACATTTCACCTACCTTTTTCCTTCTTTTTTCGAAATTTCTTCCCAAATCCTCTAACCAAACACGGCATTAATGTCTTGGTTATTCATCTGATTTAAAAGTTTTTTTTTTTTTTTTCCTTTACTGTTTTCTTTTTAACTGTGACTATGCTATAATCAATCTCTATTATTATGGTTGATTAAATTAAATATAAGGATGGTGATTGGACAGGTTAATTGATACCTCACTCTGTGCTCGCTCGGTCATGGCAGTGATGTTACGTCAATCATTCACTGTGATAGAGCTTACTTAGCAATTACCTAATGGCTATAATGTTTATGAACTGAAGGACCAGAGTATTAGTTATAAAGGAAAAGTAATTGTAGAATTGTAATTGTGTTTTTTAGGTAGCAAAAAGGATATTATGGGTTTGTTTTGGATATGTGAGGTTTCATTTTGCCCATGTTTCAATTGATACCCAATAAAACAAAACTACACATTGACTGGTCAGGTTTGGCATTGGTTTTTTAAACTATATAAGGTTCATCTATTTTTGAAAGAGACCTCCCTGATGTTGGACAGGACATTGAGAGTTTTAAAATCTGAAATGGTAGGTTTTCATGGGATTGTTCTGGATGCTGCAAACTGTATCCGTGGACAATTTTTTATTTATTTAAAAAAAATGGGGGTACTTGTGGGTTGTTTCAAGTGATCTAGGGTTAGAGAATTAGGATGGAAGGTTTAGACTTTGAAAATAGGATGTAAATATTGAAAGGAACAAATCCGGTTGGGCTGTTAAAGTGCAGCAAATTCAACAATGGAAGAAGGAGAAGAAGATAGTTTTAGGAGTCACTTCTAGAGGCCATAGGAATTGCACTTAGGATTTAATTGCATCACATAATTCAGAAAAAAGCTTGAAAAGCTTAATAAAATTCTTCAAAACTTATTCTTCATTGGATTAGATGTATTACATTGCTTGATATAGACCTTGGAGAGGAGACTTACTACTTCAATTAAGACTAGTATTTCTAAAAAAAAAAACTATAGTTTTGGCTTCTAAATCCTATTCAAGACCAAACATATCCTAATTCATAACTTGTCTATATGAGGACTCATCAGCAATCCCTGCAGCCATGTCCAAAAATTGTGCAAATTACCAAGATATTCAGGATTTATAAAACTAAATAAATAATATAGAAAATTAAATAGATTTATTCCTAGCTCAAGTAATAATAAAATAAGATTCTACTAAACCTAAAATCTTAATTACATTGTTGGTCTAATTGATCCCAATTTCCAAACTTAGTTACTTGTTTGTTTATTTATTTATTTTGTTTTTCCTCTTCTCATGGACTTCATTACTCCCTTTCCTTCCTTTATGTTGCTGTTGTGGTGGTTCAATGTTTCAACTGTTGGGGGAGTATTATATTTTTTCCGAATTATTTTTTTCTCTACGTCCATCTAGCAGTGTGCACCACCCCCACATTTACCTTGTGTCCATATTTACCTTGTCTCACTTGCCATGTCTCCACTTTCCGCTTGGTTTGGATGAAGGCGTTCCTTTGCTTGGCGTGGTTGGTGCCCCTGCCCCCTCACAAATCTGGACCATTGCCATTCAAAACGAGATTTGCAATAGTTGCTGTTGTAAAAGTGAGCACCAACATGATGGTTGGTTGAGAGCATTCTATGGTCACCCCTAGCATCTAATAAAAAGTGATTATTAACTGGTATAAATATTTTTTAACACTTAGGAAATGTACTTCATTCTCTGAATTTGGCCTGACTGTAACCTTATGCTGTTAATAACATTGAAATGTGTCATCACCATAGTTCTCTTGGATTTTTTCCCCATGGTAATTATCTTTGTAGAAAATAACTTCCATATCATGGCACGTAGTTAAGATATTTTCAGTTAGAGATGCTATGACATTGGTTTTCTATTTCAAAGATGAATTTTTTTTCCTTCTAGTTATATCTTTAAATTACATGAATTTTAAAAAAAAGTTGATTTGGCAGATTATTGTGTGGAAAGTGGTTCATAGCAACCATACTTCATCAAAAAGTCCAGTGAAAGACCATGTTAGTATGATCAGTTCTTTCGACAAAGGTCTCCAGTTTCATGATCAGCAATACGAATCTGTTCACATGTGCAGACTTGCTGGACATGAAGGTTCAATATTTCGCATTGCTTGGTTCTCTGATGGATCCAAACTAATATCTGTCTCTGATGATCGTAGGTGTGTAAGTTTCTTGACTTTTACTATTCTAGTTGTTGTTTCATGAACTCTGAGACTTTAGGGAAGATATTCTATATGATAATTTTGTTGTCTTTGTTTCTGCAGTGCTCGTCTCTGGACCGTTCATGCTGAAAGGAAAGAATTTGATAATTTCGCGGAGATTCTTGGCTCTCACTCAGTTGGTCCTGTTTTGTTTGGACACAGTGCTCGGGTTTGGGACTGCTGTATATTTGACTCTGTGAGCTCCAGAAAACAATTTTTTTATAGCTTCCATTTTTATTTTCTCATAAACATGATTATAAGTTGAATACAAACTACCAACACAAGTCCATACCCAGATGAAAATGTTTCTCATCGATGTTGTCTTGCTCCCTTCTTCTGAAAGGGTGCTATTTACTTATGAGGATTATGTCAATTATTAGTGTTCAGTCAGGTAATTTCAATGTTTGTTTTGCTATGTTTTTTTAATTGCTTGAGAATTATGCTGAATTTACTTTGATGATATTGTTGTGGTTGGTTAGGGTGTGCCTGAAATGCTTTTCCCATGGCTAATGGTTGGAATTTGGTTTCTTCCAAATATTTTGTAATGTCAGCAAATATAATATGAGGTGGTCAGAATGGGGAGGAATTTTGTTTGCAATGCTGAGCTAATGGTCAAAATTGAAAGTAGGGCTTGCTGCAAATGAAAGCAATTTAGTATATTTGTCCTCTGATTGGTTGGGGCACAATGCCAAACATTCACATTCGCCTTCGTATATTTTTTAGATAACACAAAAATAGATGAGACCCTCATTTGCAGATCTTCTGGTATCTCACTCGTAGAATACTTCAAATACCTCTTCATTTTACAATATGTTACACTCTTTTTAATATTCGAATCTTCAAATGGTCAATTGTTATTAAGTAGTTTTCCCCATTTTTTTTGGTGTCTGATTTCATCAATGGGAATATTGTTTCCATTGATCCAGAGATGGCTTCATGATTGCCAAGTAATTATAACTGAATATTGTGCCAATTCATGGTCACATAGCAGCATTTGGGTGTGAATACGATCAATGATATGAAGTGTTGTTCAACTTCTAATGTTATCATAATTCTTGTGATAATTTTTCCAATGACGAAGCTTTTAGACATTACAACAATGATGTTTTTCTAAACTGGATGGCTTATTATGCGGTAAAGTCAATTTGGCCCTTTTCAATTTGGCCTTGACCTATTAAGGATTTATATTTGACTACAACATGGGTTTCATGGAATTTAGTCATGCATTTCATATGTTTTCCCAAAGCTAAAGCTTCTCTCTCTGCTATTCTATATGTAAAGAAGTTGGTATATTTTCTGTCTTTTTAATGCGGATAGGAACTAACTTTCTTCTGCATGGGCCTTTACTCAGTTAATAGTCACTGCTGGCGAGGATTGTACATGTCGTGTGTGGGGACTGGATGGTAACCAGCTTAAGATGATAAGGGAGCACATGTAAGTTGTGAGTTTGCAATTGTGCATGTGTATTTTGATGTGCCATAGCTTAAAATGTAAGACCTTAAATTGCAAATATTTTAATATTCTACGATGTTGCAACTGAGCTTGCTAATACCACGGATCATGAGCCTACATAACCAGAATGCCCACACAGCACAGTTAGACCGAATGTCGTTGTGTAGTTATGATGCTGAGATAATGCCGAACCAGTTTAGGTTGTCGACTATTCACATGCCACATCATGGGTTTGTTCAACTCATCTGATGGCAATCCTAAGAAGTTTAACATCTTGTCAAGTTATTCTACAATTTGTCAGTACTATTCTTTGCCTTTTATTATTATTTGGAGTATGAAAGATGAATTCTGCTATGCAGTTTCTCTTTTCCATAAGCCTTTCATTCAGATGAAGCATTGTATCTGTTAAATGTTTTTCTATTGTCAGTGCCATGTGTGTATGGCCTCCCTCCTTTTAGAATTTTTAATTTAGAGTAAATGTTTTTGGTTGATGGCCTGGACATTCTATACCTTCACTCATTTGAACACCTAATTGGCGCTATTCTAGTGTTTTCTTCACTGTGCTCTTACCTTTTCCCCCCTCTTTCTTTGCTACATTGACATTTTCTTCTTGACTTCACTTGTTACATGGTAGAAAAGTCTTCTCATGTTTGAGAATTTTTTTATCATTAGGAATAAGGCCCAGACCAGACTACGTTAATAACCCTAGCTGAATTTGCTGATTAAGAATTTGTGTATCTTGGTGATCCGATCTGCACAACAGATGGCTTCTCGCATACATGTTTGGATTCCCATCCAAGGTTCTAGCTAGTAGCTCTCTGATGCTCAAAATGAGATTGTAATGGGGATCAAACGAGGAGGCAGAAGCAATTGGAGTCTATCAGTATGCAACTGAGTTGGCTTCCAGCTTGACTTTGCTGTGACCTTCTGGCAGACATTTCAATGTACGACACAAATCTGCAGACTGCAGTAGTATTTGTTGCCCAGCCTATATTATCGACAAAACCCACAATCCAATATGTTGTTTTACGGTGATTTCCCATTTGTCTGATTGGCTCTTAAAACCACAAGGACAGATCCATTCTTACAATCCGCCTCTATATTTGCTAACATGTTGCTGTTTTCATTAGACATCAATCTTAACATTGCCCGTATAATTTTTTTGTTACACTTACATTGCTTACTTTTATATAGTAGAATTTTTTTTTTTTTTATATATATATATATTTAAAAAAACTATTTGTTACTATGCAGTGGGAGGGGAATATGGCGATGCTTGTATGATCCAAACTCTTCACTTCTTGTTACCGCTGGGTTTGACTCATCAATAAAAGCACAGCTGCTGAATGCTTCTCTGTTCAAGAGCTCAGAGAGGCATGATGAGGAAGCAAAAGAACTCACTGATAGAACAAAGATCTTCACTGTTCGTATCCCACGTTCATCTGAGCATATTGGACTCATGAATAGGTAACCTCCTCCTTGCAAGTGTTGCTCTTAGCCAAAAAGAATAGAGGAAGAATAATGGTGTTTCTATATGTACTGGTAGTGGTGTTTGTTGGTAGCACAGTGAACCATAACTGTATTTTCTCAATATTATTTTTGATAATGAAGAAAATAGTGGATGGTGTGTGTAGAGGTTGTCCAAGAACATTCGTATGAATAGGTTGTTTAGACATCTCCAGTGTGAAACTGGTAGCCTATAAACCTTCAATATTATCTTGGGTTACCTCGCCTTCTTCCTTCCTCATTGCTATCATTTTAGTGAATCCTTATTTACGGGCTTTTCTTGTCCCTTCGGACATCTTGCAGCAAAAGTGAATATGTAAGGTGCTTGCATTTTGCACGTGAAGATGCCCTTTATGTTGCTACAAACAATGGTTACCTGTACCATGCTAAACTATCCAATATGGCGGATGTAAAATGGACTGAACTTCTAAGGGTCAGTGAAACAGTGCCAATTGTTTGTATGGACTTGTTGTCTAGAAGCTCATCCAACCTTACTAGCACTGTCGAAGATTGGGTTGCTGTTGGCGATGGTAAAGGGCACATGACAATTGTCAGCATTGTTGGTGATATTCATACTCCTAAAGTTGGCATCACTTTGACTTGGTCAGCTGGAGTAGAGAGACAACTCTTGGGAACATATTGGTGCAGATCACTGGGTAGTAGGTAAATGACCATTCCTTGTCTTTAAATAATAAAATTATGTTTAAGCTAGAAGTACATCTTAGTTGCCTGTAGGGTGATGGGATATATCATATAGATCCCATTATCTCCCTTGCTTGCTGCTAAATATCTTGAGTTTGATTATGAACTGATTGAAGCATCACTTATTTAATAGTTCTGTGTGCTGGTTTTGCTAAGGGCTCTAGAAATCATTTAAGTTATAATCATCAGACTGATTTTCTTAGCCAATATGTGGATGGAATTCAAATGGGAGGTTCCCATGTTTTACTAATGTTATTTGATAAATACCTTACTGTTCTTACTTCATTGTTAATCTGTAGAAGCTTGTAAAAGCTCATAAGTATCTGATGCTTTTTATCATGTAGATTCATCTTTACTTCTGATCCCAGAGGAACATTGAGATTATGGAGGTTAGGCAATCCTTTACAATCTGTTTCACACAGTTCGCCGAAAAGTTGTGACCCTTTGCTAATAGCAGAGTTTGTATCGTGCTTTGGAATACGGATAATGTGTTTGGACGCTTCATTTGAGGATGAGGTATTTGTTTTCCATTGTTTCTTCCTTATTCTGACTTATTGTAAATTAAGGTTGCTTGCTCTCTGTGGTTTTTAAGATGGTTCCTACTCGAATTGTCACAATAGATGACTTATGCAGAGTTTGGAGACTACGGTCACAACACATTATTCTAAAGCGACCTAATCAAATCTCACTTGAGACTAGCCAGCCTTCATTGGATACCTTCTACACAAAATTATTTATTGATTTTATATTTGATCTGTTCTCGTATATGATTACTTCTTCTCCCTGTATCTAGATTTCTTATCCAAGAATTTGAAACTACCCTAAAAATATTGGAGAAAATGAATTGAAAAAAGTACTTACTATAAAAATTAATTATGGTACACTTTGATATACTGTGAGATGAAAATTTCATTGTCACTGGAATTGATATTATATCATAATATATCAGTACAAGATCAATGTACCAACATAAAGAGAGTAAATTTATTTAATGGGCCTGATTTTGCTGTACCTTTTCTACTCTTTTTTGTTTTGTGTTTTTTGCTTCTTCTTACCTAACCTTGCTGATATTGTGTTATAGTTTTTGAGCGCAATGATGCAGGGTGGGACAGCCACCAAATATTAAGTGTAACAACCCTCATTTCAACTTAGTCATACTTGCATACAATTATGAATGATCTTGTTTTGATATGTGCATTTGCAAATCTTGTCTTGTTTTGCCCGAATGTTGCTTGCATACTTTGTTCTTGCCTGGTGTGTTGCCGAGGTCATCTTAAGTCTGGACACCTTGGAACCTTTCCACACTTAGAACTATCTTGGAACCCCATCGGTTGACCTCCATCTTTACCCCGGCATATTGGCCGAGATGTCACCATCTAGGCCGAGGTGCGCGTTGCCTAGGCCGAGATGTGCATCATCTAGGCCGAGATGTTAATATCTAGGAGTTCTAGATCCTTGATCCTTGCATTAGTGATTTTGTTCCTAGATTGGTATGACCTAGACCGAGGTGTGGCACATCTAGGCCAAGGTGTGGCACAACTTAGTCCAGTGTTGTCCTTCCAAGTCGATGTCCTTGCCCCTTGATTGCCGGAATCTTGTTGTTAGCCGATGTCGTTACTTGCCGGTGTGTTCTTGCCGTCTAGCTTGTTGAATACACTTTGTCTTGGTCTTGTCTAATCAATCAGTCACCTTTTTGAGTAGAGCCAACCAGCCGGTGCCACGCGTCCCGGCAGAGGGATTAAGTCAGTGATTGTTGTGAGAAACATATCATTTGTATCAAATCTTGCCTTTTAGAGAGAGAGAGACTCTAGGAAGAAGAAGGAGAAATTTGAGCAAGAGAGAGTGAACTTCCAAGCTTGATCGTTGGAGCTAGAATCGTTAGATTCGAGTTTTGAGGTTAGAATCTTAACCTACTCTTGCTCTTATTGATCATCAAACTGCATTGCACGATCAAACCTGTTCGGCACGTCATGCATTGATTTAAAGTTGGTTCTAGAAAGAGAAATTGGTTTTCATGTGTTCTTGAAGAAAAGCCTCGTTTGATCCGAAAGTTTGCACTAAGACTCATGTTTTTGTGTTTGTTTTGATAAGATCCTTGAGTATGGGTACCCAGGTCCATGTTTTTGAATTCATAGCATGGAATCTCAGCTTTCGTAATAGCAAGTTTTGATCTTTGCATTCATTTTCCTCATGATCATGTTCTTCATGCTCATGTTCTTCATGTTGTCAAGAGGGAAACCCAGATTTTCCCGACTTCGCTTTTGAATGTGGCCGTCGGGGCCACACCTCGGCAAGGAGGTGTGGGACCTCGGCCTAGACCTGGTAGTTGCCCGACATATTTTCCAGAAATAAGAAACGGTGTTTTGATTTGATTTGACTTAGTTTTTGAGGTATGCCGAAGTCATTTGCTTGCATGCAAGACTTGTTTTGAGAAGTGCATTCAATAGACCTTGCCATGTGTTTGTAGGACTTGGACTTGCCTTGACCCCGACGTTTGACGAACTAGGTGAGTGGTATTTTTAATAAAGCTATGTTATACGTTTTGATAAAGACTTTGCTTTGCTTTGTTCTGAAAGTATTTGTTAAGCATGAATAATTGTCCCTGTTTTGCATATCAAGTATGATCTTGTTTTGATGACCTTCTCGGAAAGTCCCTTGTGCTGGAGGACTTTAAACTTTCGCAGCACATCTCGTTTTGGAAGTCCCTTGTGCTGGAGGACTCTAAACTTTCGCAGCACATCTTGTCTTGAAAGTCCCTTGTGCTGGAGGACTCTAAACTTTCGCAGCACTCTCGTGTTAAAAGGCTACGGGCCTTTGTAACATAGGTCCCTTGTGCTAGAGGACTCTAAACTTTTGTAGCACCCTTGTTTGAGATGCCTCTCTTGCTTTGTCTTGTTTTGCCACTGACGGTTTACCGTGTGGATATGTTTGCCGGAATGTTATCATTTGTAATATGTGATGCTAGTAAGTATCCCTTGAAGCTTTGAAGATTTGTTAGATGGACGAGGTCCATCCCTTGTTATCTAAAGTTTTAACTTGTATTGTTTTAAAGGACTTCGGCTATTATTCATGCGAACCCCTTTATTATTTATACCATTCACTGAGTATCTAAGCTCACCCTCTCTCTATATATATATAGGTGATGAACAAGAAGGCGGTGACGCCTAGATGTGATTCTGGAGCTTATTTTGGATTTTGATTATGTCGGCTTACCCTGTATTTACGTCGGTAGTCTTGAAAATTATGCTTCTCGATTTGTAATACTTGTATGTTGCATACGTCGGCTTGAGAAGCCTTTTGATCAAGATGTGTGTTTTGTATGATTGTTATGTCGGCAAAGAGGATGTCGGCAACCTGGCAGACTGTGTTCCTTGACCTGTAGTTCGTACATTTTGTTTGTGTCGGCTTGTGAAGCCCTTTTGTTAATATGTAAGATGTAATTTGTACTTTGCTTCGTTTGTATTAAGTTGTAACTCATATGAAGATGGTTGCTATTTCATTTGACTTATGCACAGCTCTTATGGACTAATCTGATTGTATGTATCGCTTCCGTACTTGTGAGCCCCATATATTTATACTCTGTTGTGTGTGAATTTTGAAAGTTGGCCTTCGGTAATCTCGGATTACTGGCCATCACGGCACCAAACTACTAGGGGTGATTTGGGGTCGTGACATTAAGAGAACAAATTTCTTTGTTGAAAATCAATGTTAGATGATCAGAAAATAGGGTGTAAACAAGATCAATACACAGCCAAAGGGCTAGAGAAGAGAGAAAATAACTTTAATCTGCAGAATAGTTCACTAAAATCTGGATAAAAACTGATCACAACTCTTTTAGGACCCTTTTTATAAGTGAGAAATCCTAAAAACTTTAATACTAGCAATCAAAGCAATCTAATCTGAAGCATACATATTATCTTAAATAAAATGACAGAAAAAGACAAAAGAATTCCTTAACAGTAGTAGTTACTGTTGTCGGAATAGTACTGTTCAGCACTTCACATGATGTCTGCTCCTGCATCAAGCAAGAAGAGAAACAATGTTTTCTGAGATTCTCTGGGATGAGGGTCCTTTGGTCAAAGTTGTAACTTAGATGAGATTATAAATAGCAATACAGGGATGCAATGCATTAAATATGAAGTACGTTCTTCACATGATGTCTGGACATAGATTGTTTTTTCTAGCTTCGAGATTATAACTGGATTTTGAACATTGATGTTAAATTTATTTATTGCTTAATGAACTTGTAGTTATCTTTTCAGGTGCTGGTTTGTGGAGATCTCCGTGGTAATTTGGTGGTATTCCCTTTGTTAAAGGACCTGTTGTTGGGTACATCTGTTGCTGCATCAGAAGTGAAAATATCTACCTTAAATTATTTCAAAGGGGCACATGGGATATCTAGTGTGTGCAGCATTTCGATTGCTAGCTTCAGTTCCAGTCGAGTTGAAATACACTCGGTATGGCTAGAGTCCAACCTTTTTGTCTATGCAAAGATTTCAAATTTGATTTTTCTAGTTGCATTTTTATTTCCATTCTTCTTCATTTTGTGTCAAGGAGCAATGGAAAAGGCAGTTGCTAAAGTTAATTGCTCAAAATCTTCAAAAATAACATTTCGTTTCTTCTTCTTCTTCTTCTTCTTCTTCAAGGAGCAATTAAAAAGGCATTTTCTGTGATAAAGTGCTCAAAATCTAAATTATTTCCCATATATTAGATGGTTGCATGTGCTGTTCTGCAGAGTTCATGCATAAGTTATTTTTCTATTTCATTTTCTTCATAAGTGCATGTTGCTATTTGGAATATGACAGAGATCGACAAATTTTTCAAGTTTTATTTCACCTCAAATGGCTCTGATACCAATCACACTTTAACTAAACATTTAGGATCTAGAGTAGAGTACATAACCAATAACAACAATTTATAAACTGGTCAATTTAATTTTTCCCATGCATATGTAATTGAAACAACAGAACAAGTAATCACATGCTCGTGTGTTAGTTCTTCTACTATTTCATTTTTCTTCAGACTGGAGGAGATGGGTGCATATGCTATTTGGAACATGACAGAGATCAACAAAATTTGGAATTTCTAGGGATGAAACAAGTGAAAGAATTGAGTTTGGTTCGATGTGTCTTTGATGCCACCTCTTCTAATGATTTGACAAGTGGCAGCTATGCTGTAGGTTTTTCATCAACCAACTTTCTGATATGGAACTTGATGTCTGAGGCAAAGGTACTCTCTCTCTCTCTCTCTCACACACACACAGTTTCTTCCAAGTTTCTTTTATGTTACATTCCTAAATTTCATATTAGAGCAGGTTGTTCAAGTTCCATGTGGTGGATGGCGGCGTCCCTATGCTTATTATCTTGGTGATGTACCGGAGATAAAGAACTGCTTTGCATTTGTTAAGGTTTGCTCTTTTACCTATTTTGTTTTTTCCCTGAGAGAATTTGAAAAATAAACCATAAATGCTCCAATATGTTCTGTCTGTTATAACATATCATGCATGTGCTGAGGCTGGGACAGTTACAGATGGTCCTACTGTTGGATGATTAACCATTATCTTGCTAGCTTTTTATTCAAGGACGATGAAGATCATGGAAAGAAGAAAAAGAGCAAATTTGAAATTTCATATGAAGCACATTTAGGACATCAAGAATTAAAGATTTGGAATAATTTTGAGGCTTCATGTCATTATAGAGGTTTTAGTAATTAAGGATATAATGGTAATTCCAATAATTGTTGGGCATGGGTTGTAAGGGTCACTCATGGGGTTTTTTTTGGATCAAGTTATTAAATGGGTCATTAATTTATTTGAGGTTTATTATGTCAAATAATTTTAGTAGTCAAAAGTCTAAATTTTCTATTTTGATATTGAAATAGAATTAGAAGTCATTAAAGTTTCCTATTATGATTGAAGTAGAATTGGAAGTCATAGTTGGTCTAGAATATTAATAGTTGCTAAATATTTTTAGTTTCTAAATTTAAATTATAGTCCTTACAGAATTAGGGGAGTCTTTAGCCTATAAATATATGTTTAACTCAATGATTGAGGAGAATAGTTAATATTATGCAACTTTGATATTGTGTTTGTGTGATTGGCCTATCCCTTGTGAGGGTGAAGCATCTCTCTCTCTCTCTCTCTCTCTCTCTCTAGCAAGGTTACTGTTCACTTCACTAAAGAAAGCATGAAAGATCGTCATGATCAATGTTCTAAAGCCAAGGAAGCCAAAGAAAATGATGTGAATGTAACTGAACTTTTTGCTCTTCACAAGAAAAATGTTCACATTGAGTTTATTATTCCTAATAAATTTGATGTGGTCAATGGAGTGATGTCAATATTGAACTTTTTGATTTTCTCATCATTCATTCAAAACAATTAATTTGAATGGTTGCAAGTGCAAGATTTCATAATCCTTATACTTCAACATTATAGAACTCGAGGTCGAGTTTTTTTGAATGCAGGGGAGAATGATGAAGATCATGGAAAGAAGAAAAAAAGCAAATTTGAAATTTTTCATGAGGCACATTTAGGACATCAAGAATTAAATATTTGGAATAATTTTGAGTCTTCATGTCATTAGTAGGTTTTAGTAATTAAGGGTATAATAGTAATTTTAATAATTGTTGGACATGGGTTGTAAGGGTCACCCATGGGTTTTATTTTGAATCCAGTTATTAAATAGGTCATTATGTATGAGTTTTATTGTGTCTAAAATAATTTTAGTGGTCAAAAATCCAAATTTCCTATTTTGATATTAAAATAGAATTAGAAGTCATTAAAGTTTCCTATTATGATTGAAGTAGAATTGGAAATCATAGTTAATCTAAAATGTTAGTAGTTGCTAAACATTTTTAGTTTCTAAATTTGAATTATAGTCCTTATAGAATTAGGAAAGTCTTTAGTTTATAAATATATGTGTCACTCAATAATTGAGGAGAAGAGTTAATATTATGAAAATTTGATTTTGTGTTTGTGTGATTGGCTTATTTCTTGTGATGGTGAAACACATCTCTCTCTAGCAAGGTTACTGTTCACCTCACTGTTCACAGTGCATAGAACAGCCACCTGACAGCCCTTGAACACTCGTGTTGTCATTCCCAAAATCCTATCCCTTTGCAAACCCACTCCTATTTTTTTAAATACTTTTGCAGTCACAAAATCCCACCAAATCCAGCCCTATAAGTCTATTGTTGCTGCTGCCAGTATACTTAAATTGGGCTCACTAGTAGGAAAGTAATCCCTACTCGTCCTACATCAAAGGATCATACAGCTATGTCCGATAAGGGCCTAGTAGGATCCCATAGGGATGTTGAACTGGAACTGCCCTTTCTTGAGTTCTTGACTGGAGTCAAGGGTTTGGTGAACCAGGACAGTTTCAATCTGATATTGAGATAGATAGGATCCTTTGGCGGGCCATTATTCTGTATTCTGAATCAGATTTCCTGGCAGTCCTACAGTGTATCAATTGGGCTTTTTTTTTTCTCAGCTTTCCTTTTATCCTGTCTTTTATTTTCCAAATGATCAGAAATTTGCCATCGTTTATTGCTTTCAAAGACAGCATTATGTGCTTAATTAAGATATATATTGCCCACTATTATGTGCTATTATGTTGTGTGTATGTGCATGCGCATGTATATTTTGCTATTTATGTACTGTTCAATAAATTTTTCTTCTTTTTTTGTAGTAGTACAACATCACAAAGAAAAGAGGACCAGAGCTTCATTTTAAACCATGTTGCATACTTGTTAAAGGAGGCTTTCTCAGAAATAACATGTTAAATCTCTAGCTATAATGTTGTACTTGTTTTATCTCCATTTACCTGTAAGATACCTGATGTGCGTCCGTCAAAATAGGCAGGAGTTGTTTTGAGCTACTGATCAACAACCTTGAGTCGTCATGTTAATCATAAAATTTATTGTTACACTGTCCCTGTCCCATACTTTTTCAGTTCCATTTTGCGTTAGTAATTGCTTTCTTTCTTTATAGGATGAGGTCATTTATATTCATAGTTTCTGGGTTCTAGACAGTGTGAGGAAGATATATCCACAGAATCTGCATTTGCAATTTCATGGGAGAGAGATGCATTCCATTTGCTTTATTCCTGAAGATTCACAGTTTAGTTCAAAGCAAGTTACCCTTTCTAACTCCTGTTGGATTGCAACTGGTTGTGAAGATGGAACTGTGAGATTGACTAGGTATGTAATTTGTAGAAATCAGATGGACAATTTTTTTTTTCTTGTTTTACTTTATATTCAGCTTGGTCTAAAACTGGGGACTAAGGCCTCGTTTGGGATGCTATCTTTTTAGCCAATTAGCCAAAAAGTTACTAAATTAGCCAATTAGCCAATTAGTCATACCAAAAAGTCAACAATTACGGCTTCTCTCTACTTTTTGCACAGCTTTTCGTAATTAGTCAAAAAGTCATCCCAAACATACAAGTTTTTTTTACCTACCTTTTTAGCCAATTAGCCAAAAAGTTACTAAATTAGTCTGTTCCCAAACGAGGCCTAAGAGCCTCAGTCCGATGGTATGTTTACAGCATTGATATGCTTGATGAGTACCCAACCCCTCAAAGCTGGAAAAAATTGACATTATCATTTTATTATTGTCATCATTATTATTTCAAGAATGAATTGCACTAACGGTGCCTATAGTTTGAGGCTTCTGTCATTTTGGTTTCTAACTTTTCAATTATAATACATTTGACCCTTAATTTTGAATCTTGTTTCAAATAAGGACAATTAAAAATTCATTGTTCAATTTCAATGGCAAAGTAGTCAATTTGATAAAATATAAACTAGTTTGACAAAAATAAATATCAAAAAATTATTTTTTAATTTTTAAAAATTATTTATACCCACCAAAGATGAAATTATATCAAATTGATAAATCTTTTACATATTTATTTATTTATTTTTAACAAATTAATTTTTAATATATGTTTGGATGATGATCATGTAATGGGTGGTTATTTTTATTTTCTTTAAATTAGTTTCTATTTTTTCAAAATTCAAATATGGCGACAATTTTGATATTATTATTAAACCAATCCATTAAATGAAAAAATCCAAAACTAAAAAAATTTCATATGTTCAATATATCGATTATACATTAAAAGTCTAATAACCATCATTACATGATAATCATCCAAAAATATCTATTAACAACAAATACAACCATCTATTACATAATAACCATAAAAAAAGCATCAAATAAACAACCAACCATTACATGATCATCATCCAAACACATAATAAAGATTTAATTTGATAAAAATAAATAAATAAATGTGTAAAAGATTTATCAATTTTACATAATTATCTTTGGTGGGTAGAAATAATTTTTAAAAATTCAAAAATATTTTTTTGACATTTATCTTTGTCAAATTAGTTTATATTTGATCAAATTGACGATTTTGCCCTTGAAATTGAGCAATGTTATCTTCAATTGTCCTTATTTGAAACATGATTCAAAATTCAGGGTTAAATGTGTCACAATTTAAAAGTCAAGGAACAAAGTGACACGAGCCCCAAATTATAGGGACTGTTAGTGTAATTCGCCCTTATTTCAATGTATATGGCAGTTGCCATGATGGTGGCTAATAGAGTGATAATGATGCAGGTATGATCCAAGTGTTGAGGAGTGGTCTGCATCAAGTCTTCTTGGGGAACATGTTGGAGGATCAGCAGTGAGATCTATATGTTTTGTTTCAAAGATACATAAACTTGCAGCAGATGTGACCAACATGCCTTATGGGATAAATAGACTAAATGCTGACTTGGGGGATAGAGAGAATCCTTGCTTACTAATTTCAGTTGGTGCAAAGCGAGTTCTCACTTGTTGGAAACAAAAGAATAGAGTAACAAAATTCAAGGAAGAAGCTAGTATGACTAAACCACGTGATGCAACTGGAAGTGGCTTTAAGCCATCATCACGAATGTTCTCACCAATGTCGTTCCAGTGGCTTTCCACTGACATGCCAAACAAGTATTATAGCACCTGTGAAATAAGAGAGAACACTGAGAAAGTAGGAACAGCTGAAAATGTTGTGGGTTCTGATGCAGCATATGCATCACCTTTTCCAGAAGCCAGGAAGATAGAATCAAAAATCTACCTTGGAGATAAATATGAAAATGACTGGAGATACCTGGCTGTTACTGCTTTTCTCGTTGAGGTTACTTATTCCAGGTGGAGTTGATAACAATAACCTGTCATGCTTACTATACTTTTTAGTCTAAATTATCTAATTCCAACATTGATGACATTGTCTCATTATTGCCACCCTTTCAGGTTAACTGTCTGTTTCATTATTGTTGCTTGTTCAGATGCCACACTTGCATTACGAGCTCTCTTATTACCCTATAGGCTTTGGTATGCCTAAAGCCACCTTCATTTGGTTTACGTGATGGTTTGCCATCAACTAATTCAATTTTAACCTTTACCCTTACCTGGTATTATTTGCTATTTCTTTTCATGCCTCATTTCAGGTTTGATGTTGCATTATTGGTTCCCCTACCATCACCCGTTTTGGCATTGCAGCATATCATTATTCCTATGGGTTTGCCTTCTGAAGGTTGGATTGCTGTTTGTCTCTTCTTTCGATCAACAACTTAATCTAATTATTGTAGAAATCTCAAGTCTGAAGTTTCTTCTGAATGTTTTTAGAGTTTGGAAATTACTGTACTTAACAAACATGCCTCCTGATGTAGAGAAGAAGGAAAAGATAAGAGAGGAGAAGAAGGAAGAAGAGGGTAAGAGAGCACAGGATAAATCAATCAAATCTGAATTCTATTCATGTTTGGGAGACCAAATGTGGTTTTACGACAATATTACCTATTTACAGGTTTAAGAAAACTCTAATAATTCATAGAAGAGGAATGCTATACAGAATTTAATTTCTTACCTTATTTTCTCACTCCTAGATAAAAACAGTGGGGGCCACGTTAATAAATGCACATGAGACCCATTCACTTGTGTCTAAGAGTGAGAACAAGAGGTAAGAAATTGATCAAATGTTGCATTTTTCTTCATAGAAATCTTGTAGAACTCTTCATCCCCAATATAGATATTAAATAAATCTAAAATCCTATCACCGAAGCCACTAAAAAGTCTTAAAAGAAAGAAAAAGACGACATTATCTAAAAAGACTCTTAATTATGCTGATCACTTAAAACTTTTGATCAATTTATTATCTTGTTGTGAGCATCACATGAACTTGAATACATCAATCTCCCTTTGTTGGAGAAAACTCGACCTTGAATTTTGTTGATCTTCAACATTGAGAAGGTTTTTAGTTGAATGATTGTTCTCTATGATACTTAACTGATACAACTTGACCTTCATGTAGATTTCTTTGAACACGTGATGGTAAGAATATGATGGTTTGTGTTTTATTATTTTATTTTAAAGAAAGTATTATAAGACATGTCACATGGACTTGAGTATGAGTATCAAGTGTGGGTGCATGTCCAAGCATTAGATGTTCATAAACCTGAAACTTAGGATATTGTGATATGCATCCAAAAGATATATTCATACAGGGCATATTGTTTAATATCCTTAGATAAAGATGTAAATTAAATATACTTGAAATTAAATAGAATTTAGGAAAAATATGGAATTTTATCTTCTTTCTGTATGAGAGGCTAGAAATATTTCTTTACTAGCAAATACAAATTTCTTCTTCATCAAACATTGTAAAAAATTAGAGAATTCTAGTATCTTCATTGGATACGGGTGTTGGACACATATACCACACTGTTATCCTTGTTATATCCCATGGGCATGGGTACTTTTGGAGGAAATAGAAGTGTCCATGTAACACACGTTATAAAGATAGAGTTGAAAAAAATCAAAGAGAGCTGAATAATGAGATACGATAGGAAAAGAATATAAAGAAGAGAGGAGATAGCATGAAGTTAAAAAAGAGACGAGAGAGAGAATATAGACGTTAATACCCTTTGAAAGAGGAAGAGTAAACAATTATTCAACTCATATTTCTTTTATTTTCTTGCATGTTATTGTTAATGATTATTCAAAAACTTGATGCACAGATAATGTTCAGACTGGAAGCGTGTATCTTTTAATTAGTGGATCTACTGATGGGAGTATTACCTTTTGGGATTTGACTGAAAGTGTTGAAAATTTTATCCGGTCAGTGTCAGATTTTCATATAGAAAAGTCTATTGATTGTCAGAAAAGGCCACGCACGGGAAGAGGAAGTCAAGGTGGGCGATGGTGGAAAGCATTGGGCAGTGGCATCTCTACTAAAAACCGAGGTGATAATTCAGTCACGGCAAGAACCATTGAGGGAACTGGCAAAAATATGCTAAATACTGTTGGTTGTGGAACCCCATCAAAGTGTACTAATTCTGAAAGAGGTGCAACAGCTTGCAGTCAGCCTATCTATACTCCTTCCATAGAAGAAGAGAAGTTGGCTGATTCATCGTTGGAATTATGTAGAATATGGCCCTTGAAAATTTTGAATAACATTCACCAATCTGGGGTCAATTGTCTCCACATTTCTAGTATCCAGAATAACAGAGGTTCCAACTTTGCCTATATGTACTATGCTTTAAGTGGGGGTGATGATCAAGCACTTCACTGTCTTGGGTTTGATTTGCAAATTCTACCGTCAAACCAGTACTCCGAGAACCAGGATCATGACATTGGTCATGGTGTTAGTGAATCTATGAATAACTTCATTCACCATGGTCAGAACCAAAACTACAGTATCAGATTTTTCTATCATGACAAAGTTGCATCAGCTCACAGCTCTTCTGTAAAAGGTACAATATTGAATGCTTTACAATTACTTGTCTACCATTATCCATGTCCATTCTTTTTGGAAAATTAGGACAACACCAAAGGTGGTTGCTGTTTTTGTTTTACAATTTTTTTTAAAAAAATATTTCGTTCTACACTAGATACGAAGCTTCTATGTTGTGCACTTATGAAGAGCCTTTCTCTTCCATTTTTTCCTTGTATAATATCATCTTGTTAAAGATTTTCCTGAGTTTTGCGTTAGGATCTCGAAATGTTTAAATAATATGTAGTGCTCATGACATGTAAAATGCCCTTGGGTCTGTGCCACATACTGGCAACAATTCAAGGACAAGGACAGGCCTGAACCTTTTTTTAGTGCTTTCGAGCAAGTTCTGTTATGGAGAAATTCTTGAAAACATTTGATCTGAATGATGAAATGAAATTTGGTTTCATTTTGTGAAGGAATCTGGACAGACGGGTGTTGGGTGTTCTCTACTGGTCTTGATCAGCGGATAAGGTGTTGGCTCCTTGACGAGCATGGAAAACTAAAAGAGTATGCTTGTTTAATCATTAGTGTGCCAGAGCCAGAAGCATTGGATGCTAGAACCTGGGGCAAGTAAGAATATTATTCATTATTCAGCTTGCACTCCTGGCAATCCTTTTCCAATAGCATTTCACAATTATGATCCTTGTAATTTACATTGTTTTTCTTATTCTGGTTCTCTTTATGTCTTTTATCCAGAGACTCTTATCAGATCATAGTTGCTGGCAGAGGGATGCAAATGGTTGAGTTCTCCACCTCCTGTGGCATGGATAATGGAGACTGAGTCCATGGGCGGAGTTATGCATGAAGTAGACTGAAACTTCGAATTTTTTTTTTTAGAATTATGAGCGTTTTTTGAAAGGTTTTCATAAATACACCATTATAGTAGTTCAGAAAAATATATTTATCGACAAAAAAAAAATGTTTTAAAAAAGTAATTAATTCTATGTTTGTCATAATTTTATGAGTAATGCTATGGACTTCAAAAGTTCTATTAAAATTTATACCAAATGTTTCACATGGGTGTGAGACCCATACCATGTGAGTCTCACACCCATGTAAGACATTTGATAGAACTTTTGGGATTTCTAGCATTTTTGTAATTTTATACCACTTTTTGTTTAGCACTCATTACTATTAATGGTTGAATACAGTGCCGGCTTAAGCATTAAGGCAGGTAAAGCATGTGCTTTAGGACTCAAAATTGTGCGAAAACCCCAAAATTTTGGGAATATTCTCGAAGGCCAAGAAACCTGACGCCTTCTTGGATGAAGGATTCTAAGGATAACTTTAGGTGTTTACAAGAAACCTCCAGGCTAGAGTGAATCTCTTGTAAACGAGAGTGGATTATTTAGGATATCAATAGTGAATCTCTTCTATTCAGGGCCACCCAAAGTTGGACATTTCGTATTGAGTCGTGATAGAGGCCTCGAATTCGAGGCTTCGAATTTGGCTCGAATCCCAGCAGCCCCCAAAACAACGTCGTTTTGGGGGTTTTTTTGGTTTTTTTTTTTCTTCTTTTCTTCTTTTCTTCTTCCTCGTTCGAACAGAACCAGAGGGGAGGGGAGGGGAGGGGAAGAAGAGAGAGGGGGAGGGGAGGGGAAGAAGAGAGAGAGGAAGGGAGAAGAAGAGGGAGCCGCCGGTGGGTCGGACTGGAGGGGACCATAATCACCGGGGGAGGAGGAAGAGGAGGCGGAGGCGGGCCGGAGGCGGAGGAGGAGGCGACGGCGGTGCAGCTGCTGCGACGAGCTGGATCGGGCGACGATCGGACGGCTGGCGAGCTCGACGAGCTGCGACAGCGAGTCTTCGGCGAATCTGGACCCCCTCCCCTCCCCTTCCTCTCTCTCTTCTTCCCCTCCCCTCCCCTCTGGTTCTGCGAAGAAGAAGAAAAAAAAAAAAAAATGATTTCGAGGCAAATTCGAGCCTCAAATTCGAGGCCTGAATCATTAACCTTCATATTTTAACTCTATTAATTTTATGGAAAATGATTGGTGGCCCTAAAAAAATTGCCCCTAATACCCCTAATTTCCAATTTTGGAAACTATTTTTTTTTTTCTTTCTTTTTTCCTTTTTTTTTTTTTTTTTTTTTTACCTAAAATGGACTTTCGGGGCATTCGAGCCCCGAAGTCTCGGGCCCTCAATCAGCGTTGTAATTTTATTTGCCTATTTGGTCTTTGCAAGTTTTCGTGGGCCTGCTTTGGTAGATGTGTCAGTTACTAGTGTATGAGAGAGAAGGATAAAAAGGAAAGTCGGAATAAAAATGGTTGTTCAGTAAGGATTTTATGCATCTCCATACATAGACTAACACAAAGAAACAGCCAGCCTCGTCCATATACCGAAAGTGCCATGGCTAAGCCTGGCCCTGGAGGGACCAGAATGCCTTCATTTTGGAGAATTGTATTTATTTGGTGTTTCTTCTTTCTGTAAATTAATGGTTTATTTTTTATGGATGATTAGTATTGAGCTTAGTCTGGGTATCTTGTAGTTGGTCTTTTGTGTGGTCGTTCATCAAGTATGGTCTGGTCTATCAATAGTGTAATCTGAACAATGTGTTTTTTTAATGCAATGTGATGTTCTTTTCTCTGCCAAAAATAAAATAAAATAAAATAATTCTAATTGTTTTCTTAATGAATTTTACACAATGAATAACGCATGCATGATGCAGTGCAGGGTGGGTGTTAGCAGTACTAGTACAACCAAATGCACATGTGCACCCAAATTGCATACCCATCCAATGTGCTATTATTGCAGATTATTGACTTATGAAAAATACTTCAGACTACTAGTTCAACACTATTAATAGATACTAATGATATGGCACCATGTGGTGTTTGTTTTTGTTTTTATTTTTTTTCTTGCACTTGTTTTTTTTTTGTTCTAACGGCTCTCCGTGTGAGAAATCTTCCGAGGAACAAGATCATCTGTCTCGAAGCACGAAGAAACTCAAAGCTCTTCAAGGGTTTGAAGAGGATGTTTGTATGGTGGACAATATCTCAGGGAGGCAGGGGAAATCTGTTCCGTTGGGAAACAAGGGGGATTCCTCTATGGATGCTTTGGGTCAGATTGTTCTCAGATCCAGATCTTTCAAAGAAGCCCTCACCAATAGGAGGTTTAATGACAGGCCTTTTGATGATGATTTAGATAAATTATCTACTGATGATGACGAGGCCGAAGAGGATGCAGATTTTTCAGAGGACGAAGCGGTTATGGAAGAGGAGTCAGACTTTGGGATCCCTCGTATTAAGCTTCCCCGAAATCTCGAGTAAAATACGGTGACCTTGGAAGGAATGCTTGATCATCAAGCTGCTAGGGAAATCTGTGGTGTATAAGTTGCTCATTACCAAGGTTCGGAAAATCTGGGATCTTCAAGGTGATTTTGAAGTCATTGATCTAGGGCTCAGTTATTTCCTATTTAAATTTCATATGAGGGAGGATTGTGCTAAGGTTTACACTGGCGGTCCATGGGTCATCCTGGATCATTATCTTACTGTCCGGAAATGGAGACCTGACTTTAAACCCTCTCAGGCAAAGAAAATTTCATCTGCTATGTGGGTTCGTTTTCCTCAGTTGCCTATTGAGTATTATAATGAAAAAGTACTTTTTCATATAGCTAAGGCTATTGGCAAACCATTGAAAATAGATATAAATACAGCCACTTCTTTAAGAGGTAAGTTTGCTCGAGTTTGTGTAGAGATGGATTTGAGTAAGCCACTGATATCGCATTTTGCTATAGGGGTGTATACGTATGGCATTGAGTATGAACATTTACACTCTTTCTGTTTCTCTTGTGGAAGGGTGGGACATCGGAGGGAACATTGCAGTGTGACTCCGATGAAAAACAACTGTGCCGGAGATCCGATCAACAAGCCTGGGGAAAATTCGACTGTTGCGTCGGAGTTGGTCAATGTAACAAGTCCTACTCCAATTGGGTTGGCCTGTCAACAGGGTGAGTCTTCAGAGCCCACTAGAGAAACTTTTGGTCCTTGGATGATTGTTAATAGACGAGGTTCCAGACCTAGTTCTAAGGGGCGAAAAGGTATACCCACTGAGTCCAAGGAAAAAGCCCATAATCCGGGTTCTAAGAGCCGAGTCCGTTTTAAAGGTGAGAGCTTTATGAGCCCAGCCCCATCTAATATAGGCCCACCTCTAGGTAATTCTATTTCCTTAGAGGAAGGTGTGGCTATCTCTAATCCTTTCAATAGTCTGTCTTCTACAGATGGTCAGCTCTGAGGAAGTTTGTAACAATAATTCTGATGGGACTACTCCAATTGTGTCTGTCATCCCTGCAACCCTTTGTGTACAAAGTTTCCAACCTCCCTTACCCAGATCTAAAGAACCACCTGACCCTTTACTCACAGCCTCTGAGGAAACCCTTAGTCTCATACCTAACCCCATTGTCCTCTATGGAGATTTCGGTTCCGAACCAGCACAGAGTCCAGACTGGCATGATTTATCTGTCGTTAGATCAAGAGACCGAAGCCTTTCACCTGGTAGACATCGATTGGTGGATCGGAGAAGCCCGCCTAATAGTCGAACAAAGAGGAGATGAACACTTACGGCACCAAGACTACTTTAGTAAGAGTAAAATCCATCAACTCAGTGGTCTTCGATCACATGAGAGTGAGGAAGATCTTGGGAACTCCTGAGCATGTTTCCCTACCGTCTTTTCCTAAAGCTATCTCCATGAAGTTACTCATTTGGAATTGCAGAGGTGCTGGAAACAAAGCCTTCAAACGCACCTTGAAGGAGTTAGAGAAGAATCATAAGCCTTCTATCATTGTGTTGATGGAAACAAAAGTTACTCTGAGTTCTATGGGTTTGTTTTTTAATAAGCTTGGGTTTACTGCTTCTTCTCATGTTAATCCGGTGGGCAGGAGTGGAGGCATATGGGTCTTGTGGGACCCATTTCGTGTCATAGTGAAAGCTCTTGACGTGAATGCTCAAGTTATTCATGCTAAGATCCAATGTGATGGCTACTCGGACTTGATCCTATCCGCCATTTATGCTAGTCCTAACCCGCTGCTGAGGGACACTTTATGGGAAAACCTGGAAGAGGTGGCCCAAAATATGAATCAACCTTGGCTAGCTGCAGGGGATTTTAATGATTATGTTGTGCAGAGTGAGAAACGTAGCTTCTCTACCAATACAAATGTTATTCGAACTCAGAAGTTTGCGGCTAGGATTTATGGATTTGGGTTGTTTTGGACCTAATCTTACTTGGTCGAATGGTAGGCAAGGCTTAGCTAACACCCTGGAGCGGCTAGATCGAGCAGTGTGCAATTCTGAGTGGCGACTTGCCTTTCCGGAGGGAGTAGTCAGAAGTCTTCCTCATACTTATTTGGATCATTCGGCATTGATTGTGTATACTCAAGGTATGTCTACTCTTAATTTGCTGGCTAGACCTTTTAGAATGGAGGCCGCGTGGTTTACTGAATCTAGTTTCACTAATATGGTCAAAAAATCTTGGTCTGATAGTCTTAATTCTTTACCTGAAGCTTTACAAACTATTACCCAAAATGCCATCTCTTGGAATAAAAATATTTTTGGCAACATTTTTCGGAAAAAAACGTTAGCTTTTGGGGCGTATTGAAGGGATCCAGAAGTCCCAGTCTCGGGTGTATACTCATAATCTGTTTCTTTTGGAAAGGGAGCTTGTGTAAGAGTATAACAAAATTCTCTTTCAGGAGGAACTTTTATGGTTTCAAAAGTAGAGGGCTAACTGAATAACTCAAGGGGAAAGGAACACTCGTTTTTTTTCATGTCTCTACTATTGCTAGAAGACGGAGAACGAGAGTTTCTTCTCTTAAGGATGGTGATGGTGGTTGGATCTCGGATCCTGGGATGATTAAGAGTCATGTTCTTAGCTATTTTTGTAATTTGTTCAAGCGGGATGGTGGGCAACCTTATTCTTTCACTAGTATTCCTCATCCTCGTCTTTCTTGTGAAGATAATTGTTCCCTTTCTCGTCCCATCTCCAACCAGGAAGTGTGGGAGGCGATTAAAAGTATTAAGGCCTTTAAGGCCCATGGGAGGGATGGCATTCCCTCTCTTTTTTATCACTCTCATTGGGAGATTGTTGGTCCTTCTGCTTGTGCTTTTATTCAGAAATGTTTTGTTACTAAATCTATCTCTCAGAGTTTTAAAGATACTTTGATTACTCTTATCCCCAAAATTGATAATCCGGAATCTTTTAATCATTTTCGGCCATTTAGTTTGTGTTCTGTTTTATATAAAACCCTTACTAAAATTTTGGTGAGTCGTCTTAGACCCATGTTGATTAATGTGGTGGGGCCCTTTTGGAGTAGTTTTATTCCTGGTCGTTCAACTTGTGATGATATCATTATTGTGCAAGAGCTTGTTTATACTCTTAGGAACAGAAGAGGGCGTAATGGGGACATGATTCTGAAAATTGATCTCGAGAAGGCCTATGACAATGTGTCATGGAAATTTCTCCACCATACTCTTTTGGATTATAACTTGAATGACTATTGGGTTAAGTTAATTATGAACCGTGTTACCAATGTCAATGCATCTATTCTTTGGAATGGGGAAAAGTTGCAGGACTTTCCTATGAAGAAAGGGCTAAGGCAGGGGGATCCGTTATCTCCTTATCTGTTTGTGCTTTGCATGGAGAGACTTTCTAATATGATATTGGCTAAAGTTAATGATAAAAGTTGGAAAGGGGTGAGGGCTTCTGTACAAGGCCCTGCTATTTCTCACCTCTTTTTTGCAGATGATCTTCTCCTTTTTGGTAAGGCGGTGGAAAGGAATTGTCAAACTATCATGGATGTTTTGACTGAGTTTAGTGTTATTTCCGGTCTTAAGCTAAATCTCCTGAAGTCCAAAATCTTTGTCTCCTAATGTGTCTATTTCAAAAGCCAGGAACTTGAGTGGGCTGTGTGGCATTGCTCTTAACAGATGTAATCGGAATCATTTTCAATTTACTTCATAACAGATGTAATCGGAATCATTTTCAATTTATTATTGATAAGATTCATAGTAGGCTTTCGGGTTGGAAAACAAGTATGCTCTCACTTACGGGGAGAGCTACTTTAATTCAATCAGTCACATCCGCCATTCCTAATTATTCCATGCAAACCATGCTTCTTCCCACCAATATTTGTAAGGTTATTGATAAGCTTAACCGTAACTTTTTGTGGGGTGACTGTGAGAATAAGAAAAGAATTCATCTGGTGAACTGGGCTACTATTTATAACAGTAAGAAATTTGGAGGGCTTGGTCTTCGTAAGGCTAACCTTCAGAATAGAGCATTGTTATCTAAACTGGGCTGGAGAATCCTTTGTAAGGACTCTAGCTTGTGGGTTAAGGTGTTGGAGAAGAAATATTTGCTCAATGATCAACTTATGACTTATTCTTCTAAAAGGAACTCCTCCCTTACTTGGAGGGGTATCCTTAAGTCGAGGGATGTCTTGAGAAAAGGTATCAAATGGGGGGTTGGTGATGGCTCTAAGATCTCCATTTGGCATGATTGGTGGTGTGGGGAAGCCTCTTTAGCATCCCAATATCCGAATCATAACTCCATTAATATGGATACAGTGGATAAGATCATGAATGGTTTGGGGGAATGGGATGTGAATATGTTTGAGTCTCATCTTCCCAGAGATGTTTACTCTGATGTGCTTAAAATCCATTTACCTCTATTTGTTACTTTTCCGGATACTCCTTTTTGGAAGGGGTCTCTGAGTGGTAACTTTTTTGCTGCCGCAGCTTATCAAATTGCTGCTCCTCTGGTGGAGAATCCTACGTTTCTGGACTGGGTTTGGAAACTTAAGATTCCCCAAAAGCTGAAAGGTTTCCTATGGCTCATTTTTCGTGATAAACTTCTGACTAATGCTTTGCGAATGATGAGAGGTCTATCAAATGATGCTAGTTGTCCTAGATGTAATCATCATCTGGAAGATGTTGATCATCTGGTTCGTAGTTGCATACACTCAAAACATGTTTGGGATAATTTGGTTGGCAATCATGGTTTTGTTCTGAATAGGCAGGGGCCTTTCCTTGATTGGTTTGAAAGGAATCTTCGTCCCCATACTGATGGGGTCTCCAACTGGAGCCTAGTTTTTGTGGTTGCTGTTTGGCAGATTTGGAAAGAGCGAAACAGGACAATTTTTGATAATGTTGCACCCTCTTGGCAAAAAACTGTCTATTTTACTTATAATTATGTTAATGAGATTCAACAAGCTTTTGATTTAAATGTACAATCTACTAGGCCATCTCTTATTTTGGTTAAATGGTTACCTCCTCCTGCAGGGAAGATTAAACTTAATACTGATGGATGCGCCTGTGGAGATTCGGGGAAAGGTGGGTTTGGAGGCATCTTTAGAGATGAGGCAGGTGTTTGGATTTGTGGTTTTTTTGGGCAACTTGACTCTTGTTAGAGCCTCGAACCTGAAATGTGGGGTTTATATCGAGGACTCACGATCGTGCTTGAAAAAGGAATGCATGAAGTTATAGTGGAAATTGTTGAAACAATCTTCTGTGTAAATAAAATAAATAAAAATAAATTCAAACAAATAAATATATAACGTACCGAATTTATTTATTAAACCGAATGAATAATTAAAGACCAAGTCGAGTGTGTGACACTCTGTCCTTAAGACAGATTTGCCCCGCTACGGTGCTTACGGTTGAGTGACGTCTATCTCTCAGGATACAATGATCTTCACAAATTGTAGTAGCACTCCAAACAATTTGTTCGGCGAACCAAACATGTGTTCTAACTCTCTGAATATTTATTCCTAAAATTATAAATGAAGAATAATGCACTAAAAGAAATCTGGACAGCAAAGAGAAAAATTTCAGACTGAAAAATTCGGATGAAATGGACTGCTGAAAATAGGTTGTATTTATAGGAAAACAATTGATCCGAACAAGTACCAAAATTAAGGTGCACCCACAATTTGAATAATGGTTTTGTCTGTTGAAGAACAAATTTCCAAAACATTTGAAAAGGAATCCGTTGGAACAGGTAAGGTAACTGCTTGACCTTTATATAAACCATTTGAAATATAAATATATATATATATATATATATATATATATAGAGTAAACTATTTAAATATATATATATATATTAAATTATTTGAATAGTTTAATAAATAAATGACGAGGTACAAACTTTAGGTAACCACTTAGGAACTTACAATTTAAATTTAGAATTAAATTAAATTCCCATAATTACAAATTTTAGGAAACCACTCAGGAATTCAAAATTTGAATTTAGAATTAAATTAAATTCCCACAATAATTTTTATTGAAAAAATTCAAATGAATTTTATCTAAAAAATTAATGTTAGACTCGAAAACGACATCAACTTCTCATTTACTCATAAATGGTTTTGACGTTCCGTCTTCACCGTGTGACTTACCACGCGGCAAGGAACACTTCACCTCTTCGGATCCACCCCAAAAGACGTATGGGGCCACTTAAAATTGGGCTAAAAATTATGCCTATATTAAACCATTTTTTCCAACAATCCCCCATATGAATGGAATTTGACGGAGAGAAGATGCAACAACATGATCTAAATACAGAGAGTACAGAAATTGGAAATATTCTGCAAAGGATAGGTAGCTTTTGGCTTTGAACCTTCCCTTGTGAGACACTATCGGATTTACTAGCTAACCAGTGAACATGATGTTTTGAACTGTTCAGCCGTTTGTGTAAACCAAGACAATAGAACTCACACAGTATATCTCCAGACACAGTTTAGTTCTCATTATTGTGTTCATTTTGGCCCTGAACAACCTAGTATTTCATGAGTGCTCTAGAGAATTGTAGCCCTTCACAAATCTCATAGAACCGGCCCAGTTCACACTCATATAGGTGATTCTTATGAAGAGTATCCTGCCATACTCCACTAGGTTTACCTAGATATAAGAATCATTAAAATTTTACTTAACCTCAAACGCTGCAGACATCACTATTTCATCAAAGAAATGGATAGGAGTTAGACTTCCCAGTGATCCTTCTGAGTCATTCATAACTCGGTTGTCCCTTTGAACCTAGATCTTGGGATCTCCAGTCAACTAGGTTGGGTTGCCGTTGTGGTAACTCTTATTTAATAGGCTTAAGTCCTATCCCCCTCGATGAATTCTCAACTAACTCTCTTGCTAACCCTTTGGTTAGTGGATCCGCTATGTTGTCTTTAGACTTAACATATTCTATAGACATAATTCCATTAGAGAGCAGTTGTCTTACGGTATTATGTCGACGACGAATATGTTGAGACTTACCGTTATACATATGACTCTGTGCTCTACCAATTGCTGATTGACTATCACAATATATGCATATAGCAGGCACCGGTTTTGGCCATATTGGAATATCTTCAAGGAAGTGGCGAAGCCATTCTGCCTCTTCCCCTGCTTTGTCTAAAGCTATGAATTCTGATTCCATAGTAGACCTAGCAATACAAGTCTGTTTGGAAGATTTCCAAGATACAGCCGCCTTACCAAGAGCAAAGACATACCCACTAGTGGACTTTGAGTCTCTTGTATCTGATATCCAATTTGCATCACAGTATCCTTCAAGCACTGCTAGATATCTAGTATAATTGAGCCCAATGTTACTAGTAAATCAGAGATATCTAAGAACCCTTATAATTGCTTTCCAGTGTTCTACTCCCGGATTACTCGTATATCTACTTAATTTACTTACTGTATAAGCTATATCTAGGCGAGTGCAGTTCATCAAGTACATTAACCTTCCAATAATTTGGGCATACTCTAATTGAGAAATACTTTCCTGTACATTCTTAGAAAGATACAAATTAACATCTACAGGTGTTCTAGCAAGATGATCATCATCTTTGTTAAATTTGTCAAGTATTTTCTCAATGTAATGAGATTGTGACAAAGCATATCCTTCTGATGTTTTGGTAATTTTCATACCAAGAATTACATCAGCAATGCCCATGTCCTTCATGTCAAAATGTTTATTCAACATTTTCTTAGTAGTTTTAATCGTGTCATTATTACTACACATGATGAGCATATCATCTACATAAAGATATACAATGACATAACCTTTGTCAGTATTTTTAATATAAATACATTTGTCACACTCATTAATTTTAAATTCATTTGACATCATTGCCTTGTCAAATTTCTCATGCCTTTGCTTTGACGCTTGTTTTAAACCATATAATGATTTAACCAATTTACACACTTTCTTTTCTTTTCCTGGAACCGAAAACCTTTATGGTTGTTCCATGTAAATTTCTTCATTTAACTCACCATTTAAGAAAGCGGTTTTCACATCCATTTGATGAATTTCTAGATTGTATAGAGATGCAATGGCAATTACCATTCTAATGGATGTTATTCTAGTAACTGGTGAGTATGTGTCAAAGTAATCAAGACCTTCTTTTTGTCTAAATCCTTTGACCACAAGTCTTGCCTTGTATTTGTCAATTGATCTATCTGCTTTCAATTTTCTTTTGAAAATCCACTTGTACCCAAGATGTTTACAACCTGGTGGCAAGTCCACTAATTCCCAAGTGTGATTTTGCAAGATGGATTCAACTTCACTGTTGACAGCTTCTTTCCATAAAGGAGCTTCAGGACTGGACATAGCCTCTTTAAAAGTTAAAGGCTCATTTTCTAACAAAAATGTTAAGAAATCTGGACCAAAAGATTTTGAGGTTCTAGCACGTTTACTACGCCTAGGTTCATCTTCCTCATTTTGATCTAACTCTTGTTTTTGATCATGTTCTTGATCATTTTCTTGATCATTACTAGTAATAGCATCAAAAGATCTTTTCTTATTACTAGTCTCTCGTCCAGTCTTATTTGAAAATACATGTTCAAAGAAATATGCATTCCGAGATTCAATAATAGTATTTACATGCATTTCGGAATGTTCTGATTTATGAATCAAAAACCGATATGCACTACTATTCTTGGCATAACCAATGAAAATGCAATCAATGGTCTTAGGACCTATCTTAGTTTTTTTAGGACTAGGAATAGCCACTTTAGCCAAACACCCCCACACTTTTAAGTATTTGTAGGATGGTACTCTTCCATGCCACAATTCATAAGGTGTTTGATTCACTTTCTTTCGGGGTACTTTATTAAGTATATAATTAGCAGAAAGTATTGCTTCCCCCCACAAGTTCTGAGGTAATCCAGAACTTATTAACATGGCATTCATCATTTCTTTTAAAGTCCTATTTTTCCTTTTAGCAATTCCATTTTGCTGAGGTGAGTAAGGAGCAGTGGTTTGATGAATTATTCCATGTTCTTTACAAAATTCACCAAAAGGTGATTCATATTCACCACCTTTATCACCTCTAAGTTTCTTGGTTTTCTTACCAAGTTGATTTTCAACTTCATTCTTATATTGAATGAAAGTTTCCAAAGCTTCATCCTTGGTTTGAATTAAATAAACATAACTATATCTAGTATAGTCATCTATAAAAGTGATAAAATACTTTTTCCCACCTCTAGTTTGAATTGATTTAAAATCACAAATGTCACTATGAATTAATTCAAGTGGTTCCGTACTTCTTTCAATTGAATGAAAAGGAATTTTAGATAATTTTGCCTCAACGCAAATTTCACATTTATGATTTGAATCCATGTTAAATTTATGTAAACATTCCATATTAATTAATCTACGCAAAGATCCATAATTAACATGTCTTAGTCTACCATGTCATAAATTTGAAGATTCAAGCAAGCAAGAAGAAGATGTAGTATTATTAATAACTGAGGATACAACGGTCATTACATTTAACTTGAAAAGGCCATCAAACATGTAACCTTTTCCTACATACATCCCATTCTTAGTAAGTACAAATTTATCACTCTCAAATACTAGCTTAAACCCATTCTTACTCAACAAAGATCCGGAAACAAGATTCTTGCGAATGTCCGGCACATGCAGCACATTGTTGAGAGTGAGTTCCTTTCCAGATGTCATCTTGAATACAATCTTTCCTTGTCCTTAAACTTTGGAAATTGAGGAGTTGCCCATAAAAGTTTTTTTCACCATTGTCCACTGTAGAATAAGATGTGAACATCTTTTTGTCGGCACAGATATGACGAGTAGCACCAATGTCCACCCACCATTCTTTAAGATTTCCGACAAGATTTGCCTCGGAAACAACTGCAGAAAGATTGATGTCTTCGACATCATTGGAAATATTGTCTACTTCGGTCATATAGGCTTGAGCAGGCTTCTTGCTTCTTGCTTGTTCTTCTTTTGCTTTTGCCTTTGCTACGGCAATCTTTGGCCCGGTGCCCCTCTTTGTCACAGATGTAACATTTGCCATTAAATTTGTACTTTTTATTATTCCCCCCTTTAGAGCCTTGTGATGAACTTTCTCCAGAATACTTTCGTTTCTTGGTTTTTGAAGCATGTTCCACCACATTTGCCTTAGACTCCATAGGATGCTTACTAGTCCGCTTTTCAGAATTGCGGTTGTCCTCCTCAATTCTCAAACGCACAATTAATTCGTCCATAGAAATTTCTTTGCGCTTGTGTTTGAGGTAGTTCTTGAATTCCTTCCAGCCTTTTGGTAATTTTTCAATTAAGGTTGCAACTTGGAAGGATTCACTAAGAGACATGCTTTCTGCGTGAATGTCATGCAGAATGAGTTAGAAATCCTGAGCTTGGCTGATCACAGTTTTTGAATCAACCATTACAAAATCCAAGGGTGTGTTTGGTTTGTGTTTGTAGAGTAGTTTTTGTGATAAAAAGTACGAAAACTTGTTTGGTTAGCCTTTTTTCAGAAATGGTTTTGGAAAGTTGTTTTGGTGAGAGAGTTTTAAAAAAAGTGATTGATTTGATGTGTATGAGAGAGAGAGTGATTTTGGAAAATAGGTAACCAAACAAAATTTTGAGATTTTTTTTGGAAAAATTTGTTTGGTTTGATTACTCTTGAAAATTTGTGTGTAGAGAATTTTTCTCAAAAATTTTTCTGAGAAACAAACCAAACAAGGCCCAAGAATCTGCCAACCACAAATTTCTTTGAGCCGGCATCTTCCATTTTGTATTTTTTCTCCAACGATTTCCAAAGTTCCTTTGCTGTCTTAATTGGACTGTAGACGTTGTATAATGTGTTATGTAATTCCGGCAAAGGAAATCGGCATGTTTCCAAACATCAACCGCAGCAACCATTTGCCGATCGGTTTCATCCTCTTTCAGGATAGGAGTATCTTCACAGACGAAACGAGCCAGGTTCGGAGTTGTAAGATAGAGCAACATTTTTTATTGCCATCTTTTAAAGTCAGTTCCTGAGAACTTCTCTGGCTTCTCTCCATGATTTATTGGTATTGTCATCATAAGAGAGGGGGTTGGTGCAATTGCAGCCACCACAGTAGTACTTGTTTGGGCATTTGTTTTAGTAGCCATCAATTCTAATTTATAAAACAAAATTATAATTAAAATTTACACTACACAGAAAATTAAACCAAATGCACAGAATTAAATTCTGTAAAAATAAAAGAAACAAGAATGTAACTTTTATTTTTCAATTAATTTGGAAATAAGATAAAATTTTATTCAACCAAATTAATTCCACACATGAAATTAAATTCTGTAAAATAAAAGAAATAAGAATATAACTTTTATTTTTTCAATTAATTTGGAAATAAAATAAAATTTTATTCAACCAAATTAATTCCACACAGAAAATTAATTTATGTAGCACTTCAATAATTAAAATACTAAAACAGAATTTTAAGTAATGAAAACTCAGAAAATAATTTCTAAAGCCCAAAATTAATTTCTGAAAAAATTTCACAAAAATATATTCTGAATTGTTAATGACACCAGTATCGTACTACTAGTTGTTGTCAAAGAAAAGACACAGTATATTACTACTATCTGTTAAATAACATATAATCACTATTTGTTTTTCCAACCAGAATATTATTTTGTAAATCCACAGAAAATAATTTTCTTCCGAAATTATTTACGAAGAATGAAAAAGGAAAACAAACGAAAAATTTTGTAAACAGAATAATTCGAATCTGTCTTAAAATTGTTGGAACAATCTTTTGTGTAAATAAAATAAATAAAAATAAATTCAAACAAATAAATAAATAACGTACCGAATTTATTTATTAAACCGAATGAATAATTAAAGACTAAGTCGAGTGTGTGACACTCTGTCCTTAAGACAGATTCGCCCCGCTACAGTGCTTACGGTTGAGTGGCGTCTATCTCCCAGGATACAATGATCTTCACAAATTGTAGTAGCACTCCAAACAATTTGTTCGGCGAACCAAACACGTGTTCTAACTCTCTGAATATTTATTCCTAAAATTATAAATGAAGAATAATGCACTAAAAGAAATTTGGACAGCAAAGAGAAAAATTTCAGACTGAAAAATTCGGATGAAATGGACTGCTGAAAATAGGTTGTATTTATAGGCAAACAATTGATCTGAACAAGTACCAAAATTAAGTGAAAAGGTGTACAAAACCTTTGAACAGGTGCACCCACAATTTGAATAATAGTTTTGTCCGTTAAAGAACAAATTTCCAAAACATTTGAAAAGGAATCCATTGGAACAATTAAGGTAACTGTTTGACCTTTATATGAACCATTTGAAATATAAATATATATATATATATATATAGAGTAAACTATTTAAATATATATATATATATATATTAAATTATTTGAATAGTTTAATAAATAAAGGACGAGGTACAAACTTTAGGTAACTACTTAGGAACCTACAATTTAAATTTAGAATTAAATTAAATTCTCATAATTACAAATTTTAGGAAACCATTCAGGAATCCAAAATTTGAATTTAGAATTAAATTAAATTCCCACAATAATTTTTATTGAAAAAATTCAAATGAATTTTATCTAAAAAATTAATGTTAGACCCGAAAACGACATCAACTTCCCATTCACTCATAAATGGTTTTGACGTTCCGTCTTCACCGTGTGACTTGCCAGGCGACAAAGAACACTTTACCTCTTCGGACCCACCCCAAAAGACGTATGGGACCCACTTAAAATTGGGCTAAAAATTATGCCTATATTAAACCATTTTTTCCAACAGAAACAGACTCTACTTCGGCTGCCGTTTTGCTTAATGAAGGTCCTCTCCAAAACTGCTCTTTCCGCAGCATAGTAGAGGATGCTCAGCACCTGTTCCGCAGGTGTAGTTGCATTATTCGTCATATTATGCGGGAAGGTAACAAGTGTGCTGACCTCCTTGCTAATATGGGGGCTGATCAAATAGAGCAGCTGGTGATGGTGGATGATCCACCCGATGGAGTTCGGAGCCAAGTAATGGCAGATATGATTGGGACGGCTTATCGTCAGTGGCTGTGCCTTCTCTCGCTTTGTTTTCTTTTTATTTTCTTTTCTTTTGTTTTTTTTTGTATTTCCCTTTCCGATGTATCAAAAAAAAAAAATTAGTGGTGTTTTTAAAGCTGTTGATTTAGTGCTCTAAATCGGAACTGATAACTTATCTAATATCTCTGCTCTCACAAGTCGCAACATAACACAAACAAAAACAACAACGATGCCATAATGATTGCATTTGTTTTGTGTACTATATTCCATTTTCTATCTCATACATTGTTATTGCATTGATTTAAAAAGCTTCACTACTCAGGTCTGTTTTCACTGAAGTTATGGCAGATGAGACTATAAATAAAATGTGATACACAAATCTGATAATCATAATATTGATTAAAAATAAATAAAAAGAAAAAGAAGGAAAGGTGGTGGAGAGTAACTTCAATTGTTTCTGCGTTCTCTTTTAATCATAATATTGATTAAAAATAACCTTTTTTGATTTCTATATATATATTAACTTATGTCCTATCTTTAGAGATACATACGAGAGAAGAAGTTTTGGTTGTGTTGTTATGTCTTGAGTGAGATTATCAGGAAAATAAAAAGGGTGTGTGTGATAAAGTTTTGGGTTCAACCAATTGTGCAGTATTGGTTAACCATACGACTTAGTCGGGCTGTTGAATCCTGGGGGGAACAAGTCAAGGTTTTTTCTGCTGCACCGGTGTGAGGCTTTGCCTAACCGCAGAGGGCTTGAATCTCCTTAAAGAGAGCGAATTTCCCGCGCCTCAGCCCTTATATTAATTGTTGTAACTTTTGTTTTGTGTATTATCTAGTGTTTTATTTGTAAGTGTCACCAACAATTTTAAGGAGATTCAAATAGCAAAAGTTCATGGAGCCAATACTGGAGAAGCCCAACGAGAATACCGGCGATCTCAACAAGCCCTTCCGGTTCAAGGGAGCTCATTTCAAGAGATGGAAAGGCAAGGTGCTTTTCTACCTCAGTCTCCTCAAGGTGGCTTATATCCTAACCGAGAAAAATTCGAACAAAGTCCCCACTGAAGAGATGACCGATGAGGAGTATGCTGCTCATCTTGAAAACATCGAGAAATACAACACAGATGAGTATAAATGTTGATACTATCTTTTGAATTGTCTTTCAGATCAATTTTATGATTATTATGATACTACTTACACCACTGCCAAGAAAATTTGGAAAGCCTTGCATAATAAATATGACACTGAAGAGGCAGGCGCTAAAAAATATGCTGCAAGTCATTTTTTCCGCTATCAGATGATAGATGGAAAATCAGTGGTGGAGCAAGTTCAAGATTTTTAGATGTTAGTAGCTGAAGTTAGATATGAAGGCATCAAAATTGGAGACAATCTTGTTGTAGCAGGTATTGTTGACAAACTTCCATCATCTTGGAGGGAGTTCCAGAAGTCGATGCGTCACAAGCAAAAAGAGACGTCCTTGGAGACTCTAATCACACGGATTCGGGTGGAGGAGGAAGCACGAGGACAAGATGCGCTTATGACACAAGAGCATTCTACTGCAAAGGTAAATTTAACTTCTGGAAATAATTTACCTAAAGGTCGATTTCATAAAAATAGTCACTTGAAGCCAGTTAAGAAAATTTGGAAAAATACTGGAAGGCCACAAAATAAAAATTACCCGAGGCAAAAGAAATGGAACCAAGAACCCCCTTCACAAGATTTGACAAACGTGACATGTTTTGTGTGTGGCAAAAGTGGGCATATTGCTCGAACTTGCAAATTTCAGAAACAACAGTGTAACAACCCCCATACTGTTTACTGATTAATGACTGCTCGATTACCGATAATCACCGATTACTATTAAACGAAACGGATAATGACCGATAACTGACTGACTGAAATTGGAAACTGAATTGATTGAGTATATGTTAGTTAAATTGCATTATATCTGTTTGATTGTATGATTATCTGTTCATACTTATATGTTTAAACTGCTAATTGAAGGCCTTATCGGCGGCCGAATCTGAAACCGATTAGTGTTCTGTGACCCTCGTAATTTATGTGATTTTACTGTACAATTATCTGAAAATTGATTAGGTATGATTAAATTAGATTAAAATAAGCTAATTAAAGAGTTGGACTTAATTACCATTATTGCCACCCTTAGTGGCCCACTCAACATACATGTTTGAGCCTCAATATACACTTAGGCAACATTTTGCTCAGCCATTTTCTTGCTCTAGCCGACCAAGAGAGGGAGAGAGTGAGTTTCATCTTGCATTGCTTGGAACTTGGTAGAATTGCTTGAAGATTGAAGTGTGGATTGTTAATTTGAACCTCTAGACTTGCATTCAAGGAACCTAGGTATGAATTTCATCCTTTTGACTTGTGGTTAAGTTGATTCATGCATGGTTCATGTCCAATTGGAGAGCTAAGTCATGAATTGGTTCATTAATGGTGAATTGAAGCCCAATCTTTGCATGCATGGTAGTATTGTTGGATTTTGAGTTGTTTTCATGGCAAAATGTTACATGCATGTTCATGTCTTGAGTGTAGCCCATGATTTCATCATGTTTTGAGAAGAATTGGCTCTTTAGAGCATCAAATCGAAGCTTTGAAATGGTTTGAATTCATGCATGTTTGCATGTTCATCTTGTGCTTGAAAAATGGTTTAAATTGAGTTTGAATTAAACACCCTTGGGCTTTGATTTCTTAAAATTGAGCTTTGAAACATGATATTCTATGTGTTTATAAATGTTTTCCAGAAAATGGGCCCAAGAGGATTGGTTTTGATGCTTTTGAGCTTGGTTTTGAACCTGGAGCTGGAATCTGGGATTTCCAGATTTCAGTAGTCCGCTCGAGCGGGGGAAGTGCCGCTCGAGCGGGAAAATCGAGCTTCCAGCATCTTGCACTGTTTTACAGTCCGCTCGAGCGGAGGATTGGGCGCTCGAGCGGAGTCATGTCTCAAGCTCGAGCGGGCGTCGAGCGGGGATTTCACCCATCCAGTACTTTTACAGTACGCTCGAGCGGGAAAGTTTACGCTCGAGCGTGTACCTTTGTTTGCCTGTACGCTCGAGCGGGGAAACCTGCGCTCGAGCGGGACTCTGTTTCTCTGAAAATCCTGAAAATGCTTTTAAATGTGCATTTTTGCATCCTCATCTCATCCTAGGCATTTTTAGGCCTAGTTTAAGGCATCTTGTTGAGGATATAGATGTAGAACACACCGAGGCATTAGGGATTAAGTTGTTATCTTTCCCAACTGTGTAGCTTAGTGTGTTCAACCTGTGAACTGTGTAGGGTTGGCGACTGGGGAGACACGCTCTAGCATACTGTAGCCCAAACTCTGTGAGTAACAATTGTGTAAAGATATGTTCAACTGATTATCCTTTGAATACTGAACTGAACTGTTTACTGAACTGGTATTATTTACTGAATGAATGTATGTCCTTTATTTCTGAACTGTACTGTGGCATCCTTAGTACTTACTGTTTACTGTTACTGTTACTGCGACAGAATTCTCTGTCGGTTCCCTCGTGGAGCCACTACTGTTTACTGACTGATGGCCATCATTACTGTTCGGTCTTTTAAGACCTACTGTTACTGTTATGCTAATGGATGTACCACATATGACTGTTTACTGTACTGAACAACTGAAATACTGATTGAATTAAACTGTTTTCATTACTGTAAGGACATTCATTCTAAACCCCTTTACGCTTTATGTTATTCACTGGGCTTTAGCTCACTGCTCATATATATATGTAGGTGTACAGGCACCAGATCGGAGCTAGGAGCGTCAGGGTAACTCCAGTTTTGTCAAGCCAGCCTATGTGCCTCACTGCGAGGTTCCGAGCCTACCTGTTAAGGCTTAGGGGTCTTATACAATTCCCCCTTCTGTACTGTTTTACTGTTCTGTATAGACCGAGTGTTACTGTACTGTTATCAAGGGATTAGGTCCCTGTACTGTGTGACTGTAAATTTTGTATAGACTGTACTGTTTGTATATGTATGAATGCATGAAAAATCTTTTTGGCATACAGACTGTCACAGCTCATTGGACATTGTTTAATTACTGTACTGGCTTCCGCCAGGCCCTGTACTCTGTTTTACTGTATTACTGTTCTGTAGGCCTTCGGTAATCTCAGATTACTGGCCGGTTACGATGCTAAACCCATAGGGCCGGGTTTGGGTCGTGACAGAGTGGTATCAGAGCGATACTTACCACGAGTTATACCGCACACACGTGTCCAAATGAGCTATAGGGTGTCCTAGAAAAGTTCTTAGGGCATCTCATGAGCATGATAAGTGTGTGGTTATGTTATGACTGAATACATGCTAAAGTGGTAAACTGTTAAACAAATGACTGCTTATGTTTAAAACTGTTATAACTGCTTATAGTGAAATGGACAATGCAAATGAACCTGAGTCCTCATCTACTGAGGCAAGAATGGAAAGAATGGAAAGAATGATAGAACTGATAACTGCTAGACTGGAACAACAACAGAACCAACAGCCCCCACCTCCTCCTCCTCCGGTACAGCCGGAGCCTAATGTGAATGTGAATGATGGGGATATTATTGCTCTCACCCATAAATTCAGCAAGATGAAACCGCCATCCTTTCAGGGAGGCCTCGAACCGTTAAAGGCTGAAGCTTGGGTGCTTGAAACAGAAAAACTATTTGAAATGTTTCCGTGCTCAGAAGCGAATAAAGTATTGTTAGCTACCTTCATCCTACAAGAAGAGGCTAGAAGGTGGTGGATGTTGATCCGCGACGCAAATACTGTTATGACTTGGGCTCAGTTCAAGGAGTCCTTCTTTGAAAAGTATTTCCCTCAGTGTGTCAGGGATAGAAAAGTGACTGAATTTGAACAGCTGAAACAGGGCACAATGTCCGTTGCAGAATACGAGACGAAATTTACTGAACTTGCCCGTTATGCACCGCATATGGTGGATACTGAGTATAAGAAGGCCAGGAAATTCGAAGGTGGCCTTAATGTGGCAATACTTGACCGGATAAATGTTTTGAAACTACCGACTTTTGTGGGTGTTCTCGACCGAGCATTGATGGCCGAGTCGAACATTGCGGCAGTGAAACAATCTGAAACACCAACAACTGAATGGCATGGTAAAAGGCAGGGTTTCAAATTCAAGAAAGGCAAGCACAACCCAGCCAACAAGAAACAGAATACGGGGTCGACAACTAGCCCCAGCCAAGGGAGTGGGTTCATACCACCCTGTCCTGAGTGTGGCAAGAAGCACAAGGGGGTCTGCTACAGAATAACTGGAGCTTGTTACAGGTGTGGCAAGGTGGGCCACATGGTTAAAGACTGCCCCTCTGCTCCACAAGCCAGTAGTAAAGCTGCACCAAGCGCAGCAGCATCAACTGTAGCACCAAGGCCTAACCCCAGAGCTACCGGGAAAGAGCCTATGAGGCAAGGCCGAGTGTTCGCACTAGTACCGGGAGATGTGCAGAATACCGAGACCGTTGTGTCAGGTATTCTCTCTATCTGTACTCAAAATGCATATGTACTGATTGATTCGGGGTCTACACATTCTTATGTATCGCATGCTTTCTCACGGAAATTGAATAGACCCTTAGAACCCATGAACTATCTGCTAGCCGTATCATCACCCATAGGGGGATCTATGATATGTGCTTATATGTACCCCGCGTGTGAAATCATTGTTGGGGATATGCATCTGTTTATTGATTTACTGCCATTGAACATTGATCATTTTGACGTAATATTGGGGATGGATTGGTTACGAAAATATCATGCCACTATTGACTGTGTGACCAAGCAAGTTGTTTTTCGTCCACCTGGTCTGCCTGAATTTGTGTTTAATAGGAGTGGAGTAGTACCTCCTCCGTATTTGATTTCGTCAGTGAAAGCTGTTAAATTAATTAGGAAAGGATGTAAAGGATATCTGTGTTCTGTACTGACTGTGTCTACTGATGATGGTATTAAAACTGATGTGAATTGTATTCCTATAGTCAGAGAATTTCCAGATGTTTTTCCAGATAATCTTCCAGGAGATTTGACTGACAGGGAGATTGAATTTACCGTTGATGTGATTCTCGGAACACAACCAGTTTCTAAAGCTCCATACAGAATGGCTCCCACTGAACTGAAAGAATTGAAAGTACAACTGCAGGAACTGCTGGATAAGAAGTTTATCAGACCTAGCACTTCGCCATGGGGTGCTCCTGTTTTGTTCGTCAAGAAGAAAGATGGCTCACTGAGACTGTGTATAGACTACCGTGAGCTGAACAAGGTAACTGTAAAGAATAAATACCCATTACCGCGTATTGATGATTTATTTGACCAGTTACAGGGTGCACAAGTATTTTCCAAAATCGATCTCAGATCGGGGTATCATCAACTGAAGGTTAAACCAGAAGACATTGATAAAACTGCTTTTAGAACGAGGTATGGCCATTATGAATTTCTAGTTATGCCTTTTGGAGTCACGAACGCACCAACTGCTTTTATGGACCTCATGAACAGAATTTTTAAACCATACCTTGATGACTTTATCGTTGTATTTATCGATGACATATTGATTTACTCCAAAAGTATAGAACAGCATGGACAACATCTGAGACTTTCCCTACAAACCTTAAGAGAACAGAAACTGTATGCTAAACTGTCTAAATGTGAATTCTGGCTTGACCATGTTATGTTTCTGGGGCATGTTGTTAGCAAAAATGGAATTTCTGTTGATCCGCAGAAAATTGAAGCTGTAGTGAACTGGCCTAGACCAACGAATGTGACTGAAGTCCGAAGCTTTTTGGGACTGGCCGGATATTACAGAAGATTTGTCAAAGATTTCTCCAAAATTGCCCTACCATTGACTCAGTTAACTCAGAAGGGGACATCATTTGACTGGACTGACCAAAGAGAATCTGCTTTTCAGGAGTTGAAAACTCGATTAGTGACTGCACCTGTTCTGACTTTACCTTCAGGTACGGATGGTTATACTGTATTTAGTGATGCTTCTTATAAGGGTCTGGGGTGTGTTTTAATGCAGAATGGGAGAGTTATTGCGTATGCTTCCCGACAACTGAGACCACATGAAAAGAACTACCCGACCCATGATCTGGAACTTGCTGCAGTAGTATTTGCACTGAAAATCTGGCGTCACTATCTATACGGGGTGACATGTGAAGTATACACCGACCACAAGAGCTTAAAGTATTTCTTCACACAGAAAGAACTGAACATGAGACAGCGGAGATGGCTAGAACTGATTAAAGATTATGACCTTCAGATACTGTACCATCCGGGAAAAGCCAATACCGTTGCCGATGCATTGAGCCGGAAATCGATTGGAAATCTAGCATGTTTGCTCACCGGACAGAAAGAGTTGCTTTGTGACCTTGAAAAATCTGAAATTGAAATTGTTTTACGAGAACAAGGTGGAACCTTAGCTGCTATTTCTGCTCAACCGGCACTGATTGAAGAGATTAAAGAGAAACAGCAACTGGATGATTTCTTGAAGAAGATCATCGAGGAAAGAGAATCCAAATCGAGACCGGGATTCAAATTTGAGAATAATGTACTGAAATTTCAAGAAAGACTGTGTGTACCGAATGATACTGAACTGAAAAGAAGAGTTCTGCAAGAAGGCCACAATTCGAAATTGTCTATCCATCCGGGGAATACGAAAATGTACCAAGATCTGAAACAGAATTTCTGGTGGCCGGGAATGAAGAAAGAAATTGCCGATTTTGTATCCAAATGTCTTCATTGCCAACAGGTCAAAGCTGAACATCAACGACCTGCCGGACTATTGCAACCCCTACCCATACCAGAGTGGAAATGGGAGCATATCACGATGGATTTTATTGTGGGATTACCTCGCTCCAGAAAAGGTATGGATTCAATTTGGGTTATTGTTGATAGATTAACCAAATCTGCTCACTTCTTACCTGTCAAGACAATCTATAACGCGGACAAATTGGCTGTTATCTATATTGATGAAATTGTTAGACTGCATGGAGTGCCTGTGTCTATTGTTTCTGACAGGGATTCGAAGTTTACATCGAGGTTTTGGCAAAGCCTACAGACTGCATTGGGTACTGAACTGAGACTGAGCAGTGCCTATCATCCTCAGACAGATGGCCAATCAGAAAGGACCATCCAAACTCTGGAGGATTTACTGAGAATGTGTGTCCTTGATTTTCAGGGAGATTGGGAAAATCATCTGCCTTTAGTTGAATTCGCCTACAACAATAGCTACCATTCGAGTATTGGTATGGCGCCTTTCGAGGCATTGTATGGCAGAAAATGTAGATCTCCGATTTGCTGGGCAGAAGTTGGAGATGGGCCGTTGCTTGGGCCCGAGATTGTGTATGAAACAACTGAAAAAGTGAAACTGATACAGCAAAGACTGAAAACTGCACAGAGTAGACAGAAAAGTTATGCAGATGTCAGAAGACGGGACAAAGAGTATGAAGTGGGTGATCACGTTTTTGTGAAAGTGACACCAATGAAAGGCCAGACTCGTTTTGGAGTCAAAGGCAAGTTAGCACCGAGATACGTCGGACCATACGAAATCATTGAGAAAATCAATCCGGTGGCGTATCAAGTTGCGCTCCCTCCTGAAATGGAGCATATGCATAACGTCTTCCACATCTCTATGTTGAGAGACTACCTTCGGGATCCTTTCCATGTGATTGAGCCTACTCGGATAGTGTTGAGTGATGACTACACTTACGAGGAACGGCCTATACAGATTGTAAACAGACGAATCAAGAAACTGAGAAACAAAGAGATCCCGTTAGTGAAAGTTGACTGGCAGAACCATGGTGGCGCGTATGCCACTTGGGAAAGGGAAGATGACATGGCCAAACGATATCCTGAACTGTTTCCACTGAATCCTGTTTTCTCCCAGAATGAAGGTAACTCGAGTTTAGAGGACTAAACTCTTTATAAGGAGGGGAGACTGTAACAACCCCCATACTGTTTACTGATTAATGACTGCTCGATTACCGATAATCACCGATTACTGTTAAACGAAACGGATAATGACCGATAACTGACTGACTGAAATTGGAAACTGAATTGATTGAGTATATGTTAGTTAAATTGCATTCTATCTGTTTGATTGTATGATTATCTGTTCATACTTGTATGTTTAAACTGCTAATTGAAGGCCTTATCGGCGGCCGAATCTGAAACCGATTAGTGTTCTGTGACCCTCGTAATTTATGTGATTTTACTGTACAATTATCTGAAAATTGATTAGGTATGATTAAATTAGATTAAAATAAGCTAATTAAAGAGTTGGACTTAATTACCATTATTGCCACCCTTAGTGGCCCACTCAACATACATGTTTGAGCCTCAATATACACTTAGGCAACATTTTGCTCAGCCATTTTCTTGCTCTAGCCGACCAAGAGAGGGAGAGAGTGAGTTTCATCTTGCATTGCTTGGAACTTGGTAGAATTGCTTGAAGATTCAAGTGTGGATTGTTAATTTGAACCTCTAGACTTGCATTCAAGGAACCTAGGTATGAATTTCATCCTTTTGACTTGTGGTTAAGTTGATTCATGCATGGTTCATGTCCAATTGGAGAGCTAAGTCATGAATTGGTTCATTAATGGTGAATTGAAGCCCAATCTTTGCATGCATGGTAGTATTGTTGGATTTTGAGTTGTTTTCATGGCAAAATGTTACATGCATGTTCATGTCTTGAGTGTAGCCTATGATTTCATCATGTTTTGAGAAGAATTGGCTCTTTAGAGCATCAAATCGAAGCTTTGAAATGGTTTGAATTCATGCATGTTTGCATGTTCATCTTGTGCTTGAAAAATGGTTTAAATTGAGTTTGAATTAAACACCCTTGGGCTTTGATTTCTTAAAATTGAGCTTTGAAACATGATATTCTATGTGTTTATAAATGTTTTCCAGAAAATGGGCCCAAGAGGATTGGTTTTGATGCTTTTGAGCTTGGTTTTGAACCTGGAGCTCAAATCTGGGATTTCCAGATTTCAGTAGTCCGCTCGAGCGGGGGAAGTGCCGCTCGAGCGGGAAAATCGAGCTTCCAGCATCTTGCACTGTTTTACAGTCCGCTCGAGCGGAGGATTGGGCGCTCGAGCGGAGTCATGTCTCAAGCTCGAGCGGGCGTCGAGCGGGGATTTCACCCATCCAGTACTTTTACAGTACGCTCGAGCGGGAAAGTTTACGCTCGAGCGTGTACCTTTGTTTGCCTGTACGCTCGAGCGGGGAAACCTGCGCTCGAGCGGGACTCTGTTTCTCTGAAAATCCTGAAAATGCTTTTAAATGTGCATTTTTGCATCCTCATCTCATCCTAGGCATTTTTAGGCCTAGTTTAAGGCATCTTGTTGAGGATATAGATGTAGAACACACCGAGGCATTAGGGATTAAGTTGTTATCTTTCCCAACTGTGTAGCTTAGTGTGTTCAACCTGTGAACTGTGTAGGGTTGGCGACTGGGGAGACACGCTCTAGCATACTGTAGCCCAAACTCTGTGAGTAACAATTGTGTAAAGATATGTTCAACTGATTATCCTTTGAATACTGAACTGAACTGTTTACTGAACTGGTATTATTTACTGAATGAATGTATGTCCTTTATTTCTGAACTGTACTGTGGCATCCTTAGTACTTACTGTTTACTGTTACTGTTACTGCGACAGAATTCTCTGTCGGTTCCCTCGTGGAGCCACTACTGTTTACTGACTGATGGCCATCATTACTGTTCGGTCTTTTAAGACCTACTGTTACTGTTATGCTAATGGATGTACCACATATGACTGTTTACTGTACTGAACAACTGAAATACTGATTGAATTGAACTGTTTTCATTACTGTAAGGACATTCATTCTAAACCCCTTTACGCTTTATGTTATTCACTGGGCTTTAGCTCACTGCTCATATATATATGTAGGTGTACAGGCACCAGATCGGAGCTAGGAGCGTCAGGGTAACTCCAGTTTTGTCAAGCCAGCCTATGTGCCTCACTGCGAGGTTCCGAGCCTACCTGTTAAGGCTTAGGGGTCTTATACAATTCCCCCTTCTGTACTGTTTTACTGTTCTGTATAGACCGAGTGTTACTGTACTGTTATCAAGGGATTAGGTCCCTGTACTGTGTGACTGTAAATTTTGTATAGACTGTACTGTTTGTATATGTATGAATGCATGAAAAATCTTTTTGGCATACAGACTGTCACAGCTCATTGGACATTGTTTAATTACTGTACTGGCTTCCGCCAGGCCCTGTACTCTGTTTTACTGTATTACTGTTCTGTAGGCCTTCGGTAATCTCAGATTACTGGCCGGTTACGATGCTAAACCCATAGGGCCGGGTTTGGGTCGTGACAGAGTGGTATCAGAGCGATACTTACCACGAGTTATACCGCACACACGTGTCCAAATGAGCTATAGGGTGTCCTAGAAAAGTTCTTAGGGCATCTCATGAGCATGATAAGTGTGTGGTTATGTTATGACTGAATACATGCTAAAGTGGTAAACTGTTAAACAAATGACTGCTTATGTTTAAAACTGTTATAACTGCTTATAGTGAAATGGACAATGCAAATGAACCTGAGTCCTCATCTACTGAGGCAAGAATGGAAAGAATGGAAAGAATGATAGAACTGATAACTGCTAGACTGGAACAACAACAGAACCAACAGCCCCCACCTCCTCCTCCTCCGGTACAGCCGGAGCCTAATGTGAATGTGAATGATGGGGATATTATTGCTCTCACCCATAAATTCAGCAAGATGAAACCGCCATCCTTTCAGGGAGGCCTCGAACCGTTAAAGGCTGAAGCTTGGGTGCTTGAAACAGAAAAACTATTTGAAGTGTTTCCGTGCTCAGAAGCGAATAAAGTATTGTTAGCTACCTTCACCCTACAAGAAGAGGCTAGAAGGTGGTGGATGTTGATCCGCGACGCAAATACTGTTATGACTTGGGCTCAGTTCAAGGAGTCCTTCTTTGAAAAGTATTTCCCTCAGTGTGTCAGGGATAGAAAAGTGACTGAATTTGAACAGCTGAAACAGGGCACAATGTCCGTTGCAGAATACGAGACGAAATTTACTGAACTTGCCCGTTATGCACCGCATATGGTGGATACTGAGTATAAGAAGGCCAGGAAATTCGAAGGTGGCCTTAATGTGGCAATACTTGACCGGATAAATGTTTTGAAACTACCGACTTTTGTGGGTGTTCTCGACCGAGCATTGATGGCCGAGTCGAACATTGCGGCAGTGAAACAATCTGAAACACCAACAACTGAATGGCATGGTAAAAGGCAGGGTTTCAAATTCAAGAAAGGCAAGCACAACCCAGCCAACAAGAAACAGAATACGGGGTCGACAACTAGCCCCAGCCAAGGGAGTGGGTTCATACCACCCTGTCCTGAGTGTGGCAAGAAGCACAAGGGGGTCTGCTACAGAATAACTGGAGCTTGTTACAGGTGTGGCAAGGTGGGCCACATGGTTAAAGACTGCCCCTCTGCTCCACAAGCCAGTAGTAAAGCTGCACCAAGCGCAGCAGCATCAACTGTAGCACCAAGGCCTAACCCCAGAGCTACCGGGAAAGAGCCTATGAGGCAAGGCCGAGTGTTCGCACTAGTACCGGGAGATGTGCAGAATACCGAGACCGTTGTGTCAGGTATTCTCTCTATCTGTACTCAAAATGCATATGTACTGATTGATTCGGGGTCTACACATTCTTATGTATCGCATGCTTTCTCACGGAAATTGAATAGACCCTTAGAACCCATGAACTATCTGCTAGCCGTATCATCACCCATAGGGGGATCTATGATATGTGCTTATATGTACCCCGCGTGTGAAATCATTGTTGGGGATATGCATCTGTTTATTGATTTACTGCCATTGAACATTGATCATTTTGACGTAATATTGGGGATGGATTGGTTACGAAAATATCATGCCACTATTGACTGTGTGACCAAGCAAGTTGTTTTTCGTCCACCTGGTCTGCCTGAATTTGTGTTTAATAGGAGTGGAGTAGTACCTCCTCCGTATTTGATTTCGTCAGTGAAAGCTGTTAAATTAATTAGGAAAGGATGTAAAGGATATCTGTGTTCTGTACTGACTGTGTCTACTGATGATGGTATTAAAACTGATGTGAATTGTATTCCTATAGTCAGAGAATTTCCAGATGTTTTTCCAGATAATCTTCCAGGAGATTTGACTGACAGGGAGATTGAATTTACCGTTGATGTGATTCCCGGAACACAACCAGTTTCTAAAGCTATATACAGAATGGCTCCCACTGAACTGAAAGAATTGAAAGTACAACTGCAGGAACTGCTGGATAAGAAGTTTATCAGACCTAGCACTTTGCCATGGGGTGCTCCTGTTTTGTTCATCAAGAAGAAAGATGGCTCACTGAGACTGTGTATAGACTACCGTGAGCTGAACAAGGTAACTGTAAAGAATAAATACCCATTACCGCGTATTGATGATTTATTTGACCAGTTACAGGGTGCACAAGTATTTTCCAAAATCGATCTCAGATCGGGGTATCATCAACTGAAGGTTAAACCAGAAGACATTGATAAAACTGCTTTTAGAACGAGGTATGGCCATTATGAATTTCTAGTTATGCCTTTTGGAGTCACGAACGCACCAGCTGCTTTTATGGACCTCATGAACAGAATTTTTAAACCATACCTTGATGACTTTATTGTTGTATTTATCGATGACATATTGATTTACTCCAAAAGTATAGAACAGCATGGACAACATCTGAGACTTGCCCTACAAACCTTAAGAGAACAGAAACTGTATGCTAAACTGTCTAAATGTGAATTCTGGCTTGACCATGTTATGTTTCTGGGGCATGTTGTTAGCAAAAATGGAATTTCTGTTGATCCGCAGAAAATTGAAGCTGTAGTGAACTGGCCTAGACCAACGAATGTGACTGAAGTCCGAAGCTTTTTGGGACTGGCCGGATATTACAGAAGATTTGTCAAAGATTTCTCCAAAATTTCCCTACCATTGACTCAGTTAACTCAGAAGGGGACATCATTTGACTGGACTGACCAAAGAGAATCTGCTTTTCAGGAGTTGAAAACTCGATTAGTGACTGCACCTGTTCTGACTTTACCTTCAGGTACGGATGGTTATACTGTATTTAGTGATGCTTCTTATAAGGGTCTGGGGTGTGTTTTAATGCAGAATGGGAGAGTTATTGCGTATGCTTCCCGACAACTGAGACCACATGAAAAGAACTACCCGACCCATGATCTGGAACTTGCTGCAGTAGTATTTGCACTGAAAATCTGGCGTCACTATCTGTACGGGGTGACATGTGAAGTATACACCGACCACAAGAGCTTAAAGTATTTCTTCACACAGAAAGAACTGAACATGAGACAGCGGAGATGGCTAGAACTGATTAAAGATTATGACCTTCAGATACTGTACCATCCGGGAAAAGCCAATACCGTTGCCGATGCATTGAGCCGGAAATCGATTGGAAATCTAGCATGTTTGCTCACCGGACAGAAAGAGTTGCTTTGTGACCTTGAAAAATCTGAAATTGAAATTGTTTTACGAGAACAAGGTGGAACCTTAGCTGCTATTTCTGCTCAACCGGCACTGATTGAAGAGATTAAAGAGAAACAGCAACTGGATGATTTCTTGAAGAAGATCATCGAGGAAAGAGAATCCAAACCGAGACCGGGATTCAAATTTGAGAATAATGTACTGAAATTTCAAGAAAGACTGTGTGTACCGAATGATACTGAACTGAAAAGAAGAGTTCTGCAAGAAGGCCACAATTCGAAATTGTCTATCCATCCGGGGAATACGAAAATGTACCAAGATCTGAAACAGAATTTCTGGTGGCCGGGAATGAAGAAAGAAATTGCCGATTTTGTATCCAAATGTCTTCATTGCCAACAGGTCAAAGCTGAACATCAACGACCTGCCGGACTATTGCAACCCCTACCCATACCAGAGTGGAAATGGGAGCATATCACGATGGATTTTATTGTGGGATTACCTCGCTCCAGAAAAGGTATGGATTCAATTTGGGTTATTGTTGATAGATTAACCAAATCTGCTCACTTCTTACCTGTCAAGACAATCTATAACGCGGACAAATTGGCTGTTATCTATATTGATGAAATTGTTAGACTGCATAGAGTGCCTGTGTCTATTGTTTCTGACAGGGATTCGAAGTTTACATCGAGGTTTTGGCAAAGCCTACAGACTGCATTGGGTACTGAACTGAGACTGAGCAGTGCCTATCATCCTCAGACAGATGGCCAATCAGAAAGGACCATCCAAACTCTGGAGGATTTACTGAGAATGTGTGTCCTTGATTTTCAGGGAGACTGGGAAAATCATCTGCCATTAGTTGAATTCGCCTACAACAATAGCTACCATTCGAGTATTGGTATGGCGCCTTTCGAGGCATTGTATGGCAGAAAATGTAGATCTCCGATTTGCTGGGCAGAAGTTGGAGATGGGCCGTTGCTTGGGCCCGAGATTGTGTATGAAACAACTGAAAAAGTGAAACTGATACAGCAAAGACTGAAAACTGCACAGAGTAGACAGAAAAGTTATGCAGATGTCAGAAGACGGGACAGAGAGTATGAAGTGGGTGATCACGTTTTTGTGAAAGTGACACCAATGAAAGGCCAGACTCGTTTTGGAGTCAAAGGCAAGTTAGCACCGAGATACGTCGGACCATACGAAATCATTGAGAAAATCAATCCGGTGGCGTATCAAGTTGCGCTCCCTCCTGAAATGGAGCATATGCATAACGTCTTCCACATCTCTATGTTGAGAGACTACCTTCGGGATCCTTTCCATGTGATTGAGCCTACTCGGATAGTGTTGAGTGATGACTACACTTACGAGGAACGGCCTATACAGATTGTAAACAGACGAATCAAGAAACTGAGAAACAAAGAGATCCTGTTAGTGAAAGTTGACTGGCAGAACCATGGTGGCGCGTATGCCACTTGGGAAAGGGAAGATGACATGGCCAAACGATATCCTGAACTGTTTCCACTGAATCCTGTTTTCTCCCAGAATGAAGGTAACTCGAGTTTAGAGGACTAAACTCTTTATAAGGAGGGGAGACTGTAACAACCCCCATACTGTTTACTGATTAATGACTGCTCGATTACCGATAATCACCGATTACTGTTAAACGAAACGGATAATGACCGATAACTGACTGACTGAAATTGGAAACTGAATTGATTGAGTATATGTTAGTTAAATTGCATTCTATCTGTTTGATTGTATGATTATCTGTTCATACTTGTATGTTTAAACTGCTAATTGAAGGCCTTATCGGCGGCCGAATCTGAAACCGATTAGTGTTCTGTGACCCTCGTAATTTATGTGATTTTACTGTACAATTATCTGAAAATTGATTAGGTATGATTAAATTAGATTAAAATAAGCTAATTAAAGAGTTGGACTTAATTACCATTATTGCCACCCTTAGTGGCCCACTCAACATACATGTTTGAGCCTCAATATACACTTAGGCAACATTTTGCTCAGCCATTTTCTTGCTCTAGCCGACCAAGAGAGGGAGAGAGTGAGTTTCATCTTGCATTGCTTGGAACTTGGTAGAATTGCTTGAAGATTCAAGTGTGGATTGTTAATTTGAACCTCTAGACTTGCATTCAAGGAACCTAGGTATGAATTTCATCCTTTTGACTTGTGGTTAAGTTGATTCATGCATGGTTCATGTCCAATTGGAGAGCTAAGTCATGAATTGGTTCATTAATGGTGAATTGAAGCCCAATCTTTGCATGCATGGTAGTATTGTTGGATTTTGAGTTGTTTTCATGGCAAAATGTTACATGCATGTTCATGTCTTGAGTGTAGCCTATGATTTCATCATGTTTTGAGAAGAATTGGCTCTTTAGAGCATCAAATCGAAGCTTTGAAATGGTTTGAATTCATGCATGTTTGCATGTTCATCTTGTGCTTGAAAAATGGTTTAAATTGAGTTTGAATTAAACACCCTTGGGCTTTGATTTCTTAAAATTGAGCTTTGAAACATGATATTCTATGTGTTTATAAATGTTTTCCAGAAAATGGGCCCAAGAGGATTGGTTTTGATGCTTTTGAGCTTGGTTTTGAACCTGGAGCTCAAATCTGGGATTTCCAGATTTCAGTAGTCCGCTCGAGCGGGGGAAGTGCCGCTCGAGCGGGAAAATCGAGCTTCCAGCATCTTGCACTGTTTTACAGTCCGCTCGAGCGGAGGATTGGGCGCTCGAGCGGAGTCATGTCTCAAGCTCGAGCGGGCGTCGAGCGGGGATTTCACCCATCCAGTACTTTTACAGTACGCTCGAGCGGGAAAGTTTACGCTCGAGCGTGTACCTTTGTTTGCCTGTACGCTCGAGCGGGGAAACCTGCGCTCGAGCGGGACTCTGTTTCTCTGAAAATCCTGAAAATGCTTTTAAATGTGCATTTTTGCATCCTCATCTCATCCTAGGCATTTTTAGGCCTAGTTTAAGGCATCTTGTTGAGGATATAGATGTAGAACACACCGAGGCATTAGGGATTAAGTTGTTATCTTTCCCAACTGTGTAGCTTAGTGTGTTCAACCTGTGAACTGTGTAGGGTTGGCGACTGGGGAGACACGCTCTAGCATACTGTAGCCCAAACTCTGTGAGTAACAATTGTGTAAAGATATGTTCAACTGATTATCCTTTGAATACTGAACTGAACTGTTTACTGAACTGGTATTATTTACTGAATGAATGTATGTCCTTTATTTCTGAACTGTACTGTGGCATCCTTAGTACTTACTATTTACTGTTACTGTTACTGCGACAGAATTCTCTGTCGGTTCCCTCGTGGAGCCACTACTGTTTACTGACTGATGGCCATCATTACTGTTCGGTCTTTTAAGACCTACTGTTACTGTTATGCTAATGGATGTACCACATATGACTGTTTACTGTACTGAACAACTGAAATACTGATTGAATTGAACTGTTTTCATTACTGTAAGGACATTCATTCTAAACCCCTTTACGCTTTATGTTATTCACTGGGCTTTAGCTCACTGCTCATATATATATGTAGGTGTACAGGCACCAGATCGGAGCTAGGAGCGTCAGGGTAACTCCAGTTTTGTCAAGCCAGCCTATGTGCCTCACTGCGAGGTTCCGAGCCTACCTGTTAAGGCTTAGGGGTCTTATACAATTCCCCCTTCTGTACTGTTTTACTGTTCTGTATAGACCGAGTGTTACTGTACTGTTATCAAGGGATTAGGTCCCTGTACTGTGTGACTGTAAATTTTGTATAGACTGTACTGTTTGTATATGTATGAATGCATGAAAAATCTTTTTGGCATACAGACTGTCACAGCTCATTGGACATTGTTTAATTACTGTACTGGCTTCCGCCAGGCCCTGTACTCTGTTTTACTGTATTACTGTTCTGTAGGCCTTCGGTAATCTCAGATTACTGGCCGGTTACGATGCTAAACCCATAGGGCCGGGTTTGGGTCGTGACAGAGTGGTATCAGAGCGATACTTACCACGAGTTATACCGCACACACGTGTCCAAATGAGCTATAGGGTGTCCTAGAAAAGTTCTTAGGGCATCTCATGAGCATGATAAGTGTGTGGTTATGTTATGACTGAATACATGCTAAAGTGGTAAACTGTTAAACAAATGATTGCTTATGTTTAAAACTGTTATAACTGCTTATAGTGAAATGGACAATGCAAATGAACCTGAGTCCTCATCTACTGAGGCAAGAATGGAAAGAATGGAAAGAATGATAGAACTGATAACTGCTAGACTGGAACAACAACAGAACCAACAGCCCCCACCTCCTCCTCCTCCGGTACAGCCGGAGCCTAATGTGAATGTGAATGATGGGGATATTATTGCTCTCACCCATAAATTCAGCAAGATGAAACCGCCATCCTTTCAGGGAGGCCTCGAACCGTTAAAGGCTGAAGCTTGGGTGCTTGAAACAGAAAAACTATTTGAAGTGTTTCCGTGCTCAGAAGCGAATAAAGTATTGTTAGCTACCTTCACCCTACAAGAAGAGGCTAGAAGGTGGTGGATGTTGATCCGCGACGCAAATACTGTTATGACTTGGGCTCAGTTCAAGGAGTCCTTCTTTGAAAAGTATTTCCCTCAGTGTGTCAGGGATAGAAAAGTGACTGAATTTGAACAGCTGAAACAGGGCACAATGTCCGTTGCAGAATACGAGACGAAATTTACTGAACTTGCCCGTTATGCACCGCATATGGTGGATACTGAGTATAAGAAGGCCAGGAAATTCGAAGGTGGCCTTAATGTGGCAATACTTGACCGGATAAATGTTTTGAAACTACCGACTTTTGTGGGTGTTCTCGACCGAGCATTGATGGCCGAGTCGAACATTGCGGCAGTGAAACAATCTGAAACACCAACAACTGAATGGCATGGTAAAAGGCAGGGTTTCAAATTCAAGAAAGGCAAGCACAACCCAGCCAACAAGAAACAGAATACGGGGTCGACAACTAGCCCCAGCCAAGGGAGTGGGTTCATACCACCCTGTCCTGAGTGTGGCAAGAAGCACAAGGGGGTCTGCTACAGAATAACTGGAGCTTGTTACAGGTGTGGCAAGGTGGGCCACATGGTTAAAGACTGCCCCTCTGCTCCACAAGCCAGTAGTAAAGCTGCACCAAGCGCAGCAGCATCAACTGTAGCACCAAGGCCTAACCCCAGAGCTACCGGGAAAGAGCCTATGAGGCAAGGCCGAGTGTTCGCACTAGTACCGGGAGATGTGCAGAATACCGAGACCGTTGTGTCAGGTATTCTCTCTATCTGTACTCAAAATGCATATGTACTGATTGATTCGGGGTCTACACATTCTTATGTATCGCATGCTTTCTCACGGAAATTGAATAGACCCTTAGAACCCATGAACTATCTGCTAGCCGTATCATCACCCATAGGGGGATCTATGATATGTGCTTATATGTACCCCGCGTGTGAAATCATTGTTGGGGATATGCATCTGTTTATTGATTTACTGCCATTGAACATTGATCATTTTGACGTAATATTGGGGATGGATTGGTTACGAAAATATCATGCCACTATTGACTGTGTGACCAAGCAAGTTGTTTTTCGTCCACCTGGTCTGCCTGAATTTGTGTTTAATAGGAGTGGAGTAGTACCTCCTCCGTATTTGATTTCGTCAGTGAAAGCTGTTAAATTAATTAGGAAAGGATGTAAAGGATATCTGTGTTCTGTACTGACTGTGTCTACTGATGATGGTATTAAAACTGATGTGAATTGTATTCCTATAGTCAGAGAATTTCCAGATGTTTTTCCAGATAATCTTCCAGGAGATTTGACTGACAGGGAGATTGAATTTACCGTTGATGTGATTCCCGGAACACAACCAGTTTCTAAAGCTCCATACAGAATGGCTCCCACTGAACTGAAAGAATTGAAAGTACAACTGCAGGAACTGCTGGATAAGAAGTTTATCAGACCTAGCACTTTGCCATGGGGTGCTCCTGTTTTGTTCATCAAGAAGAAAGATGGCTCACTGAGACTGTGTATAGACTACCGTGAGCTGAACAAGGTAACTGTAAAGAATAAATACCCATTACCGCGTATTGATGATTTATTTGACCAGTTACAGGGTGCACAAGTATTTTCCAAAATCGATCTCAGATCGGGGTATCATCAACTGAAGGTTAAACCAGAAGACATTGATAAAACTGCTTTTAGAACGAGGTATGGCCATTATGAATTTCTAGTTATGCCTTTTGGAGTCACGAACGCACCAGCTGCTTTTATGGACCTCATGAACAGAATTTTTAAACCATACCTTGATGACTTTATTGTTGTATTTATCGATGACATATTGATTTACTCCAAAAGTATAGAACAGCATGGACAACATCTGAGACTTGCCCTACAAACCTTAAGAGAACAGAAACTGTATGCTAAACTGTCTAAATGTGAATTCTGGCTTGACCATGTTATGTTTCTGGGGCATGTTGTTAGCAAAAATGGAATTTCTGTTGATCCGCAGAAAATTGAAGCTGTAGTGAACTGGCCTAGACCAACGAATGTGACTGAAGTCCGAAGCTTTTTGGGACTGGCCGGATATTACAGAAGATTTGTCAAAGATTTCTCCAAAATTTCCCTACCATTGACTCAGTTAACTCAGAAGGGGACATCATTTGACTGGACTGACCAAAGAGAATCTGCTTTTCAGGAGTTGAAAACTCGATTAGTGACTGCACCTGTTCTGACTTTACCTTCAGGTACGGATGGTTATACTGTATTTAGTGATGCTTCTTATAAGGGTCTGGGGTGTGTTTTAATGCAGAATGGGAGAGTTATTGCGTATGCTTCCCGACAACTGAGACCACATGAAAAGAACTACCCGACCCATGATCTGGAACTTGCTGCAGTAGTATTTGCACTGAAAATCTGGCGTCACTATCTGTACGGGGTGACATGTGAAGTATACACCGACCACAAGAGCTTAAAGTATTTCTTCACACAGAAAGAACTGAACATGAGACAGCGGAGATGGCTAGAACTGATTAAAGATTATGACCTTCAGATACTGTACCATCCGGGAAAAGCCAATACCGTTGCCGATGCATTGAGCCGGAAATCGATTGGAAATCTAGCATGTTTGCTCACCGGACAGAAAGAGTTGCTTTGTGACCTTGAAAAATCTGAAATTGAAATTGTTTTACGAGAACAAGGTGGAACCTTAGCTGCTATTTCTGCTCAACCGGCACTGATTGAAGAGATTAAAGAGAAACAGCAACTGGATGATTTCTTGAAGAAGATCATCGAGGAAAGAGAATCCAAACCGAGACCGGGATTCAAATTTGAGAATAATGTACTGAAATTTCAAGAAAGACTGTGTGTACCGAATGATACTGAACTGAAAAGAAGAGTTCTGCAAGAAGGCCACAATTCGAAATTGTCTATCCATCCGGGGAATACGAAAATGTACCAAGATCTGAAACAGAATTTCTGGTGGCCGGGAATGAAGAAAGAAATTGCCGATTTTGTATCCAAATGTCTTCATTGCCAACAGGTCAAAGCTGAACATCAACGACCTGCCGGACTATTGCAACCCCTACCCATACCAGAGTGGAAATGGGAGCATATCACGATGGATTTTATTGTGGGATTACCTCGCTCCAGAAAAGGTATGGATTCAATTTGGGTTATTGTTGATAGATTAACCAAATCTGCTCACTTCTTACCTGTCAAGACAATCTATAACGCGGACAAATTGGCTGTTATCTATATTGATGAAATTGTTAGACTGCATAGAGTGCCTGTGTCTATTGTTTCTGACAGGGATTCGAAGTTTACATCGAGGTTTTGGCAAAGCCTACAGACTGCATTGGGTACTGAACTGAGACTGAGCAGTGCCTATCATCCTCAGACAGATGGCCAATCAGAAAGGACCATCCAAACTCTGGAGGATTTACTGAGAATGTGTGTCCTTGATTTTCAGGGAGACTGGGAAAATCATCTGCCATTAGTTGAATTCGCCTACAACAATAGCTACCATTCGAGTATTGGTATGGCGCCTTTCGAGGCATTGTATGGCAGAAAATGTAGATCTCCGATTTGCTGGGCAGAAGTTGGAGATGGGCCGTTGCTTGGGCCCGAGATTGTGTATGAAACAACTGAAAAAGTGAAACTGATACAGCAAAGACTGAAAACTGCACAGAGTAGACAGAAAAGTTATGCAGATGTCAGAAGACGGGACAGAGAGTATGAGGTGGGTGATCACGTTTTTGTGAAAGTGACACCAATGAAAGGCCAGACTCGTTTTGGAGTCAAAGGCAAGTTAGCACCGAGATACGTCGGACCATACGAAATCATTGAGAAAATCAATCCGGTGGCGTATCAAGTTGCGCTCCCTCCTGAAATGGAGCATATGCATAACGTCTTCCACATCTCTATGTTGAGAGACTACCTTCGGGATCCTTTCCATGTGATTGAGCCTACTCGGATAGTGTTGAGTGATGACTACACTTACGAGGAACGGCCTATACAGATTGTAAACAGACGAATCAAGAAACTGAGAAACAAAGAGATCCCGTTAGTGAAAGTTGACTGGCAGAACCATGGTGGCGCGTATGCCACTTGGGAAAGGGAAGATGACATGGCCAAACGATATCCTGAACTGTTTCCACTGAATCCTGTTTTCTCCAAGAATGAAGGTAACTCGAGTTTAGAGGACTAAACTCTTTATAAGGAGGGGAGACTGTAACAACCCCCATACTGTTTACTGATTAATGACTGCTCGATTACCGATAATCACCGATTACTGTTAAACGAAACGGATAATGACCGATAACTGACTGACTGAAATTGGAAACTGAATTGATTGAGTATATGTTAGTTAAATTGCATTCTATCTGTTTGATTGTATGATTATCTGTTCATACTTGTATGTTTAAACTGCTAATTGAAGGCCTTATCGGCGGCCGAATCTGAAACCGATTAGTGTTCTGTGACCCTCGTAATTTATGTGATTTTACTGTACAATTATCTGAAAATTGATTAGGTATGATTAAATTAGATTAAAATAAGCTAATTAAAGAGTTGGACTTAATTACCATTATTGCCACCCTTAGTGGCCCACTCAACATACATGTTTGAGCCTCAATATACACTTAGGCAACATTTTGCTCAGCCATTTTCTTGCTCTAGCCGACCAAGAGAGGGAGAGAGTGAGTTTCATCTTGCATTGCTTGGAACTTGGTAGAATTGCTTGAAGATTGAAGTGTGGATTGTTAATTTGAACCTCTAGACTTGCATTCAAGGAACCTAGGTATGAATTTCATCCTTTTGACTTGTGGTTAAGTTGATTCATGCATGGTTCATGTCCAATTGGAGAGCTAAGTCATGAATTGGTTCATTAATGGTGAATTGAAGCCCAATCTTTGCATGCATGGTAGTATTGTTGGATTTTGAGTAGTTTTCATGGCAAAATGTTACATGCATGTTCATGTCTTGAGTGTAGCCCATGATTTCATCATGTTTTGAGAAGAATTGGCTCTTTAGAGCATCAAATCGAAGCTTTGAAATGGTTTGAATTCATGCATGTTTGCATGTTCATCTTGTGCTTGAAAAATGGTTTAAATTGAGTTTGAATTAAACACCCTTGGGCTTTGATTTCTTAAAATTGAGCTTTGAAACATGATATTCTATGTGTTTATAAATGTTTTCCAGAAAATGGGCCCAAGAGGATTGGTTTTGATGCTTTTGAGCTTGGTTTTGAACCTGGAGCTCGAATCTGGGATTTCCAGATTTCAGTAGTCCGCTCGAGCGGGGGAAGTGCCGCTCGAGCGGGAAAATCGAGCTTCCAGCATCTTGCACTGTTTTACAGTCCGCTCGAGCGGAAGATTGGGCGCTCGAGCGGAGTCATGTCTCAAGCTCGAGCGGGCGTCGAGCGGGGATTTCACCCATCCAGTACTTTTACAGTACGCTCGAGCGGGAAAGTTTACGCTCGAGCGTGTACCTTTGTTTGCCTGTACGCTCGAGCGGGGAAACCTGCGCTCGAGCGGGACTCTGTTTCTCTGAAAATCCTGAAAATGCTTTTAAATGTGCATTTTTGCATCCTCATCTCATCCTAGGCATTTTTAGGCCTAGTTTAAGGCATCTTGTTGAGGATATAGATGTAGAACACACCGAGGCATTAGGGATTAAGTTGTTATCTTTCCCAACTGTGTAGCTTAGTGTGTTCAACCTGTGAACTGTGTAGGGTTGGCGACTGGGGAGACACGCTCTAGCATACTGTAGCCCAAACTCTGTGAGTAACAATTGTGTAAAGATATGTTCAACTGATTATCCTTTGAATACTGAACTGAACTGTTTACTGAACTGGTATTATTTACTGAATGAATGTATGTCCTTTATTTCTGAACTGTACTGTGGCATCCTTAGTACTTACTGTTTACTGTTACTGTTACTGCGACAGAATTCTCTGTCGGTTCCCTCGTGGAGCCACTACTGTTTACTGACTGATGGCCATCATTACTGTTCGGTCTTTTAAGACCTACTGTTACTGTTATGCTAATGGATGTACCACATATGACTGTTTACTGTACTGAACAACTGAAATACTGATTGAATTGAACTGTTTTCATTACTGTAAGGACATTCATTCTAAACCCCTTTACGCTTTATGTTATTCACTGGGCTTTAGCTCACTGCTCATATATATATGTAGGTGTACAGGCACCAGATCGGAGCTAGGAGCGTTTGGGTAACTCCAGTTTTGTCAAGCCAGCCTATGTGCCTCACTGCGAGGTTCCGAGCCTACCTGTTAAGGCTTAGGGGTCTTATACAATTCCCCCTTCTGTACTGTTTTACTGTTCTGTATAGACCGAGTGTTACTGTACTGTTATCAAGGGATTAGGTCCCTGTACTGTGTGACTGTAAATTTTGTATAGACTGTACTGTTTGTATATGTATGAATGCATGAAAAATCTTTTTGGCATACAGACTGTCACAGCTCATTGGACATTGTTTAATTACTGTACTGGCTTCCGCCAGGCCCTGTACTCTGTTTTACTGTATTACTGTTCTGTAGGCCTTCGGTAATCTCAGATTACTGGCCGGTTACGATGCTAAACCCATAGGGTCGGGTTTGGGTCGTGACAGAGTGGTATCAGAGCGATACTTACCACGAGTTATACCGCACACACGTGTCCAAATGAGCTATAGGGTGTCCTAGAAAAGTTCTTAGGGCATCTCATGAGCATGATAAGTGTGTGGTTATGTTATGACTGAATACATGCTAAAGTGGTAAACTGTTAAACAAATGACTGCTTATGTTTAAAACTGTTATAACTGCTTATAGTGAAATGGACAATGCAAATGAACCTGAGTCCTCATCTACTGAGGCAAGAATGGAAAGAATGGAAAGAATGATAGAACTGATAACTGCTAGACTGGAACAACAACAGAACCAACAGCCCCCACCTCCTCCTCCTCCGGTACAGCCGGAGCCTAATGTGAATGTGAATGATGGGGATATTATTGCTCTCACCCATAAATTCAGCAAGATGAAACCGCCATCCTTTCAGGGAGGCCTCGAACCGTTAAAGGCTGAAGCTTGGGTGCTTGAAACAGAAAAACTATTTGAAGTGTTTCCGTGCTCAGAAGCGAATAAAGTATTGTTAGTTACCTTCACCCTACAAGAAGAGGCTAGAAGGTGGTGGATGTTGATCCGCGACGCAAATACTGTTATGACTTGGGCTCAGTTCAAGGAGTCCTTCTTTGAAAAGTATTTCCCTCAGTGTGTCAGGGATAGAAAAGTGACTGAATTTGAACAGCTGAAACAGGGCACAATGTCCGTTGCAGAATACGAGACGAAATTTACTGAACTTGCCCGTTATGCACCGCATATGGTGGATACTGAGTATAAGAAGGCCAGGAAATTCGAAGGTGTCCTTAATGTGGCAATACTTGACCGGATAAATGTTTTGAAACTACCGACTTTTGTGGGTGTTCTCGACCGAGCATTGATGGCCGAGTCGAACATTGCGGCAGTGAAACAATCTGAAACACCAACAACTGAATGGCATGGTAAAAGGCAGGGTTTCAAATTCAAGAAAGGCAAGCACAACCCAGCCAACAAGAAACAGAATACGGGGTCGACAACTAGCCCCAGCCAAGGGAGTGGGTTCATACCACCCTGTCCTGAGTGTGGCAAGAAGCACAAGGGGGTCTGCTACAGAATAACTGGAGCTTGTTACAGGTGTGGCAAGGTGGGCCACATGGTTAAAGACTGCCCCTCTGCTCCACAAGCCAGTAGTAAAGCTGCACCAAGCGCAGCAGCATCAACTGTAGCACCAAGGCCTAACCCCAGAGCTACCGGGAAAGAGCCTATGAGGCAAGGCCGAGTGTTCGCACTAGTACCGGGAGATGTGCAGAATACCGAGACCGTTGTGTCAGGTATTCTCTCTATCTGTACTCAAAATGCATATGTACTGATTGATTCAGGGTCTACACATTCTTATGTATCGCATGCTTTCTCACGGAAATTGAATAGACCCTTAGAACCCATGAACTATCTGCTAGCCGTATCATCACCCATAGGGGGATCTATGACATGTGCTTATATGTACCCCGCGTGTGAAATCATTGTTGGAGATATGCATCTGTTTATTGATTTACTGCCATTGAACATTGATCATTTTGACGTAATATTGGGGATGGATTGGTTACGAAAATATCATGCCACTATTGACTGTGTGACCAAGCAAGTTGTTTTTCGTCCACCTGGTCTGCCTGAATTTGTGTTTAATGGGAGTGGAGTAGTACCTCCTCCGTATTTGATTTCGTCAGTGAAAGCTGTTAAATTAATTAGGAAAGGATGTAAAGGATATCTGTGTTCTGTACTGACTGTGTCTACTGATGATGGTATTAAAACTGATGTGAATTGTATTCCTATAGTCAGAGAATTTCCAGATGTTTTTCCAGATAATCTTCCAGGAGATTTGACTGACAGGGAGATTGAATTTACCGTTGATGTGATTCCCGGAACACAACCAGTTTCTAAAGCTCCATACAGAATGGCTCCCACTGAACTGAAAGAATTGAAAGTACAACTGCAGGAACTGCTGGATAAGAAGTTTATCAGACCTAGCACTTCGCCATGGGGTGCTCCTGTTTTGTTCATCAAGAAGAAAGATGGCTCACTGAGACTGTGTATAGACTACCGTGAGCTGAACAAGGTAACTGTAAAGAATAAATACCCATTACCGCGTATTGATGATTTATTTGACCAGTTACAGGGTGCACAAGTATTTTCCAAAATCGATCTCAGATCGGGGTATCATCAACTGAAGGTTAAACCAGAAGACATTGATAAAACTGCTTTTAGAACGAGGTATGGCCATTATGAATTTCTAGTTATGCCTTTTGGAGTCACGAACGCACCAGCTGCTTTTATGGACCTCATGAACAGAATTTTTAAACCATACCTTGATGACTTTATTGTTGTATTTATCGATGACATATTGATTTACTCCAAAAGTATAGAACAGCATGGACAACATCTGAGACTTGCCCTACAAACCTTAAGAGAACAGAAACTGTATGCTAAACTGTCTAAATGTGAATTCTGGCTTGACCATGTTATGTTTCTGGGGCATGTTGTTAGCAAAAATGGAATTTCTGTTGATCCGCAGAAAATTGAAGCTGTAGTGAACTGGCCTAGACCAACGAATGTGACTGAAGTCCGAAGCTTTTTGGGACTGGCCGGATATTACAGAAGATTTGTCAAAGATTTCTCCAAAATTTCCCTACCATTGACTCAGTTAACTCAGAAGGGGACATCATTTGACTGGACTGACCAAAGAGAATCTGCTTTTCAGGAGTTGAAAACTCGATTAGTGACTGCACCTGTTCTGACTTTACCTTCAGGTACGGATGGTTATACTGTATTTAGTGATGCTTCTTATAAGGGTCTGGGGTGTGTTTTAATGCAGAATGGGAGAGTTATTGCGTATGCTTCCCGACAACTGAGACCACATGAAAAGAACTACCCGACCCATGATCTGGAACTTGCTGCAGTAGTATTTGCACTGAAAATCTGGCGTCACTATCTGTACGGGGTGACATGTGAAGTATACACCGACCACAAGAGCTTAAAGTATTTCTTCACACAGAAAGAACTGAACATGAGACAGCGGAGATGGCTAGAACTGATTAAAGATTATGACCTTCAGATACTGTACCATCCGGGAAAAGCCAATACCGTTGCCGATGCATTGAGCCGGAAATCGATTGGAAATCTAGCATGTTTGCTCACCGGACAGAAAGAGTTGCTTTGTGACCTTGAAAAATCTGAAATTGAAATTGTTTTACGAGAACAAGGTGGAACCTTAGCTGCTATTTCTGCTCAACCGGCACTGATTGAAGAGATTAAAGAGAAACAGCAACTGGATGATTTCTTGAAGAAGATCATCGAGGAAAGAGAATCCAAACCGAGACCGGGATTCAAATTTGAGAATAATGTACTGAAATTTCAAGAAAGACTGTGTGTACCGAATGATACTGAACTGAAAAGAAGAGTTCTGCAAGAAGGCCACAATTCGAAATTGTCTATCCATCCGGGGAATACGAAAATGTACCAAGATCTGAAACAGAATTTCTGGTGGCCGGGAATGAAGAAAGAAATTGCCGATTTTGTATCCAAATGTCTTCATTGCCAACAGGTCAAAGCTGAACATCAACGACCTGCCGGACTATTGCAACCCCTACCCATACCAGAGTGGAAATGGGAGCATATCACGATGGATTTTATTGTGGGATTACCTCGCTCCAGAAAAGGTATGGATTCAATTTGGGTTATTGTTGATAGATTAACCAAATCTGCTCACTTCTTACCTGTCAAGACAATCTATAACGCGGACAAATTGGCTGTTATCTATATTGATGAAATTGTTAGACTGCATAGAGTGCCTGTGTCTATTGTTTCTGACAGGGATTCGAAGTTTACATCGAGGTTTTGGCAAAGCCTACAGACTGCATTGGGTACTGAACTGAGACTGAGCAGTGCCTATCATCCTCAGACAGATGGCCAATCAGAAAGGACCATCCAAACTCTGGAGGATTTACTGAGAATGTGTGTCCTTGATTTTCAGGGAGACTGGGAAAATCATCTGCCATTAGTTGAATTCGCCTACAACAATAGCTACCATTCGAGTATTGGTATGGCGCCTTTCGAGGCATTGTATGGCAGAAAATGTAGATCTCCGATTTGCTGGGCAGAAGTTGGAGATGGGCCGTTGCTTGGGCCCGAGATTGTGTATGAAACAACTGAAAAAGTGAAACTGATACAGCAAAGACTGAAAACTGCACAGAGTAGACAGAAAAGTTATGCAGATGTCAGAAGACGGGACAGAGAGTATGAGGTGGGTGATCACGTTTTTGTGAAAGTGACACCAATGAAAGGCCAGACTCATTTTGGAGTCAAAGGCAAGTTAGCACCGAGATACGTCGGACCATACGAAATCATTGAGAAAATCAATCCGGTGGCGTATCAAGTTGCGCTCCCTCCTGAAATGGAGCATATGCATAACGTCTTCCACATCTCTATGTTGAGAGACTACCTTCGGGATCCTTTCCATGTGATTGAGCCTACTCGGATAGTGTTGAGTGATGACTACACTTACGAGGAACGGCCTATACAGATTGTAAACAGACGAATCAAGAAACTGAGAAACAAAGAGATCCCGTTAGTGAAAGTTGACTGGCAGAACCATGGTGGCGCGTATGCCACTTGGGAAAGGGAAGATGACATGGCCAAACGATATCCTGAACTGTTTCCACTGAATCCTGTTTTCTCCCAGAATGAAGGTAACTCGAGTTTAGAGGACTAAACTCTTTATAAGGAGGGGAGACTGTAACAACCCCCATACTGTTTACTGATTAATGACTGCTCGATTACCGATAATCACCGATTACTGTTAAACGAAACGGATAATGACCGATAACTGACTGACTGAAATTGGAAACTGAATTGATTGAGTATATGTTAGTTAAATTGCATTCTATCTGTTTGATTGTATGATTATCTGTTCATACTTGTATGTTTAAACTGCTAATTGAAGGCCTTATCGGCGGCCGAATCTGAAACCGATTAGTGTTCTGTGACCCTCGTAATTTATGTGATTTTACTGTACAATTATCTGAAAATTGATTAGGTATGATTAAATTAGATTAAAATAAGCTAATTAAAGAGTTGGACTTAATTACCATTATTGCCACCCTTAGTGGCCCACTCAACATACATGTTTGAGCCTCAATATACACTTAGGCAACATTTTGCTCAGCCATTTTCTTGCTCTAGCCGACCAAGAGAGGGAGAGAGTGAGTTTCATCTTGCATTGCTTGGAACTTGGTAGAATTGCTTGAAGATTCAAGTGTGGATTGTTAATTTGAACCTCTAGACTTGCATTCAAGGAACCTAGGTATGAATTTCATCCTTTTGACTTGTGGTTAAGTTGATTCATGCATGGTTCATGTCCAATTGGAGAGCTAAGTCATGAATTGGTTCATTAATGGTGAATTGAAGCCCAATCTTTGCATGCATGGTAGTATTGTTGGATTTTGAGTTGTTTTCATGGCAAAATGTTACATGCATGTTCATGTCTTGAGTGTAGCCTATGATTTCATCATGTTTTGAGAAGAATTGGCTCTTTAGAGCATCAAATCGAAGCTTTGAAATGGTTTGAATTCATGCATGTTTGCATGTTCATCTTGTGCTTGAAAAATGGTTTAAATTGAGTTTGAATTAAACACCCTTGGGCTTTGATTTCTTAAAATTGAGCTTTGAAACATGATATTCTATGTGTTTATAAATGTTTTCCAGAAAATGGGCCCAAGAGGATTGGTTTTGATGCTTTTGAGCTTGGTTTTGAACCTGGAGCTCAAATCTGGGATTTCCAGATTTCAGTAGTCCGCTCGAGCGGGGGAAGTGCCGCTCGAGCGGGAAAATCGAGCTTCCAGCATCTTGCACTGTTTTACAGTCCGCTCGAGCGGAGGATTGGGCGCTCGAGCGGAGTCATGTCTCAAGCTCGAGCGGGCGTCGAGCGGGGATTTCACCCATCCAGTACTTTTACAGTACGCTCGAGCGGGAAAGTTTACGCTCGAGCGTGTACCTTTGTTTGCCTGTACGCTCGAGCGGGGAAACCTGCGCTCGAGCGGGACTCTGTTTCTCTGAAAATCCTGAAAATGCTTTTAAATGTGCATTTTTGCATCCTCATCTCATCCTAGGCATTTTTAGGCCTAGTTTAAGGCATCTTGTTGAGGATATAGATGTAGAACACACCGAGGCATTAGGGATTAAGTTGTTATCTTTCCCAACTGTGTAGCTTAGTGTGTTCAACCTGTGAACTGTGTAGGGTTGGCGACTGGGGAGACACGCTCTAGCATACTGTAGCCCAAACTCTGTGAGTAACAATTGTGTAAAGATATGTTCAACTGATTATCCTTTGAATACTGAACTGAACTGTTTACTGAACTGGTATTATTTACTGAATGAATGTATGTCCTTTATTTCTGAACTGTACTGTGGCATCCTTAGTACTTACTATTTACTGTTACTGTTACTGCGACAGAATTCTCTGTCGGTTCCCTCGTGGAGCCACTACTGTTTACTGACTGATGGCCATCATTACTGTTCGGTCTTTTAAGACCTACTGTTACTGTTATGCTAATGGATGTACCACATATGACTGTTTACTGTACTGAACAACTGAAATACTGATTGAATTGAACTGTTTTCATTACTGTAAGGACATTCATTCTAAACCCCTTTACGCTTTATGTTATTCACTGGGCTTTAGCTCACTGCTCATATATATATGTAGGTGTACAGGCACCAGATCGGAGCTAGGAGCGTCAGGGTAACTCCAGTTTTGTCAAGCCAGCCTATGTGCCTCACTGCGAGGTTCCGAGCCTACCTGTTAAGGCTTAGGGGTCTTATACAATTCCCCCTTCTGTACTGTTTTACTGTTCTGTATAGACCGAGTGTTACTGTACTGTTATCAAGGGATTAGGTCCCTGTACTGTGTGACTGTAAATTTTGTATAGACTGTACTGTTTGTATATGTATGAATGCATGAAAAATCTTTTTGGCATACAGACTGTCACAGCTCATTGGACATTGTTTAATTACTGTACTGGCTTCCGCCAGGCCCTGTACTCTGTTTTACTGTATTACTGTTCTGTAGGCCTTCGGTAATCTCAGATTACTGGCCGGTTACGGTGCTAAACCCATAGGGCCGGGTTTGGGTCGTGACAAACAGCCTCGACCACAGGCTAATGTTACCGAGGAACCATTTGTGGCTATGATCACAGATATTTTTATGGTTCAATCTGTAGAAGGGTGGTGGGCAGACTCTGGTGCCAATAGGCATGTCTGCTATGATAAAGATTGGTTCAAAGATTTCACTCCTTTTAATGAGGAGAGGACCGTTATGCTTGGTGACTCCAGTTTAACCAAGGTGCTTGGGTGTGGGGGTGTTGAGCTGAATTTTACCTCTGGACGTGTGCTTGTTTTAAAAGATGTGTTGTACACACCGTCCATGAGAAAAAATTTGATGTCAAGTTATTTGCTCAACAAAGCTGGTTTCAAACAGACTATTGAATCTGACCAATATGTAATCACTAAAAAAGGCATATTTGTGGGGAAAGGGTATGCCTGTGATGGAATGTTTAAATTAAATGTTGAGAATAAGAAAGCACATGTTTTTATTTACATGCTGTCTTCTATGAATTTTTGGCATGCTCGTCTATGTCATATTAATAGCCGATATGTGGGAGTCATGAGTAGTTTAGGATTAATTCCCAGACTAACAAATAAATTTGAGAAATGTGAAGTTTGCAGTCAAGCAAAAATAACTAAAAAGCCTCATAAAAGTGTGATGAGAAATACTGAATTGTTAGAATTAATTCACACTGATTTATGTGAATTTGAAGGAATTTTAACACGTGGGGGAAATAGATATTTTATCACTTTTATTGATGATTTTTCAAAATACACTTATGTATACTTGTTGAAAAATAAAGTGATGCTTTTGAAAAATTTAAAGAATTCCTTCTTGAAGTTGAAAATCAATTCGGTAAAAAGATTAAAAGATATAGAAGTGATAGAGGCCGGGAGTATGAATCTTTTGGATTCAACTCGTTTGCTCAGTCTTTGGGAATAATCTATGAAACTACTCCACCATATTCACCTGCATCTAATGGTGTAGCAGAAAGGAAAAATAGAACTTTAACTGATTTAACAAATGCTATGCTAATTGAAGCAGATGCTCCCTCAAATTTGTGGGGAGAAGCAATTTTAACTGCATGTTATGTTATGAATAGAGTGCCACATAAAAATACAAAAGTTACACCTTTTGAGTTGTGGAAAGGGCATAAGCCAAATTTGAAATATTTGAGGGTTTGGGGTTGTCTAGCTTTTGTTAGACTTGTGGACCCTAAAAGACCTAAATTAGGTGTGAAAGCTGTCACTTGTGCTTTTCTTGGATATGCAACAAATAGTACAGCCTATAGATTTTTTGATATTGAAAACAAAATAATTTTTGAATCAGATGATGCAATTTTTCATGAAGAAAAATTTCCTTTTAAATCTAAAAATGGTGGGGGTCAAAATTATCAAGAAAATATTTTATCTGAAACTGGCTCCTCTACTCCTCTTTTACAAAACCAAGATACTGTAGTTTTTGAACCAAGAAAGAGTAAAAGAGCCAGATTAGTAAAAGGTTTTGGCCCTGATTATCATGTTTTTAATGTGGAGGGAACTCCATTAACTTTACAAGAAGCTTTGGCATCTCCTGACTCTGTTTTTTGGAACGAGGCTGTAAATGATGAGATGAAATCATTATTATCCAATAAAACTTGGGTATTAGTAGATTTACCACCAGGTTGTAAAACTACTGGCTGTAAATGGGTTTTGAGAAAAAAACTTAAACCGGATGGAACTATTGATAAATATAAAGCAAGGCTTGTTGCAAAAGGTTTTAAACAACAAGCAGATCTTGACTTTTTTGATACATTTTCTCCGGTTACAAGAGTTACATCCATTAGATTATTAATTGCAGTGGCTGCAATTCATAATCTAAAAATTCATCAAATGGATGTTAAAACAGCCCTTTTAAATGGAGACCTGGGTGAAGAAATCTATATGGATCAACCTGAGGGTTTTGTGGAACCCGGTTAAGAAAGCAAAGTGTGCAAGCTAGTTAAATCCCTCTATGGCTTAAAACAGACCCCTAAACAGTGGCATGAGAAATTTGATTCCTGCATGATTGAGAATGGCTATAAAACGAATGAATGTGATAAATGCGTTTACTATAAATCTGAAGAGAATTCACATGTCATTATTAGCCTCTATGTGGATGATTTACTTATATTTGGCTCTAATTTGCATATCATCGTGGAAACTAAAAATATGCTTAGTAGCCATTTTGATATGAAAGATCTTGGTGAGGCTAACTATATTTTGGGAATGAAAATTACCAAAACTTGTGATGGTATATTTCTTGATCAGTCGCATTATGTTGAGAAAATTTTGAGAAAATATAATTTTTATAACTGCAAGCATGTTCTTACTCCTTTTGATCCTCATGTGCGTTTATTTCCTGTTGAAAATGATGAGGATGTAATTAATCAAAAGGAATATGCTAGTATGATTGGTAGCTTGCGTTATGCGACTGACTGTACTAGACCTGACATTGCCTATGCAGTTGGAGTACTTAGCAGGTTTACTAGCAAGCCTGGCAGTGATCACTGGCTAGCCATTGAGCGTATTATGAAATATTTATCTAGTACCATAAAATATGGCTTGTTTATAATAAGTATCCTGCAATACTTGAAGGTTACAGTGATGCCAATTGGAATACCTTGTCAGGTGATTCATTATCAACTACTGGTTACTTATTTACATTGGGAGGTGGTGCTATAAGTTGGAAATCGAAAAAACAAACCATTATTGCTAATTCAACAATGGAGGTTGAGCTTATTGCTTTAGCTACAGCTAGTGAAGAAGCAAATTGGTTGAGAGATTTGTTAAATGAAATCTCTTGTTGGAAAAAACCGATTCCACCTATATTAATTTATTGTGATAGCACCGCAGCAATTGATCAAGTTAATAACCGTTATTATAACGGTAAATCCAGACCTATCAGAAGAAAACACAGTACTGTGAGATCTTATATGAATAATGGCATCATAAATGTGGATTATATTAAATCTGGTGATAATCTTGCAGATCCATTAACTAAGGCCTTAGCAAGAGATAGAGTCTGGAATACATCGAGGGGGATGGGGTTAAAGCCCATTGAATATAGCAGGAGCCATGTATGAGGATACTCAACCCAGGGACCAGTGATCCTGTAGCTGGGTTCAATGAGAAAAACGATCATATGATGGCCGTGAGAAATGCATTAAATTACTTTTTTACCCATCCCTATGATGTAAGTGCATTTATCCTGTAACGTTATAGAGGTTGAGTTACTAAAAAAAAACTCTTAATGAATTTCTGTAGCTCTTATTGAGTGGGGTGTCATAGTTACAGGAGCACCCTTGACAGAATTCACCTATGTGAGTGTGGTAGTGGGGCCGCTACCTATGAGATTTGGGCTAATTCTCAAATACACTCATGAATCTTGGGATCGCACAAGGCCGTAATGTGCTAGCTTTTAAAGCTTTTGTGAACACCTGGAATATTATGTGTGTGCAATAATTATTTATTTCCCTTAAGTAGTCATAGTTCAATGCTGAGCATACTATTGGCTCTGGAGTATTTATTATTGTTTCACTAATGGAGGTTCAATGCAGAGCACACCTACCATGATGCATAATATCCTTATTTGCCTAATAATCTCAGTTTTGTTACCTATAATATTAAAATAGGTGGGGGAATGTTAGCAGGTATTTTAATATTATATTGTGATATTGGTTTCCATCAGGTCTTCCTAGTCTTCTAAGACTTTTCCATCCAAGTCTTGGTCTTGTCCTTCCATTCTTTTCATCCAAGCCTTCCAAGCTAAGGCTTTGCCAAAGTCTTCCAAGAGTCCACCAAGTCTTTATCCTTCCAAGACTTCCAAGTCTAAGTCTTCCAAGTCAAGTCCATGTCTTCCAAGTCTTTCAAGTCATCTTCACCAAGTCTTGGTCTTATCTCCAGTAACTTATCCACCAAAACCTTTTTTGATTTCTATATATATATTAACTTATGTCCTATCTTTAGAGATACATACGAGAGAAGAAGTTTTGGTTGTGTTGTTATGTTTTGAGTGAGATTATCAGGCAAATAAAAAGGGTGTGTGTGATAAAGCTTTGGGTTCAACCAATTGTGCAGTATTGGTTAACCATACGACTTAGTCGGGCTGTTGTATCCTGGGGGGGACAAGTCAAGGTTTTTTCTGCTGCACCGGTGTGAGGCTTTGCCTAACTGCAGAGGGCTTGAATCTCCTTAAAGAGAGCGAATTTCCCGCGCCTCAGCCCTTATATTAATTGTTGTAACTTTTATTTTGTATATTATCTAGTGTTTTATTTGTAAGTGTCACCAACATTAAGTTATGAGTGATTTTGTACCCAAACCAAACCTATTTTCTTTCTTTCTTTCTTTCTTTCTTTCTACTTCACAGCTATGTCCTAAAATTTGCCATGATTTGATGGACTTATTTAATTCAATCTCTTTCAAACTGAAAATTGATTATTAAAAAATATAAATTTCTCTACTTTTCAATATTAAATTTTTTTCATCTTACATAAGTTATTTTGCCTCATAAATTGAAAATAAAAATTGAACCAAATAATTTAGTTATAAAAAAGCGGATTTTTTTTTATGGTCCCTGATATTAAGATTTTATAGCATAAAGGACATTCAATATTTTCATAATGTCTAAGGTCCCTCAAATTGATCTAGAGAAATTTCAAATTTCTCTGGTTTGTTCAATTTTTTTGATTTTTTATGTTTTGAAATTTCTCTAGGGTTGAATTTTTTCTAATTTGCTCACAAATTACTCTGTGATTTGTTCATAATTTTTTCTGTGTATTTGACTAATATTCTCTGATTTACTCATAATTTTCTCTATGCTTTAACCAAACCAGAGAAAATTGTATCTGTTACTTTTATGTGTTAATTTTCTCTGTGTGATGGCCAGAGAAATTTGTTGATTTTCTCTGGCCAAATCACATTCTCCCACTGTGATCAAATCACACATTCAATTTCAATTCACAATTTCAAGTAACCAAATCCATAATCTAAAAACTCAAAATGAATTCAAACTTTATCAAAATTTCTAACATCAATTGTCTTCAAACAAGACACCTTAAACTCCATCAACAAATCTCTCTCCATCAATGCCAACTTCACCAACGCCTCTGCTGCAGTCGACCCAGAGAAATTTCTCTGACTTCACAAATTTCTCTTGCTCTATTCACAAAGAATTTCTCTGGCTTTGTGTAATATGTAAGCCAACAATACAATCTTTACTAACAAAACCACAAATTTCTTTGGTCCAAAACCAGAGAAATTCTCTCCAAACTAGGCAGATTAGAGAAATTCTCTAGATTGAAACCAGAGAAATTCTCTCTATTTACAGCAGAGTTATATTTTTATGAACAAACCTTGGTGATTGAACATTGATCCAGGAAATTTGTACATTGATCCAACACCGGTGAACAAACAACAATGATGATGAACATCAATGATGATCCAGGAAATTTCAGTTGAAAGTTCCTGTAACAAACAACAATGATGAACATCAAATTCGAAACCCAGATTTCTTCAACAAACCCAGATTTCTTCAATTTAAATATTCAAAAACAGATTTCCTTTTATAAAAAAAAACAGATTCAAAACAAACCTAGATTCGTAACTGATTTCAACAAACACAGATTTCTTCATTTAAAACAAAAAAAAAAAACCTTGGATTCAAAACCCAGAATCGAATCCCAACTCTCCGACAATAAATTCTTTCAAGAAATAATTATTCAAACCAAAAATAAACGCCATGGAATAATAATAAAAAACCATGAGAATACCTATTTTGTACGAGATACCCAAAGCTGTATTGTACAAACTTGGTGATTGTACATTGGTCCAGCACCGGTGAGCACTGGTATGGTTTGAGGTCGACGCGGATGACCGCGACCGAGCTGAAATCGGCGAAGCAATGCAAACTAAGAGGCACACGTGAGCTAAATCGTAGCACAGCAGTAGCTGGCGTAGGTCAACGGCGCAATGTACTAACGGTCATGAGCGAATTCATGAGGTTGGAAGGATGCGCCGCTGAGTTGTCATGATGTCGGCGAGTAGGTTGGCGAAGACAGTGCTGATTGGCGAGCTGGTATGGTGTCGGTGTGAGCCAACAACGACTTGGGTCGCGGTGTTGGTGTGTTCGGAGTTGCTGCGATGGGCGGTATGCAAACGATGGTGACCCTCGGCAGCTGTGGGAGATAGACGAAGCACTGGTTTGATGTAGGAGAGAGAGAGAGAGAGAGAGAGAAAGAGAGAGAGAGAGCAGAGAGTGAGAAGACAGAGACCAAACTCAGTTTTTGAAGCCCTTTCGTTTCTTCTTAAATTTCTCTGTGATATATGCGTTTGGGGTTAAAGAACCTTAGACATCATAAAATAACATTGTGGATCTCTTCTATTATTAAAAGTGGGAGAGGGGCCTTAGGCTAATTTTTCCTATAAAAAAAAGGGAATAAAAGTAACCCCCAACAAACTGCACCAAAAGAGAGCCGAGAAGGCTCTACAGAGATTACTAATGTCATTCTCTCACTCTTCTTTTCTTTTTGACATCTACTTCTTAGCTCAGAGTTCTTAGCCATCTCACCTTCATCTACGCCCAGGCTTCCTCACAAAATCATTCACATTTTTTTTTTTTTGTTTCTCAAAGCTCAATATGTTTAGATCGTGAATTTGATTAAAAATTTGTGGATGAAAAAAAGAGTAGGAGAGGAAATTGTGAAAGAACAAAAAATTATATTTCTTTCATAACTTCCTTCACAAATCACTACTCAAATTCAAAATTCAAACTCAATTTTTAAAGGAAATTTTATTATAAAAAAAAAATCTCATTATTAGGTAAGGCTTATATATCAATATTGTTCAAGTGCTTAGTTTGATTTAAAATTTTATGAAAATGAAATAAAATATGAGACTTTTAAATATTATAGACTCATCTATCTTTGTTTTTTTATATAGTTCACATAAATGTAAGACTAACAAGGACTAGTGAAGATTAGATTTTTGCTTAATTAGAAAAAATGATTTCAGCTTAAGTAGGCACAAATCACTTTTTCATTTCAATCGATTATTTGGCATAGTGAGAAATCATGAGACTAATGAAGCACCCAATTATATATAATAAAAAAATGTAGTCTTTCTCTAATTAAAAAATATATAATATATATATACAATCTATACCGATTAAAATTTCTTAATTTTCTTAGACATGGTCAAAGACCCTACAGCTATTACAAGAAGTATCATCCACAAAGAAATCTAATTACTACTTATTTAACTCCTATTTTAATCTTCTCTTCCTGCCAGCCAGCCAACCAACCAACCAATCCAAACAGCCAAAAGCTTAATGCCATGACTCTCCAATAGGACAACTGAAATACAAGTCTGTTTTTCCACCATTTTTTTATACCCCGTGTTTTAATTTTAACTGGCTTTTGTTCATAAACTAATCGAATACATTAAACAGCAGATGACAATAAATAAATAAATAATTAAAAAGAATGTCAGAGAAACATAGACACAACTGTGAAGCAGATCACAACAACGTTACAGAAGAATGGCACAGTTAGTTAACAGAAACAGATAACATAGACATACATATATAGAGTCCCTTGGAATGGATTTGGCAGAGATGGGAAGAAACATCAGGTCATCCTTTCATCATCATGCATCAAGTTTCCAAACTAGTTTGGATGCAAAGTCGTTTGGAGAACATGACGATGAAGTTAAACTACAGTGGGCTGCTATCGAAAGATTACCCACACTTGAACGACTAAGAACATCATTATTTGATCACAAGAATTTGCATGGCAGCAAAGAAGAGAATGGGAAGTCAATGGTTGATGTCACAAAGCTTGGGGATTTAGAACGGCATGTGTTCATTGAGAATCTCTTGAAGAAAATAGAGGACGACAACCATCGGTTATTAGAGAAACTGAGAGGAAGAATAGACAGGTATGTATGCAATCCCTTTTTCTCCATTCCTTCTTCCCATTATCCAAAATGTTAAACTATGAGATGCAGCAGACATTTTAAGTAATTAAAAAATATATGTAACTTACTAAATACTTCATGCATTTTTTTTATCTTAATGTATGAAACTTAAAAAAGAGAGTTCAGTTCTAAACGAAAAAGAAAACAGAGTCTGTAACAAATCTTGAAACAGGCACAGAATTGTGTTCATTTACGCAGTTCCTAAAGTGGATGAATTTATAAACTTCAATTTGTTATCACAATCATACTACTGAGTCACTGACATATATAAAAAGAATCATAATAAGAAAACTACTGTAGAAGAAGCTATAAGAAACATATAATCACAATTTTACCTCTAAACTCAAGTTTGAAATATCCCAAACATAAAGGGCAGGCTGCATAATAAACCACCAAGATGGGCAAAACCCCTTCCACAATTTGCCTGCACAAGAGGCCAAGTTGGTAGATAATTTGGTAGATATCCATTGTCACAATTCACAATTTGTAACGCCCTCAAAATAGTACATATAAACCCCGCATTCTTGACATTCATAGACATAAGAGAATAAAGCATATTTCCATTTATCAGAGTATTAAGTACAAAAGTATTACATGTTGACATTAAAAGTAAATGCCCTACGGGCTTACAACTTTCCAAGTCAACACTTGGTTACAACAAAAGAAGAGTTTAACTCTTTATAGAAAATAAGCCCTTGGCTTGAATTTACATGTAATACAAAAAGAAAACAACAACAGAGTCATTCAGCCTCTAAGCCTCTAAGCCTCCCAAGCTACGCCCTTGGAGGTGGCATATCACCTGAACCTGAAAATGATGTCTCATAAAGGGTGAGCTAAAGCCCAGTAGAGATATACTAAACCAAGTATGAGTAATAACTAAAACATTAGCATTCGATAAATGATTAACACTATAAACCAATTTTACAACACATCCCAGTTCCATGACAAATACATCTGTGTTTCATTTCACTTTCCTTTACTTATCCAATTCACATTCATAAACTTGGCTCATTATCTAGCCAAACAATTACATGAGACTACAACTCATATTAAAACACTTCCGTTATCCACAATTCAAATGAGACTACATCTTACATTAAACACCTCCATACTTCAATTATCTATGTCATGCAAACGTAATTAAGATTTCGGGACTTTCACCCTGAACACTCCGGCCAACTTAGTTATCAATGGAGTCCATCCCCTATCTCCTCCTAAACAAGTTTGAGAGTGCATCCCCTATCTCCCCTCAAACCATGGAGTACATCCCCTATCTCATCCCACACAATATACATATACAATGTATTTAAACACTTATCATATACAATGATCAATCAATACACATATTCGATGTATTATTCCAACCGTTATGTTCGATGACATATTCCAGGTGATTAGTTTCAGTTCCCTAATCAACATACAGTGTCTACAACAATCAAGACTATCGTCCACCGATAACCCAAAGCAGTTATTCTTAAACAAAGAATATATTTATCAAACAGATAAAATATCAACATTCTCATAGGTGAGTGATTTATTTATCCAACTACGCCATTTAGTCCCATAAATTCTCACTTTCATGATTTCCAACACAATTTCATATTTCTCCAAATTAATTATTCGACACATTTAGGGCATTTTCCCCTCTTTTCAAATATCAACCCTAAGGTTCAATTTCATCAATTTAACAACAATACTTCCATTTTCCAAGGTCTTACATACACATGGGGTTTAACATTTGAAAACCCCCTTTTTATAATTTCATAACAAACCCTAACTTTCCTAAAATTCCCACAATCCACCATTTATACAAAATGACTAAAATCTATGTCAAAACTCATAATAAGGAGTAGGGTATCCTTACCTCAAATGGAGAGACCCAATGGAGAAGATGAAGAAAACTCAAGATACTCCAAACTCAATGATTTTCGGATCAAAACGTAGCCCACACCAAGCTCCACCTTTTTACAAAGGAACTAGGATAGAAACACACTAGAACTAGGTTTATTCTTAGAGATAAGGTGTATAGAGAGAGAGGAGAGCAGCCGGATCTAGGGTTTGTGTAAAGAAGATGGTGAAAAGTGAAGAAGAAGCTGCTGTTACGAACTGATATACTCGAGCCTCGCTCGAGCGAAGGAATGGTCGCTTGAGCGACCAGACACAAAGAAACCTCGCTCGAGACAACAACACGAAGCTTCAGGTCTGCAACCCAGAAGAACGCTCAAGCGAAGAAACCTAAAACATAGTCCTCGCTAGCTCGAGCGAAGGAAAGCTCGCTCGAGCCAAGAAATGCAACCTTCAGGTCCAAACTAGACGCAGACGCAAGCTCGAGCGCAAGACTTCTCGCTCGATCCAAAAGACACACCACTCAACTCTCGCTCAAGCGAAGGAACCCTGGCTCAAGCGAAGGAACTAAAACACAGAGCTCGCTCGAGTGACAAAAGCCTCGCTCGAGCAAAGACACCAAAAACTGGACAACAACCATTTGTTTCAAACACACCTAACCTGTTACAAACCTGCCCAACACATCCTAAAACTCAAATACGAAGAATTAAAGGACGGAAATGAAACATATGCAATAACCAACATCCACGGAACTGAGTCCGGAATACAACAACCAATGGAGGGAAACCCGGGATCGTTATACAATTTGTTAGATGTCCACTGTCACAACTGATAAGGGTGGAATCCCCTCCCATTTGCCTTGAGTTTACCTTCCTGGGGTGGTGTAGACAATCCATTTTTGACCGTCCTCAAGACTCGGACGTCATCATTTGAACACTCGATGATCATCCATGCTCGTGTTCGTTTTGAGTTCTCGGAGGTCTCGGCAGCGCGCCTTGCCTCAAGATCTCTCAACTTGACTGTTTTGTGCTTGGTTGTGGACCAAGGACTTGTGTTTTTGCTTCTGAGGGAAGAGGGTGGCTTGTTGGCCATCCCTTCAACCCATCAACCAACGCATGAAGCCATCGGCCTTGTTTTATTTCCATCGGCCAAAAGTGTTGGCCGATTGGCACTCTTTTTAGTTGATCGGCACTTATGTTGGTCGATCGGCCATATTTTCTGGCCGAACCCTGTTCATCTGCTTTATGCAGATATTTTATGCCAGCTGTCATAGCTGGCATCCACAATTCCCCCCCTCCATACACGTGTATGGAGGGATTTGCCCCTTGATTAGCTTGCTTAGGAAGCTTTAGAATTTGGAATTCTATAAGAAGGGAGCTCCTCCTCCCTTCTCAGAGGTTCTAAAAAATAGGGTTAGAGAAGTTGTATCTATCTATCTCTATATTTCCCTCTCTTTACATCTTTGTCTGTGTTTTTATGCTCTAAAGGGTGTTTTGTTCTCACTATTGCACACAAACACTTAGCAATACACCATCCTTGGTTGCTGAGGTGCTAGGGAGTTGGTGTTAGGATTCTTGAGGTGATTTTGATCAGAGAAAGTTGCTGGAGTGGTGTTCTTGAAGAGGTTCTTCAAGGGTGAGCAAACTTGCTTTTAATACCCCATTCTTGCTTAAGCTTTTAGCCCTTCTTTATTATTGTTTTAATCTTAGCTCTTAACTGATGAAAGTTCTATTTTTATTTGCTTTAGACCTTTGTTTAAGGTCACTTTTTGGTTTGGGATTGTTTACCCCCTCTTAGGCCTTGTTTGGCCTTATTTTAGGTCATCCCTTTTGGCTCTTGTTCTTGGCTTTGCATGAACTTTCTACCACTGAAATCCAGAGGATTTTCAGTGGTGGAAAGGTGGTTTTGGAGTCTTAAATAGGAGAGGGTCATCCCCTCTCATTGTTGTCTTGTATGCTAGTATAAATGGCTTATATTGGTAGCATGTTTGCTTGGCTTGTTTTGGCTTCATTTCAGTATGTATTAGGCTTTGTTTTTCCATGATATAACACTGTTTTGACTTGGTTTGGACATACCATGTATGCTTCATGTACCTGCCTTGCAATCCTTTTATTTGCCTTAACATGCATCATGCTTTAAGCCATGTTTCTAGCATGATTTTGGCTCGACTCCATGAAGTTTTTAGCCTTGTTGTAACATGCTTAAACTCTAATTTGAGTTGTTTTGACCATATATGCCATGCTTTGTATAGCCATAAGGCATTCTAGCTTGTTAGCCTTAAGTGTCTAAGTCACTAGCATGCTTTAATTGGACCATTTCAATGATTTGGCATCATTTGTTATACTATTTCAGTCCATGTTTCATGCTCAAACACTTGCACTTGTCACTCCTTTAATGCTTTAAAGAGTTGATGTTTTATACCTCATGAATGGGTCATTCTGTGTGCCATCATGTTTAGGTCTTTGGGATGCCATCTAAGTGGGTTTTTGGCCTTGTTTTACCATGCCATAACTCTGTTTTTCATTGCTTAAGTCATGCCATGTTTGGTTTTGATAGGTGTAGTGTAACACCTCTTTTGTAGCCTTGCATGCCTCATGCTTTCGGCCCTTTGTTCTAGCTTATTTTGGCTTTGGTCCTTGCATGTTTTAGGCTCATTTTGGCATGATCTAGGATTGTTTTGGATTATACTTGTCATTTGCTTCAGATTTTGCATAGCCTTGGTTTGAGCCCCTTGGCTAGTTTCAAGCTTTAAGCCTTTTCGCATGACTTGCTTGCTTTGTTTGGTTGGTTTGGCACCTTTCCTAACATAATTTCAGAGCTTATAATGTATGTCACATGTCCATATTTGTCCCCTTTTAAGTGTTCTTGAAAGTTGCTCTCCTATACTTAAGTGATAGGCCAATTGACATGCATGTTTGTATGTACCTTTGTCTTCATTTCCATAGCATTTCGGCCACTGATTTGGGCATATTTAAGAGCTGTCCACTTTAGTTTAAGTCCATCCTTTCGCATGTTGTTGCATGTTTACCTCGCATGTTGTCCCATGCTTATTTCATACTTGGTGCATTATATGTTGTTGCATATTAGTTCCCTTGCATGTTGTGGCATGCTAGTCCTATTACATTATGCTTACATGCTTGTTGCATGCTTGCTAATTGACATGTTGTTGCATGCTCATCTATCTTGCATACTTGTTAGATTACATGTTGTTGCATGTTTGTTATTGGTATTGTTGTTGTATGCCTATTACATTGTATGCATGCATGTTTGTATGCTTGGATTTCATGTTGTTGCATGTTTACTTGCTTGCATGCTCATGTTGCATTAGCTTGCTTGCATACTTAGGTTGCATTGAATTGTGTGTGCATTCCTTGCCTCTTGATCAAGCATGATAAAGGTTGGGGCCCCTTATGTGTTTTGTGCATTTCATTTGATATTGAATTGCACACTTGGCTCCTTTGGCCATCATGCATTGAAATGCGTGATTGGTGGTCCGAGAGTTGAGAACTACACACCTTTGAGTCTTAAACATGATAAGGGGTGTAGTTGTGCAGACATTGTCTTGTAAATGTACTGTCATGCTCTGTTTGTCCTCTGCTGTAGCAACAGGAGCTTTTCACAGGAAGAAATGGTCGATCGACCACATTCAGTGCCGATCGACAACAAACACTTGGCCGATAGCCTTATATTTGGTCGATGACCTTCCTATCTTGGTCGATGGCATCATCTCTTGGTCGATGACCTCCCACAGTGTACACAAGATGGTTCAGAAGTGTCACAGAAGTTGGCACACTTTTCAGAGGTACAGAACAGTGCAAACAGAGGCAACATGAAGCATGACAACGGGTTTCCGAGCGAAGTCGACCGAGCATGCATTCGCCCCTCTTCCTGAGGCTGTTTTACTATTTTCATAGCTTAATTAATTTGTTTAATTAGTTAAGGGTTGTGTAATAATTAATTAGCTTGTTAGTTAGTTAATTAGATGATTTGTATTATTCTTTTAGTCCCTCCGTCGAGAGGGCACAATTTTGTAATAAGCGTGTGTGTGTGTGATGCATGTCTTCCAACCCCCATTTCTTTCTCCCTTTTACTTAACCGCTTACGATGGTTAGTCTTAGGGCATATCTCAATTAGCATCCTTAGGCTATGCATGTTTGCATTCATTCATCTATATTGCATGCACCGGGCTCGGCGCATCATACTAATTGCATTGTATTTCAATTCCAATTTGAATACATGTATCGAATTGTCGCATCTCATATGCCATTTTAGAATAGCCAAGCCTATTTCTAGTTGCATTTTGCATGTGTTGCATTAGCCATCTTAATATGAACTAGGATCATGCATTGATTACTAACTAGTTCTTTGTTTTGGCTCGGAGTATACTGTAAGCGTTTATGCTTTAGCATCTTGCACATGTGTGAGTGTTAACATGACAGCATGCTTGCCATGAGGCTAACTGCTTATATGATATAACTGCCTGAATGCCTGTGGTTGAAGGTTGGATTACTTGAATTGGAACAATTCATCAAATCCGCATTGTAGTCTACTTGCGAGTAGCCAACTTCAAACCATTTTCAAACAAATAAAAATGCAATGCTTTGTTCCAAATTAGGCGATCTAGTCTATACTTGTGTGTTGTGCGCATCACATAGTAAATTCTAGCTAATAACCGGAATAAGAATGCATATGTTTTCAAAAACAAGATATCATGCTTAGTACAGGTTGATCTTTGATTGGGCGAGCAGGGGTGCCCGTAAATGACCTTTCCCTCTCGTACCCAAGTTCCTGAGCCGAGGCAACTTTGGTGATGACGGACACGTGGCCTTAGGCACGAGTCAGGGTTTCCTAAATTCCCCCAAAATAAATATTTAGGTGGCGACTCTGTATCTGGAAAAGCAGTCTATGGTTGGCACTTCTTTACAAAAATCAGTTTTTCAAAATGATTTGCCGGATTTGGACTCTTTGGTGATTTATCAATCTCACATCGTACATTGTGAGATCAGATTAAGAACCGTGACATTTGAGTCCGAACTGTAGCATGAAGCCCAAGGGCGCATCTACAGGTGGACCCAAAGGGCACTGCCTAGGATGGATTGGTTCTCGGTTATCAAAATAATAAAAAGCTAATGTAAAAAATATATACTCAATAAAAATTAGAGAACAAGGATGTAATGAGGCTGGTTCCAAGTAACTATATTACAAGCTAGGGGTTATTATTTTACAAAGGAATTGACTATGATGAGGGGCTTACCGTAAACCTTTTTATTTTTTACTTTTTTGTATCCACTTCATATAATATATGTATGTGTGCATGCAATTATGCACTTGCAAATGCACATATGACAGCATTGAGTTGGCCTTTGCACTTTAGGGTTGGTCTAGAGTTGCCTACAGTGGAAGTGAGAAAAATCTATGCATAGAAGCAGAATATCAAGTAGTTCATGGGAAGTAGCTCCCTACTCTTTGGAACACCCTCAAAAGCATTTTCTCAGTAAGTAATATGATCATTCATTTATTTAATTATTTACGTTAAGAAATCTTACACTTTCTCAAGTTTCATACAAAAGTAGTCCCGCGATGTTTCTCTCACCAGACTTTCTATGTAGTACAAGAAAAACTGAAGCCAACATTTAGTTTTATAAATCAAAAGTGAGGAAAGTAATTTGTTATTAGAAGAACTTTTCCAGGATTTAAAAACATGTATGACTTATTTTCATGTAATAGGAATGCCCCTCCACAGTTGCTGCAAGCTCATAATTGATGCATACCGCATCCTGTGCATTGCGAAGTAGTCTGGGACAAATAAAACAACTTTATAGTAAATTAACTACTGTGTCCAGCAACCTTACTTTTAGCTTCAGTTGTTCATTGTCCTCCAATATTTCAAGAAAACAAACAAAAAGTTACTTCTTTTAGAAAAATGTGGATCAGACGAGCAAGTTGATAGTTTTTATTTTCTTTAGTGATCATTTCCATGATAATTTTATTTTACATTTTACAAATATTTTGTATCTGTGGGGACATATTTTGTGAATGACAGCATGTGGTCAAGGTGATGCTGAAGTGTTAGCCGAGGTGCTACGTGGCCTGGTCATAATGCCGAGGTGATCTAGGTGTCAAGGTGCGCCCATCTAAGGGTCAACACCTTGATGCCACACTCATTTGTGCCTTTGGAGAGCCAAAAACATGCCTAAGAAGTTGTTGGTGCAAGTGCAAGCGCAAGCAAAGGCCCAAGGCATAGTGCAAGATAGCCCAAGACATGCCATGAAGCAACTTAGCCACAGCAGGCCATAGACTTGCCTATCCAAGTAGCAACTTTAGGCCAACTTTTGGAGGGTCAAATGTAATTTTTTTGCCTTATAAATTTTTATGTAAATACCTTCGTATTAAAGGTGTTTTGGGACCAAGAGTTGTAATTTTTCTCTTTTTGTAGAATTTTTAAAAATCCATTATAACTCCTCAAACATAGTGGATGTTTCCTCCTGTCAGCTAGGAAAAAGCTTAACAAGCTATATTAAGGAGAGGGTACCCAAGTGTTGAACCAGACTACTTGTGCCTTTAAAGTACCCCAACCTAGCTTATGGTAAGGCAACTTTTGTAGCACTTTTGGTGCATTGTTCAATTATTGTAATGCCTTCTTTTGATCAACGAAAAGTTCATTTCGCCTTTAAATTATGCAAAACTTTTCTAGTGTTGCTTGCTTTAATTTTAGTTTGTTGCTTGCTATTTTGTGGCTTGTCTCCAATCTTGTGGCTCATCAACTTAACTAATATTATGTTTGCTTGTCTTTGCAAACCTTTTGAGCTTTATTGGCGGGCTAGTGAAGGGAGTTAATTAGCTCCACACACACTTGCATGTCTTTGTCAAGGCTTCCGCATTGCCGGTGTGTGACACTAGACCGAGGTTATTTGCGGAGATACCAGAATCTAAGATAAGCAGATAAGGGGCAAGAGTCCTAGAATAGGGGAGGATCTTAATCTGGATAAAGATAAAGCTCTTGGGGAGTTTATCCCTATCTAGCTGAGAGTCCAGGATGAGCATTAAGCTTGAGTCCACTGAAGTGAGGCTTCTACAGGAATCAGGTCAGTGTTGGCTATAAAAGCAGGGCACCTCCGTGGGTCTCAGGTATGTGTGATATACTGTGAGTAGTAAGTTCTTTCTTGTGAGTTAAGCACAATTTGCTATCTTTGAGAGATGTTTGATTACTGACTTGATCATCGGAATGCCCTCAGGTGGACGAACCACTGCCGGATTCTTATTTTTCTGTGACAGGTTGTTCGGGCTTAATCTATTCTGCCGGTACTCTCCAGTTGAGTTTCTCGTTTAGTTGTGTGGTCGAAAATCAATACCCACAATTTGGCATCATTTGTGGAAAATTTAAGGAGAATATATGGCTAATGACGGGCAGAAAGAAAAGATTGGAGATGACATCTACACTAAGAATAGTAAATATACAGACCCTAACGCAAGAGTGGAAAACTGTGATGAAGGAACACAAGATCCGAATCTTGTGCAGAAAGACGTCAGCAAGAAGGGTAACACCCCGAAGAAAGCAGGTAGAGATGACTATTACAATGAGAGCGACCTCCAAGTATGGAAGGATAGATGTCTGGGGAGGGACGATGAGATGAAGAGAATGGCCAACAAGTTGGTAGATCTATAATCGGTTGTCAACTTCATGATGTAGAACAACGTCATGCAACCACTATTTTGGTTGCAGGACACGCCGATGCCAGGGGCCAAGACTGATGTCCAGAAAGGGGGGTAGAAAACAATCCCAGTAGTCCTGCAGCATGGCAAGGAAAATGAGCCCTCACATCGGCCTTCACGGGATGTCGGGCGAGGAGAGTCGATTAAAGGTGATTCGTAGAGGACACCTCGTACTAGGGGAACATATGTCAAAGAACCCTAGGGGAAGGCCCTGTGTTTTGACACAGTGAATGAAGAGAAGTCCAAGAGGACACATAACGACACCGGAAGTAGCGCACCAAAAAGACTGAAATCTGTTGATAACCGAGCTCCTGGTCGGACTAAGGAGGATTTGAGGGACAACTTCCAGAGGAAGCCACAAAATGCCGAGGTCACATCTCCCGTCAAGCCGAGAATGCCGTTCTCAGTGGAGTTGAATAGGTTTGAGGCCCCAAAAAGGTTCTATATGCCGAGGTTCCAAATTTATGATGGTAAGTCCGATCTGAACTTTCACGTCGGCTTATATTTGAATTTAATGGCTTTGTATACCGGGAATGAACCGTTTCTATGCAAGGTGTTCCCCTCATCTTTAGGGAAATTGCATCGGATTGGTTTTACAAGTTGTCGATAGGAACTGTGAAGAGTTGGGAAGGCCTAGCCAAGATGTTTGTGGCTAGGTTTGCTACAAACAAGTTGCAGCCACTAAGGGTAGACTCCCTAATGGCTCTGAAAATTGGCGAGGGAGAAGGCCTCAGGGCTTATACTAAAAGGTGTTATGAGGTATTCAACCAAATATCGGGATGCAACCAGGAATTGGCGGTTGTGTCTTTTAAGAACGGCCTGGAGGATGAATGCCCGCTTCGAAAGTCACTGGCAAAAACTCTACCAAAGAGTATGGAGGAGCTCATGGCACGGATCGATAAATATGCCAGAGCAGAAGAGGATATATCGAGAACGAAGGCGCAGAAGCAGGAGAAGAGAAATGGCTTACCGAAGCGAGGCCGAGGTAACACCGATTTTAACAGGTAGGAAACAGGGCTGAGGGTTGCACAGGCAATCACCACTGTGTTCCGGATCCTAGTTTATAAAGTTCTAGAAAGGATCAGGAACCAGCTGTACTATAGAGCATCGAAGAAGATTCCTAATGAGTTCATGGGAAGGAGTCTTGGGAAGCACTGCGCTTACCACAATGAGGATGGACACCTGACTCAAGGGTGCAGAGCCCTGAAGATAGGGCTACTTGAGGGACCTAGTAGATGAAGCCAGAATGAGGGAAGAGCACGCAAGGCTTCCCTTGGCACCACCCCCACCACAACCACAACAAGCAAAACCTCGGGTGATCAATGTGATTCATTCGAAGGTTAATGAGAATGATATGCGAGGAGAGTGTGATAACCCTGTCCCGTGTTATGCTAATTGATCTTAATTTATGATTGTGATTATATGTTTGATATGATTTTGAGTGATAATTACATGATTATATGTGTTTTTGAATTTCTATCTGTTCATTGTAGGAAAATCTGTTTGAATTCCTGTTTTAGAATTTAAATTGAAGGCTGTAGAGACATCAGAAACTAAAATTGACTATGCCATTATGATTAGCGTAATTTCTAAAGCCTACGATGAAATTTAATTAGAAATTGATTCGGACCAAAATAATTAGATCGAATTGATTAATTTAAGCTTAGTTAATTGGCTTTAATTAAGTTGATTAGTCAAGTGTGTATATAAGGGCCTAGTTACACTCATATTCATCTTGCTTGAAGCTCAAAACCTGAAATAGCACTCTAGAGAGAGAGTGGGCCAAATTTAGAGAGAGAAAATGGGCTAACATTGAAGATTTTGCAAGGAAATTGGGGAATTAAGTGGATTAACTCAAGGATTAGCTATAGTTTGAAGAATTGGAGCTCCTAGGTGAGTAAATTCATGAGTTTGAGTTTGTAATTTTGTGAATTCAAAATTAAATGGTAATCAAGAACACAAATTGAATTGATTATGATGAGATTGAAGTCTATATGCACATGCATGTTTAGAATTGCCATGAATTTGCATAATCTAGCATGAGGCATGATGAACATGATGATTTGGGGACCAAATTTCACATGCATGCATAATTTTCATGAGTTTCATGATTATAAGTATCATTTATACCATTTGAAATAGAATTGGGGTCAAAAGGTAACATCCATGCATGATTGATGAAAATATGAAGCTTGTATGAAGTTGAATGCATGAGTTTTGAAACTTATGAAGGGAACTCAAGATGATTTTGTAAATGGACCATGATTTTGAACAATTGGTCTCATATGGCTTATATCCTCATGTTATATAATGTGTTCCCACATTTTTGAACCAAAAACATTAGTTTTGGGCCTTTGAACATCAAGATTGAGCTTCAAATTCAGTTCTGGAAATTCCAGAATTCTTCGGGTCCGCTCGAGTGGGGAAAGTGCTGCTCGAGCATGAAATTCAAGCTCCCAGAACTTTTGTAGACATTGATGTCTGCTTGAGCGGGGGAGAGTTACGCTCGAGCGCCAAGTTACATGTTTTGGCTCTCAGCTCGAGCGTTCAAAATCACACTCGAGTGTAAAAATGAGGCAACCAATACTTTTGCAAACCAAAGGGGTCCGCTCGAGCGGAGAGCCTTGTTTCAGAAATTTTAAAAGAGTTGTTTTGTGTTTCATTTTCCGTTCTCTTCTATTTCTAGCACTCTAAGGCATGCATTGAGCCTTGTGTGTGACTTAAAAGGATAAGAAAGAGGCCTAAGAGAAATAAATAAATTAAGAACGGATTGAATCGTTTGTGACCCAATATGTGTTATGTAATGTGTAGGGTCGAGCACAAGGGAGAATCCACCGGAAGAACACTGTGAGTAATATCCTAGTAAAGACATTTTGGAGTATGCTATTTGTTCATTTGCTTACTCCTATTTGAGTTTCATAAGTTTGTTAATTTGAATTGTAGACAAATATTTGTTATGCCATATGATTGGATAAGGCCATTGGATTACAATTATGATTATGATGCGATTATGATCTTAAGTACGAAATATGCGTTTGACATGAATGACTGGACCAAAGGCCGTTTGATGTGAATGATTGGGGCAAAGGCTGTTTGATGTGAATGATTGGGGCAAAGGCTGTTTGATGTGAATGATTGGGCCAGAGGCCGTTTGACATGAACGATTGGGCCAAAGGCCGGTCGATATGAAGGAATGGGCCAAAGGCCGTTTGACACGAACAAATTGGGCCCAAGGCCGTTTGATGAGAATGAATTGGGCCCGAGGCCGTTTGATGTATTAGTTAGAATCATGAATGGGCCTAAGGCCGTGTGATACGACTGTTATAATTTCATTCATGTACTCCTTTATTTTGATATTATTCACTAGGCTATCGCTCACTCTCATTCATGTGTGTGTAGGTGAGCAAAGAGATGTTCAAACCCAGCCCCGGTGAAAGACATGAGAGGAGTCAAGTTTTTGAGGAGTCATCCTTAATGTCTCACGTACGAGACTTTGTTTTGTTCCTTTTGTTCTTTGTTACTCTTTTGCTGTGTGGGTGAACACGTTGGATCACCTATGTATATGAGTTTTGTTTGGCTGACCATATATTTGAAAGTTCCTGGATGTATATAAAATGCTAACTTTGTTTATATGTGTGAGTTATTATAAAATACCTTTGGAATGATTTTTGCTATACCATGTAAGCACAGCTCATTGGACAAAATGTTTAAGTCTGCTTCTGTTTTGGCCCCTTAACTCTGTTGATATAAGTTCAATCAGGTTTGAGGCTGTAGATAATCTCTTGATTATTGGCCAGTTATGACCTTAATCCATAGGGGTGGGTTTGGGTCATGACAGAGAGACACAAAAGGTAAGGCACTTACAGCATGTGTATCAGGTCCAGCAAAAGAGGCCTAGGACAAACGAGTACCAGGGACCAATAGTGTCTTTTATTGAGGCAGACCTAGACATGGTGCAGCATCCACACAACAATGCTCTAGTATTGACCCTCAAGGTTCGACAATACCAGGTAAGGCGCATTTTGATCGACCAAGGCAGCTCTTGTGACATTATGTATGTCAGATGTTACAAGAAACTTGGCCTTCACCAAAATGATTTGGAGCAGTCTAACAGCCCAATGGTCGGGTTCAATGTAATGCCAACATGGCCTCTAGGAGTAACAAATTTGGAGGTACGGGTAGGCACCAGGAATATTAGCTCAGAATTTACGATAATTGATACCCCTTCCCCTTACAATGCTATATTGGGAAGATCGTGGCTGCATGCAATGAGGGCTGTTCCCTCAACGCTGTAGTTGTTGTTATGATTTCCAATTGAATAGAGAATTAAGGAAGTCAGAGGGGATCAAGTGCAGACAAAGAATTGCTCCATGGCAGCAATGAAATCCAACTGTAATGTGCGAGAGGCGAAAAAAATGAAAATCGAGGACGAGGACCTGGAAGTCCTAGATGATGTCGGCAAAGAATCAACCGAGAAGAGCGAGGAAGCCTTGAAGGAAATTCTGGTCCAGGAAGGGGATGAAGAGCGCTTCTTCCTTCTCGGCTCAGGTTTGGCTGATGAGGAGGAAAGGGAGTTAGAGACTTTCTTACGGGCCAACATAGAAGTATTTTCCTGGACACCGTATGAGATGCCAAGCATTGACGTCGAGGTCACATGGCATATGCTCAATGTAGATAGGTCGGCTAAACCTATCATCCAACGAGCAAAGAGGCCGACATTAATGCATGTTAATGCAGTTGAGGAGGAAGTGGACAAACTACTGGAAGCCAAAGCCATTCACGAGGTGAACTACCCTACTTGGCTATCTAACACAGTGGTTGTGAAAAAGAAGAACTGCAAGTGAAGGGTTTGTTTTGACTTCACCAGCCTGAATAAGGCTTGCCCCAAGGACAGTTTTCAACTGACCAAGATTGATCAGCTAGTGGATGCTACTTCAGGGCATGGGAGGATGAGTTTCTTGGATGCTTACAGGGGATAACACCACATAGCAATGTATCCCCCTAACGAGGAGAAGACTGCATTTATCACCCCAAAAGGGCTGTACTGCTACAGAGTGATGCCTTTCGGGTTGAAAAATGCAGGAGAAACCTACCAGAGGCTGGTGACCAAGATGTTCAGACATCTGATTGGCAAAACAGTAGAGGTGTACATTAATGACATGGTCGTGAAGACCAAAGAACCTAGGAATCACCTAGCTGACTTGAAGGCAATTTTTGATATCCTAAGAACATATCGGCTCCAACTCAATGCTTCGAAATGTGCATTTGGAGTCGGGTTTGGTAAGTTCTTGGGATACTTGGTTATCAGAAGGGACATTGAGGCAAGCCCAGCTCAAATCAAGGCCATTCTTGACTTAAAGAGCCCGACGTCATCCAAGTAAGTCTAGATTTTAACCAACAAGGCGGCAGTCCTGAACAGGTTTATTAACTAAAGTTCAGATAAGTGTAAACCATTTTTTAGTTTGTTGAAGAAGGCCACATATTTTTTGTGGACAGAAGAGTGTGAAGTCGCCTTGGCCAACTTGAAAAGTACCTAACAACAACTCTAGTTTTGTTAAATCCTGTACCTGGAGAAGAATTGCCCTTATACTTGGCAGTTTCAGGGCAGGCAGTGAGTGCAGTGGTAATCAGAGAAGAGAAGGGAGAACAAAGGGTAGTATACTATGTGAGTAAAACCCTAGCAAGTGCAGAGACCAGGTACTTACCTCTAGAGAAATTGACACTAGCTCTGGTGATGGCTTCAAGAAAACTGAATCACTACTTCCAAGCCCACAAGGATGTGATACTGACTAAGCATCCTTTGAAGTCCCTGTTACAGCAAGGAGACCTGACAAACAGGGTAGCCAGATGGACAGTAGTGTTGGGCCAATATGACTTGGAGTTTAGGCCCAGAATAACAATTAAAGGCCAGGTTCTGGCCGACTTTGTGGCCGAGTTCACCTTTGGTGCCATCCCGTGTCGGACTCTGGTGAGTTGCGGCTTAGGATGCCCAAGGAAGTAGGAAGAAACCCAATTAGGGCCCAAGAACCCTACTCTAGAAAAACAGAAGAAAGAAGAGAAACCAAAGCCCCGCGACATCTACATCGGTGACTTCTTCCGCCTGTTTGTTGATGGAAGTTCAAACTGTCATGGAGCGAGGACAGGAGTAGTATTAGTATCATCAGATGAGCTAATGATAGAGCAGTCTATTCATTTGGGATTCAAGGCCTCAAAGAATGAAGCAGAGTATGAGGCACTGATTGCAGAGTTAAAGTTGGCAGCAGCAATTGAGGCCGATGAGGTGGTAGTCTTCTGTGACTCCTAACTTATTGTGAATTAGGCAACAGGCGAATATGCAATCCAAGATGAATGAATGATAATCTATGTTAAAGAGGTTGTCAGATTGCTTTCCTTGTTCCAAGATTGACAGCTACTGCAAGTTAGTCGAGATGACAACAGTCACGCCGACACCTTAGCCAACCTGGCTAGTGCAATAAAGTCGGGGGTTCCAAGGACAATCATGATTGATTACTTGACAGGACTAAGTGTGGAACCGCAAATAACAGAATATGAGGCAATGTGTGTGGAGATGGGTCCAAGTTAGACGAATGCAATAGTGATGTTCCTCGGGGATGACAAGCTGTCAGATAACCGAAAAGAGGCACACAAGACCAGGTTGAAGTCGGCCAGGTTCAGCCTAATAGCAGATGGCCATCTCTACAGGAGATCCTTCACTAGACCCCTTTTGAGATGTATACATCCCTCCCAGGTTAAGGACTTTCTGTATGAGATTCATGAAAGAGTCTGTGGAAGCCATGCTGGGGGCAAATCACTTGCTCATAGGGCCATCACTTAGGGGTACTGATGGCCCTACATGCAGAAGGATGTTGAACCCTACATCAGAAAATGCGAGAAGAGTCAAAAGTTTGCACTGACTACTTCACAACGTGGGTAGAGGCTGAACCCCTTACGAAGATTCTAAATAGTGATGTGAAGAACTTCATATGGAAGAACATCATCACTAGGTTTGGAATCCCAAGGGCAATAATAGCAGATAATGGTACACAGTTTGACATTTTCTAATCAAAAGCTTATATGCAAAGTACAAAATCAAGAACTACTACTCCACTCCAAGTTTCTCTCAGAGCAATGGCCAAGCAGAAGCATCCAATAAGACTATCTTGGATGGGATCAAGAAGAGACTGGAAGCAGCAAAAGGGAAGTGGGTGGAGGAGTAGTCCAATGTGCTCTGGGCATATCGAACTACGCTGAGAAGATCAACTGGGGCGTCTCCTTTTCCCATGGCTTATGACACTGAAGCAGTTATCCCACTGGAAGTCAGCATCCCTAGAATCAGAACCCAGGGAGTAAAGAATGGGACAAAGGAGGCATATCTGGACTTACTGGAGAAGAGAAGAGAGAGCAGCAATTCAGCTGGGGGGCATACTACCAGCAGCTTGCTAGGGCTTAAAACAAAAAGGTCAACTCAAGAGAGTTCAAAAGTGGGGACCTCGTCCTAAGGAAAGTTGTCAGCAACAAGAAGGATCCTAGGGAGGGCAAGCTTGGCCCAAACTGGAAGGGGCCTTATAGAATCATCTCGATTGCTAGCAATGGGGCATATCGGCTTAAAGACACTAATGGCAAGGAGTCGCCAAGACCCTGGAATACTTGTAATTTGAATTTTTTTTTATCATTAGTCTTTTGTTTTTTGAAGATTATGTCATGATTTTATTAGCCGAAGTAACAATAAAGTGCTAGTTTGATTTTTATGAATTTAAAATTTGTGCGATAGGACTGACCAGTCCTATGACGATGTTTCTGATTGAAACATGACGAATAACTTAGACTTATTATATGGCAAAGTTGAATTATACTTGCATATAATAGAGTTGAACTAAGTTGGCGATATTTCTAAATGAAACATGATAAGTAACTTAGACTTATTATATGGCAGAGTTGAATTATACTTGCATATCATAGAGTTGAACTAAGTTGAATTAACCTAGACTTGCCATGTCGGCAAAGTTAAACTCAGAATAAAACTAAGTCCGCTTTAGTTAGATTAACAGAGAAAATAAGGTCGAACACCTCGGCTAATCTTTGTTTGAATTTGACTTCGGCGAAAGGCTATAAACGCATAATGTGAACTTCAGTGGAGCTTAGGTTCACATTAGGGGGGGCAGGGAGCTGGAATGATTAAAAAACTTGAGAGCTTGACACTTGTTGAAAGTTTTAGAAAAATTTACAAGTTAGAATGGGTTTGACACTTGTTGTAATTTCAGAACAATTTACAAGTTGAAGTTAGTCGAGGTAATGAGGAAAGATGTATCTGAGGTACATATTACCCTAGATGACCAACCAGATTGTCAAGCTTGGAAAGGTTGGAAGGGTGAAGTCTTGATAGAAGACAAAAAGTAGAAGTAAAGAAGCAATACTTGACTGAATAAGTTTAAGAAACAACACTTGTAAAAATATTTCGAAATATTTTTAAGTGTTAGCCGACGAATTCCAATTATTAGCCGAGACAAACAGTCAAGGTTTATATCTGAGGTACTTTACCCTGAAGTAATTACACAGTTAAGGTATACTTGGAAGAAGTCATAATAATATTCTAAATGTGGAAACGTGCAAGAAATAGAAAACACAAAATGAAGAGAACATTCAAAAGAAAGGAAGACATGCATTCAAAGAGAACTTCTTCATTTACAAAGACAAAAGAAGGCACATCGGCTAAATGAAAACCAACATTGTTCAAAACAAAACAAAAGATTACATTGTTCATGATAGTTCAAAATAACAAGTAAAGGAAAAAATTCTGAATAGTAAGATCATTGAAGATTCTCTACAGACTGCCTTGCCTTAGCGATTGATGGTGTCTCAGCCTCGGAAGACAGCTGAGTAGTCTTCTATGCTGCCTTCTCAGCCTGGATCTCGGCATCAATCTCAAGAAGAGTCTCATCAAGGCTCTTCTTAGCGGTCTCAACCTCGGCTATAGAAGTGGTCTTGGGAACCTCGTCCTCGTTATCCTGAGTCAAGTCCAGGACTTGCCCATTCAGAGTTAGGGACTTGGCCCCAACAGCTTCAACCTTTTGAGCAACATTAGCGACTGTGTCCTTGTCAGCCTCAACTTCTCCTTCCTCCTCAGCCTCATCCTCAGATTGGCTTGGAGTGGATGAGAATGGAAGAGCAAGTCGGCTGGTATCACAGAGAGGCGAGTCATCGAGGACGGCCAATTCCTTTAATGCAGACATCCATCCAAGGGTGTAACCCTTGTTGTATGCCTCGTTGACTTGCTTCTTGTATGCATCGTGGACGTCGGCCACCCCTTCGACGTATCCCTTCTTGTTAGCCACATTTATTTCGGTCGCTTTGGTGGCAAATGCCGTTTGGAGCTCAGTCTTGGCTTGAGACCGCTTCTTTTTAGCTTCTTTTGCCTTTGCCTTGGCGACCTCGATGACATTTTTAGCATCTTTGGCGCGATCCTCGGCTTTGCTTTGGGTCAGTTGGGTAGCTTTCGCCTAGTCCTACAAGCTTCAGATACGGGCCTCGGCCTTGTTTAGTGAAGACAGGAGCTTAACTGCCTCATTTGTCATGTTGGTCAGTTCCTTCTTAAACTCAGTTTTGACTACGAGGGAGTGACCCTGTTGGATAGCTTGCAAGAATGGAAAGCAAATTCAGTAAGAATGAGAACCAGAGTTAAAATTGGACAAAAAATTACAAGTATTGAAACTTACCAAAATGCAATGCTGTATCATTAATGCGTAGTTTTCATAGTGAGAGAGCTCGGCCATTCAATTGATGTCAACCAGAAGGAGAACGACGGTGGAAATGGTGGCACCAACTTCCACATTATTGAGTGCATTGTCCCTGGCTAGAAGAGGTCGGTCTTTGACCTTGACAGATGGGGTCCAGGGTCGTCGGCATGAAAAACACCGAGCTGAGAAGCCCCCTCAGACCTTGGCTTCTTGGATCGCGACTGTTCAGAAGTCTCGGCCTTGGTAGGCCTTTTCTCTGCGGCAGCAGAGCTCTTCTTTATTTCAGGCAATTTAGAAACTGGCACTATATCGTCTGACTCAACTTCTGTGGTTGCTGCTTTGGCCTTGGCCCTTTTTACCCTCTTTTCCTTGGGCTTTGGTTGGGATTGGGATGGGGAAGAAGAATGAACCGACACCACGCAAAGGATGTTAGCTAGTGGGTCGTCAGGAACAATTTTGGCGCTACCCATTTCGTCGACAGTAGAGGTGATGGTAACTCTGGGACCAAAATGAATGGCTGGCAAGGCAATTGGAAGGTTGGAAGGGTTGGTGTAGACACCCCATTTTTGACCGACCTTAAGACTCAGACGTCACCGATTGAGCGCTTGGTGATATTGCATAACGTGCTCGTTCAGAAGTCTCAGAGTCGCGGCCGTGAGCCCTGCCCCCAGACTTCCGAACCCTCTTCGGTGCCCTGTCTCGGTTTGTGAACCAGACTCGATTTTCTCTGTTTCTTTTCCTAAGGGGAGGGAGAGGTCCTGTAGACCATCTCTCAGTGGCCGTAGGCTACATTTTGTGGCCATAGGCCATTTTGCCCATTTCGGAGTCCGGTTTCCGATTTTCGGAGCCGTCAGGCCGTGTACCTCGGTTCGGGACCGCATAATCATCTCCTATTGCTCTAATTTTTGGCATACATCTTATTTTCTCCCTTTTGAGGGACACTGAGGGCTGAGAAGCCCACTTCGTGGCCGAATGCCACTTTCGGTGCTTAACAGCCCATTTTCGGGACCCCGAACTGCGTGTTTTGGTCCCCGAGCTTTCGTTTTGCAACGGTTTTCGTTCATTTTTGGCAGGTACCTCTGTTTTATCACCAGGGAGGTCACTGAAGGGTGGGAGGCCAACAATTGTTGCAGCAACCAGTTATCTCTCCTCCGGAGCCTCCCGGCGCCCGTTTTTCCAACTTCCGGGCTAATGTTGAACACCCTAGGGTTAGTGTTGCCAACTTTCAACCACATATCTGTGATGTACACACATGAGAGGACCCTAAAAGTTCATGGCCGGCCAGTAATTCAACTTGACCCTTTTGACCCCCTCCTTCCGGGCTAATGTTGAACCCCTTGGACCTTTTTTCTTGAACTTTGAACCACATATCTGTGATGTACACACATGAGAGGACCCTAAAAGTTCATGGCCGGCCAGTAATTCAACTTGACCCTTTTGAACCCCTCTTTCCGAGCTAATGTTGAACCCCTTGGACCCACTTTCTTGGACTTTTAACCACATGGTTGTGTTGTACACACATAGGAGTACCTCACCAGTTGCTGGCCGGCCAGAAAATATGATTGAACCTTTTGACCCCTAGCCGGCCGGCTAGGGGGTGTGGCCGGCCGGCCACCTGGAGCAAAAGTAATAGGCCGGCCGTGTTCCTTACACTGTGCACTTTACAGCTGTGGGGCAATATCCCCCAGAAAAGATCTTTATCCGGGAGATATTTTGTGGGGGAATTTTGCTCTCCTTTTCCCCCACCTTTACACCCCCTTTTGAACCCTTATAACCAGCTGGTGGCCTCACTTACAAGGGTTAGAAAAACTCTCCTTCAAGTCTCCATACACAACTCCATCTCCATCCTTCTCAATTCTTTGAAAAACCCTAAGTCCCTAACCATCATTCCTTCTACACCACCAAGCTCTACCACCACCACCTCATTTCCAGCAACAAGGAAGGTTTCTCAAAGGTCAAAGAAGCTGCAAATTCATCCAAGAAGCAACAAAAGTTTGAGTCTTCAAGGGTAAGTAACACTTTTACCCTTTTGACCCTTTTTCTTGATCTATTTGCAAGCCCCACTTGCTTTATGTTTCAAGCTCCGGCCCTAACTGAAAAGGGCCCTCTTTTGAGCTTATCTTCACTTTTCATTAAGGGCTCAACCCTGTTTGAGCCCTCCATGACACACTTGCTTCATTGATCCTCTTATATGTCACAATCTTGTATGCTATTTTTGGCCCATGAGAAATCTGTTTTTGAGCATGTTGTAAACTGCTATAAGGCTTATTTTGAGCCCCTCTTCAACATTGAAGAAGGGCTCAACATTGTTTGGTGCTTCCATGTGTCACTTGTAGTTATATCCCTTATTTGGCCCCATTTTTGCATAAATTGGCAGCCCCATTTGCTTCTGTTTTTGGACCTTGGTCCGAACTGAAAGTGGCCTTATTTTGGCCTATACTTCATGTTTAATTAACACTTTTTTTCTGTTTGGTGATTATTTTGTATACTTCATGTTATAGCACCTTTTGAGCCTTGTTTTGCATCACATTTTTAGCATATTTGTATATTGATTTTGAGGCTGCCATATACTGTAAATGTTCATATTTTTGGTCCATCTTCAGTGTTGTAGAAGGAAATTTTTCAGTTTGGGTTTTGCTTATACCACTTGCTTCATTACCCCTCTTTTGGCCCCTATTCTTGCATGCTATTTTTCCCCTACCTATGCTTTCTGTTTGGCCATGTTTATAACTGTGAAAGTGCATCTTTTGGGACTGTCTAGCTTCTGTCTTTGCATTGCATGTCCATATTGTGCATGTTTGGCATAGTTATAGGCCATTTCGGGTGCCTAATGTTGCATTTCGGGACAATTCCATGCATTTGGTATCATTTCGCTTCATTTCGGGACTGTTTTCCCCCATATTTTGTTGCTGAAATCCTGTTAGAATGATTGCCATCCATTCCATGTCATTTCATCGCATTTTGTCATCGCCTCGGTTTGCGTGCCCGTGTGCACGCATTTCGAGGCACTCCATTTTTACCCGCTGGCATCCTATGTGAGTGTGGCTGAGGCTCACTCATGTGGGTATAAGCCCATTTGTCATTTCCATGTCATTTCATCGCATTTTGTCATCGCCTCGGTTTGCGTGCCCGTGTGCACGCATTTCGAGGCACTCCATTTTTACCCGCCGGCATCCTATGTGAGTGTGGCTGAGGCTCACTCATGTGGGTATAAGCCCATTTGTCATTTCCATGTCATTTCATCGCATTTTGTCATCGCCTCGGTTTGCGTGCCCGTGTGCACGCATTTCGAGGCACTCCATTTTTATTCGCCGGCATCCTATGTGAGTGTGGCTGAGGCTCACTCATATTGGTATAAGCCCATTTGTCATTTCCATGTCATTACATCATATTTTATCATCGCCTCGGTTTGCGTGCCCGTATGTACGCATTTCGAGACATATCATCGCCTCGGTTTGCGTACCCGTGTGCACGCATTTCGAGACACATATTATTGCCTCGGTTTGCGTGCCCGTATGCACGCATTTCGAGACACATATCATCGCCTCGATTTGCGTGCCCATGTGCACGCATTTCGAGACACATATCATCGCCTCGGTTTGCGTGCCCGTGTGCACGCATTTCGAGGCACCTCATTTTCATAGCATCCTGCCATTTTCTCAGTTTGCGTGCCCGTGTGCACGTATTTCGAGGCATGTCATTCCATAGCATTGTGTTTGTTAGGATTGTATCTTAGTCGCATTTCATCCATATCATGCATATTGCATCGTGTTCGGAATAGGAGTTAGCTCGGGCACGGGAAACGAGATACATTTCGTACTCCGAGTGACGGAATGTGTCTCAATTCCCCCAATCACCGACACTCCGGATTATCCATGATGGAGTTAGGTTTTAGCTGTATTTTCATGTGCATTCATCCTATATTGAGTTGTGCATTTCGACTCCTCGGCCATCATGCCTCGGTATGCGTGATTGGTGGCACGAGGATCGAGACATGCATATATCTGTGCAAATACATTGCTATGCCCCTTTCCTGCTCTCTGTTGCAGCAAAAAGCAGAATCAGCAACTTTTTGGGACTTGGCACGCATTTCAAGAACAGGTGTAAACAGAGGCTAATTGGGGCATTCCGGTGGATTTCCGCGCAAGACAACCCGGACATGCATCATCCATCAGAAGCAAGGCAGTCCCTGGCTTGCATGCCAGTTTTATTTGCTTTCTTAGTTAATTCTTTAATTAATTAAGATTTTGTAATATTTTGGACTGTAATATTCTTTTATTTGGGACTGTAATATTTGGACTGTATATTTATTCGGACCCTCCGAGTGAGGGCACAACTGTAATAAGTGTGCGTGAGTGTGATGTATGTCTTCCAACCCCACGTCTTTCTCCCTTTTATTTATCCGCTTTTGATGGTTAGATTAGGGCATATTTCAATTAGCATACAGTATGACAGCATGTTTGCATCATTCATCTGTTTTGCATGCACCGGGCTCGGCGCATCATACTAACTGCATCGTACTTTCAATTCCAAGTTGAATACATGGTAGTTGTAGCATTTCATATACCATCTTAGAATAGCCGAGCCTGCTATAGTTGCATTTTGCATGTGTTGCATTAGACATTTCTTTATACTTAGGATTCATGCATGATTTCTAATAAGTGTCTATTTTGGCTTGGAGTACTCGGTAAGTTTTTATGCTTTAGCATCCTTGCATGCGTGTGAGTGCTGCCATGAATAGCATGTTTACCATGAGGCTATGTGCTTATCTGATATAACTGCCTGAATGCTTGTGGGTGAAGGTTGAGTTATCTGAATTGGAATAAATCATCAAATGTTTCAAGCCTACCTGCGGGTAGCAAACCATTTTCAAAAACAAGCATGAAATGTTTTGTTCCAATTCAGGCGATCCAGTCTATACTTGTATGCTGTGAGCATCACATAGTAACCTAGGCTAATAACCGGATTAAGAACTCACAATGTTTTCAAAAATTGATATCATGGTTAGTAGAGGCCGGTCTATGACCGGGCGAGCGGGGGTGCTCACGAAGTGACCTTCCCCAATCGTACCCAAGTTCCCGAGCCGAGGCAACTTTGGTGATGACGGACACGTGGCCTTTTGGCATCGAGTCAGGGTTTCCTAAATTTCCCAAAATAAAATATTTAGGTGGCGACTCTGTATCTGGCAAAGTAGTCCATGTTTGGCACTACTTTTTCAAAAATCTGTTTCTCAAAACGATTTGCCGGATTTGGACTCTTTGGTTCAGATTAGGAACCGTGACATTCAAGAGTCTGAGCTGTAGTGACCCCAAATGAACAGAACGGGAGCTCGTTCCTCCCGGGGCGTTTGGGGACGTCTACAGTTTCTGGCGACTCCGCTGGGGAGTTAGAGAACTTGACTCGAACTCATGATATCTGTTTTTGGCTACACTTGTGTGTTTCTTTGCATTGCATTTGCATTGGTGCGCCTAGGACACTGTGTTTGCCATCTTCTTTTCCTGAACGGTTTGCCGGAGGCTTGTCTTGTCAAGGCATGACCATAAGGCTGACCGGTTGTGGGCTCTGCCAGTATGGGAACACAAACCCCGGTTTTACCGGGGCACCCTCTTTGACCATTCGACCTAGTGCATATTCGGATCCATAGTGACCATTCCAAATTAGGACAGGTTGCTTACCCGTTTATAGGTTGTTTGAAACCACTGTGTGCGTAGTGGAACCCTTGTTCCTGACAAAATAGGATAGGGAAACCCTACCCCAACATAGGGGTGTTTTGGCTCTCACTTATCTGCTATGTGCTTTAGAGTGCGTCTCTACAGGAATGCATGTATCAGTATATGAGTTTGGGTATCAAGCCTGCGGGCATCAGTTCAGTATTGACAGTATCAAGCCTGCGGGCATCAGATCAGTATATGAGTTTGAATATCAAGCCTGCGGGCATCAATTCAGTACATGAGTTTCAGCATCAGGCCTGTGGGCATCAGTTCAGTATTATGGGTATCAAGCCTGCGGGCATCAGCCAGTATTTGAGGATTAGTTATCTGTGGATATCAGATTCTGTTTTAGGAGACAGTGATACAGGGATGATAATCAGTGTTTGAGGACAGTGTGTATTTCAGCTTATTGACTGTGTGTTGATTATGCCTGACTGTGTGTCTTGCACTTTATTTTAAGCTGTTATGCTGTCCGTTTATCTGTTTATTTATTTCCTTTTCGCTTTATTTATCTTTTGCTAGGTCAGTTTTAGCACGATTGCTTCCAACCTAGCAGGCATTCCCCAAGCACTTTGGACACGAGGTCGTCGACTCCATCGATCTGAGGATCTAATCGACGGACAGCCAGTGTTCCATTCTCTACCCCCTGTTACCAGAAGGAAGCCGAAAAGGCGCAGTGTGTCAGAACAGAGGTTGTCAGAGCAGTGGGTTACTTCATCAGAGGACTATAGGACTGAGGTCTCAATTACTGCTGCAGAAATAGACATACCAGTTAGACAGATGGATCAACAGAATACATCAGGGATGAAGGCTCTAATGCGCCAGATGCAGGAAAGCATGAGACAGATGCATGATGATGCCACTCGTCAAACGGAGTTCTCCAAACAGCAGGCCGCGATCATGGCCCAACAGGCCGAACTAATCGCCAGATTGCAACAGCAGAATACAGCATCTGCTTCACACCAAATCCCTCCTCCGGCAGGGGCTCCGTTACCTGAGCAGGCACCCACTGTTCAGAACGCCCCACCAAATGCCCAGAATACCCTGCCGCATGTCCAAAATTTACAAGAGGACACGAGTCTTCCAACGGGGCCAGCTCCGCCCCCGCTTCCACCACAACTGTCCAAGGTCCATACATCCAATCACCCGGACTCTCCAATCGAGGTCGAGGTTGATCACACAGCTCTGAAGTTGAGCAAACTGAAGAAGCTCTTTAAGAAATCCCAAGGGGTCAAGGCTATGCCGGATATCGAAGATGGATATACCGAGGAGGCCGTAACACTCCCCGATAGGTTCAAAATGCCACAAATCGAACGTTTTGATGGGACCGGCGACCCCATGGTCCATATCCGACTGTTCGCAGACGTCTTGCGGCCAATGGGCCTAACACGACCACAGAAGCTCTCATTATTCGGCCGAACCCTGTCGGGTGTGGCCTCTCATTGGTACGCAAGATTACAAGATGAAGTGAAAAAGAATTGGGATGAAATGGCTGAGGCCTTTGTCGCACAATATTCATACAACACTCAGATCGAGATCACAACTCGTGATCTCAAAACGACAAGGCAAGAACCCAAGGAATCTTTTTCGGACTTTGTGATCCGATGGAGGGCGAAGGCGTCAATGATGACTTTAAGGCCCACAGACAAAGATCAAATCCGGATGATTGTGCGCAATCTCCACCCAAAGCTAATGCAGAGGATGATTGTAGTCCCCTTCCCTACTTTCGCAGATTTACATGATATGGGGGTGCAAATCGAAGACGCAATGAAACAAGGTCTGTTTGACCACGACAGAGAACAACCGAGGAGGACCTTTAATCGTAACAACAATGCGGGCCCGAGTGGCGCTGCAAATACAAGAACCTCGGAAGTTGGTATGGTCACCACCACTCCCCCTCCCCCTCCAAGGCCCATGACTGCCACACCATTCTCCGGCGCGTCCGGAAGCAACACACAAGCCAACAGATTCCAACCACGAGGCCAAAGAACCTTTACCCCACTATATATGCCTCTGACCAAGGTTCTGGGAATATTGATCAGAGAAAATCATTTAAAACCCCTAGAACCAAAGCCATTGCCAAATCCACTCCCCCCCTCTTACGACCCGTCAAAATACTGTGCATACCACCAACAACACGGTCATGACACCGACCGTTGTTACAGATTGCGTCATGAGATCCAAGATCTTATTGACAAACAGGTGATCGCACCTCCTGATAAACCCAATGTCACAACCAACCCTCTCCTATCACATAACCAAGCTCCTCCTCCCAAAAGAATTAACTTTATCCAGACTGGGGTCGCATCTTACGATCCTAGCATCTATATTACTCCCACCCACCTACCCAAGCCGAAGGTGTTCCTCCCCGATTGCACTGATTTCTTGTGCATGGTGGACATCTCCAAAACCCAACCAGAACCGGTGGTGGTGACCGTGGAAGACGGAGCAGGGCAGATTTTGGGAGAAAATGAGATTGTTGAATCTGGGACTGGGCAGAATTTTGCTGGGGGAGCTTATGATCCAAGCAAGTACATCCTATCAACGATCCGAATTGGGCTAAGTGTAGAATTGCCAGAGACAGGAGAACTATGCATGATCCGGGGGGATGGATCTGGGCTATGGGCAGATGAGCTGACAGCCGTAGATGAGGACTTTGCTAACTTGCAATTTCTCGAGGACCAGGAACTGGGGGATGCGTCGGTTAACTGGTATGATTATGAGGGATCAGAGGAGGCCACGGGATGGCTCGAAGATCAACCGGATGCAGTGGGGGAAGCCCAATCAGAACAGAGCCCGGCAGGGGCAGAAATATCAGTTGTGGCCGGAACGGCCGAAAGTCAAGTTGTATCGCCGGAGAGAGCCGGTGTTAAGAATTCCGCTCAAGACATGGGCATCATAGATATGGGAACTGTTGAACAAACAGCTGTACTGACGCAGCTGGAACAAGAAAAGTTTGAGGCTACCGAGAGAGCCAGAAAAGCTAAAGGCCCTGAGGGGACCGAAAGTGCTGTGTGCACGAAGACAGACAATGCCGCGAGCATATGGACAGAGAGCACTGAGAGTGCGAGTGGACCGGAGCCAGACAGGTGTCTGTTGGCTGCCAGCGGAATGTGGTAGGAAGATGACGACTTGTGTCTTGCTCACACCGATGAAGACTGGGGAAGTGGCCAGCCGGATGATACTTGGTATCTTGATGAAGTGGACCATATGACAAGAAGTGGGCGGTACTTCAAGCCCCCACACCTGGACCAACCCGAGGCATCCGGGAAGGATAGAGAAGCAGAGAGATAGAAGGAGAAGCAGATTGAAGATGAAGCTGTGCTGAAACAATTAAAGAAGATACAAGCAGACATCTCCATCTGGGGACTGCTAATGGCATCACGAGTACACAGAGAAGCTGTCCTATCTGCTATGGACAAGTCTAAACTCTCCATAGACACCACGCCTGAACAGCTGGTTGGGCTGGTTTTTCCGGGAGGAGGTTCCCCGGCATTAACCTTTTCGGACAAGGAGCTACCGCCTGAGGGCACAAGTCATAACAAACCTCTCTATATTTCTGTGGAATGTAGAGATAAGTGGATACCGGTGGTACTTGTTGATACCGGGTCTGCGATTAATGTCTGCCCGACCAGAACGGCATATGCAATCGGGTTGAAGCCCGTGGACTTCGTCCCAACTACCCAAGTAATCAGAGCATACGATAATACCAGCAGAGAGGTGATGGGGACTGTTAAAATTCAAACCAAGGTTGGTCCAGGACAACACAACATCGAATTTCATATCTTGGACGTTCCTGCAACCTTTAACCTACTTTTGGGGCGACCGTGGTTGCACCAGGTCAAAGCAGTCTCTTCCACTCTACATCAGATGCTAAAGTACCCCCACGGGAAAGGGGTAGCGATCGTTTTTGGGAATTCATCAATCCATCCGCCGCCGGAAGTATCTACACCTGTCTTGGAGATTGAACACGGCACGGAGGATGTGTTTTTATCGGGGTTCACTTTGGCCGAGGCTCAAGTGGTTCAGAATGTCATGGCTGTGAATGAGGGCATGTATGTTAGTGCACAATCTATCTACCTCATGAACAAGCTAAAACATACCCCTGGGATGGGATTAGGGAGAAGCGGCCGGAAGGGCGTCTCAGTGTTGGCCGAAGTACCACACAACCCTCATGCCTTTGGACTGGGTTATCTGCCCACCAAAGAGGATTGGGTAAGGAAAGGAAAAGAAATGGCCGGAAGGGCCAGGGCAAATAAGGCCGGGAAGCCATTTGAGTTAATGCACAGGCCCATCTGGGGTACCCTAAACGGACGTTTCGTCCGGGAGGGGGAAGATTTTCCATTCTGCGGCTTCCCAGAGCCATGGCTAAACGCGAAGGGGAAGCGCGTGCCTGGTTTTGAAATCTTCTTCGACATACAATTATCTGGGGATGACGTTGCCGAAGCGCAGACAGACCCACCAACTGAGGTTGAGCAATGTGAAACAGTGGATCCTGAGAGCACAGAGCTTGAAATGGGGGTAGCACTGGCGAGTCTACTATCAGATCCTCCGATCGGCCAAGAGTGCTTGGGGGATAACTCTTCGGTTTCTGTGATTGGAGATGAAATAGCTGCGGGCTTTCCAGCGCCGATCTTGGATGCATCTATCGCACCTTCTCTCATCTGGCAATATGAAGAAGGCTTTTTATCTAGCAGTTCCGGGTCAGGTAGTGAGCCGGAATCTGATTCTACCGAATCTTGTGCGTCAGAATCAGATTCCAGCTCGACTGAGTCTGAGTCCGGTATTCCTGGGGGTGATAACCCGGATACCACAGTCCTGTCTAGGTCGTCTTTTTCATTTTCTTTTGAGTCTGTTGTAACAGAGGAATCTGACGGCTTGGAAATATTTAATGAGAATGATGTGGATGTGGTTTCCGAGTATTTTTCTGTGCCTTTGATTTATTGCTTAAATCAGGATTTTCAAAATTTTGATGAAAACAGCGAGGAAGAAATTCCCCCAGTTTTGCAACGATTAATTAATCAAGAGCAGGAGAGATTTGTTAAACCTTTAATGGATGAAATCACTACTGTGAATGTTGGTACTGAGAAGCACCCGCGGCTGGTCCAGATCGGGTCCACGTTGTCTTCAGAGGAGCGCGAGCGCTTAGTCGCTTTATTAAAAGATTTCAAAGATGTTTTCGCGTGGTCCTACGAAGACATGCCTGGAATCGATCCTGAGATTGTACAGCACCGGATCCCTCTTGATCCCGAGGCCCGCCCTGTCAAACAGAAACTCAGAAGGATTCGCCCGGACTGGGCCCTCAAAATTAAGGAAGAGGTCACCAAGCAAATTGACGCAGGGTTCCTGCTGGTATCTGAATATCCAACTTGGTTGGCCAACATAGTTCCGGTGCCAAAGAAGGACGACAGAATTCGGGTCTGTGTAGACTTCAGAGATTTGAACAGGGCCAGTCCGAAGGACGACTTTCCCTTGCCACACATTGACGAATTGGTGGATTTCACGGCAGGACACGCCTTGCTTTCGTTTATGGATGGTTTCTCAGGCTATAATCAGATAGTAATGGCACCCGAAGACCGGGAGAAGACTGCGTTCACTACCCCGTGGGGGACATATTGTTATCGAGTGATGCCATTCGGGTTGAAAAATGCTGGAGCTACGTATCAACGGGCAACAACTACAATATTGCATGATATGATCCATAAGGAGGTCAAGGTGTATGTGGACGACATGATTGTCAAGTCCAAAGATAGAGAGGGCCACTACACCGCCTTACAAAAATTCTTTCAAAGGATCAAAGAGTTTCGGCTGTGACTGAATCCCCAGAAATGCACGTTTGGTGTTACAGCAGGGAAGATGCTAGGGTTTCTGATTACACAAAGGGGCATCGAGGTCGACCCTTCCAAAATCAAGGCCATCTTAGAAATGCCACCACCAAGGACTGAAAAGGAGGTGCGAGGCTTTCTGGGTAAAGTGCAATTCATAAGACGGTTTATTTCTAAATTAACCTTGACTTGTGAACCACTTTTTGGTCTCCTGAAGAAAGGAAAGAAATTCCAATGGGACGGCCGATGTCAAGCAGCTTTTGAGCAGATCAAAGAGTATCTACAGAACCCACCCGTGTTGTCACCGCCAGAGCCGGGGAGACCGTTGATACTGTACCTTTCGGTAACTGAGACTACCATGGGCTGCATGCTCGCGCAGGAGTCAGAAGACAAAGTGGAAAGAGCCATCTACTATCTGAGCAAAAAGATGCTGGATTACGAGACCCGCTATACACCGCTGGAGAAGGCTTGTTTGGCCTTGGTATGGGCAACCAGGAAGCTGCGGCACTACCTGTTAGCCCACTCTGTAATGTTGGTTTCGCGTTTGGATCCCATCAAATATCTCTTCGAGAAACCAGCACTTACGGGTAGGCTAGCTCGTTGGCTGCTGTTGCTCTCCGAATTTGATTTGAAGTATATAACGCGCAAGTCGGTAAAAGGCAGAGCGGTAGCGGAGTTCCTTGCCGACCACCCGGTTGAAGGGGATGAAGCGGTTGAGTATCTATTCCCAGATGAAGCTATTCTACACGTCGAAGATGAAACTTGGACAATGTACTTTGACGGAGCGTCAAACTAGTATGGGTATGGGATAGGGGTGTTGCTGATAGCGCCTGATGATTCCCGTATCCCTTTGGCATTCAAGCTCCGGTTCAAAGTTTCCAACAATGAGGCAGAGTATGAGGCATGTATTGCTGGCCTGGAAGCAGCCCTGGAACTAGGGGCAAGACGGTTGGACGTCATTGGGGACTCGAACCTTGTTGTGTCTCAAGCAAAAGGAGATTGGAAAGTCAAGGAGGAAAGGATGATAATCTACCACCAAACCTTGGATCTGCTAATTCCTCGGTTTGAGAAGCTAAATTTCACCCACCTCGTAAGAGAGAACAACAGGTTTGCAGATTCACTAGCAACTCTATCTTCTATGATAGACATCCCGTCCGGAGTCCGGATGCGTCCAGTCATTATTGATCAGAAGTTCGTGCCGGCATACGAGTCGATTTCCGCCATAGATGAGGTTCAAGACGGTAACCCCTGGTATTACGACATCTGGAACTTCTTGGAAAAGGAGACATATCCACTAGGGGCAAATGCCAAAGATAAGAGGGCTGTCAGAAGAATGGCTGCTCAGTTCATTATCTGTGGGGGAAAGCTGTACAAAAGGGGTCATTTGGGAATGCATAAGCTCTGTGTAGAAGCTGAAGAGTCAAAACGCCTGATGGAAGCCATCCATGGGGGGGAGTGCGGCGTACACATGAATGGAGTAATGCTGGCCAGAAAGATCCTCAGGCAGGGCTACTACTGGTCAACCATGGAGGAGGATTGTATTAGTTTTGTTCGGCGATGCCACAAGTGTCAAATCCATGCAAATCGCATGAACATCCCGCCGTCAAAACTGTACAACATGACTTCTCCATGGCCTTTTTCAGTCTGGGGAATTGATGTGATCGGAGCTGTTACCCCGAAGGGGTCAAACGGGCATGAGTTTATCCTAGTAGCGATAGATTATTTCACAAAGTGGGTTGAGGCCCAATCATACGCGGTGTTGAAAGCGTCGCATGTCGCAAAGTTCATCAGGAACAACATCATCTGTCGCTACGGGGTGCCAAACGAAATAATTTCAGATAATGGTTCCCACTTCAAGAAAGAAGTGGTAGACTTGTTGGAGAAATACAATGTGGCTTTCCATAAGTCATCTACATACCGGCCGCAGACCAACGGAGCGGTGGAGGCCGCCAACAAGAATATCAAGCATATACTGCAGAAGATGGTGGGAACTTATCGGGATTGGCCAGACAAGCTGCCATTTGCTCTGTGGGGCTACAGAACTTCAATCAGAACTTCTACTGGAGCAACTCCATATTCATTGGTCTATGGAATGGAGGCCGTTCTACCCATTGAGATTGAGGTTCCGTCGTTACGAGTGTTGGCTGAATGCCAGATAGCCGAGGCAGATTGGCAGCAAAGCAGATTCGAAGAACTCATGCTCTTTGATGAAAGAAGACTGAAAGCACTGTACCACATCCAAGGCTATCAACGCAGAATTGCCCGGGCTTTCAACAAAAAGGTTAAGTCCAGGAATCTGAAAGAGGGAGATTTGGTGCTCAAAGATAACCGAGCTCCCATCCACGACCCAAGGGGCAAGTTCAAACCTAATTGGACTGGTCCTTACATCATCAAAGCTATCTGGTCAGGTGGAGCTGTGGTTCTGATGGATCTAGATGGCTTGGAGTTCTCACAACCGATCAATATGGACAAGTTGAAGAAATACTATCCTTGAGAGGCTCGCTAGGCCGAAAACCCGAAAGGGCGACCTAGGCAAAAGTCAGAGCACAAAAAATTAGAAAATATAAAAACTGAGCTCGCAAGGTTGAAAACCCGCAAAGAGCGGCCTTGGCAAAAGTTAGAGCGCAAAAGGAGAGTGAAAATACTCGAGTGAACCTCAGCCTGAACTACGTAAGGCTTGATTCCCATCTTTGGGATACGTAGGCAACTTCATCTTGAAGTTCAGCCATAAACTTTTCCCCGATCAACTTTGTCCATCTTGATCATCTCAGTCATCTTTATCCATCAGCATTTATCGCGATCTCCGGTACAGTGCTGTTCAGACTAGGGGCAACTTTCTGTTGCCGCGACGGTGCAAAGTTACTCAGACTAGGGGCAACTTTCCGTTGCTATGAAGTGTCGCATTGTTCTTCAGACTAGGGGCAACTTTCCAGTTGCGGGGATCTGGGGTTGTGCATTTCAGTGACAGATTTTCGGCGTGTCCAATTCTGATCCACATCGAAAATAGTTTTGAAAAGTTTTAATAAAAGTTGACTTTGTTCAAATTAATCTTTTTACGACTAAGACCATTTTTGGACCAAAAGCGGAAAATTTTCAGTACCATAACTTTCAATTTCATTGATTTCAAAACTGAGTTCTCCTGCTCTTGCATTACAATCGAGGTTGCTTTTTTAGTACATTCATAAAGAAAACTTGAAAATGCTAAATAAGCAATAAATTTGGGACATAGTTGAATCAAGTATCTCTGCGTCCCCTCCCAGAGCTGGACGGAGCATCTGATGCCAAGCTAGGCCCGACCTGTGCCTCTTCATTGAGCCAATCCAAGCACTCATCGGACAAAGTGCAACTGAAAGTTGAAGCAGGGGCCAGGAGCTCTCTAGTCCTCCATGCCGTAGCATATCGGGCAAGCTGTGCACCCCGGACCGAAAAAGCAGCTGGGTACTCAATCCCCTCCGGTGGGCAGGTCTGATCATGACCAAACTGACGCAGGAACCGGAACGGAAAATAGAATACGCAGTGGGTTAGACCAACCAATTGGATCCCAATCAGCCGAGACATACTATAGCTCATTGCCGTGAGGTTGAGCCAAGGACAACGCCAAGCAATGCCGTCTGCGGGCAAATTGCACATCCAATCGAACCACCACCTTTCGTCAAGAGCATTGACTAGGCGCTGCCGAAAGAAGTAGCCTCGAGCTGAATAGGCCGGGCAAGAGTCCACAACCTGCAACTTGTCCATTAACCATACCTAGGGGAGGGATGGAAAATGAGAGAATAAAGAACAGAGAGATGTACGATGAGAGAAAAGTAAGACAAGGGTTTTGTGAGAAAAAAACCGAGCCTGAGGGTCGAGTGATGTGAGCAAATATATATGTAAGGTCGGGTGGGAAACATTACCTGCAGCAGCAGTGGACTCCCAGCAAACCTAGTCGCCTCCCGGCGATAGACAGAATCTAAGCCCATCAGTGTTTCGGCCAAGGTCATGGCAATACAGCTCTTTCCTTCTCTCAAACCTTGGGCGACTTCAATCAGACAAATGCTAGCCCCGCCAAAGCCCGAGGAAAGCAGAAAGTGAGACAACAAACATAAGCAGAGGGCGTGTTGCCGGAAACCCTGCCAATAATGGTTGCTGCGGTCACCGGCGTCGGAAAAACGATGGATCAAGCCGAGAATGTCCAGCTCCCCACTGCAGATCAGAGATCGAGCGTCATGCGCCGTGAGCCCACACATCCGCCCTAAAGCCTGAGCATGGCCAAAACGGAGCTGGGGCAAGATCACTTCAGACCATTCAGACTCCATCAAAACCTGAAAATCTTCGAAAGTGGGACATACCTCTTGGCCGCCGAAGCTAAAAACGTGCGTCACTAGATTCCAGAACCTTGCCGCGGCATGGAGAAAAGGAAGTTGTAGCGAAGTACGGCTCAGCGTGAATAGTGCATTCAAGCCGAAACCCCGGAAATTCAACTTTTCCGAGCCATCTAGAGAAGAGATCCAAGATGTGACATTTTCTGCGAGAAACGCCTCCATCTTTGTCTAAAACTAAGATTGAAATGAATGTTCCCGAAGTTGAGGCTTTTATAGAAGGAAAAACACTATTCACGGGGACACGTGTCAAAAATCTGGAGGCTGCAGGACTGAGTGGCCGGCCGGCCACCTTTTCTGGCTGGCCAGCCATTTACTTTTTGCAGAAATGGCCGGCCAGCTGTCTCTCTCCACAAGAATGGCCGGCCGGCTCCCAGGGATGGCCGGCAATGCTGCAGTGTATCTCCTTGACCCTGTTTTACCCTTCGAGGGAGAGTTCCAAGCATTTCCATGCAACGGGAGAGTCAAAGGCCTCCGTTTCGGATGCGTTCCGGTGCCCAGATCGTCAGAAGTACACTTTGTTGTTGTTGAGTTTTGTTTATCGAGTTGTTGCATTTTGCTTATCGAGTTGTTTGTCGAGCGGACGTGTTTTGTGTTTTTGAGTCATTGCTCTCTGTTTAAGCAATCTTTGTTAAAGTCTTGTTTATTTACGTTGTTGCATTTTTGCTTATCGAGTTGTAAACTTGCTAAAGATTCTGTTATATCTTAGTAAGTTGAGTTGCTTAGTTTGTTGCGTCGGTTCACTACCTGACTTGGTGATTACACAATGCGCATTTCCATTCAATTTCATTTTTGTGCAAAATAAATTGATGCGATGCGATGCTAAAAGTTTAAAATACAAACACCTTTTCAAAAGCTATTTCATTTCATCATGCTTTACAACAAACAAAGGTACAAGTTTTACAAAAAATAAAACTGCCTAGCAATGTGCAAAGTGCTACAAACTACTAGCAAAAAGAAAAATAAAGCAGGAAATAGCAACATCAAAGTCCTCGGGAGCGGGAACGAGAAGCACGCCTCATCCTCTTTTGCGGGACAATCTCCGCACCACCATCTAAGTCGGAGCTGTCATCCTCAGGATCCCCTTCAGCCTCGCCTCTATTCCCCGAGCCAAAACCGGAGCCTCCCTCCTCAGCAGATGTCTCTGACTGATGGTCGGTAGCCTCCTCCTCCTCCTCAGCATCCTCCTCCTCCTCATCAGGCTCCACCTCCACAACATGAGCCCTGCGTCTGCGGACAGGCCCCCCTCGAGCTCCTTGAAAAGGCCTAGATGGCCCGGCTCCTCGGGAAGGCCGAGATGACCCAACTCCATGGAAAGGCCCAGATGGCCCAGCTCTCCAAGGAGGCCCAGGTGGCCTGGTCTGCGGCTGACCGGACCATGAAGGCATCTGAAAACAAAGAGTTCAGTTCAAATGCATCAGTCCAAATATATACATCAGATGTAAATACAAGCAAAGGCTACATGAAGTGGGTGCATATAAATACAGTGTCCAAGTGGGGTGTGTGTCAGATGTGCTCTACACAAGTAGTCTATCGATGCAGTAGAAATCAGCATGTCATCAGAAGTATGATAAATGCCAGAAAACTGAAGGGTACCTGAATGCCCGCGACAGACAACTGTGCCTCCCTACGCAGGACCATGCCCTCGAGTGTGGCCACCAGTCCAACCACCTCCTCCATATACCCTCGCGATGGCTGCAAAAATGAGCTCATAATCATCAGTGAACAGAAGAGTGTCTAAACATCTGAATGATGAATGAAAAGAAGTGGAGCATACCGGCGGTGAGTCCGGATCAATGGCGTATCAATCACTGGGCATCGGAGGCTCTAGTGGAATCGGAGTCGGAGAGCTAGCCCCATACTGCCACGCCATCAACTCAGTAGGCATATCTGGCCATCCGGGATGAGGATGAACCGACGGAGCTGGAGGAACCGGTCTACTCCCACCTCTAGATGTACCGGCCCTGCTAGTAGAAGGGGCGTCTGCAGCCCGAGCCCGAGCCTGGCCCGAGGATGACATACCGGCAGGCCTCATCATCGGGATACGAGCTTCCGTCAATGGAGGCATCAAATATATATGACGGTAAGTGGCGTAGTCCCCCTCCTCAATGTATAGTAAAGCATCACTGCCCAGCATGGCGCCGACTACCTCTGAGTAAGAGAGCCTGTCAGCAGTCCGCATACTGGCTGGGGGTACTGCGGGAATATCCTGAGAAAGATACCCCCATACCTGGCGCAGAAAGCGTTCCCCCAGGAACCATGCCCTGCCAACCGGCCCTTCAAGCAGGACCCTATACTGGGAAATGCCCGACGCTTCGGTATACTGAAGTCGGAGGTCGTCACCCAGGGACACCCAGGGCTGCCATGTAATCTGCGGATGATGAATGCATAAACCAATCAAAAATCGAGAATATACAGAGCAAATCAAAGATGAAAATGAAAAGAACTGAAAGTTCTGAAGTACCTCTGAATGTCGCACAGTGTCGAAGTACTGTTGCAGGCGAAGGAGGGTCTCTCGAGGCCTCGGCCGGTGTGGGCCCTCGAACACCAATGAATATGGGGTCATGGGAATCCCTACCACCTCCAGCTCTGGGGCTAATGATGGGAAGTATACATAGACCCATAGCTGAGAAAAGCAATGCAGAATGTAAGTACGAAATGCTGAGAGCAAAATGCAGACTGTAAAAGTGCGCTGTGTGTGTGCAATGTACAAGTAATGAGAAGTAGAAATATAAATCAAGGGGACAGAAAGTACCTCCCAGGCTCTCCAGTAGCCGCCAAGTAAATCGCCCCGCCCGCGGGAGGTCGCGCTCATATAAAAGTAAAGGGTAGCCAGGCTGGCGCCACCCCAGTCATATCGATGGACCTGTGATAGGTCAACCAGAGCGCTCAACAGGTATAGCCCAACGGTGTTTCCTCTGTCGGCGAACAGGGTAGTCCCGAAGAGGAACATCAGGAAACCACGGGCATACTGCTCCGTCTCCTCGGGAGTCTCAGGCACCATCTCCGCCCGCCGGAAATGGGAAGAAAACCAAGTGTATCGGACTCTCCCAGAGACCCTATCAACAGGTGGGTGAGCCCCCAATAGATGCATCCAGGCGGCCTCCCACTCGCCCATATCCTCATCGTAGGGGATGGACCAACCTCCGACGTCTAAGCCGGTCAATACAGCGAAGTCAAAAGGGGTCATGGTCATATCCCCGGTAGCAGAGAAATGAAAGGAATTGGTGGTGTCCCACCATCTCTCTACCAGGGCTGCCATCAGCGTCCTCCTGGCAGGACAACGTGACAACCCGACGCAGAAGGGTCCGAATCCTGCCAAATCTACCAAATCTCGGACGGCCTCCGGGAGCTCGGCATACCAATCCCGCGCGATGGTAGAACCATATCCTCGCACACTGCGGGAACCAACCTGCATTCAGAATGAATACATGTGTCAATAATGAAATGAAATGGGCTGTGTGCCAATGAAATGAAATGGGTTGTGTGCCAATGAAATGAAATGGGCTGTGTGCCAATGAGATGAAATGGGCTGTATGCCGATGAAGTGAAATAAGCTACATGCAAATTCAGTTAAAATGTGGGCTGCGTGTTCACTATCTATCTGGGCTGCGTGTTCAGAAAATTTGAAGTTTGGGCTGCGTGTTCAACTTTCGGTTAAAATGTGGGCTGCGTGTTCACTATCTATCTGGGCTGCGTGTTCAGAAAATTTGAAGTTTGGGCTGCGTGTTCAACTTTCGGTTAAATGTGGGCTGCGTGTTCACTATCTATCTGGGCTGCATGTTCAGAAAGTTTGAAGTTTGGGCTGCGTGTTCAACTTTCAGTTAAAATGTGGGCTGCGTGTTCACTATCTATCTGGGCTGCGTGTTCAGAAAATTTGAAGTTTGGGCTGCGTGTTCAACTTTCAGTTAAAATGTGGGCTGCGTGTTCACTATCTATTTGGGCTGCGTGTTCAGAAAATTTGAAGTTTGGGCTGCGTGTTCAACTTTCAGTTAAATTGTGGGCTGCGTGTTCACTATCTATCTGGGCTGCGTGTTCAGAAAATTTGAAGTTTGGGCTGCGTGTTCAACTTTCAGTTAAATTGTGGGCTGCGTGTTCACTATCTATCTGGGCTGCGTGTTCAGAAAATTTGAAGTTTGGGCTGCGTGTTCAACTTTCAGTTAAAATGTGGGCTGCGTGTTCACTATCTATCTGGCCTGCGTGTTCAGAAAATTTGAAGTTTGGGCTGCGTGTTCAACTTTCAGTTAAAATGTGGGCTGCGTGTTCACTATCTATCTGGGCTGAGTGTTCAGAAAATTTGAAGTTTGGGCTGCGTGTTCAACTTTCAGTTAAATTGTGGGCTACGTGTTCACTATTAATCTGGGCTGCGTGTTCAGAAAATTTGAAGTTTGGGCTGCGTGTTCAAAATTTCAACTAGTGTGGGCTGCGTGTTCACTATCTAATCTGGGCTGCGTGTTCAGAAAATTTGAAGTGTGGGCTGTGTGTTCACTTTCGAATTCGGGCTGTGTGTTCGACAAATCAGTGTTTGAGTCGTGTGTTCTAATGTGGGCTGTGTGTTCGCAATTAATTAATGAGCCGAGTGTTCAGAAATTTGAATGTTGAAATTACATGTTCAAGATGCAAGCAAAGTACTATGTCATAAGCTAAACTGCATGTTCAAGCATGGCAAAGGTGCGAAATGTAAAATACAGAAGATGAGGTAAATACCTCTCGGGCCTCGTGAGAGAGATGCTGCTCCGGCTCTCTGAGAAGCAGATCCCCGGGTGCTCGCTCGTCAAAACTGGTAAAGTGACGGAAGACAGCGCGCGGAAGAACGTGTGCTGGCGGACGGTACCTCCCGGGAATGAAAGGTCGGGTCCTCGGGGGTAGAGTCATGGGATCGAAATCATCTCCGGCACCTGGAAAACCTCCGCCGTGGGGAGCATTGCCCGCCATTTTCAAAGAATCTGTAAAAGGGAGCAGAAATGAGCAAAATGGGCCAAAATTGGAAAAAGTCAACAAAAGTCAACTCTCGGGAAATGAAAAGTCAACAAAAGTCAATTCCCAAGAAAATATTCCAAATATTGAGATAAACTTACCTCAAGTGGCGAAAATGCAAAAAGAAGCTCCGAAGCCGGAATTTAATCGCTTCAAAGTGTTTGAAACTGAGTGTTTTTGCGGAAACAATTTGCGCGGGGCGTTGGAAAACGCGCGTGAAACTCAGATCTGGAGAGGAAAGTGTTGTAGAAGGCAAGAAAAGGAAGGGGCCTCGGCTGCCTTTTATAGGCCTCAAGCCTTGGTTGAAGAAGCATGCAAAAAGGAGGGAAAAAGACCAAAATACCCCCGGATAAAGCACATGGCCGGCCGGCCCCTATTTCTAGCCGGCCAGCTATCTGCTTTTTGCAGAAATGGCCGGCCAGCTATCTACTTTATTGGAAACCAGTTGGCCACCTCCCCTTGGGAAGATAAACGGCCGGCCATGTTCCCCACCTGCTCACCTAGCTCTCTGCAAATTTTGAGGAAGATCGGAGTTCCCGGGACCTGAAAAAGTTCAAGAAAAGTACACTTCCGATCGCGAAATTGCTCCGTCGGGACTTCAGCTTCAAGTTCTGACACATGTATCTCATCATCACTCATCGAAGTCAAAGTGTATCCTTTTTGAATGAGTTGTAACCTTTCAGGGAAGCGAAACGGAGGCCGCAATTGAGTTGCCTTCGCTGAAACACGCGTTTCCGTACTCGTTGTTTCATGACAAACGGACACCTTGATTCCTGCTCGTGTCACATTAACTTGCATTCTCATGAGCATACTTGCCTTGTCATGTACATTTCTTGATATTGGCATACCTCCATGTTTGAGCATGCGTTGTCATGCATGTTCTATTCTTGCATTGCGATGCATACACTTGCCGGCACTGCGTGTGTCGAACTTTCGGAATGACATTAAATATATGTTGTTAGCATATTGTACTTGTTGCAATTTCTCTCTTTTGCAGGCACGATATTGTATGTACGGTTCAATTGAGGCTGGTGCGACCAGACGAATCCCGCAGGTATCGTATCTTCTCCGTGTGAGACGTGGCGGGGATTGAATAATCCTCCGCATTCTTAACTGCATGAAATGTAGTTGTTACTTTGCATTCTTGCTTAAAACTGTTGCATCTATTCGCGAATACTTGCTTCATTACAGCTTGCTGCATTTGCATGATCATTGAGTTATGTTCGGCTTCTTGCATATCATTTGCATTTTGCCCCCTGCCTGCGGGCATGCCTGCGGGCGCATCTCTGTTTATCCTGTCTGTTTGTCTAAGTCTTCGGCCTTGTCAAAAATGAGTCGTCTCTGGGCTTTGACATTCACTCCCGTCACTTGTGACTTCCGAGTTCTGTCAAAGAGGGGCAACTGTAGACACCCCATTTTTGACCGACCTTAAGACTCAGACGTCACCGATTGAGCGCTTGGTGATATTGCATAACGTGCTCGTTCAGAAGTCTCAGAGTCGCGGCCGTGAGCCCTGCCCCCAAACTTCCGAACCCTCTTCGGTGCCTTGTCTCGGTTTGTGAACCAGACTCGGTTTTCTCTGTTTCTTTTCCTAAGGGGAGGGAGAGGTCCTGTAGACCATCTCTCAGTGGCCGTAGGCTACATTTTGTGGCCATAGGCCATTTTGCCCATTTCGGAGTCCGGTTTCCGGTTTTCGGAGCCGTCAGGCCGTGTACCTCGGTTCGGGACCGCTTAATCATCTCCTATTGCTCTAATTTTTGGCATACATCTTATTTTCTCCCTTTTGAGGGACACTGAGGGCTGAGAAGCCCACTTCGTGGCCGAATGCCACTTTCGGTGCTTAACAGCCCATTTTCGGGACCCCAAACTGCGTGTTTTGGTCCCCGAGCTTTCGTTTTGCAACGGTTTTCGTTCATTTTTGGCAGGTACCTCTGTTTTATCACCAGGGAGGTCACTGAAGGGTGGGAGGCCAGCAATTGTTGCAGCAACCAGTTATCTCTCCTCCGGAGCCTCCCGGCGCCCGTTTTTCCAACTTCCGGGCTAATGTTGAACACCCTAGGGTTAGTGTTGCCAACTTTCAACCACATATCTGTGATGTACACACATGAGAGGACCCTAAAAGTTCATGGCCGGCCGGTAATTCAACTTGACCCTTTTGACCCCCTCCTTCCGGGTTAATATTGAACCCCTTGGACCTTTTTTCTTGAACTTTGAACCACATATCTGTGATGTACACACATGAGAGGACCCTAAAAGTTCATGGCCGGCCAGTAATTCAACTTGACCCTTTTGAACCCCTCTTTCCGAGCTAATGTTGAACCCCTTGGACCCACTTTCTTGGACTTTTAACCACATGGTTGTGTTGTACACACATAGGAGTACCTCACCAGTTGCTGGCCGGCCAGAAAATATGATTGAACCTTTTGACCCCTAGCCGGTCGGCTAGGGGGTGTGGCCGGCCGGCCACCTGGAGCAAAAGTAATAGGCCGGCCGTGTTCCTTACACTGTGCACTTTATAGCTGTGGGGCAATATCCCCCAGAAAAGATCTTTACCCGGGGGATATTTTGTGGGGAAATTTTGCTCTCCTTTTCCCCCACCTTTACACCCCCTTTTGAACCCTTATAACCAGCTGGTGGCCTCACTTACAAGGGTTAGAAAAACTCTCCTTCAAGTCTCCATACACAACTCCATCTCCATCCTTCTCAATTCTTTGAAAAACCCTAAGTCCCTAACCATCATTCCTTCTACACCACCAAGCTCTACCACCACCACCTCATTTCCAGCAACAAGGAAGGTTTCTCAAAGGTCAAAGAAGCTGCAAATTCATCCAAGAAGCAACAAAAGTTTGAGTCTTCAAGGGTAAGTAACACTTTTACCCTTTTGACCCTTTTTCTTGATCTATTTGCAAGCCCCACTTGCTTTATGTTTCAAGCTCCGTCCCTAACTGAAAAGGGCCCTCTTTTGAGCTCATCTTCACTTTTCATTAAGGGCTCAACCCTGTTTGAGCCCTCCATGACACACTTGCTTCATTGATCCTCTTATATGTCACAATCTTGTATGCTATTTTTGGCCCATGAGCAATCTGTTTTTGAGCATGTTGTAAACTGATATAAGGCTTATTTTGAGCCCCTCTTCAACATTGAAGAAGGGCTCAACATTGTTTGGTGCTTCCATGTGTCACTTGTAGTTATATCCCTTATTTGGCCCCATTTTTGCATAAATTGGCAGCCCCATTTGCTTCTGTTTTTGGACCTTGGTCCGAACTGAAAGTGGCCTTATTTTGGCCTATACTTCATGTTTCATTAACACTTTTTTTCTGTTTGGTGATTATTTTGTATACTTCATGTTATAGCACCTTTTGAGCCTTGTTTTGCATCACATTTTTAGCATATTTTTATATTGATTTTGAGGCTTCCATATACTGTAAATGTTCATATTTTTGGTCCATCTTCAGTGTTGTAGAAGGAAATTTTTCAGTTTGGGTTTTGCTTATACCACTTGCTTCATTACCCCTCTTTTGGCCCCTATTCTTGCATGCTATTTTTCTCCTACTTATGCTTGCTGTTTGGCCATGTTTATAACTGTGAAAGTGCATCTTTTGGGACTGTCTAGCTTCTGTCTTTGCATTGCATGTCCATATTGTGCATGTTTGGCATAGTTATAGGCCATTTCGGGTGCCTAATGTTGCATTTCGGGACAATTCCATGCATTTGGTATCATTTCGCTTCATTTCGGGACTGTTTTCCCCCATATTTTGTTGCTGAAATCCTGTTAGAATGATTTCCATCCATTCCATGTCATTTCATCGCATTTTGTCATCGCCTCGGTTTGCGTGCCCGTGTGCACGCATTTCGAGACACTCCATTTTTACCCGCCGGCATCCTATGTGAGTGTGGCTGAGGCTCACTCATGTGGGTATAAGCCCATTTGTCATTTCCATGTCATTTCATCGCATTTTGTCATCGCCTCGGTTTGCGTGCCCGTGTGCACGCATTTCGAGGCACTCCATTTTTACCCGCCGGCATCCTATGTGAGTGTGGCTGAGGCTCACTCATGTGGGTATAAGCCCATTTGTCATTTCCATGTCATTTCATCGCATTTTGTCATCGCCTCGGTTTGCGTGCCCGTGTGCACGCATTTCGAGGCACTCCATTTTTATTCGCCGGCATCCTATGTGAGTGTGGCTGAGGCTCACTCATATTGGTATAAGCCCATTTGTCATTTTCATGTCATTACATCATATTTTATCATCGCCTCGGTTTGCGTGCCCGTGTGCACGCATTTTGACCTCGGTTTGCGTGCCCGTGTGCATGCATTTCGAGACACATATCATTGCCTCGGTTTGCGTGCCCGTGTGCACGCATTTCGAGGTACCTCATTTTCATAGCATCCTGCCATTTTCTCGGTTTGCGCGCCCGTGTGCACGTATTTCGAGGCATGTCATTCCATAGCATTGTGTATGTTAGGATTGTATCTTAGTCGCATTTCATCCATATCATGCATATTGCATCGTGTTCGGAATAGGAGTTAGCTCGGGCACGGGAAACGAGATACATTTCGTACTCCGAGTGACGGAATGTGTCTCAATTCCCCCAATCACCGACACTCCGGATTATCCATGATGGAGTTAGGTTTTAGCTGTATTTTCATGTGCATTCATCCTATATTGAGTTGTGCATTTCGACTCCTCGGCCATCATGCCTCGGTATGCGTGATTGGTGGCACGAGGATCGAGACATGCATATATCTGTGCAAATACATTGCTATGCCCCTTTCCTGCTCTCTGTTGCAGCAAAAAGCAGAATCAGCAACTTTTTGGGACTTGGCACGCATTTCAAGAACAGGTGTAAACAGAGGCTAATTGGGGCATTCCGGTGGATTTCCGCGCAAGACAACCCGGACATGCATCATCCATCAGAAGCAAGGCAGTCCCTGGCTTGCATGCCAGTTTTATTTGCTTTCTTAGTTAATTCTTTAATTAATTAAGATTTTGTAATATTTTGGACTGTAATATTCTTTTATTTGGGACTGTAATATTTGGACTGTATATTTATTCGGACCCTCCGAGTGAGGGCACAACTGTAATAAGTGTGCGTGAGTGTGATGTATGTCTTCCAACCCCACGTCTTTCTCCCTTTTATTTATCCGCTTTTGATGGTTAGATTAGGGCATATTTCAATTAGCATACAGTATGACAGCATGTTTGCATCATTCATCTGTTTTGCATGCACCGGGCTCGGCGCATCATACTAACTGCATCGTACTTTCAATTCCAAGTTGAATACATGGTAGTTGTAGCATTTCATATACCATCTTAGAATAGCCGAGCCTGCTATAGTTGCATTTTGCATGTGTTGCATTAGACATTTCTGTATACTTATGATTCATGCATGATTTCTAATAAGTGTCTATTTTGGCTTGGAGTACTCAGTAAGTTTTTATGCTTTAGCATCCTTGCATGCGTGTGAGTGCTGCCATGAATAACATGTTTACCATGAGGCTATTTGCTTATCTGATATAACTGCCTGAATGCCTGTGGGTGAAGGTTGAGTTATCTGAATTGGAATAAATCATCAAATGTTTCAAGCCTACCTGCGGGTAGCAAACCATTTTCAAAAACAAGCATGAAATGTTTTGTTCCAATTCAGGCGATCCAGTCTATACTTGTATGCTGTGAGCATCACATAGTAACCTAGGCTAATAACCGGATTAAGAACTCACAATGTTTTCAAAAATTGATATCATGGTTAGTAGAGGCCGGTCTATGACCGGGCGAGCGGGGGTGCTCACGAAGTGACCTTCCCCAATCGTACCCAAGTTCCCGAGCCGAGGCAACTTTGGTGATGACGGACACGTGGCCTTTTGGCATCGAGTCAGGGTTTCCTAAATTTCCCAAAATAAAATATTTAGGTGGCGACTCTGTATCTGGCAAAGCAGTCCATGTTTGGCACTACTTTTTCAAAAATCAGTTTCTCAAAACGATTTGCCGGATTTGGATTCTTTGGTTCAGATTAGGAACCGTGACATTCAAGAGTCCGAGCTGTAGTGACCCCAAATGAATAGAACGGGAGCTAACCCTCCCGGGGCGTTCGGGGGACGTCTACAGTTGGTCTTCGAGAAGTCAAGACCTCGGCGTCTTCTATTTCTAGTTCTGCCGGCAGGGACATTTGGTAGAGCTCGACGTCGGCGTGGGCGCTGAGATGGTGGGATTAGTTGAGTTAGAGCAGAAGTAGAGGGCTGCTCTACTAGGTTTGATGAAGAGGCCTGGTCTGGCCTTGGTGATGAAGCGACTGTTGGAGTTGCTACTGATGCGGGAGTCTTACTTTGGCAAGGAACGTCGGGCAAAACGGACTTGTAGGTCAGGATATAATTAAGTAGCAAAGGGGCTTTGTGCTTATCAACATCCAAACCTAGATGCCTTTTTAGATCGGGGCTAGGGAAGAAAGTTTGTCAGAAATCCTTTGCTGGCTGGGGAAGAGTTGCAAAAGAGAACAAGAAGAAAAACATTCAAAAACAGATATATGAGCTGACAAGTCCTGGCAGAAATAGGATTAAGAGGGTGACTCAGTTCTTACCATCCCCCTCTTTAAACACTGATTAGCGCAGAGGGATGAGATGAAGATCATCATTAGGAGCAAACTCCCAGTTGCCCGAGACGATCAGGTAATCATCTCCAGCACCCTTGTTGGAGTTTAGGAAGTCGGCTATGATTTTGAAGGCAGTGGATATGGGCTTAAGCTAATAAATATAGCCTTTTTAAGACTTTAGGCCACACATAATATAATAGAATTGGATGTCGGCTAATGTTATCTTAGCTTTTTCTCGATGGGCTAGGGCGATTATACCATTGATAACCCTATAGGAATTGAAAGCTAGCTGTATAGGGTTAAGTTTACAGTAGTGGAGGACTTCCCTAAAGATAATGTCTAAAGGAAACCGAAGTCCACACTCAATGAATGCAACAACGGGGAAGGGCATGGAGTCTCCATCAGGGATAATAGAGTCCTCTTCCCCAGCTAACCTGATCTGAACATTGGCTGGGATAGAGAACTCTCTCCTAAAGTACTCAAGTTTTTCTAGGGTGTCTACCCTCCACCTAAACATAACCATGGTGTCGGCTTAAATGAAGACTGGTACAAGATTTCAGAAAAGAATGATTGGTATGGGGTTAAAGACCTCGGCTAAACCCTAAACTGGTACTGGAGTTAGGGTTTTTGCAGATCTAAGGGGAATTTGTCTCAATTTTTCCTAAGTATTTGATTTTTGGGCAAATCCCAAACCTAAGAACTAAGCACGAAAACAAAGTTACAAGGACAAGATCTAGAAATAAGCTAGAAAAACAAAAAGAAGAACATGATTCATAATCAAGAAAGCAACAGGAATTCAAGAAACATTGAGTAGGTGTGTGCAGATGTGCAAAAGTCAAGAGCAGTGGCAAATTGTTAAAGTATCAAATTTATTAACACTACGTATGTGTGTGCAAGAACCACGAACAGTGTGTATAGACACAAGGATAAATTGAATAGCACGAATCACAGACAAGCACGAGATTTAAAGCGTAGCGAAGATTCAAGAAACCAGAAATGACTTAATGATAACCAGAATATGAGAATAGACGAAAAACATAAAATAAATTCAATGGCGACATATGGGGCATGTAAACAGACACAGTGAAAAACCATATGGCTAAAAATAGTACAAGTTATTCGAAATTATGAACAGAGGTACGAATAGAAATCAAGGACTTACCAATTGGAGCCAAAGAAGGTGACACCGGAGTGAGGTACGTCGGAGTCAGACGACTCAAAGGATCAGAGTCAAATGATGAAAGATGTGCCGGCGATGACAGAAGAGGCAGTTGTAGAACTTCAAAGGTATGAAAATGGCAGTTTGGGAAATCTTTAGAGGGAAATTTTGAAAGTTGAGGGAAATCGATTTTACAAAGGTGAAGAGATGAAGAGAGAGAGAGGAAAGAGTTTTGTCAAAACAGAAAAGGCAGCAAAATGAAATGAATAGGCCTTGGATGACGTGTCTGTCAGGCAGCATGAGACAGAACAACTTGACTTAATGACGTGTGACTGGTACGAACCAGTAAGGGCGTGACACGTGGAGGAAACGGTTGAAAAGACCGTGCATGACAGCTCATACGCAGTCAAAACTCTTGGAGTTCTTGATTAATGAAGCAAAAACCTCGCCTAGAGGAGTGATCTCGGTAGAGATGCTCAAAGAACTTGACTCTTGGTTCTTAATCCTTGATAAAGATGGACAGTTGAGTACTGGGTACTTGAAACCGACAAGCCATAACCTCAGTCAAAGGGAAGAATGAATTTTAGCCGACATAATATATGAACAAGCGATGTAGGTTCCATTACCTTAGGTTGCAGAAGTAATAGAACCAAGAGGGCAGTTTTGGCGACATATTTTGTAAATGACAACACGTGGCCAAAGTGACACTGAAGTGTTAGCTGGGTTTCCACGTGGCCTGGTCATGATGCCGAGGTGATCTCGGCTAGGCTGAGGTTATCTACGGAGATATCGAAATCTAAGATAAGTAGATAAGGGGCAAGAGTCCTAGAATAGGGAAGGATCTTAGTCTAGATAAAGATAAAACTCTTAGGGAGTTTATCCCTATCTAGTTGAGAGTCCAAGATGAGCATTGAGCCTGAGTCCACTGAAGTGAGGCTTCTACAGGGATCAAGTCAGTGTTGGCAATAAAAACTGGGCACCCCCATGGGTCTCAAGTATGTGTGATATACTGTGAGTAGTAAGTTCTTTCTTGTGAGTTAAGCACAATTTGCTATCTTTGAGAGATATTTGATTACTAACTTGATCGTAGGAGTGCCCCTGAGTGGACGAACCACCGCCGGATTCTTATCTTTCTGTGACAGGTTGTTCGGGCTTAATCTATTCTGCCGGTGCTCTCCAGCTGAGTTCCCTGTTTGGTTGTGCGGTCGAAAATCAGCACCCACAGTATCTATTAAATTTACTCATGGCAAGCTTCCACTCTAAGCTAACTTTTTGGTATATTTATTATACCTAAAGCTAACAAGATGTATAATGTTAAACAAGTTATTGGGCTTGAATCTCACGCCAACAATATCAAAATTCTTCAAGATGTCCAAGGCATTATCAAGCCTTCAAGGTTTATCCTAAAGTTGTTTTTTGTGAAACTTTGCATCTATGCATAGTAAGTTATATGAGGATAGGAGTAATAGCTTTTTGCTAATACAATAAGTAGTCACTTACCTTTTTTGGTAGGATGACGCTATTACTTGGGCCACCAAGTTGTGGGAAAACTACTTTGTTACAGGCGGTTGCTGAGAAACTAGACCTAAACCTCAAGGTTTTCTGTTCCTTCCCTGTCAAATAAATGATATATAATGAACAGTTTGTATAAAATTTTAGAAACCCAAATAGTGCATTGCCATTGGTTTAAAGAGTTACAATAGCTAAGTTATGTTTCTTGAATAGTCAAACATCAAAATTAAATTGTTGATCAATGTCCTCACATAATTTTCATTCTAGGTCACATGAGACATCTCCTACAATGGTTACAAGTTGAATGAGTTTATTCCTCAGAAAACATCTACTTATGTAAGCCAATATGACTTGCACATTTTTGAAATGACTGGGAGGGAAACACTTGACTTCTCAGCATGTTGTCAGGGCATTGGAAGTAGAGGAGGTAGGCTTTGTTCTACACAATTCACTTATCCTTATGTTATTAGATTGATCGGATGACAAATGTATTTGTTGTTGAAGAAATCATGATAGAAGTTAGCACAAGGGAGAAGCAAGCTGGAATTATCCGAGAATCAGACATAGACATGTATATGAAGGTAAATAATCCTCAAAAACCAGCTCAGCAAAACTCTATTCTCTATTACATCGGGAAAAGAAAAAGGAAAAAAAGAAAAAAAGAAAAGAAAAGAAAAGAAAAAGCAGTTGCAGCTTTGTCCATATATTTGTGCGAACTATACTTAAACTAAACTGTACTAACAGGCAACTGCTATGAAAGGATTAAAAATGAAGTCTTCAAACCAACTATATTCTGAAGGTAATTCTCTTCACACACAAAAAAGATGAAGAATCACTAACCACTTCCTAATCCTTGTTTATCAACTACTATGCTTCTACCATGTTATGGTTATCCAGATCCTCGGGCAAGATATTTGTGCTGATAAATTGTGGGAGATGCAATGAAAAGAGGAATATCGAGTGGACCAAAGAAAAGGCTAACAACAGGTTGGCTAAACAGGCACTGATATTAATTCCATGTTTAAATTTTTGGCACCTGAATAATAATTTAAATACACAAAAGGTAGTTGTTTAATAATAATCCGTAAAAAAATATGAAAATATCTGATTGCTGAAACCTATGGAGATAACTTTAGGTAGGACTAGGACTTAATTCCAAAGGACATGTCGATCTTTGATTTCATCACAACAATTTTCTCTTAAATGTTTTCATCTGCTAGGGGAAATGATAATTAGTCCAGCAAAAGTTCTTCTCATGGATGAGATATCAACTAGATTAGATAGTTATAGTTCAACCACCTTCCAGATTATTACTTGCCTTCAACGGTTGACACACATCACAGGATCCACCATTATGTTATCACTTCTTCAACCAGCGCCCGAGACATTTGGCCTCTTTGATGAAATCATCTTGATGGCAAAAAGAAAGATTGCATATCAAGGACCTCGTGATAATGTTGTAGTGTTCTTTGAGCATTATGGTTTCAAGTGCCCACCAAGGAAAGGCATTACAGACTTCCTCCAAGAAGTATGCGTAACTATTTAATATATCTAATAACATGTCCGATGTAGTTAATCTGTTTTGATGTCACCCACAAAATTCTACTTTTGTGAAAGTAATTTCCATAAAGGATCAAGCACAGTACTGGTATCATAAAGACCAATCTTACAGTTATGTTTCTGTTGAAGAGTTTGGAAATATATTCAAGAAATTTCATGCGGGACAGAAGCTAGAAGAACTCTCTTAGCCTTTTAGTAAACTGAGTTTTACAAGAGTACTTTGTCATTTAACATTTATTCTTTAGGGAAATGGGAATTATTCAAAGCATGCATGGCTAGAGAGTGGCATCTTATGAAGTGTAACTCATTTGCTCATGTATTCAAATCTACACAGGTAAGTGGTAGTTTGTCTGTGTCCATGGTTTCACAGAAGTTGTGTTGTTTTTTTATGGCCTAAGAACTTAACAGGGTTCTACTCATCTGGATGTTTTGTTCATGCAGCTTGTCGTTGTTGCACTAATAACAATGATAGTTTTCATACGTACACAGATGAACATTGATATGGTCCATTCAAATTACTACATGGGTTCTCTGTTTTATGCCCTCACTAGACTTGTGTTCAACGGAATTGCAGAATTGTCTATGACTTTTTCTAAACGTGATGTCTTATATAAGCAAAGAGATTTCTACTTTTATCCTATTGTTAGCACTAAAATTGATTTTTCTCTGTCGAATAAGCATAACAAAATATATAGAGCTGATCTAGTGGATGCTAGGGGGGAAGAGCACGAGTTTATAGTGGGATGTGGGTCCCAGAATGCAGAGCAGGTGACAAAAGCGAAATAGTTAAAGGAGCAGGTGTGGCAAACGCAGTTTCTCTTGTCGATCCATCTTATAGTGCAGTGGGATGTGGCCAAATGTGGCCCAGGTGTCAAGCCATGAAGTTAGGCATGCAAGTGATGTAGGGTACGTGTCTTGTTTGCAAGGGAAAGAGAATGCTGCAGCAAAGAAACAGTTACCAGCGGTTATGGAGGTCATGGGCAGTTATACAAGAAGTGGAGGTAACTTGCTCCATAGTGGGACACGTAGCAGTAGAGAAGTAGCAAGTCCAGCAGCATAAAGGCTGGAAATTTGAAGTAAAGAAGATCTTCAACAACATTCACAACGCATGTGGAATTAGGAGTAGCATAACTTAATTAACAATAGCTTTTGTACTTAGGAGTTTTTCTGTTGTTCAACCTCTGTGGCTAAGTTTTCTTTTGTCGATTGTGGTGCACATTGAACTTGAAATTTAATTCTTGTAATTAAGTGGCAAGTTTTTTTGTTCTTCAATCGAATTTCAATTTATTCACACTTGTTTCTTCATATTACAACCTTCAAAGAAGTCCTTGAAACCGTCAAGGCATAGGACATCAAACCACAATTGCTTGATTTATTATTGTTTGTAAAACTTTGGTTGTTCCGTCGAATCACTTCTGTCGATTTGACCCAAACCAGATTTTTGCTAACATATTTTGGCATGTTCAGTGGGACCTATCTAATTTGGAGTGATGGCTAGGAAGAAACAACACGAAGTCTTTGAAGACCCTGAGAAAAGGGTTGAAGATGGAGAAGAGTTGGATGGTGGGCTCAAAAGAGTGTAAGACAACCTAGCTGATGGCCATTCAGTGGCCAGGCAGAAAATAGGTCAAGGAAATGTCCAAAATGTGGCCAAAACTGGCCAATCTAGTTGCCCTCCTGTTGATCTAAGAAGGGCTCTTTTACTGCACACTCAGCAAGCAATTGGCTCCATGTCTGCATATGAGAACCAAGTGATGACAGATGACTTGCTGGCTTTGTTTGAGAAGGCCAACATCAAGCCCAGCCAATCAAGAAGGGTTGGGGAAGAGACTCAGGTAAAAGCACAATTCATACCTCCTGTGGCCCCTCAATAGCATGAAAATGTAAATGAACCTATATCATTTTATAGACCTCTCACACTCCAAGAAAGATACGAGGAAGGTATGACTATAAATCCTGTGTTTGAAAGGGAGTACCCCATAAACTCAGTGTTTAATTACAACTTAAATAATATGAGAATGAGACCTGGGGGACAACCAAGGCCACAAATGTATGGTACTCATGCATTTGATGGGCTGTAGCAGGTTATCAGGCTATGGGAGAACAGAGAAATAGGCCAATTAATCAATTAAAGCCTCAGAATATACGAGATCATGCCATGCAACAACCATATTATGAACCCAACATGATGCATCCAAGGCCTAGAGGGCCTAGCCCCCCTTTTCCTTACTTCCAACCAGAAGTCCAAGGAGGGGGACAACAACAGCAATACTTAGACCCTCAGATTAATAATAGGCAGCAAATAATGAACATCATATAAGAAATGTATGGTCCAGGCCTAAGAAGGCCAGATAGACCTATGTTTAGGAGTCCTTACCCTCCATAGGTAGAAACAACTCCCATTCCAAGAAATTATAGAATTCCTAAGTTTACTTTATTTTCAGGGAAAAAGAGGCAATCCACCATAAAGCATGTAGGCAAGTTCATACTCCAGTGTGGAGAACCTGGCTATGATGATAATTTAAAATTAAAACTCTTTCCTCATTCTCTGTCGAAAGTGGCATTTACATGGTTGTAGACCGCCTGGAACTCCACTCCGCGCGCGAGGGCACGAATTGTTGTTCTTAGCTGCTACTACAGTTCGGACTCAATGTCACGGTTCTGAATCTGGTCTCGCAAAGTGCAATGCAAGACCAATAAATCACCAAAGAGTCCAAGTCCGGCAAATCATTTTGGAAAACTAATTTTTGTAAAGAAGTGCCAAAGATGGACTGCTTTGCCAGATATAGAGTCGCCACTTAAATATTTTATTTTGGAAAAATTTAGGAAACCACCAAAGTTGCCTCGGCTCGGGAACTTGGGTACGGGAAGGGAAGGTCATGCAATGAGCACCCCCACTCGCCCGATCAAAGATCAGCCTTTACTAACATGATATCTTATTTTTGAAAACACATGTGTTCTTATTCCGATGTATTAACCTAGAATTACTATGTAATGCGCACAACATACAAGTATAAACTAGATCGCCTAAGTTGGAACAAAACAATGCATATTTGTTTGTTTGAAAATAGTTTGAAGTTTGCTACTTGTAGGTAGGCTAAATCGAGGATTTCAATGAATTGTTCCAATTCAAGCAATCCAACCTTCACCCACAGGCATTCAGGCAATTAATCAAATAAGCAATTAGTCTCATGGCAAGCAGGCTTTCATGGCAACATTAACACACATGCAGTATGCTAAAGCATAAACACTCATAGTGTACTCCGAACCAAAACAACAACTAGTTAGTAATCAATGCATGATCCTAGTTCATGTTAAGATGGCTAATGCAACGCATGAAAAATGCAACTAGAAATCGGCTCGACTATTCTAAGATGGCATATGAAATGCAACTTGATAACATGTATTCAAATCGATATTGAAATACAATGTAGTTAGTATGATGCGCCGAGCCCGGTGCATGCAAGACAGATGAATGGATGCACGCATGCAGACATAAGGATGCTAATTGAAACATGCCCTAAAACTAACCATCAAAAGCAGGTAAGTAAAAGGGAGAAAGACGTGGGGTTGGAAGACATACATCACACACACGCACACTTATTACAAAATTCGCCCGCTCGAAGCAGGGTCCGAATGAATACGCTAAGTTAGCCATGCTAAGCTATTCTAGTTAATCTAATAATCTAATTAGACTAACTATTACACAACCAAATTGAATAACTAACTACAACTAATTATTACAAAACTTTAACTAATTAACAAATTAATTAAGTTACAAAACCGAATGCTAATTAACAAATAAAGCATTAAAATATGTAGACTAGGCCGCCTCAGCTCTGCCTTGAAGAAGTTGAAGATGCATGCTCGATTCCCATCCCGAAAGCTCTCCAAATGCTCTTTAGAGGCTCTGTCTGCAGGGTATCTTTGAGAACTTGCTGCTGGATCTTACCAAAAACATGCTGGGGAGTGCACCAGTGGCCTGCCGGCCATGAGGAGCTTCTACCGACCACCCTGCTGGCCAAGAGTAAGCACTGCCGGCCAGAAATGGGAAGCTGTCGGCCACTGGTGTGCTGTGACACCAAGCTGCAGCAGAGCACAAAACAGAGGAAATGAAGGGTCTCCCAAGGATATGTACGCACTATGCCACCCCATATCACCTCAAAACATCAAGGGAGAGGCATAATCAGATCCAAAACCATCAATCACCCATTTCGATGCATGATGGCCAAAGATCCAACATGTGCAAATTCAATGTAAAATGAATGCACAAATAAACATATAAAGCCTAAAACTCTATCATGCGTCATCAAGAGCGTCGGCGACCGAGAATTGAGGCACGTTTCATCACTTGAAGTATGAAACGTTCCTCGTTTCTTGTGCTCGGATTAATACTTAATCCAAACAACAATGCAACACAAGCATGGCAAACATGCAATATGACTTAAGCATGCAAAAATGCAACTACATGGCATACTCAATGCAATGTGACATGATTACCTTATCAAAGCTAATGATATGAGAACAGTGCTAATGCATGCATGCACAATGCAATGCTACAAGGACAAATTAGCAATGTTAGGGACATGCATACTCAATGCAAGGCGAAATAACTTGGCATACACAATGCAAATAACCACGTGGCATGCACAATGCAATGTAGGATGGCATACTACATGCAATGAACAATATGGCATACTCAATGAAATATACATAGCATACTCAATGGACTTAAACCAAAAGGGTAGACCTCAGTCATGCCCAAACGGTGGCCATTAGTGCTAAAATGATGGTATGAAAGGCGTGAAAAGGTAAGGCAAACATGCATGCCAATTGGCTCAAGGATCAAAGCACAAAGATGCGACTCTTAAGCACACTTAAAGAGTGACAAGCATGGATATGTGACAGCGCCATAAGTTCTGAAAACGTGCATGGAATGGTGCCAAGCCACCCTAGCAAGACAAACAAAGCATGCAAGAAAGCTCAAAGCTCGAAACTAGCAAAGAGACTTAAGCCATGGCCATGCAAAGCAAGCCTCAAAGGGGCAAGGGCATCCAAAACCGTCCCAAGGAAAGTCAAGGTGAGTCTAAAAAAATGCTTGAACCTAGCCATTACAAGCTAGAACAAAAGGCCGAAAACATGAAGCATGCAAGGCTACAAAGGGGTATTACACTACACCTATTAAAACCAAGCATGAGGTGACTTAACCAACGAAAATCAGAGTTATATCATTGCATAATAATCCCAAAAAACACATTGAAATGATAGCTCGCAAGCTTAGGCATGAAGGCATACGCAATGATCCATGTTAAGGCATAAAAACACAAACTATCCAAAGCATGGAATAGGTGATAAATTCAAGTATGTGACCATGAAACATGGACTAAAATCACATTTCACATGATGACAAATCATGAAAATACAAAGCAAGGCTATACAAAGCAAGTCATGCATGACCAAGACAACATAAATCAGACCTTAAATATGCTAAAACATGAATAAAGTCCTCTTAGAGCTAAGCCAAAAGCATGCTAGAATGACATGTTAAAGCATGAGACACACTAGGCTAATTCATGGAATTACACTACAAGTGTATGGAGCATGCAAGGAGGCATCAAACCCACCCAAAACAGAGTCATGGCATGCTAAAACAACACCAAAAACCTACTGAAATGGAAACAAAACAAGCTAGAATGACAGGTTACTTTGTGAAGCATATATGACTAGCTTGTGTGATTTACACTACAAGTGTATTATGCATGCATGGAGTGACAAAACCAAGCAAAAATAGTGGCATGCCACAGCAAAATAACCACAAATACAAGCTAAGATATGGCCAATATAAGCTTAACAAACATGCTCACACATGAGGCATTCAAAGCAAGTAAACACAACACAAGGAGAGGGGATGACCCTCTCCTTTTTGGGACCTCAAAACACCCTTCCCACCACTGAAATTCCTCTGAGTTTCAGTGGTGAGAAGGTCAAAACAAGGTGGTCCCAAAGGGTCACAAAGAAGGCACAAAAGCAAGGCCAAACAAGGCCTAAGAGGGGGTAAACAACCCTAAACAAAAAAAAGGCTTGAAACAAACTTTTTAAGCACGCAACAACATAAATTTTTTCAGTAGAAAGCTAAGCTTAAAACAGCATGCAAGAAGGGCTAAAAGCTTAAGCAAAAACAGGGGATTTAAGGGTTAGAAACTTACCCTTGAAGACCACCTTCACAACTGCGACTCTAGCAAGCCTTTTAAGCTCAAATCAACCCAAGAACACCAAAAACAACTTCAAGAAGCCTCAACAACACAAGCAAGGTGTTTGAGTGTGTGTTTGTGTGTTAAACTAAGACAAAACTACACTTTGAAGGCATAAAACAAGAACAAAAGAGAGGTATAGATACAAAACTATATGAATAACTCAAACCTCCATTTTTTGAACCTCTGAAATGGAGGAGGTGCCTCTCCTTATATAGAAGAGAGGCAAAGCAAAGCTTGTTAAACAAGCTTGAAAAGAGGCTCATCCCTCCATACACGTGTGGAAACCAGCTGGCTCAAAAGATCTGCGTGAAATCTGCTAAGACAAAGGGTTCTGCGGCCATCAGTTGTGGCCGGCAGTGCCTCACTGATGGCTGGCAGGCATCATCAGTGGCAGGCAGGGAAGAATCCATGGCCGGCAGTTCACCAAGAGGAGCATGATGAAAGGACCAACATATGGTCCAAAAATGGGGCAGAAATGATACAGGGTTTGGAAAACTCAAACCTGTGACGTTCCGCCGCGAAAGTCAAGTACCCAACGAGCAATCGAACTTGTGGCTGGATGTACCTGCAAGCACAAACAAGTCTTGAGGACGGTTAAAAATGGGGTGTCTACAGTTGCCTCTCTTTGACATAACTCGAAAGTCACAAAGTGACGGGAGTGAATGTCAAAGCCCAGAGATGACCCATTTTTGACAAGGCCGAAGACTCAGGCTAACATTCAATATAACCATGTAGAGATACGCCCGTAGGTTGGGGCAAAATGCAAATGATATGCACGATGTAAGAGCATATCTTATGATTATGCAAAGAAAGCTGTAATGAAGCGCTTATGCAAAATAAATGCAGCAGTTTAAGCAAGCGAATTCAAACCAAACTACATTACATGCAGAGAGGATGTAAGAGAATTATACAATTCTCACCACGTCTTACGCGAAGTAAATACAATACCGTCCGGTTCGCCTAGTCGCGCCAGCTTCAAATGAACCGTACATACAATATCAAGCCTGTAAAAGAAAGAAACTCAACATGTACAATATCGTTAGAAACATGCATAGCAATGCAAGTGAAAAGTGCGTGACAACATGGGTGGAGGGGTGCAAGATAATGCAACCTAAGGGTGCGAGATAACACGGGTTGAGTGTAACGCATAACAATGTGGAAGGGATGCATGACAATGCAACCTAAGTGTGACACATAACAATACGGTGAAAACAAGCATAACAATGCAAGTGAAGTGTTCGTAACAATGTAATGCACTAACAAGTGCAGTAAGGTGCGCAGGGTAGCGCGAACAATGCAATGCACTAGCAAGTGCAGGTGAAATGCGCAAGATAACGCGAATGATACTATGTAATGCACAAAATAGTGCGATGCGCAAGATAGCGTGATGCGCAAAATAGCGCGAGCAATGCACTAACAGGTACAGGTAAGGTGCGCAAAATAGCTCGATGCGCAAAATAGCGCGAATGATGCAATGCACAAAACAGTGCGATGCGCAAGATAGCGCGAATGAAATGCAATGCACTAACAAGTGCAGATAAGCTACGCAAGATAGCACGATGCACAAAATGGCGGGAATGAAATGCAATGCACAAAATAGTGCGATGCGCAAGATAACGCAAATGAAATGCAATGCACTAACAAGTGCAGAAGAGGTGTGCAAGATAGCGCGATGCGCAAAATAGCGCAAATGAAATGCAATGCACTGACAAGTGCAAGAAAGGTGGTATAGTAGATACAAAAGGGCGACAAACTCCAACCATGCTAGAATCATGAGAAGAGGGAAAACAAACAATCAAGCGCGTACACAATGCAACCTGAGATAAATTCCAAAAACGCCGAAATCGTATGAGGAAAAGGACACTCAAACTACGCTTAAATCGTGAGAGGAGGTCCAAGAACAAACAATCAGGAGCGTGCACGACGCAACTTGAGACAAATTCCAAACACACTGAAATTGTGTGAGGAAGGAACAAACTCTAACCACGCTGAAATCGTGAGAAGAGGTAAACAAATTCCATACACGCTGAAATCGTGTGAGGAAGGAACAAACTCTAACCACGCTGAAATCGTGAGAAGAGGTAAACAAATTCCAAACACGCTGAAATCGTGTGAGGAAGGAACAAACTCTAACCATGCTGAAATCGTGAGAAGAGTTAAACAAATTCCAAACACGCTAAAATCGTGTGAGGAAGGAACAAACGAAGAAACATAGGGACATATCCCCGTGTTTCCTGAAGGAAAGAGAAACATAGGGACGTATCCCCGTGTTTCCCGAAGAAAGAGAAACATAGGGATGTATCCCCGTGTTCCCCGAAGAAAGGAGAATGCAAAACAATGCAACAAGAGGAAAGGCACACCTCTCAGCGTATCACACGCGAGAGAGGGAAGGGGAAAATTTCTCAGCGTATCACACGCAAGAGAAGAAAGGGAAATCTCTCAGTGTATCACATGCGAGAGAGGAAAGGTATCCAAACGCGTGCCAAGCGCAAGAGGAGGAAGGTAGGTCCAAACACGTGCCAAATGCGAGAGGAGAAAGGCATCAGTCAAACTGAACCGGAACTTCTCTAGAATGAACAATACATACAATACGGTGCATAAATGAGAAAGAAACTTGATAGGTAGAATGCAATATAATGCATGATACTAAATGAATGCAATAAACAAACATAGCGGTGCTTTAGAAAGCACCTCACGGGGCGAGTGGCGATAAATTGCTCTGCTCTGACGGGGATCTCCCCTTGTGTTCTTCGAACTCTTACCTTCAACTCACAGTACAAAGGTCCTGAAATGCTGACAAGGAGCAATGTCTGCTGGGGAAGCCATGGATGCCATTTTTCTTCCTGATCATACTCACAACTTTCCCTATTCTCCAACGGGGTGACAGACTAGGTTGGCTCAGTATCCAGAATTGAGGTGCAAACCCGCTACCTCAACCTATGGGGCTTCCATACAGATTTCAAGCCGGGGATACACCCCTGGGTATTCAAACCAGACTTTAGTCTCGAAAATTCCAAACCTTTGTGTTCTAGGCGTCAGTCATTCGAACTCTAGTTTCCACCATCGCAGTTGATCTCCTAGGAACTCATTACAAACACAGCCATGGTAACCCTGGTGGGGAACGGTACTCAGGGAGAGCACTTCTGATTGCCATTCTGGCATTGAAACAGTCAACACAGTATTTGGTTGACTTTGAACACACAACTCGTACAACATACTACTCATTCTGAACACACAGCTCATAACACAGTACTCAATTTATTCTGCACACTGCAAATTCTGAACACACTGCTCATTCTGAACACACGGCTCATAACACAGTACTCAGCTTATTCTGCACACGGCGAATTCTGAAGACATTGGATGTAATGACGAAACTTGCAGAAGTTGAGACACACTCAGATGCTTGAAATTTTCCCTTTTTTCTTTTGCTTTGTAGTCCGGAACCTATATAGCTTCAGATAGGTCTTGGTTCTACTGTTCTGACATGACCTGGGTTGAACCCTGTAGTTTTATGAAAGAACAAATCTTGTTTTACGCAAATGTGGAGAATGACACAGCACTCCGAGCACAAAGCGATTTTTTGAAATCGAGAAATGAGTTCTTAACTGGGTATTGAGCCTACGACTGAACACAGCGCACTATGACTCAACAAAGAAAAACAAAAGGTAAACAACCTAAACACATCGAGAAACACTCGAAACGACTCAAAACAAGAATCGAGACAAAACAAAAGACACGACACTCAGATGTGCACAGGGAGCCTGTTTCTCTAGGTATTATTTCCCACCCTTTTCTCATTTGTGATTCTCACCCTACTCCGCCCTCAGGCTCTGTGTTTTTTTTTTTTTTTTTTTTTTTTTTTTTTTTTTTTTTTTTTTTTTTTTTTTTCTGAAAAAGCCCTTTTCTCACTTTTTCTCTCAATGCACATCTCTCTATTCTTCAATCTCTCTCTCTCTCTCTCTCTCTCTCTCTCTCTCTCTCTTTTTATTTTTTATCCCTCCCTTGGCTGGTTGATGAATAAACGAGAAGTTGAGGGCTCTTGCCCGTAGAATTCTGCTAGATTCTTCTTCTTCTGCTCACAACAGTGAATTTTCCCACAGAGGGGTTGTCCTACAACTAGATGTGTAGCAAATCTGCAGCTGACATCGGTTGATGACGCCTGTTGGGGAGTTTAGATGTGATAAGATGTGTCCAGACGAGGGAGTGGAATATCTAGATCCATTCCAGTTCATGCCTTGCACCTAGCTTGATACCTCGTTGCTCGGAGGATGGGATAGCCGTCGGCATTTTGCTGTTAGCTTCAGTTGTGCCCTTTTCTGGCAGGTAGAGTGCCTATTCTGGCAAGTATGTTGACAATGGGGGAAAAGATAGAACACCTGGCTCAACTATGCCCCTAATTAATCATTTTGACCATTTTTTTGTTTTGGCTTTCTACTAAAACAATTTTGACCAATATGAGAGTTAGATTAACATACTTGTTCAATTTTCTGATTTGAAATCATGCAAGTCAGGCTATGAGCACTGAAAATTTTCCTTTTTTGGGTCCAAGAGATGGTCCAGTTTTGGAAAAATAAAATAATTTTTTAGAAAATTAGTCAACTTCATTAAAAATTCTCAAAAACTATTTTTGCAAATGGCTAGTGCTTGACTAACGGGGAATTGACTCTTGAGATGCACAACCTCAGATCCAAAAACAATGGAAAATTGCCCTTTGTCTGGACGGCACTGTATGGCAACGGGAAGTTGCCCCTTGTTTGAATAGCACTGCAACACATTGTATGGCAACAGAAAGTTGCCCCTTGTCTGGATAATGCCACAGCATACTGTAATCAGTCCTCAAAGTGACGATCACAACCGAGCTCCCGGATTCAGAGAAGACAAAGGTGATCAAAACCATTACATGGGCACAATTGATTTGGAAGTGTTTTAGGGCTGGACTTCAGAATGAAGTTGCCTACGTATCCCAAGCATGGGAATCAAGCCTTACGTAGTTCAGGATTAAGGTACACTCGGGTATTTAACCTCTCCTTTTATGCTCTAACTTTTGCCAAGGCCGCCCTTCCGGGATTTTTAACCTTGCGAGCTTTGTTTTTCTTTTATTTTCAATTCTTTTCATCTCATTTCTTTCATCTTTTCTTCTTTTCATTTCTTTTATTCTTTTTTCATCTTTTTTCATTTCTTTTTTTTTGTTCTTTTTCTTTTCATTTTTCTTCTTTTTCTTGCTCTAACTTTTTCCTGGGTCGCCCTTCCGGGTTTTTGGCCCAGCAAGCCTCTCAAGGGTAAAAGTGTAGCTTTGTCCATGTGAAATGGTTTTGAGATCTCAAAGCCATCTGAATCCAGGAAAATGGTTGTTGTTCGCTGATGATGTAGAAGTCCATCCAATGGGGGGTTGAATTTGCCCCTAGTGTTGTGGATAGGAACTCAGTTATGCTTCAGCAATACTTTCTTCTTTCCTCCCTTCTGGGATTTGGCATTCTTGCCGATCTTCGTTAGTTTGAGAAACATCCCAATTTTTGACTCTTCGAGCACATCTGACATCTTTGCCCCTAGCTCGAGGGGTGCTTCTGATCTAGCTTTACAAGCTTCTTTTGACGACGGCTGACCTTTTTGATCTGACTTTCTTGTCCCTAGTTCGAGGGTTGCTTCAAATCTGGCCACACAGGCCTCACATTGTGGTTAACCGTTGAACATTCTGAATCCAAGTTCAAGGTTTGAAAGCAAAGGGGTTGAGTCTCAAGGTTGAGAGCGATCCCAGGCTGCACAATCTCAAGAGCGATTCCACACAGGTCTTCGCAGGACCGTGCAAAACATTTTTTGAAATCTTTTAAGAAAACGACAAATCGCTCGCGCTGAAGACAGTGTAGAACCAATCTGGTTCAAGCTAGGATCCTTCTCAGTACTCACGTTAACAAACATGATCTCATTCATTAAGGGCTTAGCACGCCTTTCTTTCTCTCAATTGATCAAGTTTTTGCAAATCTCGAGGAATTCCTTCGTCTTTGTTTTCAACACATTGTTCAAAAAGTTTTGAAAAACTTAGGTCAATGCAATGATTTCGAGGCACAGGAAGGTAAGTGAAAAACATTGTCGTTTCATTCAAATTTGCTGGCACAACTGGCTCAAGGCAGAAACAAACACAAAAGTGTGAAAATCACTGCTGTTCCATTCAGATCTTCTGACATAACTCGCTCCATGGTAGAAACAGACTCAAAAGAAAGGGTGTAAAAGACAAACACAAAACAAGATAGTGACGTCCGAGGTAACACCCCCAAAATCACCCGACTCTAACATAACAAGACTAACTCGATACAACAAGACAGACGCAACTGACTCAGTACAAAAAGACTAACTATATACAAAACAACAAGACTGACCCAAATACCCAATTCAGAAAGTACAAAATTAGCATTCGCAAATGCTCAAAACAGTGTGTGCCATACGCCACATCTGGAGTAAACTGAGCGCCGCCCGCAGGTGGTTCATCCCCCGATCACATCACATTATCCTCCAGGTTCACTAATCCAGTGACGATAGACTTTGCTGAGCTTGGTGGGAGGACGAGCTCGTTGTCAAACAAATCCTGTACGTCGTGACGAAGACGGAAGCAATTGTCGGTGTTATGACCAGTTTGTTGATGGTACGCACAGTACTGGGTAGCGTCATGACTAAGTGAAAGATGACTAGGGAGAGGCCGAGGCTCGAGGGGTTTGAGATGCCCCTTTTTAGCAAGGATTTGAAGAGCCTTGGACAAAGGCATATAGAGGGCATGGAAGATCTTGCGACCTCGGGGTAAATACTTTGAGGTTCGTGGATTTTTGCTGGATGCACTAGAAAAGGGGTCAGCAGGTGCTGGCTTGGTTTGCTGATCTTTCCCTGGTGTAGAATTAGGGTTAGGAGGAACAGTTCTGGTATGACGGCCCTTCTCCCGATTTTTCCCTTGGCTCGAACTACCCTCGTTCTGAGTAATGAAAGTGTCATCAACAGTTTTTGCAACAACTGCGAGCACTTGCTATTTGTTCAGTCCCCTGGCTTTCAAAGCCTCAACAGCCTGCAGAAGTTGTTCATAGTGTCCGCCTCCACCTTGTTCTTACCACTCGCCTCAGCTTGGTCGAAGGTTTGGGTTGCTACATCAGTGCGAAGTCCTGTTGTTGTCAACATGTCATTGCCGAAACTTGGGATGGTTTCGGGTTGACTGAGTTCAATTACAATTCGCCCCAATAGTGGAGGCTCCTTCAGCATGAAGTTCCCAGCATGTGATATGATCGATGGCGGAGCCGACATTCCGAAGGCGAGATCAGCCACAGACCTCTGAAGATCGCCGATCATTTCCATCAACTCAAAAGTGGTGGGCTCACGGGTTTGGAATAATTGGGGTTCCCAGATTGGATGTGCGGCAAGTGACCTGGGCGGGCGTTGCATTTCAACATCGGTCTCACCCTGCATGGCGATTCCTTGGTTTAATGCTGCTGCCATGACCATAATTTCTTCTGAATTTTGCGTCATCACGAGTCTGCTGAACTGAACAGAGGTGATGTGACTGGTGACTAACGGATCAGATGAACTAGTGAGCCTTGATTGGCCTTTCTCTGCCTTGCCTCAACGAAGGAAAATACCGGCTGCTCTTGAACTGAATCTTTGACCTGACAAAGTCTATCAGCACAAATCTAATGAACCTCAGGGGACATTGGAGCCTTCTGAAGCTACGGTTCCCAAGACCCTACCTTGCAAAAGAGAAAACCGGCAGCATCTCAACCTAATTTCACCAATACAGACATGAACATAGTTGAATGACTGTACTCATTACTGAATTCTGCCTAAAATTCTGCCTGTAAACTGATACCCTCAGGTAAAACTGATTCCCCCAAAATACAGATGCCCTCAGGCCTGATACCAAGACTTGTAAACTGATACATGCATTTCCTGTAGAGGCCAACTCTAAAAGCACATAACAAGCAAGTGAGAGCCAAAACACTCCTATGTTGGGGTAGGGTTTCCCTGTCCTATTGTCAGGAGCTAGGGTTTTACTATGCACGCAGCGGTTTCAAACAACCTACAATCGGGTAAGCAACCTATCCTAGCTTGGAATGGTCACTATGGATTTCGATATGCACTAGGTCGAATGGTCAAAAGAGGGTGCCTCGGTAAAAATCAGGGTTTGTGTTCCCGTCGTGGCAGAGCCCGCAACCGGTCAGCCTTATTGTCACACCCTAAACTTGCCCCTAACAGTCTGGGCATGACCTATTCAGAAACAGACACTTAACCTATTATATATAACTTGAGGGGCCTGACTGGAAGCGTTAGATGGTCAAAAATGACCTCAAAATGTATCCATTGAGCCACTATCATCATGCCAGGATCACACAACAACCAGTAATTAAACATACAAAAGATATGCATCTAAGACTGAGTTATTTACATACAGTTATACAGCACCAATTCTAGGATTGGGCAACTAGCAAAATAGTAAGTACATTCCAACTTTAGTCGGTAGTCGGTACGAGTACAAGCCAAAATCCACAAAACTCTAATAAGTGCACGGCTTCCCCAAATGCCTGGGTATACTTAAGTTGACAAAAGGTAGATGATATCGATGTTAGGACTGACCTCCAAGTGGGTTACCTACAGAATTAAACAAGATTACAGAGTGAGACAAGCTCAGTGAATAACAGTACTTAAACAGTTTAATACCCAATTTAAATCGTAATACACCATACTGTATTCATAAAAACAGAATCCACACAGTTAATCTGATGCGGTATCACTTTCAGAACGGCCTTGGGCCCAGTTATAACAGAATGGCCTATTGGCCCAGAAAAAGAGAACAGCCTTTCGGCCCAGAAATTTACAGAACAACCTTTCGACCCAACAGAACAGCCTTTCGGCTTAACAGAACGGCCTTTCGGCCCAGAAGTATACAGATGTACAATTTCCGTTAATGTTCACATTTCTATCGAGTTCACTCTATACACATGTTAATGTAGTAACTTATGGAAAACCGAATGTTAATAGCATTAGGTATTAATAGTAGACAGATGTACATTTAATGTACTATTACTCACAGTGTCGAGGCAGAGCACTCATTTCTCCCGGAGTGTGTCCTACACACATACAAGATCACAAATTAGTTATCTTTTCTTTATTCAATCATTCTCTTATTCGCTCAACTTCGACTGAATTTATAGATATCAAAATGGTATTAAATACAGATTCTGATAATATTAGAGGGTCCAACACGTAAAACGGAGCATCCCAAAATTTCTATCTTGGGTCGCACGTGCGGCTGTGAGCCCTGCACGTGCGGCAAACTCTCCCGCACGTGCGGCAAAATGGTCCCGCACGTGCCTTTTAAGCAGAACCAAAACTCCAAATTTTCCTATTTTCCCGCACGTGCGGCCGTGACTAACGCACATGCGGCAGTTGTTCCCATACGTGCGGCCATGACTCCCGCACGTGTGGCGATTCTGCATATTTTCAGTCCGAAATTTCCATTAAAACCCCATTTTTTGTAGATGATCACAAGGCTTCCAATAGGTCTAAAAATTATGGAAATAAAATTGCATTCACATACATCAATCTAAGGTAAATAAGATCATTAACTTTAAGTTCAACAATATAAGTTAATTCCATATTATTCCATCTTCACATACACATACCCACACACATGATCATAAAGGTGGATGTAACTTGATAATTGAGAGAACAAGATGTATCTTCTCACTAGATCACTCAAATTAAAGAAAAAGAAATGAAGGATGAGATTATCATGTTAATTCTTCAACCTCCACACTTAAAACTTCCATTACAACTCTAAATCACATAACACCAAAGGGATTTCTACCCAAAGCAAGAAAAGGATGAAATTAGATGGATTAATCTCACCTTGGACTTCAATCTCAAAGGAGCTTCTCACTCTTCTAAATTCTCTTCCTTGTTGATCTTCTCCAACCCTCCCTTTTAAACCCTTCTCTTGGGAGATATTTTAAACAAGGTTCTTGACTCAATATGCAAAGAACACAAGTATATATGTATACTTAAAGGCATAAAAAGACAAAATTCAATCGTTTAAACATCCCAAATTGAAATTTGATAGAAAATCTCATTATAGCTTAAAAATCATGCCAAGTTCAAATCTTAAATCAATTTTAGACAACTAAGCCTCTAAGGCTTCCAATTTTAGATTTAAGCATTCTAAATGTGATAGATAATGTTCTTATCAAACAGATAGGAATCCATATTTCTAAGTTTCACTTAGTTCAACGAAATTTCACATAGCATTTCTCAATAACATTCAAAAGCACAGAATAGAGGACTGAAAAGATACCAAAATCGTATATGAGGGTCGGGTTATTACACTTATGGCACGCTTCTCAAAGCGGACCTCTGGCAAACCGCTCAGGAATAGCATACGGCAAACACAGTGTCCCAGGCGCACCAATGCAAATGCAATGCAAAGAAACACATAAGTGTAGTCAAAACAAGATATCATGAGTTCGAGTCAAGTTCTCTAAATCCCTAGCAGAGTCGCCAGAAACTGTAGACCGCCCGGAACTCCACTCCGTGGGCGAGGGCGCGAATTGTTATTCTTAGCTACTACTACAGTTCGGACTCAATGTCACGGTTCTGAATCTGGTCTCACAAAGTGCAATGCAAGACCGATAAATCACCAAAGAGTCCAAATCCGGCTAATCGTTTTGGAAAACTAATTTTTGTAAAGAAGTGCCAAACATGGACTACTTTGCCAGATACAGAGTCGCTACCTAAATATTTTATTTTGGAAAAATTTAGGAAACCCTGACTCATGCCAAAGGCGACGTGTCCGTCATCACCAAAGTCGCCTCGGCTCGGGAACTTGGGTACGAGAGGGGAAGGTTATGTAATGAGCAACCCCACTCGCTCAATCAAAGATTGGCCTTTACTAACATGATATCTCATTTTTGAAAACACATGCATTCTTATTTCGGTGTATTAACCTAGAATTACTATGTAATGCGCACAGCATACAAGTATAGACTAGATCGCCTAAGTTGGAACAAAACATTGCATATTTGTTTGTTTGAAAACAGTTTGAAGTTTGCTACTCGCAGGTAGGCTAAATCGAGGATTTCAATGAATTGTTTCAATTCAAGCAATCCAACCTTCACCAACAGGCATTTAGGCAGTTAATCAAATAAGCAATTAGCCTCTTGGCAAGCATGCTTTCATGGCAACATTAACACACATGTAGTATGCTAAAGCATAAACACTTACAATGTACTCCGAGCCAAAACAACAACTAGTTAGTAATCAATGCATGATCCTAGTTCATGTTAAGATGGCTAATGCAACTCATGCAAAATGCAACTAGAAATAGGCTCAGCTATTCTAAGATGGCATATGAAATGCAACTTGATGACATGTATTCAAATCGGTATTGAAATACAATGCAGTTAGTATGATGCGTCGAGCCCAGTGCATGCAAGACAAATGAATGGATGCACGCATGCAGACATAAGGATACTAATTGAAACATGCCCTAAAACTAACCATCAATAGCAGGTAAGTAAAAGGGAGAAAGACGTGGGGTTGGAAGACATGCATCACATACACGCACACTTATTACAAAATTCGTCCTCTCAAAGGAGGGTTCGAATGAATACACTAAGTTAGCCATGCTAAGCTATTCTAGTTAATCTAATAATCTAATTAGACTAACTATTACACAACCAAATTGAATAACTAACTACAACTAATTATTACAAAACTTTAACTAATTAACAAATTAATTAAGTTACAAAACCGAATGCTAATTAACAAATAAAGCATTAAAATATGTAGACTAGGCCGCCTCAGCTCTGCCTTGAAGAAGTTGAAGATGCATGCTCGATTCCCATCCCGAAAGCTCTCCAAATGCTCTTTAGAGGCTCTATCTGCAGGGTGTCTTTGAGAACTTGCTGTTAGATCTTACCAAAAACAAGCTGGGGAGTGCACCAGTGGCCTGCTGGCCATGAGGAGCTTCTGCCGACCACCTTGTCGGCCAAGAATGAAGGTCTACCGGCCAGAAATGGGAAGCTGCCTGCCACTGGTGTGCTGTGACACCAAGCTGCAGCAGAGCACAAAACAGAGGAAATAGAGGGTCTCCCAAGGATAGGTACGCACTATGCCACCCCATATCACCTCAAAACATCAAAAGAGAGGCATAATCGGATCCAAGACCATCAATCACGCATTTCGATGCATGATGGCCAAAGATCCAACATGTGCAAATTCAATGTAAAATGAATCCACAAATAAACATATAAAGCCTAAAACTCTATCATGCGTCATTAAGAGCGTCGGCGACCGAGAATTAAGGCACGTTTCATCACTTGAAGTATGAAACGTCCCTCGTTTCTCGTGCTCGGATTAATACTTAATCCAAACAACAATGCAACACAAGCATGGCAAACATGCAATATGACTTAAGCATGTAAAAATGCAACTACATGGCATACTTAATGCAATGGGACATGATTAACTTATCAAAGCTAATGATATGCGAACAATGCTAATGCATGAATGCATAATGTAATGCTACAAGGACAAATTAGCAATGTTAGGGACATGCATACTCAATGCAAGGCGAAATAACTTGGCATACACAATGCAAATAACCACGTGGCATGCACAATGCAATGTAGGATGGCATACTACATGCAATGAACAATATGGCATACTCCATGCAATATACATAGCATACTCAATGGACTTAAACCAAAAGGGTAGACCTTAGTCATGCCCAAACGGTGGCCATTAGTGGTAAAATGATGGTATGAAAGGCGTGAAAAGGTAAGGCAAACATGCATGCCAATTGGCTCAAGGATCAAAGCACAAAGATGCGACTCTTAAGCACACTTAAAGAGTGACAAGCATGGATATGTGACAGCGCCATAAGTTCTGAAAACGTGCATGGAATGGTGCCAAACCACCCTAGCAAGACAAACAAAACATGCATGAAAGCTCAAAGCTCGAAACTAGCAAAGGGACTTAAGCCATGGCCATGCAAAGCAAGCCTCAAAGGGGCAAGGGCATCCAAAACCATCCCAAGGTAGGTCAAAATGAGTCTAAAAAAATGCTTGAACCTAGCCATTACAAGCTAGAACAAAAGGCCGAAAACATGAAGCATGCAAGGCTACAAAGGGGTATTACACTACACCTATTAAAACCAAGCATGGGGTGACTTAACCAATGAAAATCAGAGTTATATCATAGCATAATAACCCCAAAAAACACATTGAAATGATAGCTCGCAAGCTTAGACATGAAGGCATACGCAATGATCCATGTTAAGGCATAAAAACACAAACTATCCAAAGCATGGAATAGGTGATAAATGCAAGTGTGTGACCATGAAACATGGACTGAAATCACATTTCACATGATGCCAAATCATGAAAATACTTCAAGTAATGCATGCTAATGGACTCAATGCACAAAGCCTACAAGCTAGATTAAACCAAGGCTACACAAAGCAAGTCATGCATGACCAAGACAACATAAATCAGACCTTAAACATGCTAAAACATGAACAAAGTCCTCTCAGAGCTAAGCCAAAAGCATGCTAGAATGACATGTTAAAGCATGAGACACACTAGGCTAATTCATGGAATTACACTACAAGTGTATGGAGCATGCAAGGGGCCATCAAACCCACCCAAAACAGAGTCATGGCATGCTAAAACAACACCAAAAACCTACTGAAATGGAGACAAAACAAACTAGAATGACAGGTTACTTTGTGAAGCATACAAGACTAGTTTGTGTGATTTACACTACAAGTGTATTATGCATGCATAGAGTGACAAAACCAAACAAAAACAGTGGAATGCCATAGCAAAATAACCATAAATACAAGCTAAGATATGGCCAACATAAGCTTAACAAACATGCTCACACCTGAGGCATTCAAAGCAAATAAGCACAACACAAGGAGAGGGGATGACCCTCTCCTTTTTGGGACCTCAAAACACCCTTCCCACCACTGAAATTCCTCTGAGTTTCAGTGGTGAGAAGGTCAAAACAAGGTGGTCCCAAAGGGTCACAAAGAAGGCACAAAAGCAAGGCCAAACAAGGCCTAAGAGGGGGTAAACAACCCTAAATGAAAAGAAGGCCTTAAACAAACTTTTTAAGAACGTAACAACATAATTTTCCAGTAGAAAGCTAAGCTTAAAACAACATGCAAGAAGGGCTAAAAGCTTAAGCAAAAATGGGGGATTTAAGGGTTAGAAACTTACCCTTGAAGACCACCTTCACAACTGCGACTCTAGCAAGCTTTTCAAGCTCAAATCAACCCAAGAACACCAAAAACAACTTCAAGAAGCCTCAGCAACACAAGCAAGGTGTTTGAGTGTGTGTTTGTGTGTTAAACTAAGACAAAACTACACTTTGAAGGCACAAAATAAGAACAAAAGAGAGGTATAGATACAAAACTATATGTATAACTCAAACTCCATTTTTTGAACCTCTGACATGGAGGAGGTGCCTCTCCTTATATAGAAGAGAGGCAAAGCAAAGCTTGTTAAACAAGCTTGAAAAGAGGCTCATCCCTCCATACACGTGTATGGAGAAGAGATGAGTGGAAACCAGCTGGCTCAAAAGATCTGAAGTCAAATCTGCTGAGACGAAGGGTTCTGTCGGTCATTAGTTGTGGCCGACAGTGCCTCACTGATGGTCGGCAGGCATCATCAGTAGTAGGCAGGGAAGAATCCATGGCCGGCAGTGCCAAAGCATGGCCGACAGTTCACCAATAGGAGCATGATGAAAGGACCAACATGTAACGACCCAGAACCGTATACCATGATTACCAGTAATTAATTATGTGTTAGCATGATTTAATTGAAGATTATCTGTTGAACTTAGAAGAATATCTGTTGAGATGAGAACTTTGGGACTGCAATTGATGACCGTAATGGGTTCGGAAAACGAAATTGAACACGCCTATGTGATACCGGGAATTTGTAGAACCATTTGGGAAAATAAATTGAGAACTGAATTTCGTCTGATTCGTTAAGCCTTGTTTGGCTCAAGATAATGGCACAATTCTATTTTTATGGTATATATATATATATATATAGATAAAGATGTTGACCATGTTTTGACTCAAAACAAAAGAGAAGAAAAATCTGGAAAGGAGAGAGAGAGAGAGAGAGAGAGAGAGAGAGAGAGAATTCGTGAGAAAGGGGAAGAAGAGGAGGAAAAAGAGAATCAAGCTAAATCTTCTACAATTAAGTGATTAAGGTAAGGATTCCTCTCTAATTTCTTGAAATAAGGTTGGTTCATGCATGACCTCATGGTAAATAAGTGGATTGAAGAAGAAATATGTTTAATTTGAGCATGTATGGCATAAGTTGATGATTTATGTTTATATTTGGCATTTTCGAGGAAGAACCTCCATGGATATGAAGAAATGAAGCTTTTACATGAATAGTTATGATTCTTCACTTTAAATCATGGTTTGATCTTGTGCATGATGCATTTGGGTTTGTTTAGAAGCTAAAATGTTGAAGTCAAGTGGGTTCCAAGTGTTTTGGGACTTGGGTTTTCATCAATGTTGAAGTGTTTTTGCAAAAGGAAAGGTTAAAGCTTGAGAAGAGTCCAGAATTTCAGATTTTCGCGCAGTCCGCTCGAGCGGAGGTATTCCCGCTCGAGCGTGAAAATAGGCCTCCCAGCAGTTTCGGAAAATTGTGCAGTCCGCTCGAGCGGACAAAGTGGCGCTCGAGCGGGGACCTCTTTTTCAGGAAATTTTGAGAAGTTGAATTACTTGATTTTACCATGTTATTGACATCATTTAGCATCTCATAATCATGAAATAGAGTAAAGAAAGGATAATATGGCATGTATTAAGTGATTTAATGATAATGTGTATGGGAGAAATGTGTTCTAATGTTGATAATTGCAGGTCAAGAGGCGAAGACCGTGCAATCGGTTTTGGAAACCCACTGTGAGTAACATTTCTGTAAAGATATGTTAGTATGATCTATGTTTAAAAGTGCTACGTTATGCTATGGTTTTGAAATGATAAATGTTTTCTGTGAACGAATGTCCAGTTTGCGAATCTAGTATGGCATCCATAGATAGTCCTAAGTGGACCAGTTTACGAGATCTCGGTATGTGTTTAATCGGTGTCCGGGACCGGTTACTCTAGTCGTTGGACGACATATGTTATGTTCTATGGAGTATGCCATTATGTATGTTCTGATATGAGATGATTATGTTTATGGATGATTTATTTTATGGTATATGAATGTGGAATCCGTTCACTACCCCCTTTACGTTAATGTTACTTGCTGAGCTCTAGCTCATTGTTTGTAATTATGTATTATAGGTGAGCATTCTGGAAGTCAAGCCTAGGCGGAGTCCGAGCCGAGCCGCCGTTTTGAAGCCTACCCGGTGTTTTGGTGCCTCCGAGTTGGGGCTAGGCCTAGGAAGGCCGTTAGGAAGCTTAGTTTTGATTGTGCACATGGCGTGAGCCTATGTTTTGTACATGAATTTTGATAATATGTGATGTAATGTAGTGGGTAAATTAACATTTTTGGCATGTAATGTATGTTCATATAAATGCACAGCTCTTTGGACCATGGTTATTTGTTTTCGCTTCCGCGAGCCCCTTTTTTTTATGTTTTGTATAGCAAGGCCTGTGGTAATCTAGGATTACTGGCCGGTCTCGTTGCCAAACTTCTAGGGGCGAGTTTGGGGCGTGACAGAGTGGTATCAGAGCGCACGAGTTAATGTACCCACACACGTGTCCATCAGAGCTGTAGGGTGTCATAGAAAAGAAATAGAGCATGGCATACATGTGTGCATGTGTGTGTGTGTTTGAAAGAGAAAGAAACGAGAACTGTAAATGATTAGACATCAGAGGAACGATTATGTTGAGAATGAAATATTCTATCTGCCATGGGTACTAGAGACCAATGGAGAACGCTAATGCAAGGAATGTAGATGAGTCAGAATCTTCTAATGCCAGAATGGATCGGTTAGAAAGAATGGTGGAAGCCTTAACTGGGTTGGTGAGACAACAACAAGAGCAAAACCAACAACACCAGAGACAACCTTTTCCACCACCTGTTCAAGTGGAACCGATCAATTATGATGACATCATCACTCTGACACAGAAATACAAGAAATTGAAACCGCCAGAATTTGCAGGAGGTATTGAGCCATTACAAGCAGAGGCATGGGTACTTGAGACTGAGAAAATTTTTAAAGTGTTTCCATGTAATGATACATATAAAGTTCTATTAGCCACATTCACTTTGAAGGAAGAAGCGAGAAGATGGTGGATGCTCATTCGAGATATGAATAGGGACTTAACATGGGATCGATTCAAAGAGACGTTTTATGAAAAGTATTTTCCACAATGCATGCGAGATAGAAAAGTATCCGAATTTGAACAGCTGAAGCAAGGAACCATGTCAGTAGCGGAGTATGAAGCGAAATTTACCGAACTAGCCCGTTACGCTCCTCATATGGTTGATACGGATTACAAGAAGGCAAGGAAATTTGAGGGTGGCCTACATGTTGAGGTACTTGACAGGGTGAATGTGTTGAAATTAGAAAAATATGTTGACGTACTTGACAGAGCCTTGATGGCTGAAACAAATATTGCTATCTTGAACATGTCCAAGTCTATAACTACACCTGAACCAGAAAGTAAGAAATTCAAGAAACAGAAAGTAGAAACAGTTAGTGAATCCATGGGCTCCGTGAATGAAAATTTGACTTCAAAGTTTAGTGACAACACAAAAAGGGAAAGTGGTGGCAGTATAGGTGTTCCTACTTGTAAGGAATGTGGGAAGCAACATTGGGGTATTTGTCGCCGTGGAACTGGAGTCTGTTTCAAATGTGGACAAAAAGGACATATAGCTAAAGCTTGCCCACAAGTTTATGTAAGAAATGAAGGACCCATTGCTAGTGGAGTTAACTCAACAATGACACCAAAGACAAACGTAACATCTGCTTCTGAGGGGAATACATTGAGGCAAGGAAGGGTTTTCACCCTAGTTTCAGAAAAGACACAGAATACTGGAAAAGCGAATACAGGTATGATTTTTATTATCTACTGTGATGTTAGCACTGTTCTCTATGCGATGGCTATGTTACTTATGCGGTGGAAATATGAACATATGACCATGACGGAATAATATACCTTTGTTATTACTTGTTAAGGAATGATTATGTCTATATGACTACTTTTATATTGAACATTTCTGATGGAAGAATTATCACGTACAACCGAAATTTCTGATTTGAATATTATCAGCATGAGCTAAGTTTGGAGGACCAAACTTTTTAAGTTGGGGAGAGTGTAACGACCCAGAACCGTATACCATGATTACCAGTAATTAATTATGTGTTAGCATGATTTAATTGAAGATTATCTGTTGAACTTAGAAGAATATCTGTTGAGATGAGAACTTTGGGACTGCAATTGATGACCGTAATGGGTTCGGAAAACGAAATTGAACACGCCTATGTGATACCGGGAATTTGTAGAACCATTTGGGAAAATAAATTGAGAACTGAATTTCGTCTGATTCGTTAAGCCTTGTTTGGCTCAAGATAATGGCACAATTCTATTTTTATGGTATATATATATATAGATAAAGATGTTGACCATGTTTTGACTCAAAACAAAAGAGAAGAAAAATCTGGAAAGGAGAGAGAGAGAGAGAGAGAGAGAGAATTCGTGAGAAAGGGGAAGAAGAGGAGGAAAAAGAGAATCAAGCTAAATCTTCTACAATTAAGTGATTAAGGTAAGGATTCCTCTCTAATTTCTTGAAATAAGGTTGGTTCATGCATGACCTCATGGTAAATAAGTGGATTGAAGAAGAAATATGTTTAATTTGAGCATGTATGGCATAAGTTGATGATTTATGTTTATATTTGGCATTTTCGAGGAAGAACCTCCATGGATATGAAGAAATGAAGCTTTTACATGAATAGTTATGATTCTTCACTTTAAATCATGGTTTGATCTTGTGCATGATGCATTTGGGTTTGTTTAGAAGCTAAAATGTTGAAGTCAAGTGGGTTCCAAGTGTTTTGGGACTTGGGTTTTCATCAATGTTGAAGTGTTTTTGCAAAAGGAAAGGTTAAAGCTTGAGAAGAGTCCAGAATTTCAGATTTTCGCGCGGTCCGCTCGAGCGGAGGTATTCCCGCTCGAGCGTGAAAATAGGCCTCCCAGCAGTTTCGGAAAATTGTGCAGTCCGCTCGAGCGGGGACCTCTTTTTCAGGAAATTTTGAGAAGTTGAATTACTTGATTTTACCATGTTATTGACATCATTTAGCATCTCATAATCATGAAATAGAGTAAAGAAAGGATAATATGGCATGTATTAAGTGATTTAATGATAATGTGTATGGGAGAAATGTGTTCTAATGTTGATAATTGCAGGTCAAGAGGCGAAGACCGTGCAATCGGTTTTGGAAACCCACTGTGAGTAACATTTCTGTAAAGATATGTTAGTATGATCTATGTTTAAAAGTGCTACGTTATGCTATGGTTTTGAAATGATAAATGTTTTCTGTGAACGAATGTCCAGTTTGCGAATCTAGTATGGCATCCATAGATAGTCCTAAGTGGACCAGTTTACGAGATCTCGGTATGTGTTTAATCGGTGTCCGGGACCGGTTACTCTAGTCGTTGGACGACATATGTTATGTTCTATGGAGTATGCCATTATGTATGTTCTGATATGAGATGATTATGTTTATGGATGATTTATTTTATGGTATATGAATGTGGAATCCGTTCACTACCCCCTTTACGTTAATGTTACTTGCTGAGCTCTAGCTCATTGTTTGTAATTATGTATTATAGGTGAGCATTCTGGAAGTCAAGCCTAGGCGGAGTCCGAGCCGAGCCGCCGTTTTGAAGCCTACCCGGTGTTTTGGTGCCTCCGAGTTGGGGCTAGGCCTAGGAAGGCCGTTAGGAAGCTTAGTTTTGATTGTGCACATGGCGTGAGCCTATGTTTTGTACATGAATTTTGATAATATGTGATGTAATGTAGTGGGTAAATTAACATTTTTGGCATGTAATGTATGTTCATATAAATGCACAGCTCTTTGGACCATGGTTATTTGTTTTCGCTTCCGCGAGCCCCTTTTTTTTATGTTTTGTATAGCAAGGCCTGTGGTAATCTAGGATTACTGGTCAATTTAGAGCCTACGGTGAAATTTAATTGAAAATTGATTCTGGTCAATTTAAACTGATTAAATTGATAAATTAAGTGCCCCATTATTTTATATTAAAATATTTGTTAGTGGGGCTTGTTGTATATTTGCATTGCACTCTCCTTTAGCTCTCTCAAAAACTCAAAATCTGAGTTAGACACTTGAGAGTGAGAGAGAGGCCGGCTATAGAGAGAGAAAGGAAGAGACTTGAGCAATTTTCGGCTCTAGCTTGGGGATTTGAAGATTTAACTCAAGAATTGACTAGAATTTGAAAGATTAAAGCTCCTAGGTGAGTAACCAACCCCTAACTCATGAATTTGAGTTGTGATTTCGGGAATTGAAGATTAATTTCTGATCTAGAACATGAAAGGAGTTGGTTTTGATGAATTTGAAGACTATATGTGCATGCATGTAAAGAACTCCTATGGAATCACAAAATCTAGCATGTAATTTGTGAAATTGTGAAAGATTGGTAGTGTAATCCCACATGCAAGCATGTCTTTGTTAAATTTTATGGGAATGAGCACTAATTACATTATTTGAAGTGAATATGAAGCCAAATGGGCATGCATGTCTGAATAATTGAAGATGGGAGCTTTGAATGCATGAATATGTATGATAGAATTGAGTTTGGTGTCAATTTGAGACATGCAAGTGTTTAATCCTTGAAATTGAGCTCCATAATAAGGTGTTTTGGTGTTTATACCTTGTTAGTATACTTATATGTGATATTTGAGCTACAACATGCATGATTTGTTGGTTAAAAGTCGGAATGGAGCTCAAGAACTCAACCTGGGATTCCCAGATTTTCGTCGTCCGCTCGAGCGGGTGAAGTGACGCTCGAGCGGAGAAATCGAGCTCCCAGCATTTTCTGCAGACATGGTTCCCGCTCGAGCGGGGAAGTTTACGCTCGAGCGGGGAGCTATGTAGACAGGCAGTCCGCTCGAGCGGCCGAGTTCACGCTCGAGCTGGAATTGAAGGCAACCAGTACTTTCGCAGACCTAAGGGTCCGCTCGAGCGGGGAAGTCCACGCTCGAGCGGGGACCCTATTTTCTGAAATCCTGTTTTTGTATTTTGTGTTCTGTTTTCCTTTCTCTTTCACTTGCAAGCACTCTTAGGCATATGTTAAGCATTGTAAATGAGTTAATGAGATAATAATAAAGCCTAAAGAGGAATATGTGAATTAAAGAACGGATTGAACTGTTAATGACCCTTTTGTGTTCATGAAACGTGTAGGGTCAAGCTCCAGGGCAAATCCACAAGCCGATCACTATGAGTAATATCGATATTTGAATGCTTGTAAATGTCCAATTGTTTACTCCCTTTGAAGCTTTATGAATTGCTAACTGGGATTGTGGGATTGTGGACGTAAGTCTGATATGAACGCATAAATGGACCCAAGGTCGTTTCGATAAGCATAAGTGGGCCAAAGGCCGTTTTGAAATGAATAAATGGGCCAAAGGCCGTTTTGAAATGAATGAGTGGGCCAAAGGCTGTTTTGAAATGAATAAATGGGCCAAAGGCCGTTTGGAAATGAATGAGTGGGCCAAAGGCCGTTCTGAAATGAATGAGTGGGCCAAAGGCCGCTTTGAAATGAATGAGTGGACCGAAGGTCGTCTGACATATATGAATGGACCTAAGGTCGTTTCGACGTGAACGAATGGACCGAAGGTCGTTTTGATATAAATGAATGGACCAAATGTCGTTTTGATGTGAATGAATGGACCGAAGGTCGTTTTGATGTAATGAATAGACCAAAGGTCGTTTTGATGTAATGAATGGACCAAAGGTCGTTTTGATGTAAATGAATGGACCGAAGGTCGTTTTGATGTAATGAATGGACCAAAGGTCGTTTTGATATAAATGAATGGACCAAAGGTCGTTTTGATGTAAATGAATGGACCAAGGGTCGTTTTGACATGAATGAGTAGGCCGAAGGCCGTTTTGACATAAATGAATGGGCCGAAGGCCGTTTCGACATGAATGGAAATCTGAATGGGCCAAAGGCCAGAATGGTTGGAACTACAGTCACTTAATTTGAATTTCGTATACTTATATATCTGTTAAGTAGAAATAGGAATTGGGCCTAAGGCCGTTTGGAACCTGTTGTTCTACATTGTTTACGTAACTTCTGTATGTGATATTATTCACTGGGCTATCGCTCATGCTCATTCATGTGTTTGTAGGTGAGCCCGGAGAAGTCCAAACCCAGTCCCAGTGAAGTCTGTGAGGAACAACAGAGGTTTTTGGAGAGTCAGCCCTTGTGTCTCACGTACGAGACCCGTCTTCGCCCTTTCGTTATGTATTTATATCTTGTCATGGTGGCGAAGTTTTTGATTATGTCTGTATATAGTTTCATGGGTTGACTTAGTTGGATGATCCTGTCTGTATAGAATTTTATGCTACTACATTTCTGACGTGAGTTATTAACATGAGTTTGTATGGAATGTTATGATGTGCATATAAGCACGGCTCTATGGACAAAGTTTTAAATTTTGCTTCCCGTTTGGCCCCTTTACTCTGATGTGTTGAGTCTGTTTTGGTCTGAGGCCGTAGGTAATCTTAGGATTACTGGCCGGTTACGTCCTTAACCCATGGGGGCGGGTTTGGGTCGTGACAGAGTGGTATCAGAGCACGAGTTAATAACTCACGCACTTGTCCAAAAGAGCAATAAGCGTCTAGAAAAGATCTAGGATGCATTCATGAGATAAGTATGAATTCGAAAGCATCGAGAATATGCTTAAGTGTTTTGATTTGGGCAACTATGTGCTCTAAGTTGTGCTGTACTTGCATTGCAGACTGTTTGATTACATATGCTCTCTAGTATATGCATATTCGTAGAATCTTTTGTATATTGTATAATGCAAGTTTAATCAGACGGTGAATAAGAACTCCGTAAAGTTATGTTTAATATTTGTTAATGATATGAAATGAATGAATGATTTCCTAAATTCTCCTTAAACATAATTGTGGTATCCTTAACGGAGGCCCTCGCCCAGGGGATATAATACTGTGGCTTATGGTCATGAAGCCCTAGCCCGGGGGAAATAATGCCGTGGCACAGGCCCTCGCCCGGGGGAAATAATACCGTGGCCTATGTATGAGATATGTTGATATGCTTGACCAACATGATATGTCACGCTAAAAGAAATATCACACATGATTCGAATATGAGATATAGATTGTTACACTAATGTGTACAATAAGTTTGTTTTGTTATAATGCACATCATGAAAAGTTGTCCATGTGCATTCAATTCTGCGTACGGGTGTCTATGTGAAACATGAACATGATTTGAGTATATAATTACTTAGTAAATGTTCAGCATGCGATATTTGATAAATATGCAATTATCTGTTGCGTAAGTGATTAATTGCGTACGATATGTGAAAGGAGAATATAACAATGTGCGAATGTACTCATGTGATTTTGTGTTTAATTTCGTATTGGGCATCCCAGTATTTGGTAAAGTTTGATAAGAATTTGTGTAGAGTATGGGCAAATTAAGGGCATACGGGTTGGAAGGTTCTTCCACAGCCCGACTTGATAGTCCGGAAAGAGTAGTACAAGAATTGGCAGAGATCTTGAGACAGCGGTGTCAGTTGCCGCTACGGCAAGAACCTTTGCCACCACCAGTGTGAGAAACACCGAGGAGTTTGTTATCAGACTTCTGGGGCTCGTTATAGATATGGTAAAATGGACCATACGGCAAGGAACTGTCCCCGGATTGAACGAAATGTGCATGAATCCTCTGCCTTGGCTAAATCTGTACCAGTGGTAGGAATTGCTACTCAGGATGGAGTAATTACACTCATCCCAGAAAGCACTCAGAATGTTGTAACCATCATCCCAGGTATCTATGCTGTGTACAAATGAATGCTTATGTGTTGATTGATTCTGAATTAGTACGTTTGTACATCTTCGCTTGGGATATTATTTGATTCGGATCGGCATATATTTCATATCTGCTGTATGTGTATCTAGATTGGTTAGACTCACATGATCGAGACTGTATTCATTGGAGGTATATGCCCCGTTTGGGAAATTTGTGAAATACGTTTTGGGATATTGATTGACTCTGCACATGCACATATATATCTACACCTATGCTCAGGGTGATTTATTATGTCACCGCCTTCAATGACTAAACCACTGGAATTATGATTTTGTAATCGTGTGACCAAGTTGAGCGCCCTAAATGATGAACTCTAATTGCGAGACCATATATTTTGATTGGTAGAAAGTTGACTGGGTGATGTGACTAATTTGGAACTTTTGCGTAACAATCTCATACTGTATGTACCCGAGGAACTTTGTATAATGTATTACTGTGTACCATGTTCTTGCATGTAAGGCTTATTTGGGAACTGCTATACTGATTATGATACGTACCTCCTGATATGAACACTTGCATGCTTATGTAATTATACCTAAACATATGTGGACAATACCGTATTGTACGTGATTTGAAACACTTTGATATGAACAGTTGTGATGAATGATTCTGATATGACTTTGAGAACTAATAAATTTAGGACAGTTGTGAAACTATCAGCCATGTGCCTAAACAAACGAAGTGAGTTTTACAGAATCAAATGTACTCTATTTGAGAAAACCTCTATCTGACTTGGTCCGATAGAACCTTTGTCTGAATTGACCCGATAGAACCCTCATTGGATATAATTTGACGGGACCTTTGTTTGATTTAATCTGACAAGACCTTTGCTTGGGTTGATTGATAAGAACCTCTATCTAAGTTGATTTGGTAAAAGGGGGTTAAGAATTGTCTATAAATAAATGACCGGATTATTATTGGCAGAAAAACTGATAGAACCAAAACTTGAACTCATTTGGGGATACTTGATTTATTTGAAAGACCTTTTGTGGGCTATCAACAGATTGATCTAACTATGAACACCGTTGAGAATCAATCCCCAACTATTGAGAATATATGTGTTATAGATGAACTGAATTGCACAAACCCCGTGATTGGGTGTCATAAGGAGTGTTGTTCCATTTTGTTTGTTTGACGCTATGGGAACCGATGACGGTAGATTGATTTGATTTTGAGCAGTACTGAACTTTTGTCTTTGACTGATCAGAACATGTTTTGTAAGGGAGAGTGGTTGATTCAGTATTATCAGATTTTGGGAAAATCAGGTTATAGTGAATGGTGTTGTGTTGCTTTGATGACATTCTTAGAGTGTCCTTTCGTGCTAGGGGACGTTAAGCCTATGTAGCACCTTTGATTGAGATACCTCTTGCCACCGACGGTTTCGTACGGGTGGGTTTGACTAATCCATCTAGAATCGGCCACCGACGGTCGCGAACGGGTGTGCTTCGATTCCGAGACGATTATTCCTTTGTTTTGTTTGGAATGTCATCCTTTGGTATTATGTAAATGTTTTAACATCCAAGAAACTTTGAAGAACCCTGATTATCCATAAGTGTGCGAATTCAGTACCCCTTGTGAACGCCTGCCCAGCGCCATTATATTCTGTAATTGGGGCCCTGAGAATGTGTGAATTGTGTTTGACATGCGTTTGACTCCTTTGATAATGCCTGGACATCATGGGGATTTACGTATATGAATTGCCTTATGCTTTTAACGACTACCGGATAAAGTAGAAAGACTCGATAGAACAGAGAATTGAATACTGAACTGAATTGTGAATTGCAAACCGTAAACTGTTGAATGAACTGAGAATACGTGTATTCTATTAGAAGTCGATTGCCTCAGTGTTGTTGTATTTTACAATTGGTACTATGGGGATATACGGACTATGTGTATTGTGTGGGTAATTACTTCGATGTTACCTTTGTTGTTTCGGGAATCAGTATCTGAATTCACCTTATATTCCTGAAGACTTTTAATTGACCTTGGATAATTGTGATGAGTTACTGGACTAAATACCGAATCAGATCGTGAATTGGGAAATTATTGAAGAATGAATTGAACTTTTGTGACACGGAATAGACCGAACTTCTGTGATAAAGTCAGCTGACATTGAAATAAATATGTTGGTGACCTACCTTGAAGAGGTCAGTTGGTGAATATGTCTAAAAATTTTTCGGTGCCAACAGGTCGAAGTTGAATTTCAGATGGTGGCGGGACTACTTCAACCTCCCTCCATTTTGGAATGGAAATGGAAATATGTGGCTACGAATTTCGTTGTGGGGCTACCTTGAGCACCCAAGGTATAAGTCCCATTTGGGCTATTGTAGGTAAAATTATTGAAGTTGCCCATTTCTCCCTATAAAATTTGTATGATGCTTGTAGACTAGCCCCTGTTTACATCGATAAGATCGCTCGTTACATGGGGTCCCAGTATCTATTGTTTAGACAGGAATTCTAAAATGTGTTTGAATTCTGAAAAGCCTCCAAGAGGAATGGGGGCTCAGCTTCTGTTTTGTTATGTTACCCGGACCCGGAGGTTCCCTTATGGAACTGGTTATTCGTAACCTCACGTGTATATGTTCTGTTCTATTCTGTTCCGTTCTGTTCTGTTAAGGCTAATGGATGTATCACGTAAACTTAATCATGACTTATGATTTCTGTATATGATCTGGACAAATTATAAATTTGATACGAAACTGAATTATGATTCGGCGCTGTTTTCCATCCGCAAATTGATGTATGATCAGAAAGAACTTGTTATAGTTTTGGGAGGAATGCTCCAAAGATATGCATTAGATTTTTCAGGGGAGTTGGAAAGATTTATCCATCGTTGGCAAACTTTGCTTCCAACAACAGCTCTCACTCTAGTTTTGGCATGGCACCGTACAAGCCTTGTATGGCGGAAAAAGGGAAATCTATGACTGATTGAGAATAGAGCGTTGCTTGACTTTGAGACTAAGTGAATGGCTATAAGAATGATTGGAACCGTTGAATGAAAAGTCTTCCAAATTGTTTCGACTAAAAGTAAAATAAGTTTGGAGGACCAAACTTCCTAAAGGGGGGAAGACTGTAATACCCCTGTTCCGTAGTATGCTAATTGGTCCCTAATACGTATGTGACTATATGTTTTGATATGATTTTTGTGTGCAATTATGTGAATATAAGCGACTTTGGAATTCTACCTGTTCACCGTATATTAAAATAATGGGGCACTTAATTTATCAATTTAATCAGTTTAAATTGACCAGAATCAATTTTCAATTAAATTTCACCGTAGGCTCTAAAAATTATGCCAATCACAATGGCGTAATCAATTTCGGGTTCTATGGCCGATAAGGCCCTTAATTTAATTCCAAAGCGGATTATTCAAACAGATATTCCTACGGTGAACAGGTAGAATTCCAAAGTCGCTTATATTCACATAATTGCACACAAAAATCATATCAAAACATATAGTCACATACGTATTAGGGACCAATTAGCATACTACGGAACAGGGGTATTACAGTGGAACCATTGTGATTGGCATAATTGTGATTATGTATTTTGATATGATTTTGTATTCCACTATATGAAAATATGTGGTTTGAAGTTCTATCTGTTCACCGTAGGAATATCTGTTTGAATAATCAGCTTTGGAAATTTAATTGAGGGCCTTATCGGCCACATGAACCCGAAATCGATTACGCCATTGTATCTTGAACATGTCCAAGTCTATAACTACACCTGAACCAGAAAGTAAGAAATTCAAGAAACAGAAAGTAGAAACAGTTAGTGAATCCATGGGCTCCGTGAATGAAAATTTGACTTCAAAGTTTAGTGACAACACAAAAAGGGAAAGTGGTGGCAGTATAGGTGTTCCTACTTGTAAGGAATGTGGGAAGCAACATTGGGGTATTTGTCGCCGTGGAACTGTAGTCTGTTTCAAATGTGGACAAAAAGGACATATAGCTAAAGCTTGCCCACAAGTTTATGTAAGAAATGAAGGACCCATTGCTAGTGGAGTTAACTCAACAATGACACCAAAGACAAACGTAACATCTGCTTCTGAGGGGAATACATTGAGGCAAGGAAGGGTTTTCACCCTAGTTTCAGAAAAGACACAGAATACTGGAAAAGCGAATACAGGTATGATTTTTATTATCTACTGTGATGTTAGCACTGTTCTCTATGCGATGGCTATGTTACTTATGCGGTGGAAATATGAACATATGACCATGACGGAATAATATACCTTTGTTATTACTTGTTAAGGAATGATTATGTCTATATGACTACTTTTATATTGAACATTTCTGATGGAAGAATTATCACGTACAACCGAAATTTCTGATTTGAATATTATCAGCATGAGCTAAGTTTGGAGGACCAAACTTTTTAAGTTGGGGAGAGTGTAACGACCCAGAACCGTATACCATGATTACCAGTAATTAATTATGTGTTAGCATGATTTAATTGAACATTATCTGTTGAACTTAGAAGAATATATGTTGAGATGAGAACTTTGGGACTGCAATTGATGACCGTAATGGGTTCGGAAAACGAAATTGAACACGCCTATGTGATACCGGGAATTTGTAGAACCATTTGGGAAAATAAATTGAGAACTGAATTTCGTCTGATTCGTTAAGCCTTGTTTGGCTCAAGATAATGGCACAATTCTATTTTTATGGTATATATATATATATATATAGATAAAGATGTTGACCATGTTTTGACTCAAAACAAAAGAGAAGAAAAATCTGGAAAGGAGAGAGAGAGAGAGAGAGAGAGAGAGAGAGAGAGAATTCGTGAGAAAGGGGAAGAAGAGGAGGAAAAAGAGAATCAAGCTAAATCTTCTACAATTAAGTGATTAAGGTAAGGATTCCTCTCTAATTTCTTGAAATAAGGTTGGTTCATGCATGACCTCATGGTAAATAAGTGGATTGAAGAAGAAATATGTTTAATTTGAGCATGTATGGCATAAGTTGATGATTTATGTTTATATTTGGCATTTTCGAGGAAGAACCTCCATGGATATGAAGAAATGAAGCTTTTACATGAATAGTTATGATTCTTCACTTTAAATCATGGTTTGATCTTGTGCATGATGCATTTGGGTTTGTTTAGAAGCTAAAATGTTGAAGTCAAGTGGGTTCCAAGTGTTTTGGGACTTGGGTTTTCATCAATGTTGAAGTGTTTTTGCAAAAGGAAAGGTTAAAGCTTGAGAAGAGTCCAGAATTTCAGATTTTCGCGCGGTCCGCTCGAGCGGAGGTATTCCCGCTCGAGCGTGAAAATAGGCCTCCCAGCAGTTTCGGAAAATTGTGCAGTCCGCTCGAGCGGACAAAGTGGCGCTCGAGCGGGGACCTCTTTTTCAGGAAATTTTGAGAAGTTGAATTACTTGATTTTACCATGTTATTGACATCATTTAGCATCTCATAATCATGAAATAGAGTAAAGAAAGGATAATATGGCATGTATTAAGTGATTTAATGATAATGTGTATGGGAGAAATGTGTTCTAATGTTGATAATTGCAGGTCAAGAGGCGAAGACCGTGCAATCGGTTTTGGAAACCCACTGTGAGTAACATTTCTGTAAAGATATGTTAGTATGATCTATGTTTAAAAGTGCTACGTTATGCTATGGTTTTGAAATGATAAATGTTTTCTGTGAACGAATGTCCAGTTTGCGAATCTAGTATGGCATCCATAGATAGTCCTAAGTGGACCAGTTTACGAGATCTCGGTATGTGTTTAATCGGTGTCCGGGACCGGTTACTCTAGTCGTTGGACGACATATGTTATGTTCTATGGAGTATGCCATTATGTATGTTCTGATATGAGATGATTATGTTTATGGATGATTTATTTTATGGTATATGAATGTGGAATCCGTTCACTACCCCCTTTACGTTAATGTTACTTGCTGAGCTCTAGCTCATTGTTTGTAATTATGTATTATAGGTGAGCATTCTGGAAGTCAAGCCTAGGCGGAGTCCGAGCCGAGCCGCCGTTTTGAAGCCTACCCGGTGTTTTGGTGCCTCCGAGTTGGGGCTAGGCCTAGGAAGGCCGTTAGGAAGCTTAGTTTTGATTGTGCACATGGCGTGAGCCTATGTTTTGTACATGAATTTTGATAATATGTGATGTAATGTAGTGGGTAAATTAACATTTTTGGCATGTAATGTATGTTCATATAAATGCACAGCTCTTTGGACCATGGTTATTTGTTTTCGCTTCCGCGAGCCCCTTTTTTTTATGTTTTGTATAGCAAGGCCTGTGGTAATCTAGGATTACTGGCCGGTCTCGTTGCCAAACTTCTAAGGGCGAGTTTGGGGCGTGACAGAGTTTTTGAGCTCCCTTCAACATTCAAACCGTCATTTCATGCTTTTGGTGGCTCCAATTTCACATATACTTGTACTAACATGGTATAAACACCAAAATACATCTTCATGGAGCCCAATTTCATAAATCAAATACATGCATGGCTCAATTTAATTCAAGCTCAATTCTATCATACACATTCATGCATTCCAAAGCTCCTATCTTTAATTATTCAACATGCATGCTAATCTTGACTTCATTTTCATTCCAAATAATGCAAATGGTGCTCATTCTCATGGAGCTCAACAAAAACATGCTTGCATGTAAGATTTAACACCTTTATTTCCATATTCAACTTAATACATGCATGATTATGCAAAATCATGGTGATCTTACACATACATGTGCACATTAGCTTCAAATTCATCAATTATAGCACAACTCTTGTTCTTGATCACCAATAAATCTTTAATTCACAAAATCACAAGTTCAATCTCATGAATTTACTCACCTAGGAGCCTTAAACACCCAAGCTCTAGCCAAATCTTGAGCTAAATCCCCAATTTCCCAAGCTTGAGCCAAAAATTACACAATTCTCTCCTTCTCTCTCTCTATAGCCGGCTCTCTCTCTCTTTATTTTGAGTCCCAAATTCAGCCAAATGAAATGAAGAAGAGAGGATGGAGAGTGTAGTGACTTAACAACAAAACCCACTAAGGCCAATATAATATTAATAAGGTAATTGGGCTCTAATTCATCAATTTAATCAACTTAATCTGACCCGAATCAATTTCTAATTAAATTTCACCGTAGGCTCTAAAAATTATGCCGACCACAATGGCGTAATCAATTTCGGGTTCTGTGGCCGATAAGGCCTCCAATTTAATTTCCGAAGTGGTAAAATCAAACAGATATTCCTACGGTGAACAGATAGAAATTCAAAACCACATATTTTCACATAATGGCATACAAAACCATAACAAACACATAATCACATCTTATTAAGGACCAATTAACATATTACGGGACAGGGGTATTACAGTCTTCCCCCCTTTAGGAAGTTTGGTCCTCCAAACTTAATTCACCTTTAGTCAGGCACAATTCGGAACACTTTTTATTCAATGGTTCCAACCCTTTTGGTAGTTAGCTGCTTAGTCTCAAAATCGAGCAACACTCTGCTCTCAATCAGTCAAAGACTCAACTTTTCCTCCATACAAGACTTGTATGGTGTCACACCAAACTAGAGCGCAAGCTACTGTCGTAGACAAAGTTTGCCAATGATGGATGGATTCCCCCAACTACCTTGGAAATCTAAAACATACATTTGGAGCATTCCCTCCAGAATCAAAAAGGTTCCTTCTGACTGTACATCAATTTACGGATGGAAAGTAACGCCGAATCATAATTCAGTTTCGTAACAAATTCATAATTCGTCCAGATCATACACAGAAATCATAAGTCATGATTAAGTTTACGTGATACGTCCATTAGCATTAACAGATCAGAATGGAACAGAGTAGAACAGAACATATGCACGTGGGGTCACGAATAACCAGTTCCATAAAGGAACCTCCGGATCCGGGTAACATAACAGAACAGAAGCTGAGCCCCCATTGCCTCTTGAAGGCTTTTCAGAATTCAAACACATTTTAGAATTTCTGTCTAAACAATAGATACTGGGACCCCATGTAAACGAACGATCTTATCGATGTAAACAGTGGCTAGTCTACAAGCATCATACAAAATTTTATAGGGAGAAATGGGCAACTTCAATAACTTTACCTACAATAGCCCAAATGGGCCTTATACCTTGGGTGCTCAAGGTAGCCCCACAACAAAATTCGTAGCCACCTATTCCCATTTCCATTCCAAAATGGAGAGAGGTTGAAGTAGTCCCGCCACTATCTAAAATTCAACTTCGACCTGTTGGCACCAAAAAAATATTTAGACATATTCACCAACTGACCTCTTCAAGGTAGGTCACCAACATATTTATTTCAATGTCAGCTAACTTTATCACAGAAGTTCGGTTTATTCCGTGTCACGAAAGTTCAATTCATTCTTCAATAATTCCACGATTCACAATCCAATTCGGTATTCAGTCTAGTGACGCATCACAGTTATCCAAGGTCAATCAAAAGTCTTCAGAAATTCAAAGTGGATCCAGACACTGATTCCCTAACCAACAAAGGTAGCATCGAGGCAATTACCCATACAACGCATATAGTCCGTACATCCCCATAGTACCAATTGTAAAATACAACAACACTGAGGCAATCGACCTCTAATAGAATACACGTATTCTCAGTTCATTCAACAGTTTACAATTTGCAATTCACAATTCAATAAGGCAATCCATATACGTAAATCCCCATGATGTCAAAGGCGTTATCAAAGGAGTCGATCGCATGCCAAACACAATTCACATATTCTCAAGGTTCCACTCACAGAATATAATGACACTGGGTGGTTATTCACAAGACGTACTGAATTCACGCATTTCCGGACAATCAGGGTTTTTCAAAGCTCCTTGGATGTTAAAACATTTACATAATACCAAAGGATGACATTCCGAACAAAACAAAGGAATAATCGTCTCGGAATCGAAGCACACCCGTTCGCGACCGTCGGTGGCCGATTTCAGATCGATTAGTCAAACCCACCCGTACGAAACCGTCGGTGGCAAAAGGTATCTCAATCAAAGGTGCTACATAGGCTTAACGTCCCCTAGCACGAAAGGACACTCTAAGAATGTCATCAAAGCAACACAACACCATTCACTATAACCTGATTTTCCCAAAATCTGATAATACTGAAGCAACCACTCTCCCTTACAAAACATGTTCTGATCAGTCAAAGACAAAAGTTCAGTACTGCTCAAAATCAAATCAATCTACCGTCATCGGTTCCCATAGCGTCAAACAACAAAATGGAACAACACTCCTTACGACACCCAATCACGGGGTTTGTACAATTCGGTTCATTTTTAACACATATGTCCTCAATAGTTGGGGATTGATTCTCAACGACGTTCATAGTTAGATCAATCTGTTGATAGCCCCCAAAAGGTCTTTCAAATAAGTCAAGTATCCCAAATGAATTCAAGTTTTGGGCCTATCAGTTTTTTCTGCCAAGAATAATCTGGCTATTTATTTATAGACAATTCTTAACCCCCTTTTTCAGAATCAACTTAGATAGAGGTTCTTATCAATCAACCCAAGCAAAGGTCTTGTCAGATTAGATCAAACAAGGGCTCCATCAAATTATATCAAATGAGGGTTCCATCGGAACAATATCAGGCAAAGGTTCTATCGGATCGAATCAGATAACAATTTTCTCAAACAGGGCACATTCGGTTCTGTAAGGCATACTTCGTTTGCTTAGGTACACGGTTGATAGTTTCTTAACTGCCCTAAGTTCATCAGTTCTCCAAGTCAAATCGGAGTCATTCATCACAACTGTTCATATCAAAGTGTTTCAAATTACGTACAATACGGTATTGTCCACATGAGTTCAGGTATAGTTACATAAGCATGCAAGTGTTCATATCAGGAGGTACGTATCATAATCAGTATAGCAGTTCCCAAATAAGCCTTATATGCAAGAACATGGTGCACAGTAATACATTATACAAAGTTCCTCGGGTACACATAGTATGGGATTGTTACGCAAAAGTTCCAAATTAGTCACATCACCCAGTCAACTTTCTACCAATCAAAATATATGGTCTCACAATTATAGAGTTTATCATTTAGGGCGCTCAACTTGGTCACACGATTTCAGAATCATAATCCTAGTGGTTTAGTCATTGAAGACGGTAGCATAATAAATCACCCTGAGCATAGGTGTAGATAGATACATGTGCATGTGCATAGTCAATCAATTACCCAAAACGTATTTCACAAATCTCCCAAACGGGACATATACCTCCAATGAATACAGTCTCGATCATGTGGGTCTAACCAATCTAGATACACATGCAGCAGATATGAAATATATGCCGATCCGAATCAAATGATATCCCAAGCGAAGACGTACAAACGTACTAATTCAGAATCAATCAACACATAAGCATTCATTTGTAAACAGTATAGATACCTGGGATAATGGTTACAACATTCTGAGTGCTTTCTAGGATGAGTGTGATTACTCCATCCTGAGTAGCAATTCCTACCACTGGTACGGATTTAGCCAAGGCAGAGGATTCATTCACATTTCATTCAATCCGGGGACAGTTCCTTGCCGTATGGTCCATTTTACCATATCTATAACGAGCCCCAGAAGTCTAAACTCCTCGGTGTTTCTCACACTGGTGGTGGCAAAGGTTCTTGCCGTAGCGGCAACTGACGCTGTTGTCTCAAGATCTCTGCCAATTCTTGTACTACTCTTTCCGGACTATCAAGTCGGGCTGTGGAAGAACCTTCCAACCCGTATGCCCTTAACTTGCCCATACTCTACACAATTCTTATCAAACTTTACCGAATACTGGGATGCCCAATACGAAATTAAACACAAAATCACATGAGTACATTCGCACATAGGCACATTGTTATATTCTCCTTTCATATATCGTACGCAATTGATCACTTACGTAACAGATAATTGCATATTTATCAAATATCGCATGCTGAACATTTACTAAGTAATTATATACTCAAATCATGTTCATATTTCAAATAGACACCCGTAGACAGAATTGAATGCACATAAACAACTTTTCATGTATGTGCATTATAACAAAACAAACTTGTTGTACACATTAGTGTAACAATTTATATCTCATTTCGAATCATGTGTGGTACTTCTTTTAGCGTGACATATCATGTTGGTCAAGCATATCAACATATCTCTTACATAGGCCACGGTATTATTTCCCCCGGGCGAGGGCCTGTGCCACGGTATTATTTCCCCCGGGCTAGGGCTTTATGACCATAAGCCACAGTATTATATCCCCTGGGCGAGGGCCTCCGCTAAGGATATCACAATTATGTTCAAGGAGAATTTAGGAAATCATTCATTTATATCAAACATAGCTTTATACACAATACAGAGATTCACAAGTATGCATACACCAGAGAGCATACGTATTCCAAAGGTTTACCATGCAAGCAATTTACAAATTACAAATTATAGCACATGACTGTTCATACCGAAACACTTAAACATATTCTTGATGCTTTCAGATTTCTACTTATCACGTGAATGCATCCTAGATCTTTTCTAGACGCTTATTGCTCTTTTGGACAAGTGTGTGAGTTATTAACTCGTGCTCTGATACCACTCTGTCACGACCCGAACCCGCCCCCATGGGTTAAGGACGCAACCGGCCAGTAATCCTAAGATTACCTACGGCCTCAAACCAAAACAGACTCAACACATCAGAGTAAAGGGGCCAAAAGGGAAGCAAAATTTAAAACTTTGTCCATAGAGCCGTGCTTATATGCACATCAAACAGACCATACTCGGATACGTTAATAACCCACATCGAAAGTACAGTTTGACAAAATTCATTACAGACAGGATCATCCAAAACGAGTCAACCTATAACAGACTATGTACAGACATACACTAGGCCCTTGCCAACAAGACAAAACATAAGTACATACAAAAAGGGCAAGGATGGCCTCATGTGTGAGGCACAAGGTTGACTCTCCCAAAACTCGTGTTGTTCCTAGCAGGCTTCACTGGGGCTGGGTTGTGCTTCTCTTGGCTCACCTACAAACACATGAATGAGCGTGAGCGATCGCCCAGTGAATAATATCAAACATGACAATTACATAACAAAATGTAGAACAACATGCTCCAAACGGCCTTGGGCCCAATTCATACTTCTATTTAACAATATATATATATATATATATAACTGTACAAAATTCAAATCAAGTAACTGTAGTTTCAACCATTCTGGCCTTTGGCCCATTCAGATTTCCATTCATGTCAAAACGGCCTTCGGCCCATTCCTTCACGTCGAAACGGCCTTCGGCCCATTCATTCTTATCAAAACGGCCTTCGGCCCATTCATTCTTATCAAAACGGCCTTTGGCCCATTCATTCATGTCAAAACGGCCTTCGGCCTATTCATTCTTATCAAAACGGCCTTTGGCCCATTCATTCATGTCAAAACGGCCTTCGGCCCATTCATTCTTATCAAAACGGCCTTCGGCCCATTCATTCTTATCAAAACAGCCTTTGGCCCATTCATTCATGTCAAAACGGCCTTCGGCCCATTCATTCTTATCAAAACGGCCTTCGGCCCATTCATTCATGTCAAAACGGCCTTCGGCCCATTCATTCTTATCAAAACGGCCTTTGGCCCATTCATTCATATCAAAACGGCCTTCGGCCCATTCATTCATGTCAAAACGGCCTTCGGCCCATTCATTCTTATCAAAACGGCCTTCGGCCCATTCATTCTTATCAAAACGGCCTTCGGCCCATTCATTCTTATCAAAACGGCCTTTGGCCCATTCATTCATGTCAAAACGGCCTTCGGCCCATTCATTCTTATCAAAACGGCCTTCGGCCCATTCATTCATGTCAAAACGGCCTTCGGCCCATTCATTCTTATCAAAACGACCTTTGGTCCATTCCCAACTAACAATTCATAAAGTTTATAAGGGAATAACAATTGGACATTGATAAGCTTTCAAATATTGATATTACTCACAGTGATTGGCTTGTGGATTCGCCCTGGAGCTTGACCCTACACATTCCATGAACACAAAAGGGGTCATTAACAATTCAATCCGTTCCTTAATTCACATATTCCTCTTTTAGGCTTTATTCTTATCTCATTAGCTCATTTACAATGCTTAACATAAGCCTAAGAATGCTTGCAAGTGAAAGAGAACGGAAAACAGAACACAAAATGCAAAAACAGGATTTCAGAAAATATGGTCCCCGCTCGAGCGTGGACTTTCCCGCTCGAGCGGACCCTTAGGTCTGCAAAAGTACTGGTTGCCTTCAATTCCAGCTCGAGCGTGAACTCGGCCGCTCGAGCGGACTGCCTGTCTACATAGCTCCCCGCTCGAGCGTCAACTTCCCCGCTCGAGCGGGAACCATGTCTGCAGAAAATGCTGGGAGCTCGATTTCTCCGCTCGAGCGTCAGGTTCCCCGCTCGAGCGGACATCAAAATTCTGGGTTTTCCAGATTGTGTTCTTGAGCTCCCTTCAACATTCAAACCGTCATTTCATGCTTTTGGTGGCTCCAATTTCACATATACTTGTACTAACATGGTATAAACACCAAAATACATCTTCATGGAGCCCAATTTCATAAATCAAATACATGCATGGCTCAATTTAATTCAAGCTCAATTCTATCATACACATTCATGCATTCCAAAGCTCCTATCTTTAATTATTCAACATGCATGCTAATCTTGACTTCATTTTCATTCCAAATAATGCAAATAGTGCTCATTCTCATGGAGCTCAACAAAAACATGCTTGCATGTAAGATTTAACACCTTTATTTCCATATTCAACTTAATACATGCATGATTATGCAAAATCATGGTGATCTTACACATACATGTGCACATTAGCTTCAAATTCATCAATTATAGCACAGCTCTTGTTCTTGATCACCAATAAATCTTTAATTCACAAAATCACAAGTTCAATCTCATGAATTTACTCACCTAGGAGCCTTAAACACCCAAGCTCTAGCCAAATCTTGAGCTAAATCCCCAATTTCCCAAGCTTGAGCCAAAAATTACACAATTCTCTCCTTCTCTCTCTCTATAGCCGGCTCTCTCTCTCTTTATTTTGAGTCCCAAATTCAGCCAAATGAAATGAAGAAGAGAGGATGGAGAGTGTAGTGACTTAACAACAAAACCCACTAAGGCCAATATAATATTAATAAGGTAATTGGGCTCTAATTCATCAATTTAATCAACTTAATCTGACCCGAATCAATTTCTAATTAAATTTCACCGTAGGCTCTAAAAATTATGCCGACCACAATGGCGTAATCAATTTTCGGTTCTGTGGCCGATAAGGCCTCCAATTTAATTTCCGAAGTGGTAAAATCAAACAGATATTCCTACGGTGAACAGATAGAAATTCAAAACCACATATTTTCACATAATGGCATACAAAACCATAACAAACACATAATCACATCTTATTAAGGACCAATTAACATATTACGGGACAGGGGTATTACAGTCTTCCCCCCTTTAGAAGGCAAGGAAATTTGAGGGTGGCCTACATGTTGAGGTACTTGATAGGGTGAATGTGTTGAAATTAGAAAAATATGTTGACGTACTTGACAGAGCCTTGATGGCTGAAACAAATATTGCTATCTTGAACATGTCCAAGTCTATAACTACACCTGAACCAGAAAGTAAGAAATTCAAGAAACAGAAAGTAGAAACAGTTAGTGAATCCATGGGCTCCGTGAATGAAAATTTGACTTCAAAGTTTAGTGACAACACAAAAAGGGAAAGTGGTGGCAGTATAGGTGTTCCTACTTGTAAGGAATGTGGGAAGCAACATTGGGGTATTTGTCGCCGTGGAACTGGAGTCTGTTTCAAATGTGGACAAAAAGGACATATAGCTAAAGCTTGCCCACAAGTTTATGTAAGAAATGAAGGACCCATTGCTAGTGGAGTTAACTCAACAATGACACCAAAGACAAACGTAACATCTGCTTCTGAGGGGAATACATTGAGGCAAGGAAGGGTTTTCACCCTAGTTTCAGAAAAGACACAGAATACTGGAAAAGCGAATACAGGTATGATTTTTATTATCTACTGTGATGTTAGCACTGTTCTCTATGCGATGGCTATGTTACTTATGCGGTGGAAATATGAACATATGACCATGACGGAATAATATACCTTTGTTATTACTTGTTAAGGAATGATTATGTCTATATGACTACTTTTATATTGAACATTTCTGATGGAAGAATTATCACGTACAACCGAAATTTCTGATTTGAATATTATCAGCATGAGCTAAGTTTGGAGGACCAAACTTTTTAAGTTGGGGAGAGTGTAACGACCCAGAACCGTATACCATGATTACCAGTAATTAATTATGTGTTAGCATGATTTAATTGAAGATTATCTGTTGAACTTAGAAGAATATATGTTGAGATGAGAACTTTGGGACTGCAATTGATGACCGTAATGGGTTCGGAAAACGAAATTGAACACGCCTATGTGATACCGGGAATTTGTAGAACCATTTGGGAAAATAAATTGAGAACTGAATTTCGTCTGATTCGTTAAGCCTTGTTTGGCTCAAGATAATGGCACAATTCTATTTTTATGGTATATATATATATATATATAGATAAAGATGTTGACCATGTTTTGACTCAAAACAAAAGAGAAGAAAAATCTGGAAAGGAGAGAGAGAGAGAGAGAGAGAGAGAGAGAGAGAGAGAGAATTCGTGAGAAAGGGGAAGAAGAGGAGGAAAAAGAGAATCAAGCTAAATCTTCTACAATTAAGTGATTAAGGTAAGGATTCCTCTCTAATTTCTTGAAATAAGGTTGGTTCATGCATGACCTCATGGTAAATAAGTGGATTGAAGAAGAAATATGTTTAATTTGAGCATGTATGGCATAAGTTGATGATTTATGTTTATATTTGGCATTTTCGAGGAAGAACCTCCATGGATATGAAGAAATGAAGCTTTTACATGAATAGTTATGATTCTTCACTTTAAATCATGGTTTGATCTTGTGCATGATGCATTTGGGTTTGTTTAGAAGCTAAAATGTTGAAGTCAAGTGGGTTCCAAGTGTTTTGGGACTTGGGTTTTCATCAATGTTGAAGTGTTTTTGCAAAAGGAAAGGTTAAAGCTTGAGAAGAGTCCAGAATTTCAGATTTTCGCGCGGTCCGCTCGAGCGGAGGTATTCCCGCTCGAGCGTGAAAATAGGCCTCCCAGCAGTTTCGGAAAATTGTGCAGTCCGCTCGAGCGGACAAAGTGGCGCTCGAGCGGGGACCTCTTTTTCAGGAAATTTTGAGAAGTTGAATTACTTGATTTTACCATGTTATTGACATCATTTAGCATCTCATAATCATGAAATAGAGTAAAGAAAGGATAATATGGCATGTATTAAGTGATTTAATGATAATGTGTATGGGAGAAATGTGTTCTAATGTTGATAATTGCAGGTCAAGAGGCGAAGACCGTGCAATCGGTTTTGGAAACCCACTGTGAGTAACATTTCTGTAAAGATATGTTAGTATGATCTATGTTTAAAAGTGCTACGTTATGCTATGGTTTTGAAATGATAAATGTTTTCTGTGAACGAATGTCCAGTTTGCGAATCTAGTATGGCATCCATAGATAGTCCTAAGTGGACCAGTTTACGAGATCTCGGTATGTGTTTAATCGGTGTCCGGGACCGGTTACTCTAGTCGTTGGACGACATATGTTATGTTCTATGGAGTATGCCATTATGTATGTTCTGATATGAGATGATTATGTTTATGGATGATTTATTTTATGGTATATGAATGTGGAATCCGTTCACTACCCCCTTTACGTTAATGTTACTTGCTGAGCTCTAGCTCATTGTTTGTAATTATGTATTATAGGTGAGCATTCTGGAAGTCAAGCCTAGGCGGAGTCCGAGCCGAGCCGCCGTTTTGAAGCCTACCCGGTGTTTTGGTGCCTCCGAGTTGGGGCTAGGCCTAGGAAGGCCGTTAGGAAGCTTAGTTTTGATTGTGCACATGGCGTGAGCCTATGTTTTGTACATGAATTTTGATAATATGTGATGTAATGTAGTGGGTAAATTAACATTTTTGGCATGTAATGTATGTTCATATAAATGCACAGCTCTTTGGACCATGGTTATTTGTTTTCGCTTCCGCGAGCCCCTTTTTTTTTATGTTTTGTATAGCAAGGCCTGTGGTAATCTAGGATTACTGGCCGGTCTCGTTGCCAAACTTCTAGGGGCGAGTTTGGGGCGTGACAGAGTGCTCTGATACCACTCTGTCACGACCCAAACCCGCCCCCATGGGTTAAGGACGTAACCGGCCAGTAATCCTAAGATTACCTACGGCCTCAAACCAAAACAGACTCAACACATCAGAGTAAAGGGGCCAAACGGGAAGCAAAATGTAAAACTTTGTCCATAGAGCCGTGCTTATATGCACATCATAACATTCCATACAAACTCATGTTAATAACTCACGTCAGAAATGTAGTAGCATAAAATTCTATACAGACAGGATCATCCAACTAAGTCAACCCATGAAACTATATACAGACATAATCAAAAACTTCGCCACCATGACAAGATATAAATACATAACGAAAGGGCGAAGACGGGTCTCGTACGTGAGACACAAGGGCTGACTCTCCAAAAACCTCTGTTGTTCCTCACAGACTTCACTGGGACTGGGTTTGGACTTCTCCGGGCTCACCTACAAACACATGAATGAGCATGAGCGATAGCCCAGTGAATAATATCACATACAGAAGTTACGTAAACAATGTAGAACAACAGGTTCCAAACGGCCTTAGGCCCAATTCCTATTTCTACTTAACAGATATATAAGTATACGAAATTCAAATTAAGTGACTGTAGTTCCAACCATTCTGGCCTTTGGCCCATTCAGATTTCCATTCATGTCGAAACGGCCTTCGGCCCATTCATTTATGTCAAAACGGCCTTCGGCCTACTCATTCATGTCAAAACGACCCTTGGTCCATTCATTTACATCAAAACGACATTTGGTCCATTCATTTATATCAAAACGACCTTTGGTCCATTCATTACATCAAAACGACCTTCGGTCCATTCATTTACATCAAAACGACCTTTGGTCCATTCATTACATCAAAACGACCTTTGGTCTATTCATTACATCAAAACGACCTTCGGTCCATTCATTCACATCAAAACAACATTTGGTCCATTCATTTATATCAAAACGACCTTCGGTCCATTCGTTCACGTCGAAACGACCTTAGGTCCATTCATATATGTCAGACGACCTTCGGTCCACTCATTCATTTCAAAGCGGCCTTTGGCCCACTCATTCATTTCAGAACGGCCTTTGGCCCACTCATTCATTTCCAAACGGCCTTTGGCCCATTTATTCATTTCAAAACAGCCTTTGGCCCACTCATTCATTTCAAAACGGCCTTTGGCCCATTTATTCATTTCAAAACGGCCTTTGGCCCACTTATGCTTATCGAAACGACCTTGGGTCCATTTATGCGTTCATATCAGACTTACGTCCACAATCCCACAATCCCAGTTAGCAATTCATAAAGCTTCAAAGGGAGTAAACAATTGGACATTTACAAGCATTCAAATATCGATATTACTCACAGTGATCGGCTTGTGGATTTGCCCTGGAGCTTGACCCTACACGTTTCATGAACACAAAAGGGTCATTAACAGTTCAATCCGTTCTTTAATTCACATATTCCTCTTTAGGCTTTATTATCATCTCATTAACTCATTTACAATGCTTAACATATGCCTAAGAGTGCTTGCAAGTGAAAGAGAACGGAAAACAGAACACAAAATACAAAAACAGGATTTCAGAAAATAGGGTCCCCGCTCGAGCGTGGACTTCCCCGCTCGAGCGGACCCTTAGGTCTGCGAAAGTACTGGTTGCCTTCAATTCCAGCTCGAGCGTGAACTCGGCCGCTCGAGCGGACTGCCTGTCTACATAGCTCCCCGCTCGAGCGTAAACTTCCCCGCTCGAGCGGGAACCATGTCTGCAGAAAATGCTGGGAGCTCGATTTCTCCGCTCGAGCGTCACTTCACCCGCTCGAGCGGACGACGAAAATCTGGGAATCCCAGGTTGAGTTCTTGAGCTCCATTCCGACTTTTAACCAACAAATCATGCATGTTGTAGCTCAAATATCACATATAAGTATACTAACAAGGTATAAACACCAAAACACCTTATTATGGAGCTCAATTTCAAGGATTAAACACTTGCATGTCTCAAATTGACACCAAACTCAATTGTATCATACATATTCATGCATTCAAAGCTCCCATCTTCAATTATTCAGACATGCATGCCCATTTGGCTTCATATTCACTTCAAATAATGTAATTAGTGCTCATTCCCATAAAATTTAACAAAGACATGCTTGCATGTGGGATTACACTACCAATCTTTCACAATTTCACAAATTACATGCTAGATTTTGTGATTCCATAGGAGTTCTTTACATGCATGCACATATAGTCTTCAAATTCATCAAAACCAACTCCTTTCATGTTCTAGATCACAAATTAATCTTCAATTCCCGAAATCACAACTCAAATTCATGAGTTAGGGGTTGGTTACTCACCTAGGAGCTTTAATCTTTCAAATTCTAGTCAATTCTTGAGTTAAATCTTCAAATCCCCAAGCTAGAGCCGAAAATTGCTCAAGTCTCTTCCTTTCTCTCTCTATAGCCGGCCTCTCTCTCACTCTCAAGTGTCTAACTCAGATTTTGAGTTTTTGAGAGAGCTAAAGGAGAGTGCAATGCAAATATACAACAAGCCCCACTAACAAATATTTTAATATAAAATAATGGGGCACTTAATTTATCAATTTAATCAGTTTAAATTGACCAGAATCAATTTTCAATTAAATTTCACCGTAGGCTCTAAAAATTATGCCAATCACAATGGCGTAATCAATTTCGGGTTCTATGGCCGATAAGGCCCTTAATTTAATTCCAAAGCGGATTATTCAAACAGATATTCCTACGGTGAACAGGTAGAATTCCAAAGTCGCTTATATTCACATAATTGCACACAAAAATCATATCAAAACATATAGTCACATACGTATTAGGGACCAATTAGCATACTACGGAACAGGGGTATTACAGTCTTCCCCCCTTTAGGAAGTTTGGTCCTCCAAACTTATTTTACTTTTAGTCGAAACAATTTGGAAGACTTTTCATTCAACGGTTCCAATCATTCTTATAGCCATTCACTTAGTCTCAAAGTCAAGCAACGCTCTATTCTCAATCAGTCATAGATTTCCCTTTTTCCGCCATACAAGGCTTGTACGGTGCCATGCCAAAACTAGAGTGAGAGCTGTTGTTGGAAGCAAAGTTTGCCAACGATGGATAAATCTTTCCAACTCCCCTGAAAAATCTAATGCATATCTTTGGAGCATTCCTCCCAAAACTATAACAAGTTCTTTCTGATCATACATCAATTTGCGGATGGAAAACAGCGCCGAATCATAATTCAGTTTCGTATCAAATTTATAATTTGTCCAGATCATATACAGAAATCATAAGTCATGATTAAGTTTACGTGATACATCCATTAGCCTTAACAGAACAGAACGGAACAGAATAGACCAGAACATATACACGTGAGGTTACGAATAACCAGTTCCATAAGGGAACCTCCGGGTCCGGGTAACATAACAAAACAGAAGCTGAGCCCCCATTCCTCTTGGAGGCTTTTCAGAATTCAAACACATTTTAGAATTCCTGTCTAAACAATAGATACTGGGACCCCATGTAACGAGCGATCTTATCGATGTAAACAGGGGCTAGTCTACAAGCATCATACAAATTTTATAGGGAGAAATGGGCAACTTCAATAATTTTACCTACAATAGCCCAAATGGGACTTATACCTTGGGTGCTCAAGGTAGCCCCACAACGAAATTCGTAGCCACATATTTCCATTTCCATTCCAAAATGGAGGGAGGTTGAAGTAGTCCCGCCACCATCTGAAATTCAACTTCGACCTGTTGGCACCGAAAAATTTTTAGACATATTCACCAACTGACCTCTTCAAGGTAGGTCACCAACATATTTATTTCAATGTCAGCTGACTTTATCACAGAAGTTCGGTCTATTCCGTGTCACAAAAGTTCAATTCATTCTTCAATAATTTCCCAATTCACGATCTGATTCGGTATTTAGTCCAGTAACTCATCACAATTATCCAAGGTCAATTAAAAGTCTTCAGGAATATAAGGTGAATTCAGATACTGATTCCCGAAACAACAAAGGTAACATCGAAGTAATTACCCACACAATACACATAGTCCGTATATCCCCATAGTACCAATTGTAAAATACAACAACACTGAGGCAATCGACTTCTAATAGAATACACGTATTCTCAGTTCATTCAACAGTTTACAGTTTGCAATTCACAATTCAGTTCAGTATTCAATTCTCTGTTCTATCGAGTCTTTCTACTTTATCCGGTAGTCGTTAAAAGCATAAGGCAATTCATATACGTAAATCCCCATGATGTCCAGGCATTATCAAAGGAGTCAAACGCATGTCAAACACAATTCACACATTCTCAGGGCCCCAATTACAGAATATAATGGCGCTGGGCAGGCGTTCACAAGGGGTACTGAATTCGCACACTTATGGATAATCAGGGTTCTTCAAAGTTTCTTGGATGTTAAAACATTTACATAATACCAAAGGATGACATTCCAAACAAAACAAAGGAATAATCGTCTCGGAATCGAAGCACACCCGTTCGCGACCGTCGGTGGCCGATTCTAGATGGATTAGTCAAACCCACCCGTACGAAACCGTCGGTGGCAAGAGGTATCTCAATCAAAGGTGCTACATAGGCTTAACGTCCCCTAGCACGAAAGGACACTCTAAGAATGTCATCAAAGCAACACAACACCATTCACTATAACCTGATTTTCCCAAAATCTGATAATACTGAATCAACCACTCTCCCTTACAAAACATGTTCTGATCAGTCAAAGACAAAAGTTCAGACTCAACCGGCCAGTAATCCTAAGATTACCCTTACCCCGTATTGATGACAAGGTAACGATAAAGAACAAATATCCCTTACCCCGTATTGATGACTTATTTGATCAGTTGCAGGGATCACGGGTGTTTTCTAAGATTGATTTGAGATCTGGGTATCATCAGCTGAAGGTTAAAGCAGAGGATGTTGAGAAAACCGCATTCAGAACGAGGTATGGTCATTTTGAATTCCTTGTCATGCCATTTGGAGTGACTAATGCTCCGGCAGCGTTTATGGACCTAATGAATAGAATTTTTAAAACCTACCTTGATGAGTTTGTTGTAGTCTTCATCGATGATATTTTGATTTACTCTAAAGATAAACTTGAACATGAACATCATTTGAGGATTGTTTTACAAATACTTCGGGAAGGAAAACTATTTGCTAAGTTAAAGAAATGTGAGTTTTGGTTGGATGAGGTTATTTTCTTAGGGCACGTGGTCAACAAGGAAGGAATTTCAGTGGACCCGCAGAAAATAGAAGCAATTGTGAATTGGCCTACACCAACTAATGTGACAGAAGTTCGCAGTTTCATGGGCTTAGCTGGGTACTACAGAAGGTTTGTAAAGGACTTTTCGAAATTAGCTGTGCCTCTTACCCAATTGACACGTAAAGGACAACCATTTGAGTGGAATAGTGAAAGAGAATCAGCCTTTCATGAATTGAAGACAAGATTGACCACTGCACCAATTTTGACACTACCTTCAGGTACGGAAAATTTTGTGATTTTCAGTGACGCATCTTATAAGGGTTTGGGTTGTGTGTTAATGCAGAACGGAAAGGTTATTGCTTACGCCTCCCGACAGTTGAGGCCACATGAGAAGAATTATCCAACACATGACCTAGAATTGGCCGCAGTTGTTTTTGCTTTGAAAATCTGGCGGCATTATTTGTATGGGGCAAAGTGTGAAGTCTACACAGATCATAAAATACTTCTTCACGCAGAAAGAGTTGAATATGCGTCAGAGAAGATGTCTGGAATTGATAAAAGATTACGACCTAGAAATTCAGTATCACCCCGGAAAAGCTAATACAGTGGCTGATGCCTTGAGCAGGAAATCAACAGGGAGTATGGCTTGTTTGCTTACTGAACAAAGGGAGATTTTGCAAGACTTTGAAAAGTCTGAAATTGAAGTGGTAGTGTGTGAACAGGGCGGATTGATAGCCGCTATTACAGCCGAGCCGGCAATTGTTGATGAAATCAAGCAAAAACAGAAAGAGGATGAGTTCCTTAGAAAGGTAATTGATGAATTTGAAGTCAGCCCAAAAGCAGAGTTCAGTATCGAGAATGGAATGTTGAAATTTCGAAACCGAATATGTGTTCCAGTTATTCCGGAGCTAAAGAAGAGGGTCTTAGATGAAGCCCACAGATCCGTATTTGCTATGCATCCGGGTAACAATAAAATGTATCGGGATTTGAAACAAACCTATTGGTGGCCTAAAATGAAGAAAGAGATTGCAGAATATGTGTCCAAGTGCCTTCAGTGCCAGCAAGTTAAGGCCGAACATCAGAAACCAGGCGGTCTACTTCAACCTCTCCCCATTCCTGAGTGGAAGTGGGAACATGTGACTATGGATTTTGTTGTTGGCCTACCTCGGACTTCCCGAGGTATGGATTCTGTTTGGGTTGTAGTTGATAGACTGACTAAATCTGCAAATTTTCTGCCTGTCAAAACTACATTTACTGCTTACAGGTTGGCTACTATTTATGTTGATGAAATTGTCCGCTTACATGGAGTTCCAGTATCCATTGTGTCGGATAGAGATCCGAAGTTTGTATCTAGATTGTGGAAGAGTTTGCAGGAAGCTATGGGAACAGAACTAAGGTTCAGCACTGCATTCCACCCACAGACAGATGGGCAGTCAGAACGAACAATACAGACTTTGGAAGATATGCTTCGCATGTGTGCTTTGGATTTTCAGGGGAGTTGGGAAGATTACCTGCCACTTGCAGAATTTGCCTATAATAATAGCTTCCACTCCAGCATCGGTATGGCACCATACGAGGCTTTGTATGGTAGGAGGTGTAAATCACCTATTTGTTGGACAGAGGTCGGGGACAGAGCTTTGCTCGGGCCTGAAATTGTACAAGACACCTCTGAAAAGATCAAAACTATTCGGCAAAGGCTCAAAACAGCTCAAGACCGACAGAAGAGTTATGCAGATGTCCGGAGAAGACCTCTTGAGTATGAGGTCGGCGACCATGTGTTCATCCGTGTTTCTCCAATGAAAGGCCAAGTCAGGTTTGGGAAAAAGGGCAAGTTGACGCCCCGTTATATTGGGCCGTTTCAAATTTTGGAGAAACTTGGTCCAGTTGCTTATAGAGTTGCTTTGCCACCGGGATTTGAGCAAATCCACAATGTGTTTCATGTGTCAATGTTGAGGGGTTACCTCCGAGACCCGTTGCATGTGATTGATTATCACCGGATTGCTATTGATGAAAATATGGAATATGCTGAATGGCCGGAAAGAATTGTTGACCGACAAGTGAAAGAATTGAGAAACAAATCCATTCCAATGGTGAAAGTGGAATGGAAGGAACACTATGGGACAGATGCTACATGGGAAAAAGAGGAGGAAATGCGTCTACGCTATCCACATTTGTTTCCCGACGAAGGTAAGTTAAGTTTGGAGGACCAAACTTCCTAAAGGGGGGAAGACTGTGACACCCCTGTTCCGTAGTATGTTAATTGGTCCTTAACATGATGTGATTATGTATTTTGATATGATTTTGTGTTCCACTATGTGAAAATATGTTGTTTGAAATTTTATCTGTTCATCGTAGGAATATCTGTTTGAGTAGTCTGCTTTGGAAATTTAATTGAGGGCCTTATCGGCCACGGAACCCGAAATTGATTACGCCATTGTGGTTGGCATAATTTTTAGGGCCTACGGTGAAATTTAATTGAAATTTGATTCTGGTCAATTTAAACTGATTAAATTGATAAATTAAGTACCCCATTATTTTATATTAAAATATTTGTTAGTGGGGCTTGTTGTATATTTGTATTGCACTCTCCTTTAGCTCTCTTAAAACTCAAAATCTGAGTTAGACAATTGAGAGTGAGAGAGAGGCCGGCCATGGAGAGAAAAAGGGAGAGATTTGTGTAATTTGGGCTCAAGACTTGGGAATTTGAAGATCTAGCTCAAGATTTGGCTAGAGCTTGAGTGTTGAAGCTCTTAGGTAAGTGATTTCATGAACTCTTACTTGTAATTTGTAAGTTCAAGGGTTGTTTGTGATCAAGAACATGTAATGAGTTGATTTTTGTTGAGATTGAAGTCTTAGAACTCATGCATGTAAGAAATTACTTTGAATTTGCATGTTTGAGCTTGAAACACATGATTCATGTGGAGTTTTGGGTAAAGCTCATGTTGTAGTCACCATTTGTACCATCTAAGTTGAGAATGATGAGCATCTCCCACATGCATGTACCAATCATGGGAGTATAAGTCTTGAATGTTTGAATTTGAGCATGTTGATGATGGGTTTGAGATAATTTGGGACATGCATGTAGATAATTCATGTAATTGAGCTTCCTAATGTTGTAATCTTGCATTAGTAGCATGTTAGCATGTGTAAATGTGTAATTTGAACCATTGCATGCAAGGAATGTAGATGGAAAACTGATTTGGAGCTCAAGAACACGATCTGGGAAACCCAAATTTTTGAGGTCCGCTCGAGCGGGGTAATGGCCGCTCGAGCGGGAAAATCGTGCTCCCAGCATTTTTGCAGAGTTGGATGCCCGCTCGAGCGGGACACTTCACGCTCGAGCGTGGATTTTTGTAGACAGACCTTCAGCTCGAGCGCTCTATTCCACGCTCGAGCGCATCTTTCGTGCAACCAGTACTTTTGCAGGCCTTAAGGGTCCGCTCGAGCGGAGAAGTTTACGCTCGAGCGGGGACCCTGTTTCCTGGAATTTTGTTCATGCATTCTGTGATTCGTTTTCCGTTCTCTTTCACTTGTAAGCACTCTTAGGCATGTGTTAAGCATTGTAAATGATTTAATGAGATAAGAACAAAGCCTAAAGAGGAATATGTGAATTAAAGAGCGGATTGAACTGTTAGTGACCCTTTTGTATTCATGAAATGTGTAGGGTCAAGCTCCAGGGCGCATCCACAAGCCGATCACTGTGAGTAATATCAATATTTGAAAACTTGTCAATGTCCAATTGTTATTCCCCTATAAATATTATGAGTTGTTAATTGGGATTGTGGACAAAAGTCTGACAAGAATAAATGAATGAGTGGGCCAAAGGCCGTTTTGACATGAATGAGTGGGCCAAAGGCCGTTTTGACATGAATGAGTGGGCCAAAGGCCGTTTTGACATGAATGAGTGGGCCAAAGGCCGTTTTGACATGAAAGAGTGGGCCGAAGGCCGTTTGACATGAATGAATGGGCCAAAGGCCGTTTGACATGAATGAATGGGCCAAAGGCCGTTTGACATGAATGAATGGGCCGAAGGCCGTTTTGCCATGAATGGAAACCCGGATGGGCCAAAGGCCAGAATGTTTGGAACTACAGTTACTTGACTTGCATTTCGTATAGTTATATATATTTTGCTGTTAAACAAGAGTATGAATTGGGCCCAAGGCCGTTTGGAGCATGTTGTTCTACATATTGTTATGTAACTGTTATATTTGATATTATTCACTGGGCTATCGCTCACGCTCATTCATGTATTTGTAGGTGAGCCAAGGGAAGTCCAAACCCAGCCCCAGTGAAGTCTGCTAGAAACAACAGGAGTTTTGGGAGAGTCAGCCTTGTGCCTCGCGCATGAGACCATCCTTGCCCTTTTACTATGTACCTATGTTTTGTCTTGTTGGCAAGGACCTAGTGCATGTCTGTATATAGTCTGTTATAGGTTGACTCGTTTTGGACGATCCTGTCTGTAATGAATTTGGTGAAACCGTACTTTTGATGTGAGTTATTAACGTATCTGAGTATGGTTTGTTTGATGTGCATATAAGCACGGCTCTATGGACAAAGTTTTTAATTTTGCTTCCGTTTGGCCCCCATTAACTCTGTTAAAATATGTTTAGAACAGTCTGAGGCCGTAGGTAATCTCATGATTACTGGCCGGTTACGTCCTTAACCCACGGGGGCGGGTTAGGGTCGTGACAGTTCCTTGCCGTATGGTCCATTTTACCATATCTATAACGAGCCCCAGAAGTCTAAACTCCTCGGTGTAGTGACTTAACAACAAAACCCACTAAGGCCAATATAATATTAATAAGGTAATTGGGCTCTAATTCATCAATTTAATCAACTTAATCTGACCCGAATCAATTTCTAATTAAATTTCACCGTAGGCTCTAAAAATTATGTACAGTTATATATATATATTGTTAAATAGAAGTATGAATTGGGCCCAAGGCCGTTTGGAGCATGTTGTTCTACATTTTGTTATGTAATTGTCATGTTTGATATTATTCACTGGGCGATCGCTCACGCTCATTCATGTGTTTGTAGGTGAGCCAAGAGAAGCACAACCCAGCCCCAGTGAAGCCTGCTAGGAACAACACGAGTTTTGGGAGAGTCAACCTTGTGCCTCACACATGAGGCCATCCTTGCCCTTTTTGTATGTACTTATGTTTTGTCTTGTTGGCAAGGGCCTAGTGTATGTCTGTACATAGTCTGTTATAGGTTGACTCGTTTTGGATGATCCTGTCTGTAATGAATTTTGTCAAACTGTACTTTCGATGTGGGTTATTAACGTATCCGAGTATGGTCTGTTTGATGTGCATATAAGCACGGCTCTATGGACAAAGTTTTAAATTTTGCTTCCCTTTTGGCCCCTTTACTCTGATGTGTTGAGTCTGTTTTGGTTTGAGGCCGTAGGTAATCTTAGGATTACTGGCCGGTTGTGTCCTTAACCCATGGGGGCGGGTTCGGGTCATAAGCGGGGCTTGCGGAAGCGAAAACAAAATACTAATAGTCCAAAGAGCTGTGCATTTATATGAACATACATTTCATGCCAAAAATGTGGTTAATTTACCCACTAACTGTACATCACATATAAACAAGATTCATGTACAAAACATAGGCTCACGCCACATGCACAACCAAAACCAAGCTTCCTAACGGCCTTCTGGGCCTAGCCCCAACTCGGAGGCACCAAAACACCGGGTAGGCTTCAAAACGGCGGCTCGGCTCGGACCCCGCCTAGGCTTGACTCCCAGAGTGCTCACCTATAAATACATATATACAAACAATGAGCTAAAGCTCAGCAAGTAACATTAACGTAAAGGGGTAGTGAGCGGATTCCACATTCATATACCATAAAATAAATCATCCATAAACATAATCATCTCATATCAGAACATACATAATGGCATACTCCATAGAACATAACATTTGTCGTCCAACGACTAGAGTAACCGGTCCCGGACACCGATTAAACACATACCGAGATCTCGTAAACTGGTCCACTTAGGACTATCTATGGATGCCATACTAGATTCGCAAACTGGACATTCGTTCACAGAAAACATTTATCATTTCAAAACCGTAGCATAACGTAGCACTTTTAAACATAGATCATACTAACATATCTTTACAGAAATGTTACTCACAGTGGGTTATGGGAGAGTCAGCCTTGTGCCTTGCGCATGAGACCATCCTTGCCCTTTTACTATGTACCTATGTTTTGTCTTGTTGGCAAGGACCTAGTGCATGTCTGTATATAGTCTGTTATAGGTTGACTCGTTTTGGACGATCCTGTCTGTAATGAATTTGGTGAAACCGTACTTTTGATGTGAGTTATTAACGTATCTGAGTATGGTTTGTTTGATGTGCATATAAGCACGGCTCTATGGACAAAGTTTTTAATTTTGCTTCCGTTTGGCCCCCATTAACTCTGTTAAAATATGTTTAGAACAGTCTGAGGCCGTAGGTAATCTCATGATTACTGGCCGGTTACGTCCTTAACCCACGGGGGCGGGTTAAGGACGTAACCGGCCAGTAATCCTAAGATCACCTACGGCCTCAAACCAAAACAGACTTAACACATCAGAGTAAAGGGGGCCAAAGGGAAGCCAAATTTAAAACTTTGTCCATAGAGCCGTGCTTATATGCACATCAAACAAACCATGCTCAGATATGTTAATAACCCACGTCAAAAATACAGTTTCACAAAATTCATTACAGACAGGATCATCTAAACTGAGTCAACCCATATCACAATTACATACTGATATACACAAGATCCTTGCCAACAAGACAAAATGGAAATACATAACAGAATGGCAAGGTTGAGTCTCGTGCGTGAGACACAAGGCTGACTCTCCAAACTCATGTTATTCCTGGCAGACTTCACTGGGGCTGGGTTTGAACTTCTCTTGGCTCACCTACAAAGACATGAATGAGAGTGAGCGATAGCCCAGTGAATAATATCATCAAATATGACAGTTACATCACAATGTGTAGAACAACATGCTCCAAACGGCATTGGGCCCAATTCATACTTCTAATTAGCAAATATATAAGACTATACGAAATGCAAATCAAGTAACTGTAGTTCCAACATTCTGGCCTTTGGCCCATTTGGGTTTCCATTCATGGCAAAACGGCCTTCGGCCCATTCACTTATGTCGAAACGGCCTTTGGCCCATTCATTTTTATCAAAATGGCCTTCGGCCAATTCATTTATGTCAAAACGGCCTTTGGCCCACTCGTTCATGTCAAAACGGCCTTCGGCCTACTCATTCCTTGTCAAAACGGCCTTTGGCCTACTCATTCATGTCAAAACGACCTTTGGTCCATTCATTTACATCAGGACGACCTTTGGTCCATTCATTTATATCAGGACGACCTTTGGTCCATTCATTTATATCAGGACGACCTTTGGTCCATTCATTTACATCAGGACGACCTTTGGTCCATTCATTTACATCAGGACGACCTTTGGTCCATTCATTTACATCAAAACGACCTTTGGTCCATTCATTCACATCAAAACGACCTTTGGTCCATTCATTCATTTCAAAACGACCTTTGGTCCAATTACTTTCATGACAGACTTTTGCCCACAATCCCAATTAGCAATTCCAGCAATTCATAAAGCTTATGAGGGGATAGACAATTGGACATTCACAATTATTCGAATATCGATATTACTCACAGTGATCGGCTTGTGGATTTGCCCTGGAGCTTGACCCTACACGTTTCATGAACACAAAAGGGTCATTAACAGTTCAATCCGTTCTTTAATTCACATATTCCTCTTTAGGCTTTATTATTATCTCATCAACTCATTTACAATGCTTAACATATGCCTAAGAGTGCTTGCAACTGAAAGAGAACGGAAAACAGAACACAAAATGCAAAAACAGAATTTCAGAAAATATGGTCCCCGCTCGAGCGTGGACTTCCTCGCTCGAGCGGACCCTTAGGTCTGCAAAAGTACTGGTTGCCTTCAATTCCAGCTCGAGCGTACTGCCTGTCTACATAGCTCCCCGCTCGAGCGGGAACCATGTCTGCAGAAAACGCTGGGAGCTCGATTTCTCCGCTCGAGCGTCACTTCACCCGCTCGAGCGGACGTCGAAAATCTGGGAATCCCAGGTTGAGTTCTTGAGCTCCATTCCGACTTTTAACCAACAAATCATGCATGTTGTAGCTCAAATATCACATATAAGTATACTAACAAGGTATAAACACCAAAACACCTTATTATGGAGCTCAATTTCAAGGATTAAACACTTGCATGTCTCAAATTGACACCAAACTCAATTCTATCATACATATTCATGCATTCAAAGCTCCCATCTTCAATTATTCAGACATGCATGCCCATTTGACTTCATATTCACTTCAAATAATGTAATTAGTGCTCATTCCCATAAAATTTAACAAAGACATGCTTGCATGTGGGATAACACTACCAATCTTTCACCATTTCACAAATTACATGCTAGATTTTGTGATTCCATAGGAGTTCTTTACATGCATGTACATATCAAGCCTCAATTTCAATAAAACCAACTCAAATCATGCTCTTGATCACAAACAACCCTTGAACACACAAGATTACACATTAAACTCATGAATTCAAGAATCAATGCGTACCTAGGGGCTCAATTCTTCCAATTTGGTCAAGTCTAGAGTTGTCTTCAAGACTTCCAAGATTCAAGAGCAAAACTTTGATTTCCTCCCCTCTCTCTCTCTAATTCGGGTCTCTCCTCCTCTAGAGAGTTAAATCAGCCAAGAATGAAATAAGATGAGGGAGTTGAATACATAAGGGTCCCATATAACCCCACTAAGCCTCATTAATTTAATATTACATATTTGAGCACCAATTCATTAATTAATCAATTTAATCTGGCCTGAATCATTTTTCAATTAAATTTCACCGTAAGCTCTAAAAATTATGCCAATCACAATGGCGTAATCGATTTCGGGTTTTGTGGCCGATAAGGCCCTCAATTAAATTTCCAAAGCTGATTATTCAAACAGATATTCCTACGGTGAACAGATAGAACTTCAAACCACATATTTTCATATAGTGGAACACAAAATCATATCAAAATACATAATCACATCATGTTAAGGACCAATTAACATATAACGGAACAGGGGTATTACAGTCTTCCCCCCTTTAGGAAGTTTGGTCCTCCAAACTTAATTTACCTATAGCCGAAAATAATTCGGAATACTTTCTTATTCAACGGTTCCATTTCTTTTTGATAGCCACTTACTTAGCCCCAAAGTCAAACAAAACTCAGTTCTTACTCAGTCAGAGACTTACCTTTTCTTCCATACAAGGCCTGCATGGTGCCATACCGAACTAGAGTGTAAACCGTCGTTGTGAGTAAGGTCTGCCAACGATGAATAGATCTTTCCAATTCCTCGAAAATCTAAGGTACACATTTGGAGCATTTCTCCCAGAGTCTAACAAGTTCTTTCTGATCATACATCAATTTGCGGATGGAAAAACAGCGCCGAATCGTAATTCAGTTTCGTATCAAATTCGTAATTTGTCCAGATCATATACAGAAATCATAAGTCATGATTAAGTTTACGTGACACATCCATTAGCATTAACAGAACAGAACAGAACGGAACAGAACAGAACATAGACACGAGAGGTTACGAATAACCAGTTTCATAAGGGAACCTTCGGGTCCGGATAACATAACAGAACAGAAGCTGAGCCCCCATTGCCTCTTGAAGGCTTTTCAGAATTCAAACGCATTTTAGAATTTCTGCCTAAACAATAGATACTGGGACCCCATGCAACCGAGCGATCTTATCGATGTAAACAGTGGCTAGTCTACAAGCATCATACAAAATTTTATAGGGAGAAATGGGCAACTTCAATAATTTTACCTACAATAGCCCAAATGGGACTTACACCTTGGGTACTCAAGGTAGCCCCACAACGAAACTCGTAGCCACATATTCCCATTTCCATTCCAAAATGGGGAGAGGTTGAAGTAGTCCCACCACTATCTAAAATTCAACTTCGACCTGTTGGCACCGAAAAATATTTAGACATATTCACCAACTGACCTCTTCAAGGTAGGTCACCAACATATTTATTTCAATGTCAGCTAACTTTATCACAGAAGTTCGGTCTATTCCGTGTCACAAAAGTTCAATTCATTCTTCAATAACTCCCCAATTCACGATCTGATTCGGTATTTAGTCCAGTGGCTCATCACAATTATCCAAGGTCAATTAAAAGTCTTCAGGAATATAAGGTGGATCCAGATATTGATTCCCGAAACAACAAAGGTAACATCGAAGTAATTACCCACACAATACACATAGTCCAGACATCCCCGTAATACTGATTGTAAAGTACAATAACATCGAAGCAGGCAATTTCTAACATAATACACGTGTTCTCAATTCATTCAACAGTTTACAGTTCACAATTCAGTTCAATATTCAATTCCCTGTTCTATCGAGTCTTTCCACATTATCTGATAGTCATCAAAAGCATAAGGCAATTCATATATAACCCTCCATAATGGCAAAAGTAGTATCAAAGGAATCAATCACATGTTAAGCACAATTTACACATCCTCAGGGCTCCAATTACAGAATATAATGGCGCTGGGCAGGCGTTCACAAGGTGTACTGAATTCGCACACTTATGGATAATCAGGATTTTTCAAAGCTTCTTGAATGTCTATGACATCTGCATAATACCAAAAGATGACATTCCGGACAAAACAAAGGAATAATCGTCTCGGAATCAAGCACACCCGTTCACAACCGTCGGTGGCCGACTCGAGATCGATTAGTCAAACCCACCCGTACGAAACCGTCGGTGGCAAAAGGTATCTCGATCAAAGGTGCTAATAGGCTTAACGTCCCCTAGCACGAAAGGACGCCCCAAGAATGTCATCAAAACAAACATAATACCACTCACCGTAACCTGATCTTCCAAAATCCGATAACACTGAAGCAACCACTCTCCCATACACAACATATTCTGATCAATCAAGGACAACTGTTCAGTACTGCTTATAGTCAAATCAATCTGCCATCATCAGTCCCCATAGCATCAAACCAACCAGGATGGGACAGTACACAAGCATCGTTCCTTAAGACACCCAATCACGGGATTTGTACAATTCAGTTCATCTATAACACATATGTCCTCAATAGTTAAAGGTTGGTTCTCAATGGTGTTCATAGGTAGATCAATCCATTGATAGCCTACAAAAGGTCTTTCAAATAAGTCAAACACTCCAAACGGATTCAAGTTTTGGGTCCATCAGTTTTCCTGCCAATAATAATCTGGTCATTTATTTATAGACAATTCTTAACCCCCTTTTACAAAATCAAATTAGATAGAGGGTCTTATCGGTCGATCTAAGCAACGGTTTTGTCAGATTAGATCGAACAAAGGTGCCATCAAATTATATCAAATGAGGGTTCCATCGGAACAATATCAGGCAAAGGTTCTATTGGATCAAGTCAGATAGAAGTTTTCTCAAATAGGGTACATTTGATTCTGTAAGGCTCATTTCGTTTGTTTAGGCACATGGCTGATAGTTTCACAACTGCCCTAAATTTATCAGTTCCCAAGGTCGTATCAGAATCATTCATCATAACTGTTCATATCAAAGTGTTTCAAATCACGTACAATACGGTATTATCCACATAAGTTCAGGTATAGTTACATAAGCATGCAAGTGTTCATATCAGGAGGTACGTATCACAATCAGTATAGCAGTCCCTAAATAAGCCTTATATGCAAGAACATCGCGCACAGTAATACATTATACAAAGTTCCTCGGGTACACATAGTATGGGATTGTTACGCAAAGGTTCCAAATTAGTCACATCACCCAGTCAACTTTCTACCAATCAAAATATATGGTCTCACAATTATAGAGTTCATCATTTAGGGCGCTCAACTTGGTCACACGATTACAGAATCATAATTCCAGTGGTTTAGTCATTGAAGATGGTAACATAATAAATCACCCTGAGCATAGGTGTAGATATATATATGTGCATGTGCAGAGTCAATCAATATCTCAAAACGTATTTCACAAATTTCCCAAACGGGGCATATACCTCCAAAGAATACAGTCTCAATCATGTGGGTCTAACCAATCTAGATACACATGCAGCAGATATGAAATATATGCCGATCTGAATCAAATAATATCCCAAGCGAAGATGTACAAGCGTACTAATTCAGAATCAATCAACACATAAGCATTCATTTGTAAACAGTATAGATACCTGGGATAATGGTTACAACATTCTGAGTGCTTTCTGGGATGAGTGTGATTACTCCATCCTGAGTAGCAATTCCTACCACTGGTACGGATTTAGCCAAGGCAGAGGATTCATTCACATTTCGTTCAATCCGGGGACAGGTCCTTGCCGTATGGTCCATTTTACCATATCTATAACGAGCCCCAGAAGTCAGATAACAAACTCTTCGGTGTTTTTCACACTGGTGGTGGCAAAGGTTCTTGCCGTAGCGGCAACTGACGCTGTTGTCTCAAGATCTCTGCCAATTCTTGTACTACTTTTTCCGGACTATCCAGTCGGGCTGTGGAAGAACCTTCCAACCCGTGCGCCCTTAATTTGCCCATACTCTACACAAATTCTTATCAAACTTTACCAAATACTGGGATGCCCAATATGAAATTAAACACAAAATCACATGAGTACATTCGCACATAGGCACATTGTTATATTCTCCTTTCGCATATCGTATGCAATTAATCACTTACGTAACAGGTAATTGCATATTTATCAAATATCGCATGCTGAACATTTACTAAGTAATTATACACTCAAATCATGTTCATATTCCACGTAGACACCCATTGGCAGAATCGGATGCACATAAACAACCTTTCGTGATTCATATATTCATGTATGTGCATTATTTCAAAACAAACTTATTGTACACATTAGTGTAACAATTCATATCTCATATTCCAATCATGTGTGGTACTTCCTTTAGCATAACATAACATAACATATTGGTCAAGCATAACAAGTTCCATAATGGAACCTCTGGTACTGAGTAACAGATCTCATACATAGGCCACGGTATTGTTTCCCCCGGGCGAGGGCCTCATGACCATAAGCCACAGTATTATGTCCCCTGGGCGAGGGCCTCCGCTAAGGATACCACAACTATGTTCAAGGAAAATTTTGAACAATCATTAATTCATACAAACATAACATTTTAGGGGACTTTGTCATTTCATGTCATCATAACATAATTAAGGCTAAACGTAACCTTATAGAGTTCTTACTCACCATCCGATTGAATTTGTATTATACTTGATACAAAAATTCACAAGTATGCATATACCAGAAAGCATACATATTCCAATGGTTTACAATGCAAGCAATCCACAAATTTATAGCACATAATCGTTCACATTAAACATTTAAGCGTATTTTTAATGCTTTCAGATTCATATTATCACATGAATGCATCCTAGATCTTATCTAGACGCTTATTGCTCTTTTGGACAAGTGTGTGAGTTATTAACTCGTGCTCTGATACCACTCTGTCACGCTCCTAACCCGCCCCCGTGGGTTAAGGACGTAACCGGCCAGTAATCATGAGATTACCTACGGCCTCAGACTGTTCTAAACATATTTTAACAGAGTTAATGGGGGCCAAACGGAAGCAAAATTAAAAACTTTGTCCATAGAGCCGTGCTTATATGCACATCAAACAAACCATACTCAGATACGTTAATAACTCACATCAAAAGTACGGTTTCACCAAATTCATTACAGACAGGATCGTCCAAAATGAGTCAACCTATAACAGACTATATACAGACATGCACTAGGTCCTTGCCAACAAGACAAAACATAGGTACATAGTAAAAGGGCAAGGATGGTCTCATGCGCGAGGCACAAGGCTGACTCTCCCAAAACTCCTGTTGTTTCTAGCAGACTTCACTGGGGCTGGGTTTGGACTTCCCTTGGCTCACGCTCATTCATGTATTTGTAGGTGATGGAAGAATTATCATGTACAACCGAAATTTCTGATTTGAATATTATCAGCATGAGCTAAGTTTGGAGGACCAAACTTTTTAAGTTGGGGAGAGTGTAACGACCCAGAACCGTATACCATGATTACCAGTAATTAATTATGTGTTAGCATGATTTAATTGAAGATTATCTGTTGAACTTAGAAGAATATCTGTTGAGATGAGAACTTTGGGACTGCAATTGATGACCGTAATGGGTTCGGAAAACGAAATTGAACACGCCTATGTGATACCGGGAATTTGTAGAACCATTTGGGAAAATAAATTGAGAACTGAATTTCGTCTGATTCGTTAAGCCTTGTTTGGCTCAAGATAATGGCACAATTCTATTTTTATGGTATATATATATATATAGATAAAGATGTTGACCATGTTTTGACTCAAAACAAAAGAGAAGAAAAATCTGGAAAGGAGAGAGAGAGAGAGAGAGAGAGAGAGAGAATTCGTGAGAAAGGGGAAGAAGAGGAGGAAAAAGAGAATCAAGCTAAATCTTCTACAATTAAGTGATTAAGGTAAGGATTCCTCTCTAATTTCTTGAAATAAGGTTGGTTCATGCATGACCTCATGGTAAATAAGTGGATTGAAGAAGAAATATGTTTAATTTGAGCATGTATGGCATAAGTTGATGATTTATGTTTATATTTGGCATTTTCGAGGAAGAACCTCCATGGATATGAAGAAATGAAGCTTTTACATGAATAGTTATGATTCTTCACTTTAAATCATGGTTTGATCTTGTGCATGATGCATTTGGGTTTGTTTAGAAGCTAAAATGTTGAAGTCAAGTGGGTTCCAAGTGTTTTGGGACTTGGGTTTTCATCAATGTTGAAGTGTTTTTGCAAAAGGAAAGGTTAAAGCTTGAGAAGAGTCCAGAATTTCAGATTTTCGCGCGGTCCGCTCGAGCGGAGGTATTCCCGCTCGAGCGTGAAAATAGGCCTCCCAGCAGTTTCGGAAAATTGTGCAGTCCGCTCGAGCGGACAAAGTGGCGCTCGAGCGGGGACCTCTTTTTCAGGAAATTTTGAGAAGTTGAATTACTTGATTTTACCATGTTATTGACATCATTTAGCATCTCATAATCATGAAATAGAGTAAAGAAAGGATAATATGGCATGTATTAAGTGATTTAATGATAATGTGTATGGGAGAAATGTGTTCTAATGTTGATAATTGCAGGTCAAGAGGCGAAGACCGTGCAATCGGTTTTGGAAACCCACTGTGAGTAACATTTCTGTAAAGATATGTTAGTATGATCTATGTTTAAAAGTGCTACGTTATGCTATGGTTTTGAAATGATAAATGTTTTCTGTGAACGAATGTCCAGTTTGCGAATCTAGTATGGCATCCATAGATAGTCCTAAGTGGACCAGTTTACGAGATCTCGGTATGTGTTTAATCGGTGTCCGGGACCGGTTACTCTAGTCGTTGGACGACATATGTTATGTTCTATGGAGTATGCCATTATGTATGTTCTGATATGAGATGACTATGTTTATGGATGATTTATTTTATGGTATATGAATGTGGAATCCGTTCACTACCCCCTTTACGTTAATGTTACTTGCTGAGCTCTAGCTCATTGTTTGTAATTATGTATTATAGGTGAGCATTCTGGAAGTCAAGCCTAGGCGGAGTCCGAGCCGAGCCGCCGTTTTGAAGCCTACCCGGTGTTTTGGTGCCTCCGAGTTGGGGCTAGGCCTAGGAAGGCCGTTAGGAAGCTTAGTTTTGATTGTGCACATGGCGTGAGCCTATGTTTTGTACATGAATTTTGATAATATGTGATGTAATGTAGTGGGTAAATTAACATTTTTGGCATGTAATGTATGTTCATATAAATGCACAGCTCTTTGGACCATGGTTATTTGTTTTCGCTTCCGCGAGCCCCTTTTTTTTATGTTTTGTATAGCAAGGCCTGTGGTAATCTAGGATTACTGGCCGGTCTCGTTGCCAAACTTCTAGGGGCGAGTTTGGGGCGTGACAGAGTGGTATCAAAGCGCACGAGTTAATGTACCCACACACGTGTCCATCAGAGCTGTAGGGTGTCATAGAAAAGAAATAGAGCATGGCATACATGTGTGCATGTGTGTATGTGTTTGAAAGAGAAAGAAACGAGAACTGTAAATGATGAGACATCAGAGGAACGATTATGTTGAGAATGAAATATTCTATCTGCCATGGGTACTAGAGACCAATGGAGAACGCTAATGCAAGGAATGTAGATGAGTCAGAATCTTCTAATGCCAGAATGGATCGGTTAGAAAGAATGGTGGAAGCCTTAACTGGGTTGGTGAGACAACAACAAGAGCAAAACCAACAACACCAGAGACAACCTTTTCCACCACCTGTTCAAGTGGAACCGATCAATTATGATGACATCATCACTCTGACACAGAAATACAAGAAATTGAAACCGCCAGAATTTGTAGGAGGTATTGAGCCATTACAAGCAGAGGCATGGGTACTTGAGACTGAGAAAATTTTTGAAGTGTTTCCATGTAATGATACATATAAAGTTCTATTAGCCACATTCACTTTGAAGGAAGAAGCGAGAAGATGGTGGATGCTCATTCGAGATATGAATAGGGACTTAACATGGGATCGATTCAAAGAGACGTTTTATGAAAAGTATTTTCCACAATGCATGCGAGATAGAAAAGTATCCGAATTTGAACAGCTGAAGCAAGGAACCATGTCAGTAGCGGAGTATGAAGCGAAATTTACCGAACTAGCCCGTTACGCTCCTCATATGGTTGATACGGATTACAAGAAGGCAAGGAAATTTGAGGGTGGCCTACATGTTGAGGTACTTGACAGGGTGAATGTGTTGAAATTAGAAAAATATGTTGACGTACTTGACAGAGCCTTGATGGCTGAAACAAATATTGCTATCTTGAACATGTCCAAGTCTATAACTACACCTGAACCAGAAAGTAAGAAATTCAAGAAACAGAAAGTAGAAACAGTTAGTGAATCCATGGGCTCTGTGAATGAAAATTTGACTTCAAAGTTTAGTGACAACACAAAAAGGGAAAGTGGTGGCAGTATAGGTGTTCCTACTTGTAAGGAATGTGGGAAGCAACATTGGGGTATTTGTCGCCGTGGAACTGGAGTCTGTTTCAAATGTGGACAAAAAGGACATATAGCTAAAGCTTGCCCACAAGTTTATGTAAGAAATGAAGGACCCATTGCTAGTGGAGTTAACTCAACAATGACACCAAAGACAAACGTAACATCTGCTTCTGAGGGGAATACATTGAGGCAAGGAAGGGTTTTCACCCTAGTTTCAGAAAAGACACAGAATACTGGAAAAGCGAATACAGGTATGATTTTTATTATCTACTGTGATGTTAGCACTGTTCTCTATGCGATGGCTATGTTACTTATGCGGTGGAAATATGAACATATGACCATGACGGAATAATATACCTTTGTTATTACTTGTTAAGGAATGATTATGTCTATATGACTACTTTTATATTGAACATTTCTGATGGAAGAATTATCACGTACAACCGAAATTTCTGATTTGAATATTATCAGCATGAGCTAAGTTTGGAGGACCAAACTTTTTAAGTTGGGGAGAGTGTAACGACCCAGAACCGTATACCATGATTACCAGTAATTAATTATGTGTTAGCATGATTTAATTGAAGATTATCTGTTGAACTTAGAAGAATATCTGTTGAGATGAGAACTTTGGGACTGCAATTGATGACCGTAATGGGTTCGGAAAACGAAATTGAACACGCCTATGTGATACCGGGAATTTGTAGAACCATTTGGGAAAATAAATTGAGAACTGAATTTCGTCTGATTCGTTAAGCCTTGTTTGGCTCAAGATAATGGCACAATTCTATTTTTATGGTATATATATATATAGATAAAGATGTTGACCATGTTTTGACTCAAAACAAAAGAGAAGAAAAATCTGGAAAGGAGAGAGAGAGAGAGAGAGAGAGAGAGAGAGAGAGAGAGAATTCGTGAGAAAGGGGAAGAAGAGGAGGAAAAAGAGAATCAAGCTAAATCTTCTACAATTAAGTGATTAAGGTAAGGATTCCTCTCTAATTTCTTGAAATAAGGTTGGTTCATGCATGACCTCATGGTAAATAAGTGGATTGAAGAAGAAATATGTTTAATTTGAGCATGTATGGCATAAGTTGATGATTTATGTTTATATTTGGCATTTTCGAGGAAGAACCTCCATGGATATGAAGAAATGAAGCTTTTACATGAATAGTTATGATTCTTCACTTTAAATCATGGTTTGATCTTGTGCATGATGCATTTGGGTTTGTTTAGAAGCTAAAATGTTGAAGTCAAGTGGGTTCCAAGTGTTTTGGGACTTGGGTTTTCATCAATGTTGAAGTGTTTTTGCAAAAGGAAAGGTTAAAGCTTGAGAAGAGTCCAGAATTTCAGATTTTCGCGCGGTCCGCTCGAGCGGAGGTATTCCCGCTCGAGCGTGAAAATAGGCCTCCCAGCAGTTTCGGAAAATTGTGCAGTCCGCTCGAGCGGACAAAGTGGCGCTCGAGCGGGGACCTCTTTTTCAGGAAATTTTGAGAAGTTGAATTACTTGATTTTACCATGTTATTGACATCATTTAGCATCTCATAATCATGAAATAGAGTAAAGAAAGGATAATATGGCATGTATTAAGTGATTTAATGATAATGTGTATGGGAGAAATGTGTTCTAATGTTGATAATTGCAGGTCAAGAGGCGAAGACCGTGCAATCGGTTTTGGAAACCCACTGTGAGTAACATTTCTGTAAAGATATGTTAGTATGATCTATGTTTAAAAGTGCTACGTTATGCTACGGTTTTGAAATGATAAATGTTTTCTGTGAACGAATGTCCAGTTTGCGAATCTAGTATGGCATCCATAGATAGTCCTAAGTGGACCAGTTTACGAGATCTCGGTATGTGTTTAATCGGTGTCCGGGACCGGTTACTCTAGTCGTTGGACGACATATGTTATGTTCTATGGAGTATGCCATTATGTATGTTCTGATATGAGATGATTATGTTTATGGATGATTTATTTTATGGTATATGAATGTGGAATCCGTTCACTACCCCCTTTACGTTAATGTTACTTGCTGAGCTCTACCTCATTGTTTGTAATTATGTATTATAGGTGAGCATTCTGGAAGTCAAGCCTAGGCAGAGTCCGAGCCGAGCCGCCGTTTTGAAGCCTACCCGGTGTTTTGGTGCCTCCGAGTTGGGGCTAGGCCTAGGAAGGCCGTTAGGAAGCTTAGTTTTGATTGTGCACATGGCGTGAGCCTATGTTTTGTACATGAATTTTGATAATATGTGATGTAATGTAGTGGGTAAATTAACATTTTTGGCATGTAATGTATGTTCATATAAATGCACAGCTCTTTGGACCATGGTTATTTGTTTTCGCTTCCGCGAGCCCCTTTTTTTTATGTTTTGTATAGCAAGGCCTGTGGTAATCTAGGATTACTGGCCGGTCTCGTTGCCAAACTTCTAGGGGCGAGTTTGGGGCGTGACAGAGTAATTGTGCCATTATCTTGAGCCAAACAAGGCTTAACGAATCAGACGAAATTCAGTTCTCAATTTATTTTCCCAAATGGTTCTACAAATTCCCGGTATCACATAGGCGTGTTCAATTTCGTTTTCCGAACCCATTACGGTCATCAATTGCAGTCCCAAAGTTCTCATCTCAACAGATATTCTTCTAAGTTCAACAGATAATCTTCAATTAAATCATGCTAACACATAATTAATTACTGGTAATCATGGTATACGGTTATGGGTCGTTAATTCATTACAGATTTTGAGTTTACAAATGAATGCTTATGTGTTGATTGATTATGTGTTAGCATGATTTAATTGTTATGTTATGTTCTATGGAGTATGTCATTATGTATGTTCTGATATGAGATGATTATGTTTATGGATGATTTATTTTATGGTATATGAATGTGGAATCCGTTCACTACCCCTTTACGTTAATGTTACTTGCTGAGCTTTAGCTCATTGTTTGTATATATGTATTTATAGGTGAGCACTCTGGGAGTCAAGCCTAGGCGGGGTCCGAGCCGAGCCGCCGTTTTGAAGCCTACCCGGTGTTTTGGTGCCTCCGAGTTGGGGCTAGGCCCAGAAGGCCGTTAGGAAGCTTGGTTTTGGTTGTGCATGTGGCGTGAGCCTATGTTTTGTACATGAATCTTGTTTATATGTGATGTACAGTTAGTGGGTAAATTAACCACATTTTTGGCATGTAATGTATGTTCATATAAATGCACAGCTCTTTGGACTATTAGTGTTTTGTTTTCGCTTCCGCAAGCCCCGCTTATGTATGTTTTGTACAGAAAGGCCTGTGGTAATCTAGAATTACTGGCCGGTTACGATGCCAACCTTCTCGGGGCAGGTTTGGGTCGTGACTGTGACACCCCTGTTCCGTAGTATGTTAATTGGTCCTTAACATGATGTGATTATGTATTTTGATATGATTTTGTGTTCCACTATGTGAAAATATGTGGTTTGAAATTTTATCTGTTCATCGTAGGAATATCTGTTTGAGTAGTCTGCTTTGGAAATTTAATTGAGGGCCTTATCGGCCACGGAACCCGAAATTGATTACGCCATTGTGGTTGGCATAATTTTTAGGGCCTACGGTGAAATTTAATTGAAATTTGATTCTGGTCAATTTAAACTGATTAAATTGATAAATTAAGTACCCCATTATTTTATATTAAAATATTTGTTAGTGGGGCTTGTTGTATATTTGTATTGCACTCTCCTTTAGCTCTCTTAAAACTCAAAATCTGAGTTAGACAATTGAGAGTGAGAGAGAGGCCGGCCATGGAGAGAAAAAGGGAGAGATTTGTGTAATTTGGGCTCAAGACTTGGGAATTTGAAGATCTAGCTCAAGATTTGGCTAGAGCTTGAGTGTTGAAGCTCTTAGGTAAGTGATTTCATGAACTCTTACTTGTAATTTGTAAGTTCAAGGGTTGTTTGTGATCAAGAACATGTAATGAGTTGATTTTTGTTGAGATTGAAGTCTTAGAACTCATGCATGTAAGAAATTACTTTGAATTTGCATGTTTGAGCTTGAAACACATGATTCATGTGGAGTTTTGGGTAAAGCTCATGTTGTAGTCACCATTTGTACCATCTAAGTTGAGAATGATGAGCATCTCCCACATGCATGTACCAGAGTGACAGAGTGGTATCAGAGCACGAGTTAATAACTCACACACTTGTCCAAAAGAGCAATAAGCGTCTAGAAAAGATCTAGGATGCATTCACGTGATAAGTAGAAATCTGAAAGCATCAAGAATATGTTTAAGTGTTTCGGTATGAACAGTCATGTGCTATAATTTGTAATTTGTAAATTGCTTGCATGGTAAACCTTTGGAATACGTATGCTCTCTGGTGTATGCATACTTGTGAATCTCTGTATTGTGTATAAAGCTATGTTTGATATAAATGAATGATTTCCTAAATTCTCCTTGAACATAATTGTGGTATCCTTAGCGGAGGCCCTCGCCCAGGGGATATAATACTGTGGCTTATGGTCATAAAGCCCTAGCCCGGGGGAAATAATACCGTGGCACAGGCCCTCGCCCGGGGGAAATAATACCGTGGCCTATGTAAGAGATATGTTGATATGCTTGACCAGCATGATATGTCACGCTAAAAGAAGTACCACACATGATTCGAAATGAGATATAAATTGTTACACTAATGTGTACAACAAGTTTGTTTTGTTATAATGCACATACATGAAAAGTTGTTTATGTGCATTCAATTCTGTCTACGGGTGTCTATTTAAAATATGAACATGATTTGAGTATATAATTACTTAGTAAATGTTCAGCATGCGATATTTGATAAATATGCAATTATCTGTTACGTAAGTGATCAATTGCGTACGATATATGAAAGGAGAATATAACAATGTGCCTATGTGCGAATGTACTCATGTGATTTTGTGTTTAATTTCGTATTGGGCATCCCAGTATTCGGTAAAGTTTGATAAGAATTGTGTAGAGTATGGGCAAGTTAAGGGCATACGGGTTGGAAGGTTCTTCCACAGCCCGACTTGATAGTCCGGAAAGAGTAGTACAAGAATTGGCAGAGATCTTGAGACAACAGCGTCAGTTGCCGCTACGGCAAGAACCTTTGCCACCACCAGTGTGAGAAACACCGAGGAGTTTAGACTTCTGGGGCTCGTTATAGATATGGTAAAATGGACCATACGGCAAGGAACTGTCCCCGGATTGAATGAAATGTGAATGAATCCTCTGCCTTGGCTAAATCCGTACCAGTGGTAGGAATTGCTACTCAGGATGGAGTAATCACACTCATCCTAGAAAGCTGTAATACCCCTGTCCCGTAATATGTTAATTGGTCCTTAATAAGATGTGATTATGTGTTTGTTATGGTTTTGTATGCCATTTTGTGAAAATATGTGGTTTTGAATTTCTATCTGTTCACCGTAGGAATATCTGTTTGATTTTACCACTTCGGAAATTAAATTGGAGGCCTTATCGGCCACAGAACCCGAAATTGATTACGCCATTGTGGTCGGCATAATTTTTAGAGCCTACGGTGAAATTTAATTAGAAATTGATTCGGGTCAGATTAAGTTGATTAAATTGATGAATTAGAGCCCAATTACCTTATTAATATTATATTGGCCTTAGTGGGTTTTGTTGTTAAGTCACTACACTCTCCATCCTCTCTTCTTCATTTCATTTGGCTGAATTTGGGACTCAAAATAAAGAGAGAGAGAGCCGGCTATAGAGAGAGAGAAGGAGAGAATTGTGTAATTTTTGGCTCAAGCTTGGGAAATTGGGGATTTAGCTCAAGATTTGGCTAGAGCTTGGGTGTTTAAGGCTCCTAGGTGAGTAAATTCATGAGATTGAACTTGTGATTTTGTGAATTAAAGATTTATTGGTGATCAAGAACAAGAGCTGTGCTATAATTGATGAATTTGAAGCTAATGTGCACATGTATGTGTAAGATCACCATGATTTTGCATAATCATGCATGTATTAAGTTGAATATGGAAATAAAGGTGTTAAATCTTACATGCAAGCATGTTTTTGTTGAGCTCCATGAGAATGAGCACCATTTGCATTATTTGGAATGAAAATGAAGTCAAGATTAGCATGCATGTTGAATAATTAAAGATAGGAGCTTTGGAATGCATGAATGTGTATGATAGAATTGAGCTTGAATTAAATTGAGCCATGCATGTATTTGATTTATGAAATTGGGCTCCATGAAGATGTATTTTGGTGTTTATACCATGTTAGTACAAGTATATGTGAAATTGGAGCCACCAAAAGCATGAAATGACGGTTTGAATGTTGAAGGGAGCTCAAGAACACAATCTGGAAAACCCAGAATTTTGATGTCCGCTCGAGCGGGGAACCTGACGCTCGAGCGGAGAAATCGAGCTCCCAGCATTTTCTGCAGACATGGTTCCCGCTCGAGCGGGGAAGTTGACGCTCGAGCGGGGAGCTATGTAGACAGGCAGTCCGCTCGAGCGGCCGAGTTCACGCTCGAGCTGGAATTGAAGGCAACCAGTACTTTTGCAGACCTAAGGGTCCGCTCGAACGGGGAAGTCCACGCTCGAGCGGGGACCCTATTTTCTGAAATCCTGTTTTTGCATTTTGTGTTCTGTTTTCCGTTCTCTTTCACTTGCAAGCATTCTTAGGCTTATGTTAAGCATTGTAAATGAGCTAATGAGATAAGAATAAAGCCTAAAAGAGGAATATGTGAATTAAAGAACGGATTGAATTGTTAATGACCCCTTTTGTGTTCATGGAATGTGTAGGGTCAAGCTCCAGGGCGAATCCACAAGCCAATCACTGTGAGTAATATCAATATTTGAAAGCTTATCAATGTCCAATTGTTATTCCCTTATAAACTTTATGAATTGTTAGTTGGGAATGGACCAAAGGTCGTTTTGATAAGAATGAATGGACCGAAGGCCGTTTTGACATGAATGAATGGGCCGAAGGCCGTTTTGATAAGAATGAATGGGCCGAAGGCCGTTTTGACATGACTGAATGGGCCAAAGGCCGTTTTGATAAGAATGAATGGGCCGAAGACCGTTTTGATAAGAATGAATGGGCCGAAGGCCGTTTTGACATGAATGAATGGGCCGAAGGCCGTTTTGATAAGAATGAATGGGCCGAAGGCCGTTTTGACATGAATGAATGGGCCAAAGGCCGTTTTGATAAGAATGAATGGGCCGAAGGCCGTTTTGATAAGAATGAATGGGCCGAAGGCCGTTTTGACATGAATGAATGGGCCAAAGGCCGTTTTGATAAGAATGAATGGACCGAAGGCCGTTTTGATAAGAATGAATGGGCCGAAGGCCGTTTCGACGTGAATGAATGGGCCGAAGGCCGTTTTGACATGAATGGAAATCTGAATGGGCCAAAGGCCAGAATGGTTGAAACTACAGTTACTTGATTTGAATTTTGTACAGTTATATATATATATTGTTAAATAGAAGTATGAATTGGGCCCAAGGCCGTTTGGAGCATGTTGTTCTACATTTTGTTATGTAATTGTCATGTTTGATATTATTCACTGGGCGATCGCTCACGCTCATTCATGTGTTTGTAGGTGAGCCAAGAGAAGCACAACCCAGCCCCAGTGAAGCCTGCTAGGAACAACACGAGTTTTGGGAGAGTCAACCTTGTGCCTCACACATGAGGCCATCCTTGCCCTTTTTGTATGTACTTATGTTTTGTCTTGTTGGCAAGGGCCTAGTGTATGTCTGTACATAGTCTGTTATAGGTTGACTCGTTTTGGATGATCCTGTCTGTAATGAATTTTGTCAAACTGTACTTTCGATGTGGGTTATTAACGTATCCGAGTATGGTCTGTTTGATGTGCATATAAGCACGGCTCTATGGACAAAGTTTTAAATTTTGCTTCCCTTTTGGCCCCTTTACTCTGATGTGTTGAGTCTGTTTTGGTTTGAGGCCGTAGGTAATCTTAGGATTACTGGCCGGTTGCGTCCTTAACCCATGGGGGCGGGTTCGGGTCGTGACAGAGTGGTATCAAACCCAGAACCGTATACCATGATTACCAGTAATTAATTATGTGTTAGCATGATTTAATTGAAGATTATCTGTTGAACTTAGAAGAATATCTGTTGAGATGAGAACTTTGGGACTGAAATTGATGACCGTAATGGGTTCGGAAAACGAAATTGAACACGTCTATGTGATACCGGGAATTTGTAGAACCATTTGGGAAAATAAATTGAGAACTGAATTTCGTCTGATTCGTTAAGTCTTGTTTGGCTCAAGATAATGGCACAATTCTATTTTTATGGTATATATATATATATATAGATAAAGATGTTGACCATGTTTTGACTCAAAACAAAAGAGAAGAAAAATCTGGAAAGGAGAGAGAGAGAGAGAGAGAATTCGTGAGAAAGGGGAAGAAGAGGAGGAAAAAGAGAATCAAGCTAATCTTCTACAATTAAGTGATTAAGGTAAGGATTCCTCTCTAATTTCTTGAAATAAGGTTGGTTCATGCATGACCTCATGGTAAATAAGTGGATTGAAGAAGAAATATGTTTAATTTGAGCATGTATGGCATAAGTTGATGATTTATGTTTATATTTGGCATTTTTGAGGAAGAACCTCCATGGATATGAAGAAATGAAGCTTTTACATGAATAGTTATGATTCTTCACTTTAAATCATGGTTTGATCTTGTACATGATGCATTTGGGTTTGTTTAGAAGCTAAAATGTTGAAATCAAGTGGGTTCCAAGTGTTTTGGGTCTTGGGTTTTCATCAATGTTGAAGTGTTTTTGCAAAAAGGAAAGGTTAAAGCTTGAGAAGAGTCCAGAATTTCAGATTTTCGCGCGGTCCGCTCGAGCGGAGGTATTCCCGCTCGAGCGTGAAAATAGGCCTCCCAGCAGTTTCGGAAAATTGTGCAGTCCGCTCGAGCGGACAAAGTGGCGCTCGAGCGGGGACCTCTTTTTCAGGAAATTTTGAGAAGTTGAATTACTTGATTTTACCATGTTATTGACATCATTTAGCATCTCATAATCATGAAATAGAGTAAAGAAAGGATAATATGGCATGTATTAAGTGATTTAATGATAATGTGTATGGGAGAAATGTGTTCTAATGTAGATAATTGCAGGTCAAGAGGCGAAGACCGTGCAATCGGTTTTGGAAACCCACTGTGAGTAACATTTCTGTAAAGATATGTTAGTATGATCTATGTTTAAAAGTGCTACGTTATGCTACGGTTTTGAAATGATAAATGTTTTCTGTGAACGAATGTCCAGTTTGCGAATCTAGTATGGCATCCATAGATAGTCCTAAGTGGACCAGTTTACGAGATCTCGGTATGTGTTTAATCGGTGTCCGGGACCGGTTACTCTAGTCGTTGGACGACATATGTTATGTTCTATGGAGTATGCCATTATGTATGTTCTGATATGAGATGATTATGTTTATGGATGATTTATTTTATGGTATATGAATGTGGAATCCGTTCACTACCCCCTTTACGTTAATGTTACTTGCTGAGCTCTAGCTCATTGTTTGTAATTATGTATTATAGGTGAGCATTCTGGAAGTCAAGCCTAGGCGGAGTCCGAGCCGAGCCGCCGTTTTGAAGCCTACCCGGTGTTTTGGTGCCTCCGAGTTGGGGCTAGGCCTAGGAAGGCCGTTAGGAAGCTTAGTTTTGATTGTGCACATGGCGTGAGCCTATGTTTTGTACATGAATTTTGATAATATGTGATGTAATGTAGTGGGTAAATTAACATTTTTGGCATGTAATGTATGTTCATATAAATGCACAGCTCTTTGGACCATGGTTATTTGTTTTCGCTTCCGCGAGCCCCTTTTTTTTATGTTTTGTATAGCAAGGCCTGTGGTAATCTAGGATTACTGGCCGGTCTCGTTGCCAAACTTCTAGGGGCGAGTTTGGGGCGTGACAGAGTCTCTGTCACGACCCAAACCTGCACCGAGAAGGTTGGCATCGTAACCGGCCAGTAATTCTAGATTACCACAGGCCTTTCTGTACAAAACATACATAAGCGGGGCTTGCGGAAGCGAAAACAAAACACTAATAGTCCAAAGAGCTGTGCATTTATATGAACATACATTACATGCCAAAAATGTGGTTAATTTACCCACTAACTGTACATCACATATAAACAAGATTCATGTACAAAACATAGGCTCACGCCACATGCACAACCAAAACCAAGCTTCCTAAGATTACCTACGGCCTCAAACCAAAACAGACTCAACACATCAGAGTAAAGGGGCCAAAAGGGAAGCAAAATTTAAAACTTTGTCCATAGAGTCGTGCTTATATGCACATCAAACAGACCATACTCGGATACCTTAATAACCCACATCGAAAGTACAGTTTGACAAAATTCATTACAAACAGGATCATCCAAAACGAGTCAACCTATAACAGACTATGTACAGACATACACTAGGCCCTTGCCAACAAGACAAAACATAAGTACATACAAAAAGGGCAAGGATGGCCTCATGTGTGAGGCACAAGGTTGACTCTCCCAAAACTCGTGTTGTTCCTAGCAGGCTTCACTGGGGCTGGGTTGTGCTTCTCTTGGCTCACCTACAAACACATGAATGAGCGTGAGCGATCGCCCAGTGAATAATATCAAACATGACAATTACATAACAAAATGTAGAACAACATGCTCCAAACGGCCTTGGGCCCAATTCATACTTCTATTTAACAATATATATATATAACTGTACAAAATTCAAATCAAGTAACTGTAGTTTCAACCATTCTGGCCTTTGGCCCATTCAGATTTCCATTCATGTCAAAACGGCCTTCGGCCCATTCATTCACGTCGAAACGGCCTTCGGCCCATTCATTCTTATCAAAACGGCCTTCGGTCCATTCATTCTTATCAAAACGGCCTTTGGCCCATTCATTCATGTCAAAACGGCCTTCGGCCCATTCATTCTTATCAAAACGGCCTTCGGCCCATTCATTCTTATCAAAACGGCCTTTGGCCCATTCATTCATGTCAAAACGGCCTTCGGCCCATTCATTCTTATCAAAACGGCCTTCGGCCCATTCATTCTTATCAAAACGGCCTTTGGCCCATTCATTCATGTCAAAACGGCCTTCGGCCCATTCATTCTTATCAAAACGGCCTTCGGCCCATTCATTCATGTCAAAACGGCCTTCGGCCCATTCATTCTTATCAAAACGGCCTTCGGCCCATTCATTCTTATCAAAACGGCCTTTGGCCCATTCATTCATGTCAAAACGGCCTTCGGCCCATTCATTCTTATCAAAACGGCCTTCGGCCCATTCATTCATGTCAAAACGGCCTTCGGCCCATTCATTCTTATCAAAACGACCTTTGGTCCATTCCCAACTAACAATTCATAAAGTTTATAAGGGAATAACAATTGGACATTGATAAGCTTTCAAATATTGATATTACTCACAGTGATTGGCTTGTGGATTCGCCCTGGAGCTTGACCCTACACATTCCATGAACACAAAAGGGGTCATTAACAATTCAATCCGTTCCTTAATTCACATATTCCTCTTTTAGGCTTTATTCTTATCTCATTAGCTCATTTACAATGCTTAACATAAGCCTAAGAATGCTTGCAAGTGAAAGAGAACGGAAAATAGAACACAAAATGCAAAAACAGGATTTCAGAAAATAGGGTCCCCGCTCGAGCGTGGACTTCCTCGCTCGAGCGGACCCTTAGGTCTGCAAAAGTACTGGTTGCCTTCAATTCCAGCTCGAGCGTGAACTCGGCCGCTCGAGCGGACTGCCTGTCTACATAGCTCCCCGCTCGAGCGTCAACTTCCCCGCTCGAGCGGGAACCATGTCTGCAGAAAATGCTGGGAGCTCGATTTCTCCGCTCGAGCGTCAGGTTCCCCGCTCGAGCGGACATCAAAATTCTGGGTTTTCCAGATTGTGTTCTTGAGCTCCCTTCAACATTCAAACCGTCATTTCATGCTTTTGGTGGCTCCAATTTCACATATACTTGTACTAACATGGTATAAACACCAAAATACATCTTCATGGAGCCCAATTTCATAAATCAAATACATGCATGGCTCAATTTAATTCAAGCTCAATTCTATCATACACATTCATGCATTCCAAAGCTCCTATCTTTAATTGTTCAACATGCATGCTAATCTTGACTTCATTTTCATTCCAAATAATGCAAATGGTGCTCATTCTCATGGAGCTCAACAAAAACATGCTTGCATGTAAGATTTAACACCTTTATTTCCATATTCAACTTAATACATGCATGATTATGCAAAATCATGGTGATCTTACACATACATGTGCACATTAGCTTCAAATTCATCAATTATAGCACAGCTCTTGTTCTTGATCACCAATAAATCTTTAATTCACAAAATCACAAGTTCAATCTCATGAATTTACTCACCTAGGAGCCTTAAACACCCAAGCTCTAGCCAAATCTTGAGCTAAATCCCCAATTTCCCAAGCTTGAGCCAAAAATTACACAATTCTCTCCTTCTCTCTCTCTATAGCCGGCTCTCTCTCTCTTTATTTTGAGTCCCATATTCCAAGTGTTTTGGGACTTGGGTTTTCATCAATGTTGAAGTGTTTTTGCAAAAGGAAAGGTTAAAGCTTGAGAAGAGTCCAGAATTTCAGATTTTCGCGCGGTCCGCTCGAGCGGAGGTATTCCCGCTCGAGCGTGAAAATAGGCCTCCCAGCAGTTTCGGAAAATTGTGCAGTCCGCTCGAGCGGACAAAGTGGCGCTCGAGCGGGGACCTCTTTTTCAGGAAATTTTGAGAAGTTGAATTACTTGATTTTACCATGTTATTGACATCATTTAGCATCTCATAATCATGAAATAGAGTAAAGAAAGGATAATATGGCATGTATTAAGTGATTTAATGATAATGTGTATGGGAGAAATGTGTTCTAATGTTGATAATTGCAGGTCAAGAGGCGAAGACCGTGCAATCGGTTTTGGAAACCCACTGTGAGTAACATTTCTGTAAAGATATGTTAGTATGATCTATGTTTAAAAGTGCTACGTTATGCTACGGTTTTGAAATGATAAATGTTTTCTGTGAACGAATGTCCAGTTTGCGAATCTAGTATGGCATCCATAGATAGTCCTAAGTGGACCAGTTTACGAGATCTCGGTATGTGTTTAATCGGTGTCCGGGACCGGTTACTCTAGTCGTTGGACGACATATGTTATGTTCTATGGAGTATGCCATTATGTATGTTCTGATATGAGATGATTATGTTTATGGATGATTTATTTTATGGTATATGAATGTGGAATCCGTTCACTACCCCCTTTACGTTAATGTTACTTGCTGAGCTCTAGCTCATTGTTTGTAATTATGTATTATAGGTGAGCATTCTGGAAGTCAAGCCTAGGCGGAGTCCGAGCCGAGCCGCCGTTTTGAAGCCTACCCGGTGTTTTGGTGCCTCCGAGTTGGGGCTAGGCCTAGGAAGGCCGTTAGGAAGCTTAGTTTTGATTGTGCACATGGCGTGAGCCTATGTTTTGTACATGAATTTTGATAATATGTGATGTAATGTAGTGGGTAAATTAACATTTTTGGCATGTAATGTATGTTCATATAAATGCACAGCTCTTTGGACCATGGTTATTTGTTTTCGCTTCCGCGAGCCCCTTTTTTTTATGTTTTGTATAGCAAGGCCTGTGGTAATCTAAGATTACTGGCCGGTCTCGTTGCCAAACTTCTAGGGGCGAGTTTGGGGCGTGACACAACATATGGTCCAAAAATGGGGCAAAAATGATACAGGGTTTGGAAAACTCAAACCTGTGACGTTCCGCCGCAAAAGTTGAGTACCCGACGAGCAATCGAACTTGTGGCTGGATGTACCTGCAAGCACAAACAAGTCTTGAGGACGATAAAAAAAAATGGGGTGTCTATAATGGTTTATTAACGTGCCAAAAAAATATGTTCATACTTGGCAAGAAATGGAGAGTCAGTTTCATGCCCAGTTCTTCAGAATTGAGCCTGAAGTGAAGATGGTGGATTTGTCAAAATTTAAACAAAGACAATGAGAAAGTGCAGAACAGTACATCGACAGGTTTAAGAAAGCAAAAAACAAATGTCATGTGTACATGCCTGAAATAGAAGTTATAAGACTAGGCCAAAATGGTTTAGATTTTGAACTTAGGAAAAAGTTTGAAGGCATGATGTTTAGAGACCTATTTGAGTTGTCTTCAAGGGCAACTAGCTATGAGGCCATTCTCAGAGAAGAGCAGCAGAGAAATGCAGCCTCATTAAAGACTTATTACCAAGACGTTGAGTTTGACCTGGATATCGACATAGATGTTACTCAAGTAATAGGTAAAAAAAACCTATTGTTTGTGAAACATTAAGGAAAGCTGACAAAGTTGTGAGCATGCTAGCAACACAGCTAGCCAAAAAGAATGTGGCTGTGTCACATAGGCAGTATTCTTTTGACTTATCAAAAGCAAATGCATTATTTGATGAGTTGCTAGCAAACAAGTTTTTAACTTTGATTCCTAGCCACGACATTCCCGAAGAAAGGGATAGGGTTGGCAAGGAGTATTGTAAATGGCATAATTCTTTCAGGGATTCCACTAATAATTGTGTTACATTTCGAAATTGTGTGCAGGACTTAATTCAAAAAGGAATGTTGAAATATACTGAAAAAGATAAAGGGGTTATGGCAATCGACAGTGACCCATTTCCAAACATGGTGGAAATCAATATGATACCAACTGATCTCTAGTCGAATGATCAAAAGAAAAAAGGGAAAAACCTCAGAGTTCTCTTGGTGAAGTTAGAAAAGCTTCACAAAGAGAGAATGGAGAAAATGGCAAAAGAAGCAAAAGGGAAAAAAAGTTCAAGAAAAGCCTAGTGAGAGGTTTATTTGTTTCAGATGTAGTACTGAGAAAGAAGGAGCTAAGGCCATTGTGATTGATGGAATTCAAAAAATTGGGAAAGATGTTGGCCTGAGGTTTAATACCATGGGTTGTGGTGATCTGCAGATTTTCGACAATGATTGTTTGTTCTATGATGTGATAGACCCAGGGATATTTGGTCATGCAGAGAACTATGGCAAGGATGATGCTCCATTCTTGTTCCAATGGGGCTCTTGTTCATCTATGCTTTGGTGGATCAAGTAATGTAGGGGCCATGCTTAACAACAAAAGGGTCCTAAGCCCTATGAAAATCCTAAGGTACTAACTAGGCCATACATTGGCCAGCAACAACAATTTGGTGCACCACATAACGGCCATCAATAGACTGGAAGGCCATATAGGGCCCAACAGCCGTTTGTGAGACCATTTGGGGGACTTCAACAATAGTATCATGGCCCAAGAATGAGGCCATATATGCAACTAATTCAACCAAGGATGGTAAAGCCTCCAGTACCATCCCATCAAGGGGGGCAAGGAGTATCTCATCCAAAGTTTTCCATGACTATTTGGAGGCTAATGGGCGAAACAAGAACTCAAAAAAGGACAGAACAAAGAAAATTCCATGCTATGATGTCTACAGCCGCAAGGGATAAACCAATTGGAAGGCAAGATTTAGTATGGACTAGAGATGGATTGGTTTTTGCTGCTAGAGGGAAGGGTTCAACTTCTAGAGCTCATCCAGTACAACCAGTTTAGATTTTGAAAAGGAAAATGGAGCCAGAAAAGGCATATGTTGGGAAGCTTTCTAAGAAGGTTTTGTTGAGGCAGAAGCTGAAAGGGTTAGAAAATGATTTAATGTCTGATGATGATAACAGTAATGAGAAAAATGTGGCAATAAAGGATGATCAGGACCAGGAAATGGTCACTGATAGCATGAATGTTAATGAAGGAGTTAGAGAATATGAAGTTAAATCAGATAGTTCTGGTGGTGACTTTAGAGAATATGAAGTTAAATCAAATAGTTCTGGTTCTTTACCTCCATCTAAGGAGTGCAATATGATTATGGCCATCCCTCAGAGGTTTCAAGCCAAGTCAAATCAGCCAGATAAATTGGCAGGTGATGTTAAAAATTTGACTAAACTAGCAGTTCAGATAGCAATGATTGAGACACAAGCCAAGCCATTGAGATCAATTAAGGTGGTTAGATCTGTCGATGGAGAAAAGGTTATGCTACAAAAGCTAGAAGACAAGCTCATCAAGCATCTAAGGCCTTTATATGTCAGAGCTTATCTAGATGGAGTGCAGTGGAAAGGGTGTTGGTTGATAATGGAGCTATTGTCAACATTCTTCCTTATAGGACATTGAAAGTTATTGGGAAGTTTGTTAATGACTTGCTTCCTACTAATGTGAATATAAGTAATTTCACTAGTGGATCATCTGAAGCCAGATGAGTAGTGGCTTTACAGTTTCAGGTTGGTTCCAAGTAAATAGGAACAACTTTGTTTGTAATAGATTCTATCTCTAACTACAATGTGCTACTAGGTAGAGATTGGATACACCTTAATGGTTGTGTACCCTCTTCTCTGCACCAGGCATTGATCTTTTTAACCAGTGGTGGTCAAGGTAAAAAAACAGGAATAAAAGTTTACTGGGCAGATGCAAATCCCTTTGTTGCTGATGTTAACAATATAGAAGTTGTGTTGTATGATGAGGATTTGGGTCTAGTTGTGATTGATGAGGAATAGGTTAAGTCCCAGGGAAAAAGTCAGACTAATGAGGAATTCAAGGCCTTTGTTAAGGAAGGTTTTAAGCAGGTAGGCTAGGAATTGGCCAACCCAAGCCTAATACAGAAGTAGAAAGGCCTGTGATAGAGGAGGTTATTGAAGATCAAGAGTAATGCAGTTACAAGTGATAGAAGAAGACAAGCTGATGAGACAGCTAATGTAATTAGATCTACTTTTTCTAGGCTTTTTTTTTTTATTTTATTTCTTCTTAGAAAGTAAGTTTAGCCTTAAGTGTTTGCCCAATTGTTCTTGGGCAGAATGTGTTATCGACAGTAGCCCTCTGAGTTATAAAGATATGCAACTAGAACATCTGAAGGCTGTTCCTGCCAAATTTGATGACCTCAAGGCAGATGTGTAGGACCCTTTAGAGGAATATAACTTAGGGAGTAAGGCCTGTAAAAGGACCATCTATGTAAATGCTAATCTATCTAATGAATGTAAGAGCAAACTAGTTGGTTTGCTTTCTGAGTATATTGATTGCTTTGCATGGACTTATGAAGAAATGCCTGGATTAGATAGAACATTGGTGGAGCGTAGGCTTCCAATTAAAGGAAATTTCCTTCCCCATAAACAACCCCTAAGAAGGATGACCAATGAAGTCACCTTATTGGTCAAGGAGGAAATTGAAAGGTTACTCAAAGCAGGTTTTATTAGAATAGCCAGGTATGTTGAGTGGTTGTTATTGTCCCTATTATGAAGAAAAATGGTAGGTTAAGAGTGCGCATAGACTTTAGAAACCTGAATCTAGCAACTCCCAAGGATGAATATCCTATGCCAGTGGCTGACTTGTTAGTAGCCTCAGAAGCCAAGAGCAAGATTTCATGCTGGGTATAATCAGATTTTTATTAACCTTGAGGATACACATAAGACGACATTCAGGTGTCCTGGTGCTTTAGGGACATTTGAATGGATAGTCATGCCCTTTGGATCAAAGAATGCAGGAGCAACATACCAGAGGGCAATGAATTTCATTTTCCATGATTTGATTGGGAAATACTTAAAAGTCTACATAGATGATGTAGCTATCAAATCTGATAGTTTTGATGTGCATTTGGAACATTTGCAACAGACATTTCAAAGAATGAGGACCTACAAACTCTAGATAAACCCCTTAAAGTGTGCATTTGGGGTATCTATTGAAAATTTTATGGGCTTCTTTGTGACGCCCTCAAAATAAACCCATAAATCATACATTCAATACATCCGTAAACTTAAGAGAAAAGAACATAATTCCATTTATCAGAGTATTCATTGCAAAAGTATTACATGTTGACATCAAAAGTAAATGCCCTACGGGCTTACAACTTTCCAAGCCAACACTTGGTTACAAAAAGAGAGTACTAACTCAAAGCACAAAATAAGCCCTTGGCTTGATTTACATGTAATACACAAAATAATCACAAAAAGGAAGCCTTCAGCTTCTACAACCTCCCAAGCTACGTCCTTGGAGGCGGCATACCACCTATACCTGAAAATGATGTCCCATATAGGGTGAGCCAATGCCCAGTAGAGATATACTAAACCAAGTATGAGAATTAACTAAAACATTAGCATTCGATAAGTGGTTAGCACATAAACGTCAACCTATTATACAATCCAGTTCCATGACAAATAGTCCATGTTTCATTTCACTTTCCATTACTTTTACAGTTTCGACTCACAAACATGGCTCAGAACCTGGCCAACCAATTCAATGAGACTATAACTCATATTAAAACATTTTCTTTTTAAATAAGATAGCAACTCATAACAAAACACTTCCATACTTCACAATAGATACACATATTTGCTGTATCAATGTCATGTTAAAACACTTCTATACTTCACAATAAATACACATATTTGTTGTATCAATGGAGTCCATCCCCTATCTCCTCCCAAATAATATCCGGTTTAGGAGTCCATCCCCCATCTCCTCCCAAACCATGGAGTATATCCCCTATCTCCTCCCACACAATACACATATTCCAAGTATATAAACACTCATCACATATAAGAATCAATTCATACACATATTTGATGTATTATTCCAACCGTCATATTCAATGACCTATTCAATGTGATTAGTTTCAGTTTTCCCTAATCAACATACAGTGTCTACAACAATCAAGACTATCCTCCACCGATAGCCCAAAGCAGTTATTTCTAAACAGATAATAAATGCATCAAACAAATATAATATCAATATCTTCCATAGGTGAGTGATTAATTTATCCAACTACACCATTCAATCCTATAATTTCCCAATTTCATTATTCTCAACTCAATTTCATATTTCCACATTTTTCCAAATTAATTATACAAATTAATTTAGTACGATAGTTAGGGCATAATTCCCCCTTTCTCAAAATCAACCCTAAGGTTCGATTTCGCCAATCTAACATCAATAATTCCATTTTCCAATGTCTCACGTACACATGGGTTTTAATATTTGAAAACCCCCCTTTTATAAATTACATAACAAACCCTAACTTTCCCAATATTACCCAACAATACCAACTAATCAAAATGATCAATGTTTATGTAAAAACTCATAAGATGGAGTAGGGTATCCCTACCTCAGAATTAGAAGCCCAAAGGAGAAGATGGTAAAAGATCCATAACTTTTCAGATTAAAATGTAGCCCACACGACCCTCTACCTTTCTTACAAAGAGATTAGGGTAGGAACACACTAGAAATAGATGAAACCCTAGAGAGAAGGTAAGTGTAGAGAGAGAGAGAGCCGAATCTAGGGTTTTGAGATGAAATGTGTATCAAAAAATGATGAAAGGGACGGCTGCTGTGTACTGATATAACAGAGGCTCGCTCGAGCGAAGGAATGGTCGCTCGAGCGACCAGACACAAAGATACCTCGCTCAAGCGTAGAAAGCCTCACTCGAGCCAACAATTCGAAGCTTCAGGTTTGCAACCCAGAAGCACGCTCGAGCGAAGAAAAGCTCACTCGAGCGAAGAAACCCAAAACATAGACCTCTTTCGCTCGAGCGAAGGAAAGCTTGCTCGAGCCAAGAAATGAAACTCTCAGGTCCAGAACCAGACACAGACGCAGGCTCGAGCGCAAGACTTCTCGCTCGAGCCACCAGACACAAAACTCAACTCTCACTCGAGCGAAGGAACCCTGGCTCGAGCGAAGGATCTAAAACAAAGAGCTCGCTCGAGCAACAAAAGCCTCGCTCGAGCGAAGAACCAAAATTCTGGGCAGCAATCATTGGTTTAAACTCACAACCAACCTGTGACAAACCTGCCTAACACATCCTAAAACTCAAATATATGGAATTAAAGGATAACAACAAGATATATACAACAACCAACTCCACGGAACCTAAGTCCAGATACAACAACCAAAGGAGGAAGAACCGGGATCATTATATTCTTAGTACACCACAAATGGATAGAAGTGGATGCTAATAAGGCCAAAGTAATTTTAGAGGCAAAGTCCCCAACCAATAAAAAAGAGCTGCAAAATTTACTTGGAAAGATAAATTTTTTGAGGAGATTCATAGCCAATTTGGCTAAGAAAACTTTAGCATTTTCTCCCTTGATAAAAATCAAGTCAAACCATGAGTTTAAATGGGAAGCATGCCATCAAGAAGCTTTTGATTTACTCAAAAGGTACTTGGTAAACCCTCCAATGCTTATGCCCCCAAAGACAGGTAAACCTTTGACGCTGTACATCTCAACTTCTGACCTGCCGATTGGTTGTCTATTGGCTCAAGAAAATGATATGAGTCATGAACAAGCCATTTATTACCTAAGTAGAAGGTTAAATGATGCTGATACCAAGTATAACTTTATTGAGAAGCAGTGTCTGACACTTTATTTTGCGACTATTAAATTAAGGCATATATGCTACCTACAGAGGTGTATGGGGTAGCACAAACAGATGTGATTAAATATATGTTGTCCAAGCCCATTTTGAGAGGAAGACAAGGCAAATGGAAATTAGCTTTAATTGAATATTGTCTCAAATATGTGCCACAAAAAGCAGTCAAAGGACAAGCCTTATCTGATTTTTTGACAGAATACCCTTGTACATCTGTCGATTTAGATTTATATGAGATTAATATGGAAGAGAATGAACCTTGGAAGCTGATGTTTGATGGTTCAAAGACAAATGCAGGAGTTGGAGCAGGTATTGTGCTAATTGCGCCAAACAGGCAAATGTACCAGTTTGCACATCAGTTGGAAGAACAACATATATAGTCTTGTAATCAAGCTGAGTATGAAGCCCTGATAATTGGCCTAGAGTTGGCTATGGGATTCAAAATTAAGAATCTTCAAGTTTTTGGGGATTCACAGTTGGTCATTAAACGAGTCTTGGGTGAGTTCAAGTGTGTAAGTTGTGCTCTAGAGGAGTATTTAATTGAAGTTAAATGGTTAATGAGTTTCTTTGACCATATCATATTCACACATAGATACAGGCTGGAAAATAAAGAAGCCAATGAGATGGCTCAAGCAGCTTTTGGGTTAAAAATTCCTAAAGGAGCTCAAGAAAGGGTGGTTCGAATTAAGAAAAGAAACTTTTCTGCGCTTAGGAATAGGTGTAGAACTTTTTTGCGAATTTGTACTTTGGATGTGACAGAGGAAGATTGGAGATTCCCTTTAACAAAATACCTGTCGAATCCTAGTGAAGGAAGTAATAGGCAAATAAGATATCAAGCCCTAAATTATCTTGTCATGGGAGATGACTTATTTAGGAAGGCACATAATGGTTTGACTTTACTTTGTATTGGTAAGGTAGACCAAATGAAAGTCATGGCAAAAGCACATGAGAGAATTTGTGGGGCCTATCAAACTGGTGATAAAATGAGATGGTTGATTAATAGGTATGATTATTTTTGGCCATCTATCAGAAAAGATTGCATAATGTACGCAAAAGGATGTCAGAGTTTCCAGAAACATAGCAATATTCCAAGAGTTTCGGCCATAAGTTTTCATTCAGTGGTGAAACCTTGGTCTTTTAGAGGATGGACCATGGACTTGATAGGGCAAATTTTTCCAGCCTCTTCAAAAGCACATTCTTATTTGCTAGTAGCCACTGATTACTTTACCAAATAGGTAGAAGCAATACCTTTAAAAGTTGTGACACAGACTCAAGTCATTAAGTTTTTAAAAAGAATGTGATCCATAGGTTTGGTTGACCCTAATCCATTACTGTCGATCAAGGTACAGTGTTCAATGGGGATGAGATTAAAGGGTTTGCCATAGAATATGGCATTCAGATATTGAATTCCTCACCCTATTATGTCCAAGAAAATGGGTAGGCTGAGGCAACAAACAAGATTGTCAAGAACACTTTAGAAAGGATGATTGAAGACAATCCTAGGGATTGGCATAACCTCATGTCAGAAGTGCTTTGGACTTATAGAAATTCCAAGAGAGATAGTACAGGCACACCCCCACATGAGTTGGTTTATTGGCTAGACGTTTAGATATCCCTGTGGATGAATATACTAAAGCCATGTCGATTGAGTTGCAAGACTTAGAGGAAAGAAGGATTATGGCCTTTAATCACTTGATAGCTCAGAAAAAGAAATTTGAGAGAAGTTATAACAAGAAAGTAAAAAGTAAAGTGTTTCTGAAAGAGATTTGGTGTGGAAAACCATTTTACTAATTGGTTTAAAGAGCCCAGAATATGGCAAGTGGTCCCCAAATTGGGAAGGTCCATTTAAAATACACAAGGTCCTTAGAGGGAGAGCTTATCATCTTGCCTCTTTAGAAAGAGAGCCACATAGAAAGGTCATTAATGACAAGTACCTAAAGAAATACTATCTAACTATGTGGGAATGCATGAATAAGTCATAAAAGCATGAAAAAGATCATATGTGACAAGATAGGAAAAGCCATAATAAATGTGATAGATCTTTCATTAAAAATTGTGTCAAAAGTACAAACAAGGTGTGCCTAAGTCTGGCTCAAGCTTGTTTAATAGCAGGTGGGCCACCTTCTGCTTGAACAAGAAGGTTTGGAATTTGTTGAAGAAGGTTTGGAATTTGTTGGGAAAGGTTGGCTTGTTCTTGTTCAGCAACAACTTCTTGAGCTCTCATATGTGCCAGTTGAGCCTCTAGTTGAGCCTTTTCTGCTGTGAGGAGGGCAATTTGAGTAATGAGGGCTTGTGATCTGGTAAAAGCCTCAGTCAGAGCATTGACTGCTTTCCTCATTTGATCCACTTGGATTTCAAAAGTTTTTAGCTCAGCATGGAATTGGTGAATAGCCACTAGATGCTGTGGAAGTTCTGAGAGAAAGGTTTGGAAAGCCTGCACTTGGTCTGGGTCGAAAAGTTGAAGCATCAGAGGTGCAATGGCTTCCAAACAGTCAGTCAAAGTTGTGGTTTGGGAAAGAGCCAAATCATCCAAGGATTGGCCAAGTATTTTGAAGAATTGGTTTATTAATTCTTGCTCCTTATCAGATAGTTGCTTTAATCTTTCCTCTACAGTCAGGTTGACAATAGTTTGTTGAACAACAGAGATGCCCAAAAGTAAGTCTTGCGGAGGAGCAACTCTAGGCTGTTGCAATAGAGAGTTTAAGTCAATGACTAACTCAAATTGTGAAAAATAAACAACTTAAGAGTGTTTACCTCTATTGAAGGCATAGTAGAAATTTTAGTGTTGGGCAAGTTGGAAGTGGCCAATGTTGCTCTTGAGAGACTCTGAAATGGTGTGGTTTGTACCTCCATGTCAGTGGTGACTAAGTTGTAAGTGGATATGCTAGTCTGTTAGAAGAATCAAAAGCGTGATGAGGTAAAGAAAATAAAGGATAAAGTAAATACTTGCATAGAGAATGTCACATGTGAAGGAAATACTTGAACTTTAGGAACGGTTGTGTCAAGGACATTGGTGATAGATTCTTTGACAAGACTGAAATTGCAGGAGGTTTGAACTCCCATGTCCATGGTGATTGGTTTGGGCAAGATCTCTTGACCCATAGGAATTTTAGTCTGGACTGATAAGAGGGCATCTATTGCTGGAGGTAGATGGAATGAAGGTACTCCCTCCATCGATGGATGTATAGAGGCAGAAGGAGGCTGAACAGGTGTGCTGAAAGGTTGTGAAATTCCTTCGTGAGGAGTCTTCATATCACTTAAAGATGACTCATTGTTAAGGACCTCAGTATCAGCTCTGTCAACCTCATTTTCTTGGTTATAGAGTGGCAAGTGGTCATCTTGATGGATGATATCATTTTGCACATGGGCAAGTGAATTTCTGTCAACAGGGGATGTATGGTTATCAGTTAAGTCAATTGGTATTTCTTTGGCATGCCCAGGGGCTTCTGATTATTCTGAGAAAGAGTCCACACCAAGAAAATTGATGACTTCATTAGTTCCTTGGCATACTCCTCTAAGAGGGAAGTCCATTAAACCCCCTAAGACTATCCCTTGAGGAATATCAGACAAAAGTTGAGCCAATTCAAGGGCCAAGTTTCTTAAGCTTGATATCTCTAGGTCAGTCTGTTCTTCCTGACTAGAGTGAGGGTTTTAATGCTCCAAGTTTGTTTGAGGAGAGGGCAGGTTGGTCTGATTCTCAGGCAAAAAAGAAGGCAGATTGGTTTGGCTTTCAGGGCCCTTCATGAGAGGAAGATACAACTAGAAAGGGAAGTCTTCTCTTCTTGTATGTCTGAAAGAGAAGAAGGAAAGTAAAATAGAGTGTTAGTACATTAAACATAATGTATAAATGGTTTAGCAAAGCTTGAGTGAAATCTATACCATTATAGGTGGGGAAGAAAAACTGCTAGAAAGAGAAGGGATTAGTGCAACAGGAGCTATAGTTTGAGAATGAGCTGGTTGTTCTTGTCTTCTTTTAGACCTCCTCTCAAGGGCTACACCATCCTTCACTTGTGGTTGAGAGGACAAAATTTCTTGAATTTCCTCTTGTCTATTCTTAGTTCTCCTTTCAATCTCAACACCTTGGTTGTAAGGTATGAATCCTTCACAGCTGGTGGTGTTCAAGGGGTTACCTTTGAGCTTTTTTGATGGGTTCATTGGGGCTTTGCCTTTGTTTTAAGGGATTGGAGCAGCCTGAGTAGGCATCTCTATGGCCAAAAGAGTGGTCTTAATAGGAGACTTGGTTGCACGACAGTGACAAGTTAGTGCCAAGACAAACCCAAAGAACAAAAATGTTAATAGACATACTGTAATAACCCTGACCTCTGATTAATGTTAATTCGCACTTAATTATGCCTAACAGTAATTTAGAAGGAATCTGGGATTAATTTGCATATGTATTGCATTAATTCTGTGTTTCTATCTATTTGCTATAAAGTGATCTATTTATGTGTTGACTTTGAACTGCGAATTGAAAGCCTTATCGACGACTGATTCAGAAATTGATTAGTGTGTTATACTAGTTAGATTTTATGTGATTTTATGATAGGCTTAATTAAAATTCGATTTGGAATGTGTAAATTAGATTAAATAATGTTGAATTGCATTAGTTTGCCTAATTACACAAATGCCACTTAGTGGTTTGATTGAGACCAACTTTATCACACCTTATTACACTTAGAAGCATCTCTCCTCAGCCATTTTCTTGACCAAACCATAGGAAAGAGAGAGAGAGTAGGAGAACAAGATTGAGTTCATCTAGAATTTTGCTTGAACTTAGAAGAATTGAAGGGAACTTGGAAGATTAGGCTACTAAGCTTGAAATTGAAGACCTAAAGGTAGAGAATTCATCCTTTTAATTATGAATGTGAGTTGTTCTTGCCAGGTTCATGGTGAAATTAGTATTTAAAGTCAAGATTTAGCTCAAAGTGTGGTTTTGAGAGTCCATCCATGCATGCATGCATAAATTTCCATGCTTTGAGTTTGAATTCTAAGATTTCTTCCATGCATGTGTTAATTTCACTCACATTATGGTCATTCATCTTGTTGTCCATCAAATTATCAAGTTTGATCATGTTTTGGAGGGTTTGGATTCAATGAGATTCTTGCATGTTGTATTAATGGCATGTTCTTAGAGTTCATGTTGATTTTGCACAAATTGGGTTGCTCTTGGGCCATGATTTCTTGAAATGATTTTTAATAGATGTTGTTTTATGAGTGATTATATGTTTCCTCAAATATTGGCCCAAAAAAATGAGTTTTGAAGGCTTAAAGGTTGAGTTTCATGCTTGGAGGTCAATCTGGATTTTCCAAAAACTTGACCCACGCTCGAGCGGGTACTTTCACGCTCGAGCGTGAATCCTGAGTACATGTACTTCCGCTCGAGCGTCGATAGTTACGCTGGAGCGTGAAATGCGTATACCCAGAAGTTTGTGTGTTTTGCAGTCTGCTCGAGCGGGGGAACCCACGCTCGAACGAGACTCTGAGTCTCACGCTCGAGAGGGGGTCGAGCGCCCGTCGAGCGTGAAAATCATGCATCCAGTACTTTTGTCGATTTTACAGTCCGCTCGAGCGAGGAAGTTCACGCTCGAGAGGAGCTTCAATATCTGCATGTCCGCTCGAGCGGGGTAATCCACGCTCGAGCGTAGACCTTATCTTCAGCAAAATTTAGGAAATGGTTTTCAAGGCATTTTTGCATCCTCATTCCATCCTAGGCATTCCTAGGCCATGTTTAAGGCCCTTTAATGAGGATTAAAGGTTAGAAACACACTAAGAGCCAACGACGTAAGTTTTGTACAATTAGAACGTGTGTTTCAAGTGTGTATCTGTTATGTGTTATGTAGGTCACGTGTCGCGTTCTGTCTGACTAATCTGCTCCATCTGTTTGTCTCAAGTCCAACTGTGAGTAATAACTTAGTAAAGTTATGTTCAACTGTATCTATTTTCTGTGTGATAAAATAAGATCTGTTTTCCAAAATGATATGTTCTGTACAATGAATGATTGTTCAATTTTTGATATGTATTCGTGACATCCTTAGCATCATGTGATATCTATTGGCTGTTACCTGGTGTAGACGTCCCCGAACGTCCCGGGAGGGAAATCCTGTTCTGTTCATTATGGGCTCACTACAGTTCAGGACTCAAATGTCACAGTCCTGTATCTAATCTCGCAGAGTGCAATGCAAGACCGATGAATCATCAAAGAGTCCAAATCCGGCAAATCATTTTTGAAAATAGATTTTTTTTAAAAGAAGTGCCAAACATGGACTGCTTTGCCAGATACAGAGTCGCCACCTAAATATTTTATTTTGAGGAATTTAGGAAACCCTGACTCGTTTGCCTAAGGCCACGTGTTCGTCATCACCAAAGTTGCCTCGGCTCGGGAACTTGGGTACGGGAGGGGAAGGTCATTTCGTGAGCACCCCCGCTCGCCCGATCAAAGATCGGCCTCTACTAACCATGATATCGAGTTTTGAAAACATTATGTGCTCTTACTCCGGTTATTAGGCTAGAATTACTATGTGATGCGCACAGCATACAAGTATAGACTGGGTCGCCTGAATTGGAACAAAACATCTCATGTTCGTTTTGAAAAAACGGTTTGAAGGTGCTACTCGCAAGTAGGCTAAGACGTGGAATTTGCCACCCTCGAGTGGGCTTAGAAAACATGGTTTTGCTACTATCTAGTGGACTTAAAACTCACAGTCAACGCATTATTCCAATTCAGATAACCCAACCTTCACCCACAGGCACTCAGGCAGGTATATCACATAAGCAAATAGCCTCATGGTAAGCATGCTATCATGGCAGTCACTCACACGCATGCAAGGATGCTAAAGCATAAAACTTACCGAGTACTCCAAGCCAAAACAGAAGCTGATTAGAAATCCATGCATGATCCTAACTATGCTGAAATGCTTAATGCAACACATGCAGAAATGCAACTACATATGGCTCGGCTATTCTAAAGATGGCATGTGAAATGCTACAACTAACAAGTATTCAACTCGGAATTGAAATACAATGCAGTTAGTATGATGCGTCGAGCCCGGTGCATACAAGACAAATGCATGGATGCACGCATGCATAGCATAAGGTATGCTAATTTAAATATGCCCTAATACTAACCATTGAAAGCAGATAAGTAAAAAGGAGAAAGAAATGGGGTTGGAAGACACGCACACACGCACGCACACTTATTACACAATTGCCCTCGCTCGAAGGGTCCGAAATAATAATACTGGCCGAATAATGAATTAACTATCCTAGCTAATTAATTATTACAAAACTTCTAATTAATTAACAAATTAATTACAAAAAAAAAAGCCTAAATATGAAACTAAAGAGACCGCTGTAGCTCTGCTTCAGAATGCGTGGATGATGCATGCTTGACTCGCCTTGCTCGGAAATTCGGTACCATGCCACTGTTGCCTCTGTTTACACTGCCTTACTCCTCTGAAAATTATGAAAGTTTCCAGGACCCTTCTGAATAACTCCCTGAGTGTTATGGGATGCCACCGGCCATGATAGAGCATTACCGGCTATGAGAATGTGGCCATCGGCCAAAAATTGAACCATCGGCTGGACTTTGGTAGCCGGTCAGCACTGTAAGTGGCCGGCCAGCCATTCCTTCCTGCAGAACCCTGTTTTGACAGCAGCAGAGGACAGACAGTGCATGGCATGGAAATTTCAAAGCAATGTGTGCATGGTCACTCTCCCAATCATGCTATGGACTCAAGGGAGTGTGGCCCTTGGTCCTCGGGCCACCAATCACGCATTTCGATGCATGATGGCCAAAGGCACCAAGCTTGCAAATCAATGTAAATGCATGCGACAAAACAAATGAATGCCTCATGCCCTATCATGTTGAGATCAAGGGCATCGGCGACCGAGGGTTGAGACGTGTTTCGTCACTTGGAGTACGAACACACCTCACCCCTCTTGCTTGGTTTGACACCCCAAACCAAGCAAAATGTAATGCATGTATGCAACATGGCTCAAACATGCGAAGTAGCTCAAGTATGCCATATGGGACTAAGGTAATGAACATGCTAAATGCACTGTGCCAAACATGCAAGATGCAATGCCATGCAATCTATCATGCAAGCTAGGATATGAAATGCAACTAGCTAAACAATATGCAAATGTGCAAACATGATACAATGCAAGCATGATACCAAAGCAATACAACACATCAAACATGCGATTATATACAAAGATGGACTTAAACAGAGATGGAAAGGCCTCAGCCCATCCCAAAACAGTGGCCAAGAATACTAAAATAATGGTGCCAATCATGCAAAATAAACATGCCAACCGAAGGGCCTAAGACTAAGGCATGAAAGGCAACTCTCAAGAACACTCGAAGGTGACAAAAATGGACATTAAGCACTCATGTTAAACTCTGAAAAGCATGCGAAGGATGATGCCAAAACATGCTAGGGAATGGGTGCGAGATGGAAGACATTCAAGGCCACAAAGAAAACATTACTCAACACCTACCCCAAGCAAACATGGCATGGATTTTTCAATGCAAAACAGAGTTTTATCATGCAAAAATGAGCCCCAAAAACCTCTGATGTGGTAGCCCAAAGCCTCAGACACATAGGCTTGCACAAAAGCCCCAAACATGGAGCATAAGACTACATCTCTTCAAGGCATTGAAAGGGTAACAAATGCAATTATGTAAGCATAAAACATGAACTGAAATGGCATAATAAGTGACTCCAAATCACTGAAATAGCCCAACTAAAGCATGCTTATGACTCACACACCCAAGGCTCACAAGCAAAAATGCATGGAGGCTATACAAATCATGGCAAGCATGGCCAAATCAGTATCCAACAGACCTTAAGCATGGCAAAATAATGCTAAAACCTTCTTGGAACCAAACCAAAATCATGCTAGAATGTAATCTCATAACATAATACATATTAGACCAAAACATGAGATTACAAGGCAAGCATATAATGCATGAAATGGACCATTAATCCGACCCAAAACAGTGATATAATATGACCAAATAGCATCCAAAAACCTCTGAAATGGAGCCAAAAATAACTAAGCATGCATGCTACCCTTGTGAGCCAAAAAAATGAACAAATGAGAGACCAAGGGAGAGGGGTGTCCCTCCCCTATGCAAGACTTCAAGACCCCTTCACCACCACTGAAAATCCACTGGATTATAGTGGTGAGAAGGCCAATACGCAAAAGGTTCCAAAGCTCAACAAAAGAAGGCACAAAAGGGGCCAAACAAGGCCTAAGAGGGGGAGGTCGACCCCAAACACAAAAGAGACCTTAATGAAAGATCTTAAGCGTGAAAATACAAGAATTTTTTTAGTTATACACAAAGCTTAAATCAGTATGCAAGATGGGTTAAAAACTAGTGCAAGAATGGGGAATATAAAGCAACTATACTCACCCTTGAAGAACACTTGAAGAACAGCAAGTCCAACCCCTTTTTCTGATCAAAACCAACCCAAAACCTCCAAGAAAAATCTCTCAACACCTCAAGAACCGAAGTATGGTGTAATACTATGTGTCCTAGTGCAAAACTAAGAACAAAACACACTTTTGAACTCTCAAACACACACAAATGAAGAGAGAGAGGGGGATATAGAGAGAGAGTGGTTTATATATCAGATATATATGTATTATCTCTGGTTTTGCTGAACCTCTTCAAAGGAAGAGGAAGGTCCTCTTATATAGAGCAAGATGAAGGCTTGAAGCTTCTAAGGAAAGCTAAACAAAAGGGTCAAGGGGGTCAAGCTTCTCAAGGAAGCTAACCCAAAGGTCCAAGCTTCTTGAGGAAGCTAAGACAAAGGGTCAAGCTTCCTCAAGAAGCTTGAGCAAAGGGTTCAAGCTTCTTGAGAAAGCTAGGACCAAAAGGGTACAAAAGGTGCAATTCCTCCATACAGTATGGAGGACAAATCCGTGCACTCCAGCTGGCACAGCTGGCATGCATAATGCCTGAAAAAGGCAAAAAGGTGGTACCAGCCAGAAAAGGAGTCCATCGGCCAAATAAGTGATCGGCCGACCACACAAAGTGCTAACCGGCCATCACCAATGGCCGGTGGCAAGAAGACACGGCCGGTGGCCTCAAGCCATGGCCGGTGAGGCGTGGGGATGGCCAACAAGCCATTCTCTACCTTCCAAAGCAAAAACCAACAAGTGTTTGGTCCAACCAAGCACAAGACAACCGAGTTGAGAGATCCTGAGGCAAGGCTCGTAGCCGAGACCTCCGGGAACTCAAAACGAACACGAACATGGATGATCATTGAGTGTTCAAACGATGACGTCCAAGTCTTGAGGACGGTCAAAAATGGGGTGTCTACACCCGGTATCGGAGGTTCCTTTATGGAACTTATATCCGTCTGCACTTTGTTACCCGTACCGGAGGCCCTGTCATGGAGGCTTAGCTTCTGTTCTGTTACCCGGATCCGGAGGTTCCTTTAAGGAATTGGTTACTTGTAACCCTCACGTGTCTACCTCTGTTCTGTATCTACTCTATTATTGCTAATGGATGTATCACGTAAACTGAAGCATGACTTATTATTTTTGTATTTGATCTGGACCAATTATGGATTTGATACGAAACTGAATTATGATTTCTGAATCTGTATGGACTCATTCATTGAAACCCCTTTACTCTGTTATTATTCACTGGGCTTTCGCTCACAGTTTATATTATGTATGTAGGTGAGCCAGCGTGTGACCAGGGCCAGAGTTGACGACATTCAGTTCTGTTTTTGTCAGCCAAACATTGTGCCTCCCGAGGAGGTTCCGATCGAAGTCTAATGCCATGGCTGTTTTTGTATTCACACTAGTCTCTATGACTGTTTTGTAAAGTCAGGTCTTGGGATGTACACTTCTGTAAATACTTTGTAAATATTGGCATCCTTTGACTGGCATGCTTATGTATATATATATATATATATATAAGTTTTGAAATCTACTGTCTCATGTACGTTACCACAGCTCATTGGACCTTGTCTATTTTATATATTTGCTTCCATAGCCCCTTATTATTTGCTAATCTGTCAAGAGGCCTTTGGTAATCCAAGGATTACTGGCTGGTTACGATGCTAGACCTACAGGGGCGGGTTTGGGTCGTGACACATACAGGAAATAGGGACAAAAGTGTTTACCAATGCTCATTTCTACCCCTTTCCTATTGTCAGGGTGCACATTCCAATGGCAGACTTGAAGTTCTTTGTCAAAGATCATTGTACTCGTAAGAAGCCACAATACCTTGAATCTTGTGGTAAGGTAGGGTGTGGTGTTGCAGTAGTAAAAGCTGAATTGGTCAAATAACTTCTGATTCTTAGCTAAGACAGTCTCCACATCTGAATGATCTTTAAAATGAAGTCTAGCCCCAACTTGTTCATGAATTGTGGGGTGGAAATAAAGGCAAGGAACAGCTTGATATAGACCTATTTTCCTGGCCTATTAGCAAGGGTTATAGCTCTCAAAGCTGCAATTCGAGAGTTTACTGGTGGAGATAGACCCTCCCACCAGAATATATCTAGGAGAACGGATTTGAGCCCAACAGCTTCTTTGTTTTTGTCTCCAATCACCATCTAGGGTATAAGGCTCAGCATTAATATATGTGAGTCTGGATGAAGTAAAATGAAAATGTTAGAAGGGGATAAAAATCTGGGGATCCATGTCGATAGCTAGTTCATAGAGAGTGGTGAACACTTTGGTGAAGGAATTGAAGGTAGCTGGTCTGAAGGAAAGAAAAAATTCAACATAGCTTTCACATGGTGAGACATGTAGAGTTTGGGTGGTGGGCCTGATTTTTGGAAAATAAGCATAAAGCCAAGCTTGGAAAAGCCAGAAAGGGCCACCATAGTTATGATCAATTTCCTTATCAACTAAGGAAAACAGACCTCTGTATAGGGTGTCTAAAAGAAAAGGAGCAAAGGCCAGTTCTATGCCTTCTTGGATGCATGTGGCAAGAGCTAAGTATTCTTTGGTAATTTTAAAACCAGGAACACCCAAGACGTGTTGACAAAGCCACAATAGGTAAAAGGCTGTTCCTTCTTCATTTGAGGGTTCAAGGCCAAACTTTTGATACTTGGTTTGGAATTTTCCATAACTAAGGTTGGTGTCGAGTTTGATAGGTGTCTTGGGGGTTAAAAGTACACTGATATGTTGGCCAGAACTAGGGAGGCCAGTTAAATGAATGACATCAAGAATGATGGGAGAGATCATACCATATCTTAGGATGAGGGAGTTACATGATAAAGACCAAAAGTAGGCAACAGCACTGATGGCCCATTTGTCCATGTCTAGGGCAAAGGTTGATAGTCTGATGGCATCATAAATACGTAAAGCCCTCCAGAGATTAATATCGTACACCAACAGTCGTTGGACCCATAACCTTCAGTCAAGGTTAGGTTTTTTCCATGAGCGCAAAGGGTTAGGGCTTGAGTCCCAATGGTGCCAAGCCAGCTTCACCTTATGGAAGAGCATCACTTTGGTGTCTGCAATAGGGTAATACTGGGTAAGTTCGTCAGGAATTATTGCATTGAAAATAGGACCCAATTCCCCTTGTGCAGCACTGCTGCTGCATGGAATAATGTAGCTGTCGCAACCCAAACCCGGTACCCAAAGGCTTGGCATCGTAACAAGATAAAAATAAGATAATTCAAATAATTTTGTAGTCGTAGTGCAAGCGGATAAATTAAATAAATTAAAATAAAATAATTGGGTACCAAATGTTTATTAAAAGGAAACAAAACATAGTCATTTGAGCTTTATTGTATTGCAAGAGTCCGCTAAAAAAAAACAGATAGAAATCTTAAAAAAAAAGAAATAAAAAAAAAAAGACACAACGATTCATTTCCCATCTTCATCCTGCTAAACCTCGTCACCTGAAAGGGGTAACAGCTATAAACACATAGCAGAGTGAGAAATATTATACTGTGAGTATAGGGGTACAAAATAGCCATGGATAGTTATTTAAGCTAAAACATTTAAGTTGCATAAATAAATTATTTAAGTGGTAGAAACTGAAATAATAGTTACGTAAATAACTAGAACCGCAGTACAGAACAGGGGTCACTGGAGTGACAATCAGAATAGGGATCAATGGATCCATGACAAACAGGGTACCTCGAAATAGGGGTTAATGGATCCATGACAAACAGGGTACCTCGAAGTGGTCAAACATGGGCCAATGGTTATTTAAGTCCCCCAAGGCATGGGACTCCCGTGGTGGTACTGACAGAAAATAATTGGTTACAAGATCATTGTCAAATAATTTCTAAAATTTAAATAAACATATCCATGGGTTTTAATCTAAGCAATTGGAGTTCAGAAAATAATCCACGTAATTGAAACATTAACATAACCATAAAACATATATTATATAAAATAAATTGTGGTAACTCAAAACATATTTAAAACATGTTATGGTAACTCAAGGTATAATATAACTCACCTTGAGATTGACCCTTAGCCTTTATTTTCCTACTACACCTCCCAACTACACTCTTTTCAAAACTTACTACAAACAGTTTCCAACTTTCGTTCTTACTCTTGAAGTTTACTACACAAGTGTGGCCCTATTTATAGCCATGTTTGCATGGCTTATACCAGGTGGGTAGGTTTTGGTTTGGCCACCTGTGCAACAGGTGGCAATCTTTATGCCTTGTTACGTAGCTAAGGCATTCACGTAGTCACTATCCTAATCACCATCCTATGCATTAGGATGGTGATAAATCACCATTTTTTTTTTTTTATTTAGTTCGCATTAGGTCCAAAATTAGATTACCTTTATTTTAATTTATTTATTTATTTATTTAATCATGGTAAAAATTTAGGTGCCACAATTCTCCTCCCCTCAAAAGAAGTTTGCCCCCAAATTTGACATACCTTGGTTTTCGAAGAGGTGCGGGTATTTGGCCTGCATTTGGCTTTCAGTTTCCCATGTCGCTTCTTCGATGCAATGGTTTCTCCATAAGACTTTTACAGGAGGTATAGTCTTGTTTCAAAGGACCTGGTCATGATGATCAAGAACTTGTATAGGTTGTTCTTCATAAGAGAGGTCTTCTTGAACTTCCAGGTTCTCATAATCGACAACATGCTCTGGATCTCGAAGATATCGACGAAGCATCGAAACGTGAAACACATTATGGACATTGGACAGTTCGGGTGGAAACGCAAGGCGATATGCCACAGGACCAATCCTTTCGAGTATCTCAAATCGGCCAATGTAACGTGGGTTTAACATTCCTCGCTTTCCAAATCGGATAACCCCTCTTGTTGGTGAGATCCTTAGGAATACATGATCGCCTATTTGAAATTCTAAGTCTCGTCTCCGTGTATCTACATAGCTTTTTTGGCAGCTCTGGGCAGTGCGAATTCGTTGCTGGATGTGTTCAATTTTATTGCTCGTTATTTGCACAATCTCGGGGCCTAATAATTTTCTGTCTCCGACTTCCGTCCAACACAGAGGTGATCGACATCTCCTTCCATACAGTGCCTCGTATGGTGCTATTCCAATACTTGCATGGCAGCTGTTATTATATGCGAACTCCACCAAAGGTAGATGATCATCCCAGTTACCTTTGAGGTCTAGCACACACAAACGTAACATATCTTCCAAAGTCTGGATCGTCCTTTCAGATTGCCCATCAATTTGTGGGCGATAAGCCGTGCTAAACTTCAGAGTGGTTCCCAAAGCTTCTTGCAGTTTGTTCCAGAAATGAGACACGAAGCGGGGGTCTCTATCGGATATGATTGAAATTGGAGTGCCATGTAAACGAATGATTTCCTTAATGTATAGAGTGGCGAACTTAGTAAGGGAGTACATGATTCTGATTGGTAGAAAATGTGCCGACTTCGTCAATCGATCTATGATAACCCATATTGCATCATTCTTTGAGACTGATTGCGGTAGCTCGACCACGAAGTCCATAATAATGTGCTCTCATTTCCATTCGGGAATAGGGAGTGGTTGCAACATTCCTATAGGTCTCTGATGTTCTGCTTTAACCTGTTAACAACACAGACATTTGGAGACATGGCTTGCTATGTGTTTCTTTATTCCTGTCCACCAAAAGCGTTCCTTCAGATCATGATACATCTTCGTATTGCCAGGGTGGATCGCAAACCTTGAGCTATGGGCTTCTACCAATATCTTTTTCTTGAGTTCTGGAAGGTCGGGTATGCAAATTTGATTATGAAATTTTAGCATTCCATTGCTTATTGTGAAGTCAGGATGAGGCGTGCCTCTTTGCTCTTCATACTTTTTCTTCAAAAGTTTATCTTCACACTGGCGGGCTTTAATTTCTTCAATCAACTTGGGTTCCACAACTATGTTGGCAAGTAGCCCATTGATCTTGTGGGGATCGAGAGTACATGCCAAACTTTTGGTCGTCTTTCGACTCAATGCATCTGCTACTATGTTAGCTTTGCCGGGGTGATGATGGATTTCTATATCGTAGTCCTTCATAAATTCTAGCCATCGTTGTTGCCTCTTATTCAATTCCTTCTGTGTGAACAAATATTTGAGACTCTTGTGATCAGTGTAAATCTCACGGGTTGCACTGTAGAGATAATGACGCCAGATCTTGAGGGCGAAGATCACCGTAGCCAATTCTAGATCATAAGTTGGGTAGTTCCTTTCGTGAGTCTTTAGTCGGCGGGAGACATAAGCAATGACCTTCCCATTTTGCATAAGAACGCAACCCAAACCATTGTATGAGGCATCGCTATAAATTACGAACCCTTCTGTTTCTGCAGGGAGTGCTAGTATAGGAGCCGTCACTAGTCTGTTCTTCAATTCTTGGAAGCAACGTTCCTACTTGTTGGTCCATTCAAAAAGTGTGTTCTTCTGAGTTAGCTGTGTTAGAGGTGAAGCTATCTTTGAGAAATCTTGCACGAAGCGCCGGTAATAGCCAGCTAGGCCCAAGAAGCTTCAAATCTCAGATATGTTAGTAGGTCGTGGCCAATCCACGATTGTTGCAACCTTTTGAGGATCAATTGAGATGCCATCTTTGTTAATGACGTGACCCAGAAAGTGTACACTAGTGATCCAGAATTCACATTTCTTTAACTTAGCATAAAGCTTGTGATCACGTAATGTTTGTAGAACTCTTCGCAAGTGGTGCTCATGATCTTCTGGCGATTTCGAGTATATAAGAATATCATCAATGAAGACAATGACAAACTCGTCAAGATAGGGTTTGAACACTCGATTCATGAGGTCCATGAAGGCCGCTGGAGCATTTGTGATGCCAAATGGCATGACAAGAAACTCGTAATGCCCGTAACAAGTTCTGAAGGCAGTCTTTTCGATGTTTTCCATTTTGAGTTTTAGTTGATGGTAGCCAGAACGCAAGTCAATTTTTTATAATAATTGAGCGCCTTGCAGTTGATCGAACAAGTCATCGATTCGTGGCAGGGGGTACCGATTTTTTATGGTGACTTTGTTCAGCTCTCAATAGTCGATGCATAATCTCATCGTGCCATCTTTTTTCTTTACGAATAGTACTGGGGCTCCCCATGGTGAGGTACTTGGTCGGATGAAGCCTTTGTCCAGTAGTTCTTGGAGTTGGGTTTTTAGTTCTTTTAATTATGTCATGGACATGCGATAAGGGGTCTTTAAGATTGGTTGCGTACCAGGTTGGGCTTCAATGGTGAATTCGATTTCTCGGTCAACTGGGGTACCAGGTAGGTCTTCAGGAAATACATCCGGAAATTCACAAACCACAGGGATTGCATCAAGTGTGGGAGTCTCTTGTTGAGTATCGATCACATAACAGATACAACTACAACAACCCTTTCTTAGTAGCCGTTGGGCTGTTATGAAGGATATAACACATGGAGAGGGAGAGGATCCAGTTCCTTCGAAAACAAGCTCAAGTTGGTTTGGTGACCAGAGGAAGACCTTTTTGGCTTCATAATCAATAGAGGCATGGTTGGCAGCTAACCAATCCATTCCTAAGATCACATCAAAGGTACTAATGCAAAGGGGAATCAAGTCTACGTGTAAGGTTTCACCTTTTAAGGATACAGTACAAGATTTGTATATATCAATACTATGGGCGGAGTTTCCAAAAGGAAAAGATATAGATAGTATGTATTCCAAGGGTTCAGGTGTTGATGCCAACCTGGTAGCAAAGTGTGGTGTAACAAAAGAATGAGTTGAACTAGAGTCAAAGAGAACATGGGTTAAGTGACCACAAACAAAAAATGTACCTGACACAACATTCTCAGCAACTTCTGGGTTTCTGGGTACCAAGGAAAAAACTCTTCCTTGGCGTTTTTGGTCCTTCCTCACACTTCTAGGTACCGCGGGTTTTGGACTGGTGTAGAGGGGCTAGCTGTAGGACTGGTAAGCTTTGAATAATCTCTCAACAAGTGGCCAACTTGGCCATATCTAAAGCATGCTCCCGTATCTCGACGGCATTGTCCCCAATGAGTCCTTCCACAGGTAGTGCAAGCTGGAATGGTGCCACTTTTGGGATTTGTAGGACCTTGATTGCTTGAATTGGTTGAACTGGTTGTGCCTGTATTTACTCTCTTAGGAGGCGCGACATCGGGTCTTCTGTTATCTCTTTCCCAAAATCGCTTCCTCTGGCTTGGTTTCCCGGAGCACAAGGCTTTAATCCTTTTTCTTGCAATACAAGCTCGATCTACCACCACCGCATAGGTTGGTAGTTTCAAAACCTCCAGCCTGTCCTTAATTTCAGGATCCAATCCTACTTCAAATTTTCTAGCTTTTCGAGCTTCGGTGGGGATGACGTATGTCGCGAATTGGGCCAGTTGTGTGAACTTGCTTTCATATTCGGCCACTGTCATGTTTCCTTGCCTTAGATGTATGAATTCTGACACCTTTTGCTCCCGTAGTGAATCTGGAAAGTATTTTTCATAGAATACCTCCAAAAATCTTGCCCAAGTCACAATATCTTCCTTCTCCAAGGTAAGAAGCCACTATTCTTGTGCATTTTCTTTGAAGGTGAATGTGGCAAAAGTCACCTTCTGTCTTGCTGTGCAAGGTAGCGCACGAAAGATTTTCTCCATGTCCCTAACCCAAGCCTCTGCCACTAGTGGGTTTGGACTACCGATAAACATAGTGGGTTTCAGATCCTGAAATTGTTTAATCGTAGTTGGTTCTTCTCGTCTCACTAGTGTCCCATTGGTTATGCTGGTTTGCAAGGCCTGCAAAAAGTTGGTGACTGCTCTTTCCATGATTTGCTCCATTGGGATGGTACCGCTGGCTGATGATCCAGTTTCATATCCTTCATTGGCCATTACTACAAGGTAAAATGATATAAGCATGACATCACATTGATACAACTTTGATACAACGTCACATACAACATATTAGTTTTATTATCACATTAATATTACCACATTAATACCACATAAAACATCATATATACATCATTTTTACTATACATAAGGCGTTAGTCCAGCCGTCAAAAATTAATGTCTAATCCTACTGATACAAAAATATAAGGATTAGACTAATCACGGTCAGGTCACAAAAAGGATCTTCTGGTTGGACGTCTAGAATGGATTGTTAGGCCACCATGAGAACTGGCTCCGGAAAACTGGCCCATGAAATAACCCCGCAAACTCACTCTGCATGAGGGACTCGAACTCCCACCCACTGTGCTCTATTCCCAAGCAACTCCATACCACCTGGACTATGTAGACAGGAGCACCGTGATCATAACCCCAAAATTCCCGTCCGGTAATCCGTATCGGTATCTCCAAATATGATACACTATCAGTGAAGTCCACAGCTGGGGTATATGCAATATGTTGTGGAGGAGGTGTCGTGGTGCGGATGTGGCTGCTAGGGTATGCGTGTCCCCTCCTTTCTGCAAAACCTACGGGTAGAGGTGCGACCAGAAAATGTGGCGGTTCTAGGTCCGAAGCAAGACCAATAATGTGGGTCGGCCCTATGTACCTCTCACAAGTGCTACCTCGGCTAAGTCTCCAAAATAAGAAATCCTCATCGGAGTCGGCTTGCAAATATACAAGTCTCCCCATGAGCTGGTCAAGTGTCGGATGGGCTTGCCTGACAAGACTCTCTGAGTCACCCCAGCCCTCTAATAGGTTCGAGAGGAGATGAGCTTCTGGGGGCTCGAACTAGAATAGCTCCATTAAATTCGTCATTTCCTACAACACAGGAAAACTTAGCCATAACATAGTTTGCATGCATTAGGCATACCAAATGATGTCAAATAATATAAGGTTAAAATTATTATTTTATTTTATTTTTTGAAATAATTTTCAATTCAAATAATGTGAATTGCAAATAATGTGAAAATTATACAGGAAATTTCAAAAACTTATACATTTTTTTTTTCCCAAAAAAAATCATTGCTTTGATACCACTTTGTCACAGCCCAAACCCCGTACCCAAAGGCTCGGCGTCGTAACAAGATAAAAATAAAATAATTCAAATAATTTTGTAGTCGTAGCGCAAGCGGATAAATTAAATAAATTAAAATAAAATAATTGGGTACCAAATGTTTATTAAAAGGAAACAAAACATAGTCATTTGAGCTTTATTGTATTGCAAGAGTCCGATAAAAAAAAACAGATAAAAATCTTAAAAAAAAGAAATAAAAAAAAAATAATACAACGATTCATTTCGCATCTTGATCCCGCTAAACCTCGTCACCTGAAAGGGGTAACAACTATAAACACATAGCAGAGTGAGAAATATTATACTGTGAGTATAGGGGTACAAAATAGCCATAGATAGTTATTTAAGCTAAAACATTTAAGTTGCATAAATAAATTATTTAAGTGGTAGAAACTAAAATAATAATTACATAAATAACTATAACCGCGGTACAGAACAGGGGTCACTGGAGTGACAATCAGAATAGGGGTCAATGGATCCATGACAAACAGGGTACCTCGAAGTGGTCAAACATGGGCCAATGGTTATTTAAGTCCCCCAAGGCATGGGACTCCCGTGGTGGTACTGACAGAAAATAATTGGTTACAAGATCATTGTCAAATAATTTCTAAATTTTAAATAAACATATCCATGGGTTTTAATCTAAGCAATTGGAGTTTAGAAAATAATCCACGTAATTGAAACATTAACATAACCATAAAACATAAATTATATAAAATAAATTGTGGTAACTCAAAATATATTTAAAACATGTTATGATAACTCAAGGTATAATATAACTCACCTTAAGATTGACCCTTAGCCTTTATTTTCCTACTACACCTCCCAACTACACTCTCTTCGAAACTTACTACGAACAGTTTCCAACTTTCGTTCTTACTCTTGAAGTTTACTACGCAAGTGTGGCCCTATTTATAGCCATGTTTGCATGGCTTATACTAGATGGGTAGGTTTTGGTTTGGCCACCTGTGCAACAGGTGGCAATCTTTATGCCTTGTTGCATGGCTAAGGCATTGACTTAGTCACCATCCTAATCACCATCCTATGCATTAGGATGGTAATAAATCACCATTTTTTTTTTTTTGATTTAGTTCGCATTAGGTCCAAAATTAGATTACCTTTATTTTAATTTATTTATTTATTTATTTAATCATGGTAAAAATTCAGGTGCCACAACAGTTGTTGAAGATGTGTTGATGGAGTAGCTGTTGGAACTCAGTTAGGAAACGTTACACAGGTAACATTTCTACTTGTTTCTTTCCTTCGGTTTGAGCTCGTTTGGGCGCCATAGAAGTATGTGAGCAAAAGGGTTTTGAAGCAGAAAGGTTGAAGAATCAAAATACAGAGCAAGACAGAGGAAGAGAGAGTAGTGAAGTGATGATTTGAATTATGGCATTCAAATAGCTTGTGGTGGACCCTCTTGATTATGCTTAGGCCTGTTATTTACAATTGGGTTTAACAATTGGGCCTATTTAATTCATATTTTGGATCAATTTTAGCATATGGGTTTTATTATAGGTATTTGGGCTTCAATATGTGGGTTTGTCTTTATGAGCCCAAATGTTCATTATTATAAACTACCCAAGTATATGAGTGTCAAGACTTTAAATCTTCTGATATTCATTCCAAACAAAAACATCTTTTTTGTCTTGAATTAGGGAGGCATTGTTGGCACTAAAATTTATTTTTCTCTGTCGAATAAGCATAACAAAATACAGAGAGCTAATCTAGTGGATGCTAAGGGGGAAGACCATGAGTTTATAGTGGGATGTGGGTCCCATAATGCAGTGCAGGTGACAAAAGCGAAACAATTAAAGGAGCAGATGTGGCAGACGTAGTTTCTCCTATCGATTCATCTGATAGTGCAGTGGGATGTGGCCAAACGTGGCCTAAGTGTCAAGCCACGAAGTGAGGCATGCAAGTGATGCAGGGTACGTGTCTTGTATACAAGGGAAAGAGAATACTGCAGCAAAGAAGCAATTACCAGTGGTTATGGAGATCATGGGCAATTACACAGGAAGTGGAGGTAACTTGCTCCATAGTGGGACACGTAGCAGCAGAGAAGTAGCAAGTCCAGTAGCATAAAGGCTGAAAATTCGAAGTAAAGAAGATCTGCAATAACATTCACAACCCATGTGGAATTATGAGTAGCATAACTTAATTAGCAATAGCTTTTGTACTTAGGAGTTTGTCTGTAGTTCAGCCTCTGTGGCTAAGTTTTCTTCTGTCGATTGTGGTGCACATTGAACTTGAAATTTAATTCTTGTAATTAAGTGACAAGTTTTCTTGTTCTTCAATCGAATTTCAGTTTATTCACACTTGTTTCTTCACATTACAACCTCCAAAGAAGTCTTTGAAACTGTCAAGACATAGGACATCAAACCACAATTGCTTGATCTGTTGTTGTTTGTGAAACTTTGGTTGTTCCGTCGAATCACTTCTATCCATTTGACCTAAACCAGATTTTTGCTAACACTTGCATGGACTTATTCTATTATGACAGCCATTTTAAAGATCCTATTTTCATTTTTAGATGCTTTCTTTGGACAGCTCTTACCTTTTACGTTATTGGCTATAGTCCTGAACCAGAAATGTGTGTTTTTCCAACTCTTCAACTACGTAATCAGAAATCAAGTCATTTCACCCTGAGTCTTGAATTGATGTTATGTATGGCTGTACAGGTTTTTCTGCCAATTCATTCTTATTTTCCTTCTACATCAAGTATCAATATCGTTACTTTGCTTGATTGCTTCTGTGTTCCAGAGTCCATCTGTTGCTTCATCTTGCGGTCTCTTCTCCTTATTAGTAATGTTCTTATTTGGTGGATTCATAATTCAACGATGTAAGACCATTTACGACCTTATCTAAAACTTGTCTACATGAATAAGTAAACAATTGTGTGCTGACCTACTTAGCCTGTCCTCATTGCAGCCTCCTTGCCTACTTGGTTGGAATGGGGCTTTTGGCTTTCTCCATTAACACATGCAGAAATAGCTGTTTAAGTAAATGAATTCCTGGCTCCAAGGTGGAAAAAGGTGAGACAATATATATATATATATATATTTTTTTTTTTTTAAATTTATGACTAATTTATTAACATGGTAATTGCTTTTAGTAGATAGACATGCTCATTCATCAAACCCTCTTTACAAGTTTCGCCTTCAAATGCTACAATAAGGCAGGAAGTTCTAATAAAACGTGGCCTGACCTATAACGACTTCTATTATTGGATATCACTAGGTGCTTTAATTGGATTTTGGATAGTTTTTAATGTTGGATTCACATTCGCATTGAGTTCTTCAAAGCGTAAGTTTAGGTTTCTCCTTGCCACACATATATTAGAGGAAAAATTCAAGTGAGTCATAGATTAAATTCGTTTGATAACTAACATGTATTTGTTTGAAAATATAATCTGCTTCACCTCTAAGAGAATCTCGGACCATCACTTCTCATGAAAGTCTCAGACCTGAGACGAAAAAACAATCTGAACAAAATATGTATAGCAAAAGAGCAGCCTAATCTTGTTTCCTCCAAAAATCCCGCAGAAGCAAAAGAAATAGGTAAGAAACTAATCTTGTAACGCCCTCAAAATAAACCCATAATTCATACATTCATGATACAAGAAATTGACAATATATTCAAGAGAATAAATGTACATCTATTTATCAGAATATTTATCACAAAAGTATTATATGTTGACAACAAAAGTAAATGCCCTACGGGCTTACAACTTTCCAAGCCAACACTTGGTTACAGAGAAAAAAAAAAAAAAAAAAAAAAAAAAAAGAGTACTAACTCATACACATTAAGCCCCCGACTTGAATTTACATGTAATACACAAAAAGATAAACAACAAAAAAGGGATCTTCAACGTCTCAGGCTCCCAAGCTATGTCCTTGGTGGTGGCATATCACCTGAACTTGAAAATGATGTCCCATATAGGGTGAGCCAATGCCCAGTAGAGATATACTAAACCAAGTATGAGAAATAACTAAAACAATAGCATTTGATATATGGTTGACACTTATAAACCAACTTACAACACTTTTCAATTCAACATCAAGTACACCCATTTTTCATTTCAGTTTCCTTCACTTATACAGTTTCGATTCATAATTATGGCTCAGAACCTGGCCAAACAATTCAATGAGACTATAACACATATTAAAACACTTCCATACTTCACAATTCACATGAGAATATAACTCATATTAAAACACTTCCATATTTCAAGTGATACACAGATTTGTTGTATCAATGGAGTTCATCCCCTATCTCCTCCCAAACAGGTTTGAGAGTTCATCCCCTATCTCCTCTCAAACTATGGAGTACATCCCCTATCTCCTCCCAAACAATATACATATACAATGTATTTAAACACTTATCATATACAATGATCAATCAATACACATATTTGCTGTATTATTCCAACCGTCATATTCAATGACATATTCAATGTGATTAGTTTCAGTTTTCCCTAAGCATCATACAATGTCTGCAACAATCAAGACTATCCTCCACCGACAACCCAAAGCAGTTATCTCTAAACAGATAATAAATTTATCAACAGATAAAATATCGACATTTTCATAGGTGAGTGATTAAATTATCCAACTACACCATTTACTCCCACAATTTTCCAATTTCATGAATTTCACTTCAATTTCACATTTCCCCAAATTAATTATTCAACATAATTAGGGCATTTTTCCCTTTTTCTCAATATTAGTCCAAAGGCTCAATTTCATCGATTTAACAACAACAATTTCATTTTTCAATGTCTCATACACACATAGGTTTTAACATTTGAAAACCCCTCTTTTATAACCTCAAATCAAACCCTAACTTTCTCAAAATGACTAAGCAACACCATCTAATCAAAATGACCAAAATTTATGTTAAAACTCATAGAATAGAGTAGGTTATCCCTACCTTAATTTTCGGAGCTCAAAGGAGAAGAGAGGTGAAACTCAAAGTGCTCCAAATCCACAACTTTTCAGATTAAAGCGAAGCCCTCGCGAAGCTCTACCTTTCTTCCAAAGGGACTAGGGTAGAAAACCAATAGAACTAGATGAAACCCTAGAGAGAAGGTCTATAGAGAGAGGAAGAGCAACTGGTCTAGGGTTTGTATAAAAGAAGATGATGAAAAAAATGAAGTGTAACCCGCTGCTGCCAACTGATATATTTGAGGCTCGCTCGAACGAAGGAGTGGTCGCTCGAGCGAGGCGCTCGAGTGACCAGACACAAAGAAACCTCGCTCGAACGTAGAAAGCCTCGCTCGAGCCAAAAATCGAAGCTTCAGGTCTGCAACCCAAAAGCATGCTCGAGCGAAGAAAAGCTCGCTCGAGCGAAGAAACCCAAAACATAGACCTCGCTCGCTCGAGCGAAGGAAAGCTCACTCGAGCAAAGAATTGCAACCATCAGGTCCAGAACCAGACGCAGACACAAGCTCGAGCACAAGACTTCTCGCTCGAGCCACCAGACACATCACCCAACTCTCGCTCGAGCAAAGGATCTAAAACACAGAGCTCGCTCGAGCGACAAAAGTCTCACTCGAACGAAGACACCAAAATCTGGGCAGCAACCATTTGTTTCAAAACACTCCCAACCTGATACAAACCTGCCCAACACATCCTAAAATTCAAATATAAGGAATTAAAGGATGAAAATGAAACAAATGCAACAATACTCAACCACGGAACCTACGTCCAGAATACTGTACATAAAGGGGAAAACCCGGGATGGCTATAACCTCCCCCCCCTTAAAGAATTTCGTCCCCGAAATTAGATATATGTTTCAAAAACATGATTTCTCAATTCCCAACAATATTACAATTCAATAACCAACATCTTGACCCATTACTAGTCATCCCATCTCTATTCAAGAGGCAATTCACAATATAATTCAATATGCATTAACAACATGCCTTTCTTTGAAATTCATAAATTTCCAATATCATATTCCACCATTTCATAATATATTCAATGTTAAAGATATATTTGCATTGCCACAGTACATTCAACATATACAATGCTACATTAACTTTCATTTTCAAGACATTACCATAATACTCCCATAAACCGAAACATGTACAATGTTTTACAACTTAAGACATATTCAATGCTCTTAAAGTTTATCAATACAACAAAATATTCAACATACGATCATACATCCACAAATAGATCCGGATACTTCTCGTAGACCTCCAACTCACGTTCCCAAGTGGCTTTCTCAACCCCGTGATGTTTCCACAAAACTTTCACCAAGGGTATTGTCTTGCCTCGCAAGACTTGATCCCGCCTATCCAAGACCCGAACCGGTCTCTCCTCATACGAGGCATCTTCATCTACCTCTAAGTCGGTCCAATCCAATACATGCGATGGATCCGGCTCGAATTTCTGAAGCATACTAACATGAAACATGTCATGCACTCTGGACAACTGCAGCGGCAAAGCTAAACGGTAGGCAACCTCGCCAATCCTCTCAAGGATCTCAAAAGGGCCAATAAATCGAGAGGACAACTTCCCACTCTTACCAAACCTCATCAATCCCCGCCTAGGTGATATTTTCAAGAAAACATGATCACCCACCCCAAATACCAAAGGCCTTCTCCTACGGTCGGCATAACACTTTTGATGACTCTGGGCTGTAACAAGTCTCTTACGGATAAGCTCAACTTTCTCCGTCGTCTCCCGAACCAACTCCGGGCCCAACAAAGGTGCATCACCCACCTCGGCCCAACAAACTGAAGACCTACACGATCGGCCATACAAGGCCTCAAACGGTGCCATACCAATACTCGATTGGAAACTGTTGTTGTAGGCAAACTCCACCAAGGGCAAGTGCCTCTCCCATGACCCACTAAAGTCAAGGACACAACCTCGAAGCATATCCTCAAGGATCTGTATAGTACGCTCGGACTGCCCGTCAATCTAAGGATGATAAGCCATGCAAAAGGTCAACCTAGTGCCCAAGGCACTCTGCAAACTCTGCCACAACCTAGCAATAAAACGTGGATCTCTATCTGAGACGATCGACATTGGGACCCCGTGCAACATCACTATGTCCCGAACATACAAGTCGGCAAGATGGTCTACCGAATCTCTCACGCACATAGGGATAAAGTGCGCCGACTTAGTTAACCGGTCTACAACCACCCAAACAGCATCACTACCCCGCTGAGTCCTTGAAAGACCTACAACGAAGTCCATAGTGACATGCTCCCACTTCCATTCGGCTATAGGCAAGGGTTGCAACAAACTCGCTGGCCTCTGATGCTCGGCCTTCACTTGCTGACAAGGCACTTAGATACAAAAACGGTCACATCTTTCTTCATACCCCACCACCAAAACTAGCGACCCAAATCACGATACATCTTAGTGCCTCCCGGATGCACCGCAAGGCGTGAATGGCGAAACTCTCGGAGTACCTCCTCTTGGCAAGACTCCGGCACAAACAAACAGTCTCGGTATCTCACACTCAGGTCAGGATACATAGTCACACCCTTCTCAACCTTCCCACTGGAGATCTTCTCCCGGAGGGATTCTACCTCAAGATCACCTCTCTGTGCCTCTAACACTCGATTCACAAGTGTAGGCTACGCAACTACTGAAAACAAAGCCGCAGACTCAACAGATTTGCCCAAAAGCAAATCAAACTCACCAAGTGCACCCAACATCTCCCACTCTTGGATGGTTATACAAGCTACATCGCTAATGGATTTCCTGCTAAGGGCATCGGCTACAACATTGGCCTTCCTCGGATAATAATGCAACTCAAAGTCGTAATCCTCAATAAGTTCCATCCACCTCCTCTACCTCAAGTTAAAGTCTTTCTGTGTAAACAGATACTTCAGACTCTTATGATCCGAGAACACCTTGAACCTCTCACCATACAGCTAATGCCTCCAAATCTCCAAGGCAAAAATCACAGCTGCTAACTCTAGGTCATGTGTAGGGTAATTCCTCTCGTGTATTTTTAACTGCTACGAGCCATAGACTACCACTTTCCCCTCTTGCATCAACACACAACTCAGACCCTCTCGTGAGGCATCACAATAAACTGCATAGCCCAAACCTCTCTCCAGAATAATCAAAACTGGAGTAGTGGTAAGTCTAACTTTCAGCTCTTGGAACGACTTTTCACAAGTCTCACTCCATACAAACTTGACCCCTTTCCATGTCAATCTAGTCAATGGTGAAGCTAGCCTGAAGAAATCTTTCACAAACCGGCGGTAATACCCAGCTAATCCCAGAAAACTGCGGATCTCAAAAACACTCTTAGGCTGTGCCCAATCTTGCACTGCCTCAATCTTGGATGTATCAACAGACACCCCTTCCCCGGAGACTACATGGCCTAAGAACTTAACCTCTGTTAGCCAAAACTCACACTTCCCAAACTTGGCATACAACCTATGGGCTCTAAGCAACTCAAGCACCACTCTCAAGTGTTCCTCGTGCTCCTCCTCAGAAGGTGAATAAATCAGGATGTCGTCCACGAAAATGACTACAAAACGATCTAAGAATTCCCGGAATATCCGGTTCATCAAATCCATAAACACTGCCGGTGCATTGGTGAGTCCAAAAGGCATCACCAGAAACTCGTAGTGGCCATACCGCGTACGGAATGCCGTCTTTAGGACATCTTCCTCCCTGACCCTCAACTGATGGTAACCCGATCTCAAGTCTATCTTAGAGAAACAACGGGACCCTTTCAACTGGTCAAACAAATCATCTATACGGGGCATAGGATTCTTGTTCTTAACCGTAGCCCGATTCAATTTTCGGTAATCAATGCAAAGTCTCAAAGCCCCATCTTTCTTCTTAGCAAAGAGGGTCGGTGCTCCCCACGACAAAGTACTAGGGCGAATAAAGCCCTTATCTAGCAATTCCTGGAGTTGAATCTTCAACTCACTCAACTCGGCTGGGGCAAAACGGTAAGGTGCCATGGAAATCGGCGTTGTGCCAGGCACTAAATCAATAGAAAACTCCACCTCTCGATAGGGTGGCAAACTAACAAGATCCTCGAAAAAGACGTCCGAGTACTCACAAACCACTATCGGCAATACAGTCTGGGTCTCATCACACTCACTACTCATACAGCTAGCGAGAAGACAACTAAGCTCACTCCACCTTCACGGATCATACACTGGTGGCAAAACACTACCAACCCGGTCTCCTAAGAAGTGGAAACAATCCCCGCTCAAGGTACACACAGTAACCCACTGGCGGTAGCAATCAATAACAGCCCGATATGATGATAGCCAGTCCATACCCAAAATCACATCAAAACCCGACATAGCCATAATTATAAAAGAAAATGGAAGCCGGCGGTCGGCGAACTCAATATCACAGCCTCTACACCCCTGCTACAAAATCAACTCACCCCCAACAGGTGATACAACTCAAATAGGAGATGCTAACTGCGCCAACTCCAATCCCAAAATAGATACAAATACAGCAGATATAAATGAATGGGATGCACCTGTATCAATCAACACATTAGCAACCGAGTTGCAAAACAAAAAGGTACCTCTCACAACAGATGGAGCTGGTACAAGATCCTGTGCGGTAACAGCATACACACGCCCTAAAGGTCTCTGATCTACCTACTTACCTCTCGGAGCATAAGTCTACTGTACAGACTGAGACGATGAGGCTTCCTGATTGGCCCTCGAGGCCTGAACTGACTGAGCTGGCTGATGGCTCTGAGTCTGCCTCGAACCAGATGCACCAGATGTGCCACTCAACTGCTGGCAAAACCTCTTCAGGTGCCCCGCCTGACCACACTAGTAACAAGAAATCGGCTGACCTCTACCCTGACTCTAGCTCTGAGGACGAGCCGAAGATGAAGCTGCTCTCTGCCCTTCTCCCCTCTGAGGGCAAGCAGGAGACTTGTGGCCTAGCTGACCACATTTGTAACAAGTAACGTCTCCCTGGCTGCCTCTCCCAGAACCTAAACTCGGCACTGGAAAGGTAGATCTCACAAAACCACCCTGTGACTGCTGAGGGTTAGAACCCCTCTGCCTCTTGCCATCCCTTTGGCCATCCTGACTCCTCTTGGAGCCCCTCAACCTCTCCTCCTCCCCGTGCATAATAATCTCCATATGGGCCGCAGCATCCACAAGACGTCCATACTCCCGAGTCATGGACCCAGCAACCCTAACCTTGAGTCTGTGCCTCAACTTTCTTTCGAACTCCAGACAACGGCGTTCCTCAGACGCCACTAGCTCAGGTGCAAACCTAGACAAACTGGTAAATGCGGCCTCAAACTCGGCCACCGGTGTACTCAGCTGCTTAAGCTGACAGAACTGATCCCTCAGCTTCTCCCTGACAACGGGAGACAGAAACTTCTCCTGAAATGCATCAATGAAAGCCTCCCAAGTCCCTCTAATACGACCTCGTACGAACTTCCACCACTGACCCGCATCTCCTTTCAACTGGAAGGACGCCAAGGTTACCATCAATGCCCCGTCTTTGATGCCAAGCATCTCAAACGTCTTCGTCATCTGCTTAAGCCATTCATCAGCCTTCAGTGGCTCTTTAGGATCCCCCACAAACTCATCCGGATTGGACCGGAAAAACTCCCTCTTCAGAAAAGAAGGCCCTGCCTCAACCACATGGGCCTGGACTTGATTCTCAGCTCTGAGAATGTCCATGGATTCCCTCAATGCTCCTGCCATCTCGCAAGCTAAGGCGCCCATGGCCTACTGACCTACTGGCTTGGCCACATTGGCCTGACCAACACCCTCCTGTTGTGCCGAAATCTCATCCGGTATAGGCATCTCCTGCCTCCTAGGCTTACCTCGCCTACCACCACGTCCTCGTCCTGACATCCTAATAAAGGTTACGAAGATCATTAGCACATTCATAAATGTGTCGAAGCTGCAACACTCGCGTCCTAATGCATTGGACAACAGTAATTCATTCCACGTAAGCACATAATCACATAAGCACTTACGAATTTCATTTTCGGATAATGACAGTCCCGAGGCGTTGCTAGAGTTCCAGTTAGAAACAGCATTGATCAGGTGCTTTTCCAAAAGAACTCCCAGAAACCTAAGGATCCAATCAACATCCTATAAACTAAATCCCATACCCATATAGTCACATAAACATGTTATCAAATAAACATATAACATCATGCATAAGTCTCTAACAAGCGAGACAAACCCATTGTGGTACTAACCACGTCTCGCGTACCCAAAGTATTCGAATCCGGTACGCTCTGACACCAAGTTGTAACGCCTTCAAAATAAACCCATAATTCATACATTCATGATACAAGAAATTGACAATATATTCAAGAGAATAAATGTACATCTATTTATCAGAATATTTATCACAAAAGTATTATATGTTGACAACAAAAGTAAATGCCCTACGGGCTTACAACTTTCCAAGCCAACACTTGGTTATAGAAAAAAAAAAAAAAAAAAAAAAAAAAAAAAAAAAAGAGTACTAACTCATACACATTAAGCCCCCGACTTGAATTTACATGTAATACACAAAAAGGTAAACAACAAAAAAGGGATCTTCAACCTCTAAGCCTCCCAAGCTATGTCCTTGGTGGTGGCATATCACCTGAACCTGAAAATGATGTCCCATATAGGGTGAGCCAATGCCCAGTAGAGATATACTAAACCAAGTATGAGAAATAACTAAAACAATAGCATTTGATATATGGTTGACACTTATAAACCAACTTACAACACTTTTCAATTCAACATCAAGTACACCCATTTTTCATTTCAGTTTCCTTCACTTATACAGTTTCGATTCATAATTATGGCTCAGAACCTGGCCAAACAATTCAATGAGACTATAACACGTATTAAAACACTTCCATACTTCACAATTCACATGAGAATATAACTCATATTAAAACACTTTCATACTTCACAATTCACATGAGAATGTAACTCATATTAAAACACTTCCATATTTCAAGTGATACACAGATTTGCTGTATCAATGGAGTCCATCCCCTATCTCCTCCCAAATAGGTTTGAGAGTCCATCCCCTATCTCCTCTCAAACCATGGAGTACATCCCCTATCTCCTCCCAAACAATAGACATATACAATGTATTTAAACACTTATCATATACAATGATCAATCAATACACACATTTGCTGTATTATTCCAACCGTCATATTCAATGACATATTCAATGTGATTAGTTTCAGTTTTCCCTAAGCATCATACAGTGTCTGCAACAATCAAGACTATCCTCCACCGACAGCCCAAAGCAGTTATCTCTAAACAGATAATAAATTTATCAACAGATAAAATATCGACATTTTCATAGGTGAGTGATTAAATTATCCAACTACACCATTTACTCCCACAATTTTCTAATTTCATGAATTTCACTTCAATTTCACATTTCCCCAAATTAATTATTCAAATTAATTATTCAACATAATTAGGGCATTTTTCCCTTTTTCTCAATATTAGTCCAAAGGCTCAATTTCATCTATTTAACAACAACAATTTCATTTTTCAATGTTTCATACACACATAGGTTTTAACATTTGAAAACCCCTCTTTTATAACCTCAAATCAAACCCTAACTTTCTCAAAATGACTAAGCAACACCATCTAATCAAAATGACCAAACTTTATGTTAAAACTCATAGAATAGAGTAGGTTATCCCTACCTTAATTTTCGGAGCTCAAAGGAGAAGAGAGGTGAAACTCAAAGTGCTCCAAATCCACAACTTTTCAGATTAGAGCGAAGCCCTCGCGAAGCTCTACCTTTCTTCCAAAGGGACTAGGGTAGAAGACCACTAGAACTAGATGAAACCCTAGAGAGAAGGTCTATAGAGAGAGGAAGAGCAGCTGGTATAGGGTTTGTATAAAAGAAGATGATGAAAAAAATGAAGTGTAACCCGCTGCTGCCAACTGATATATTCGAGGCTCGCTCGAGCGATGGAGTGGTCACTCGAGCGAGGCACTCGAGCGACCAGACACAAAGAAACCTCTCTCGAACGTAGAAAGCCTCGCTCGAGCCAACAAATCGAAGCTTTAGGTCTGCAACCCAGAAGCATGCTCGAGCGAAGAAAAGCTCGCTCGAGCGAAGAAACCCAAAACATAGACCTTGCTCGCTCGAGCGAAGGAAAGCTCGCTCGAGCGAAGAATTGCAACCTTCAAGTCCAGAACCAGACACAGACGCAAGCTCGAGCGCAAGACTTCTCGCTCGAGCCACCAGACACATCACCCAACTCTCACTCGAGCGAAGGATCTAAAACACAGAGCTTGCTCGAGCGACAAAAGTCTCGCTCGAGCGAAGACACCAAAATCTGGGCAACAACCATTTGTTTCAAAACACTCCCAACCTGATACAAACCTGCCCAACACATCCTAAAATTCAAATATAAGGAATTAAAGGACGGAAATGAAAAAAATGCAACAATACTCAACCGCAGAACCTAAGTCCAGAATACTGTACATAAAGGTGAAAACCTGAGATTGCTATAAATCTAGGGTCCCTTTTTTTTTCTTTTTCATGCTTGCTAAAATTGAAGGATACACTGATAAAGTCCATTCCTTTAATGGAATTTTCTTTCAAAATGTTACGCCATGTAGAATGGTATGAAGTCCACCATGTATTGCCAAGGTCATTGAGACCCAAATATTATCAATAAGTTCAAATCATTTTTGGGCAATGCAACACTAATAGAGACTTCATTAATTCCAAAGGGATGTTTTTGCCTTTTGAGCCCATGACAATAACATTCAAGAATGTGCAGTATTTTGTTGACATTCCAAAGGTAACTGCATTATTTATTCATTATTGATTGTTAATCCACAAATGTTGGATGAATTAAACTTATCAAATGCCTTTCGTACGTCTCCTAGGCAATGAGAGAACAAGATTTTGAACCAAAACGTCTACAACTTCTTCAAGATTTTACTAGAGCGTTTAGGCCTAGAATTCTTACAGCTTTAATAGGTGTTAGTGGAGCTAGGAAAACAACACGTATGGATGTTATTTCTAGAAGAAAAACTGGTGGTATTATCGAAGGAGAAATAAGAATTGGAGGTTACCTAAAATCCCAAGAGACCTACACCAGGATATCCGGTTACTGTGAGCAAAGTGGCATATATTCCCCACAAATTACAATCCTAGAGTCATTAACTTACTCAATTTGGTTACACTTTCTATCTAAATTTGATCAACATACAAAATATGTAAGATGACTTTCTACTTAATAGTGTACTTGTCAAGAAAAAATGATGAAAAAAAAAGACGTGAAAAAGAAAAACATAAGACACTCAATATCAAGAATACAATTGTGATAATTCCGTTCTATGTTATACTGTTAATCTTTAATTATACTTGTGATTATGTGTTTAATATGATTTTGGGTGTTACTTATGTGATTATATGTGTGTTTGAATTCATATCTGTCTACCGTAGGAAAATCTGTTATGTATTCTATAATAAATTGAAAATTTAAGGCCGTAGAGGCGACAGAAACTGAAATTGATTGTACCATTGTGATTAGCATAATTTTTAGAGCTTACGGTGAAATTTGATTAAAATTTGATTCGGATCAAATTAATTAGATTAATTCAATTAAAATAAGCCTTAGATTAATTAAACAAAGCCTTGATTAATTAGCTTATGTTTGGATTTGTGAATTAAGTTAATGAAGCCTATATATATGCTAATTAAGGTGCTTAACTCATATTTTGAGCTCAAGAAATCTGCCAAGAGAAGTATAGAGATAGAGAGATCAATTTAGAAAGAGAAGGGCCAAATTCTTGAAGACTTGACTTGGTAATTGAAGATTTTGGAAGCTAAGCAAAAGACTTTGCTACACTTAGGCTCATTGAAGTTCAAAGGTAAGAAATTGAACCTCAATTCATGAGTCTTAATCCATAACTATATGAATTCAAGAAGATTATGAAGTTAAGTACATGAATTAAGCTAAGTTTGGTGACTTTGATGTCAATTTGCACTTGCATGCATGAAATTGTTATGAAATTCCATTTTTGGGTATAATCTATGCTATCTAAGTTAAAATGAGAGTCTTTATGTCCATGCATGCATAAATAATGAGGCTTTAAAAGAGAATTTCATGTAATTGAAGTGTTAGAAACGAATTGGTTTACATGAATGAAACTCAAGCTATGAATTTTGATGGATTTATGAAGTTTTGGGTTTCAATTTGACAATTCATGAAGTTTGGAGTATAAGCATGTAATTTAATAAGTATTTGTGTTTAAGTACATGTTTTCAAGTTTTTGAACTAGTCATGCATAGATTTGAACCCTTGGATGTGTGTTTGGAGCTCAAACAAGATTTTGGAAATTCCAGAAATTCAACAAATCGCTCGAGCGACAGAAGGTGGCTCGAGCGTACATTTCAAGCCCCCAGTACTTTTGCAAACGTTGGGGGTTGGCTCGAGCGACCACCCTTTATTTTCAATCTTGGCTCGAGTAACCAAAAAGTTGGCTTGAGCGTAAAATGAGAGCATCCAGTACTTTTGCAGACCAAGGGGTTCGCTTGAATGACCAATGTTGCGCTCGAGCGAAGTGCCCTATTTTAGGAAACTTTGAAAAGTTGTTTTATGTCTCATTTTTCGTTCTTTTACATTTCCGAGCACTCTTGGGCATACATTGAGCATTCTAAATTAACTAAAGAGGTAGAAAGAAGCCTAAGAAGAAAAAATAAATTAAAGAACAGATTGAATTGTATTCTGACCCGATTGTCATATATGCTATGAATTGTGTAGGGTCAATCGCGAGGAAAAATCAACCATCTGAACACTGTGAGTAATATCTTAGTAACGATATTTTTGTGTATGCATTAATTTCTAAATGTTGCCTACCTGGTAGTTCTGAACTTATGAATTTATACTATGAATAAGCATTCTACTTGTCTGATTCATAAAAGACTTGAAATAAACACGAAATTATAAGATTGGACCAAAGGTCATTTTGTATGACTATATAATGGGCCCAAGGCCATTTGGTATAATTGATGAAAATATGAAATGGGCCCAAGGCTATTTGGTATATGTGATAAAGACATGGAATGGCCCTAAGGCTATTTAGAATATTGACAAGATAGACCTAAGGTCATCTTACACATGAATTGGGCCGTGGGTCATTTTGTATGATTGTTAAACGGACCAAAGGTCATTTTGAACAAAGAATTGATTAGACCAAATGTCGTTTCAAATATGAATCTGAATGGAAATAATGAACCTAAGGTCGTTTTGTACATGTGATGTGAAGGACTGAGTGGTCATTTGTACATGAATCTATGAAATATAAACAAGATCTTGAATTTGAATATGCGTATGAACAAGAATATGGAAATTTGGACCTGAGGTGATTTAGTACATATGTCATGATCAGTTATGAAAAATGTTTGGATCTAAGGTCGTTTCGTCCCTTCGACATGTACTAAGTACAATGAACTAGACCCGAGATCGTTTCGATATGTTCTGTTCAAGTACAAGTATTAATGTTTTTAATTACGAAAACCCTTTACTCTGATATTATTCACTAGGCGTTAACTCACTTTTTATCTATATGTATGTAGGTGAGCAATGGGATGTTTAGCCCCAGTCCCACTGAGCTTATGAGAGTACTAAGTTTGTGGAGTTAACCAAGGTCGTCTTATGCAAGAGGCTTTACTTTTGATTTGTTTTTCTTTGCTTCTTTTGTGGTCATGCTTGACCAAATTTGTATATAACCTTGGTTCTTGTTAAGACTGTTTTTAAATGATCCTGGACATGTATAACCTGCTTATGTATGTAATGTGTGAGTTATTATAATATGAGTACAAGTTTTTGGTATGCCATGTACGCAAAGCTCATTGGAAAATCTTTGCATTTTGCTTCCGTAATTTGACCCCTCATTCTTAAATATGATTTGAATTCTATTTGAGGATGTAGGCAATCTCATGATTACTGGCTGGTTATGATCCTAACCGATAAGGGCGGGTTCGGGTCTTGATAGAGTGGTATCAGAGTACGAGTAATAACTCGCACACTTGTCCAAGTGAGCAATAGAGTGTCTAGAAAAGACTTAAGTTGCATTCATTTGACAAATATATCTTGAATGCATTAAGGATATGCTAAGTTGTTCTAAAATATGTGACTACGTGATATATTAACTGTTGCCTATCTACATATGCGTACTCTTTCTGTCTATGGACATTTTGTACATGATTTTTGTATGCAATATAATGCAAGTCTCATCAGATAATGGTGAAAACAAGAGCCAAGGAGATACAGGAATCTTCCACTGCCAGACTGGATAAAATGAAAAGGTTGATCCAGGACATGGCAGAGACATTGACGCAACAATAGCAATGGCAACAACAGTGGCAACAACCGCCACCTCCACCTCTGGTGCAACCTGTACAAGACTTGCAAAATGATGACCGAACAATAACTTTTACCAAAGAGTTTAAGAAGATGAAACTGCCGACATTTCAAGGGGGAATGGATCCATTGAAGGCTGAGGCTTGGGTCCTTGGCATTGAAAAATTATTTAAAATGTTTCCATGCCTTGAAGCATAGAGAGTACAGTTGGCCACGTTTACACTTGAAGACGAAGCGAGGAGGTGGTGGATGTTGATCCGTGAGAATAACAAAGGCATTGATTTGGCACAGTTTTTGGAAATCTTCTATGAAAAATACTTTCCGCAATGTGTCCGTGACAGAAAGGTGTCTGAATTCGAGGGGGTTAAATAAGGCAGCATGACAGTGGCCGAGTATAAAGCCAAGTTTACAAAATTGACTAGGTTTGCACCGCAAATGGTCGACACAGACTATAAGAAATCAAGAAAGTTTGAGTGTGGTCTCTGCAATGATATTTTAGAAAGAGTAAATATATTGAAATTACCTATTTACGTTGATGTGTTAGACCAGGCTCTAATATCAGAAACTAATATGGCTAATCAGAGTAGACCACCAACTGACTAGAAAAGTAAGAGGCAAGGCTTTTTCTAAAAAAAGTGATCATTGAAAAAGCGAAATACGGGATCCTTAAGCACTTCGGGCTCCACTAGAGGTACGTCGCCAACATGTAATCAGTGTGGTATGAGACGTCGTGGGGTTTGTTACCGTATTTTTGGGTCCTGCTTTAAATGTGGTAAAATGGGACATATGGCAAGGGATTGCACCCAAATTGAGCAACAAGGAAGTGGAAAAACCGGCTGCTAGTTCAACCGGATCCATCCCAAAGCTGGGAAACGCAACGGCACCTGCTACTACCAAGGACACAATAAGACAAGGGAGATTCTTTGCACTAATCCCAGGTGACACACGGAATACCGAATCCGTTGTCTCAGGTACTATTTCTATATGTAATTAAGATGCTTTGGTGTTAATCGATTCCAGATCAACACATTCCTTTGTATCCACTACATTTACATCTACATTGAATAGACCTTTAGAATCATTGCCATATCTATTATGTGTGTCTGCTCCATCTGGGAAATCTGTGTTATGTACATTTGTGTATCGTATTTGTGATACGTGTATTGGCAATGCTATTTTATATGTGGATTTGTCACCCCTGGACATTAGACATTTTGATGTAATTCTAGGAATGAACTGGTTGTCTAAGTACTGTGCTACTATTGATTGTGTAACCAAATGGATTTTGTTTAGACCGCCAGGACATGATGAGTTTGTGTTTGTTGGTATGGTGTAGTGCCTCCACCCTATCTAATTTTAGCAATGAAAGCATGTAAACTGTTTAGGAAGGGGTGTCAGGGTTATTTGTGTAGTATCTTGACTGATAAATCTATGAATGTTGAAAAAGGCAGTATTCCTGTTGTCAGATATTTTCCGGATGTATTTCTAAATGAGTTGCTAGGAGGATTAGTTGATAGAGAAATAGAGTTTACTATTGATGTTGCACTAGGCACCCAGCCTATCTAAAAAACTCTTTATCGAATGTCTACCATTGAAATGAAAGAATTGAAAGAACAATTGCAAAACTTACTTGATAAGGGCTTTATTAAATCAAGTACTTCACTATGGGGTGCACCGGTTTTATTTGTGAAGAAAAAAGACGGGACTTTACTTTTGTGCATTGACTACCTGGAATTGAATAAGGTAACAATCAAAAATAAATACCCTTTTTCCCCGTATTGACGATTTGTTTGATCAATTGCAAGAATCAAGAGTATTTTCAAAAATTGATTTGAGATCTGGGTACCACCAGTTAAAGGTGAAAGCAAAGGATGTTGAAAAGACTGCATTTCGGACAAGGTATGATCACTACAAATTTCTTGTTATACCATTTGGAGTGACTAATGTACCTACGGCATTCATGGATCTTATGAATCGAATACTCAGTGCCAAACACAAGAAAATCACTTCCAGATGTTTCATATAGATAATCAATGCTGAACAAAATATATTTGTCTGGATACATAATTCCAAACATATGAAATTTGTTCAGATACTCAGTGCTGAATATAAGAAAATTGGTTCTAGTTGTTTCATATGGATATTCGGTGCAGAACAAAATATATTTGTCTGAATACTTAAGTCCAAACATATGGAGTTTATTCAGATAGTTAGTTCCAAATGAATTTGAAAAACCAAATTACGAAAAATGATGAACAACAATTAAAAACTACTTTCTCTATAAAAAAATTGTTTGAAAATATCTTCTTTATTGTCCATTGTTGATTTCAATATGAAATAGAATGCAAGAATAAAGAATTAAAACAAATAGGGTTGGGTTAGGATTGGGTATGAACAAACTGATAAAAGTAGGAAGAGAAGAAAGGAAAGGAATATTGACGTTGATGATTAATGGGGTGTCCAAAACACATTTATTTACACTTTTTTTAATGTCAAATCTTTTTTGGTCATTTTAAATAGGGATATTTACCAATAAATCCTATCTCACAAACAAGTACTCCAATTAGTCCTAAGTCTTTTTTATTGATCTGTTAAGTCCTATTAATGAAGAGTTTCTTTCCATATGGTTCTATTTTTTATTTTGGTAGTATTTTGGTGGATAGCTATACCTTTTATTAATGTGACAAGTATGATGTGATATTCGATGTGGCAGATATTAATGTGACACTCCAACAATATAATACTCCAAAAAATTAAAAAATCCTTAGTGTATTTTTTCTAAATGTGACAACATGACGGATATGATGTGACACTCCAAAACTTTTACTCTAAAAAAAAATACTTCGTGTACTTTTTTCAAATGTGGTAACGTGGCGAGTATGATATGACACTCTTAAAAAAATTAAGAACTCCTTAGTATACTTTTTCCAAACGTGACATGTGACATTCCAACGTGGTGGGTATGATGCGACACTCTAAAAAAATTAAAAACTCCTTAGTGTACTTTTTCCAAACGTGACATGTGACATTCCAACGTGGTGGGTATGATGTGACACTCTAAAAAAAATTAAAAATTTGTTAGTATACTTTTTCCAAATGTAACACTCTAACGTAGCAAGTATGATGTGACACTAAGAAACTCTTTATTGTATTTTTTTTAAATGTAACACTCCAATGTGACGAGCAAAACAGTCATTACATATCTAAAATGACTAAATAGATCACAAGAAAAAAATATGGGACTATATGGATTACAAGTCTAAAATATGGGACTTATTGGTCAATCTCCCTTTTAAATAAGGACTTAATCAAAATGAAAAATATAACTAAATCAGGATGTTCAACATAATTTTTGGGGTGCAAATAGAAGTTCCCTTAACTTGTATGTTGTTTGAAACGTAATGACTTTTTTTTTAATAAATAATGCTGGAGCTTTCTTAGTTCTAAAATTTTGTTTGGTTTGGTTTTCAGAATTTATTTTTAGAAAAAAAATTCTAAGAAACTAAATTTTTAATTGATGAAAAAAAAATTAAAAACACATCATTTTTATATAATTATCTCTGGGAGGGTGGAAATAATTTTTTTAAATAAATTTTTTTGATATTTATTTTCGTTAAATTAGTTTCTATTTTTTTAAAAGTCAAGCATGACGACAACTTTGATGTCATTATTAAACCAATTCATTAAATCAAAAAAATTAAAATTAAAAACATTTTATATATTAAACATATCGATTACATATTAAAAACCTAATAAACATCCATTACACGATAACCATCAAAAAAATAGTTGTTAACAACAAATACAACCATCTATTACATGATAACCATCCAAATAATAATAAAAACAACCATCCATTACATGATCATCATCCAAACACATATTAAAAGTTAATTTGATAAGAAAATAAAAATATAAAAAATTTGTCATTTTTATATAATTTTACCTTTGGTGAGTAGAAATATTTTTTAAAAATTCAAAAATAATTTTTTGACATTTATTTTTGTCAAACTAGTTTGTATTTTATCAAATTGGCAACTTCGCTCTTGAAATAGAGCAACGGTGTCTTCAATTGTCCTTATTTAGAATAATATTCAAAATTCAGTATCAAATGTATCACAACTGAAAGGTCAAGGACCAAAGTGACACAAGTTCCAAACTACATAGACAGTTAGTATATATATATATATATGGACTGGACAGTACTATTGGGCCCATGGGGCCCACAACAGGTTTCATTTCGATAATCCGAACCATTCAATGTGTAGAACTTGTTGAATATTTCATTTTTGTAAAAAGATACGTTAATCTGATATTGATAGACTCTTAATCAGAATATTTTTTTGTCAACAATTTATTTTTAAAATCATATTTTCTATTGAAAAAAATATGATATTATTAAAGGGTTATCGATATTCGATTAATGTGATTTTTTTAAGGATAAAATACTTAACAAACTCTACACATTAAATAATTTAGATCATCAAAATCAGATTTGAGTGAGCCCTATAAACCCAACAACACCGTTCAATCCAGTAAGCTTGTTCCATATATATATACTAGCGTATGCCCGTGCCTGAAGGCACGGTATAAATAATGATGAATAGCTATCATTGGTGCAATTTCCCCTTTACTGAATTACTAAAATTCTATGGCACTACCTTTGTTTACAACAATTAATTTCTTCATTAATCCATCATGGAGATCTGCAAATAATGGATCAAAAATAGTGCATGTATTAAGCACTCAGTACAATAAGGCAAACTTATTGGAAAAGAGCTGCAGATCTAATATAAATTATATAGCCTATGTTTGGGAAGTTGCGTTTGAGGACTTAGCAAAAGAAGCCAAAGAAGCCAAAAATGTTAGGTTTGAGGACTTAGCAAAAGAAGCCAAAAATGTTTTTCAAGTTTCAAAATTATATAATGGTAAATACTGCAAGATAAAAGTCAAACCAGTCATGCACTTCAATGCAATAATCAAACAGCGTAAAATATAATCATCAAGCCTAATTCATATTGTTTCTTCTAGTCTATCAACTGGGGTTGGATTATATATATAAAGCTTAAACAGTCAAATGGGAGGTCAGACAAAACAACCCGTGTTCACCTTTCCTTTCTTAAAAATTAGGAAGAAACTTCAATTGGTTGGAGCCCAAGTGTGCCAACAGGAGAAGTAAAAACTTACTTGATTCAGTACATGTGAAAAAAGGACATAATCAACAAATGCAATTTAGTGCCCTGTAAGTTTTCATAATCAACAATGGAAAAAGGGCATTAAACTTGAAAGAACAATAGACGGGTAATATAATCCTGCTGAGTTGTAGGGCATTAAACTTGAAAGAACAATTGAAGTTTGGGTTTTAACATAAATAATAAAAGCATGCCAAATATTTTCAAAACTGTCATGCTTTATTTTATAGATACTCATCCATTTCCTAATACTTTAATAATAATGTAGCTCAAAGAGTTCCCATAATTTAATCAATTGAGTTTAATCAATGGCAGAATATGACATACTTGCACCAAATAGCATTTTCAGCATCATAAAATATCGAGATTAAAGAAAACAGCACTACCATCAGAGATAATTTTCAGCATCATAACAGTTAAGACAGAACCATAATTTTCAGCATCATAACAGTTAAAACAAAACCACTTAAAAATTTGAAATGTGATTCAAACCTAAGAATGAACAAAATCTCGCAAACCGTAAGAGGTAAATTTGTATTTAGATAAACCAACGGTCAAAAACCCAGAAATCCCACATTCACATGTCCCTATGCATGACCATCCAATTCAACTAACAGTGTCAAATATAACTTTCCAGAAACAAACCCTTCTGTCAAACTAATAAATAGACAAATACCATTGTATATGAGGCAATAGGCAAAAACACTTTGATGAGCACTATGATATTGTTTTTTGCACATAAATTGCTTCATACTAACAACATAAATGCTTCACTGAAACAGTGAATAGAACTCACTTGAGAACATGGGATGCCATCAGCAACTCAGGCTCTCCACCCCATACATAAGGTTGTTGAATTATTTCCACATACGCTTCAATGAACCTAAAACACATGAAGAGAATGAATAAACACTTCCATTCCGATTTAACCATGTGCAATAACACTAACTAATGTACTTTAAAAAAATAAAAATCACACTAAGTAATGTACTTCAAAAAAATAAAAATCAAGTTAAACCATACCTACTGTTTTCAATGTGTTTGATGAAGGAAGTCTTGAATTGCAGCAAGGGAAAAGGTTGATTTAAAGGATTGATTTGATGAACTCACCTATTCATCTCAAGCAACTGGCAGTTACCAGAACCAGGTGGTCTGCCTGTGCCTAAAGGCATGGTGTAAATAATGATGGAAAAGGAGGTGAGAAAGAAAAACCTGGTGGTGGTGGTGATATAGATGGTAGTCTCAAGTTACCATCTGAGTCATACTTTATTGGCCTCCCTATCTTCTTCACCAACAAACCACCACCACCACCAACTACACCATCACCACCTGTGGTGGTGATCTGTAGGCTTCTCTCCATGCTCATGTTCATCACTTCAATAATTAATCACTTCAATAACAAATTGTATTAGTATTAAAATAAAGAATAGAACAAATAGAACAAATAAGTCCTAAATTTAGGCTTGGACATCAAAAAAAAAAAAAAAAAAAAAAACCTGTCATTAACTAATGTACTTCAAAAAAATAAAAATAAAAAAAAAAAAGCGCACCAACTAATAGGAAAAAAAAGAAATAACAAAATCTAAATCAACAACCAAATTGAACTCATCTTGGTAATGAAAAAAAGAAAAGAAACAAAGAATAACATTCAGATTAAAAAGTAACAAAGAATAACACTCAATGGTGTATTAAGCATGCTAGATGATCTTCAACCATATATGTATTAAGCATACTACACTACCAGTTTTCTGATCATTAACCGTACCTACTGTAAGGGAATGTGTTTGATGTTTAACCAAATCTATATAGATAAATTACAATCAATAAATATAAATTACCTCCGCAAATGGGAAATCCTTGAGATCAACTCTAACCAGTGATGTTTAATCAAATATAAAAACCCATCTCACAATTTGAACACGCACATACTCTATACTTTGCCACTTGCTGACTGAATCTCGAGTCAATGCAAATAACCACCTGTATGCCCGTGCCTATTTTAAGATTTTAAACAAACAATAAAATGTAAGTCTCACAACACAGAAACATATAATAAAAATCAGACGAAATATGCTAGCCAATGCTCTGCAATAGAAAAATAAATTAATTAATTAAGCACACCAGTTCGTGCTCTGCAATACAAAAAAAATGCCAAATAACAAATTAAGCACATCAACCAATATTCTAACATACAAAAAAAAAAAAAAAAAAGACATAACAAATTAAGGATGCCAATCAATACTCCACAATAGAAAAAAATAACAAATAAATAAAGCACACCAGTCGTGCTTTGCAATTCAAAAAAAAATGACAAAAATTGTGCAATGAACAATTATTTTATTCGATTAATATGTACACAATCCAATCCTATATTAAAAGCAACACCCTTCTTGTTAAAAATATATAAGAAAGCGAAAATTCAAAAAAAAATGATTAGTTTTCTTTAAGCTAATTCAAGAGTATATTAGGAAGAAAAAAGAAAAAGGAAAAAAGAAAAAAAAGACTATATGACCGAGTGAATAATTCAAATGAATATTATATGACATACATCTAAACTTAGTTATAAATTGCACATGGATAAAAGGCTTTACAAAACTAAAATTCACATTGATAGGAAACCTTACAAAATCTAGATCGTAGCTAGCATATGTACGGTTTTCACAAAAATAAATATGATTTTCAAACTTGTTCTTTCTTAGAATTCGTAGGAGCCCCTCATCACTTTCCAAAAAGTCTTTGTATTAACTTCTATGTATCCCCAATGAGGAGCATGCACAACAATCTAGTAATTTATGAAAATAAAAAAGTTAGTATATTTTTAGTAGAAGAAAATCTATATAAATATCAAAACACTCTTAACATTTCTTTCTTGAAGAAATTGAAACTATAAATACAAAAGAATTAGAGGTAAAAAAAATTTAAAATGTATGCATGTAAGAAAATGAGTAAAAAGAGTCAATATTACAGTTTGACATAGGTCTCCATCCATCAGAAAAGAGCAATTTGTTATCAAGAAATTAGATAAAAAATAATGAAAAGAAAAGAAAATTGACTTCAACTTATAAGAAAGGTGTATTTTTTTTTCAAATAAATTAAAAAGAAAACAACTTACGTGACCAAAATGGTAATGTTGTCCATAATTAGAGGTTGAAGGTCAATGGTGTCTCAACCTGAAAGTGTCTGGTTATGTAAATTAGACAAAGATAACTGTAAGAAGGCAGAATGAGGTTTAATAATGTAGTTAACAACCTACTTTAAGAAGTTCATTTGTGCATGAATATGACAACTGGAGAAATTGAACTACCTAAAGGCACGGTGTAAATTATGTTAGTATCAAAATGTAGTTGTAATTTATACGCATCATGTTGAAATTTGTAGAGTCTATAGCATTTTTTGATTTTTGATAAAAATACTGAAAAAATATAAAGAAATATTATTCTTCGTAAAGAACTTTTAACAATTTTAGTAGCAAATCGGATAATAAAATATAAAAATTAATTTCAAAGAGAGGGTTACAATAAAGATGAGAAGAGCAAGTACACAAACAGAATAAAAAGGGAAGAATAAGAGGTATGTAAAGTACAGAATAAAAAGTATGCCCGTGCGTAATGACACAATGTAGTTGAATACAAATGTAATTTATCAAAATGTAGTTGAATACAAATGTAATTTATCGAAAAACATACCAAAAACTTGAGACATTGAGAAATATAAAGAAATATTGTAAAATTATAAATTGCAAATTTATTGTGTGAACCAGTAAAAAAAGTATGTTTTAGATGAAGTTTAATCTCAGTTTTTTTTTTTTTCTTTTTTTGTGAGTGTAAATTCCATTGAAACATTTTAACAAACACTTGATAAGCAAGGAAGATAGAATGGTTATCAAACATTTTAGTAGCAACCAAACGATAATAAGGGCACAACAACCATTCAATAGAGTAACTCAATACAATAGTCCTACATATTCCTATTAAATCAAAGTAAATGGGTTTCGTGGAATCCTACTAACTCTTTATATATGTGTGTATATATAGATAATATATATGCATAAGAAAAATCAACAAAACCCATAAAAATACTATCAATTTAACTGAATTGAATAGGACATTGTTTTCTTATGCATTTTGTTAGTTTCTTTAGACCAAGAATCAAACCATCTAATTCAAGCAATCAATCAAAACCACACACATATGCAAATGCCAAACTAATAATATAAAATTTAAGCTAACGATGCACTGTTTTATGTCAATATCAATAACCTACCAATCAATAATACCAAGAACAAAAAGAGATTAGATTCCACAATAAACATAGTTAAATCATTACACTATGAAAAAAATAGAATTTGAAAATCAAATTGAAAGCAGGCTAACAAATAGAAGGCTAACAAATACCAGGCCAATCATTAACACAAAGAAATCATGAATTTGAAATCTTAGTAAATAAAAACTCCACCTCAACTTTTATAAGTATAAAACAAATTAAGTCATGAATTTACCTTTTATATCTATAACTCATGCCTCAACCTGAAATTACTTACATTGGTAAAGTTTCGAATTCCATGGAAATTGAATACATTTATACCAATTAAACAAAACCAAAATTTTATTTAGATTTAACTGAGATAGCAGATGGGAGTGAGTGGGAATCATTCCATTATAAATCTTCAGCCTCAAGCAAAATCCAAACACACGTGGGCTCAACTGGTGGTGTATGATGAGATTACAAATGTACATTAAATATTTCGGGGGGGGGAAAAACAAAGGTGAGAAAGATTCAAATGAAAACCTCTTTACCGATACTAATATACCAATAAAAGCATGAAATAACAAACCATTCACATGAAAAATATATCTAAAAATCTAAGTTTGGGTGCTCACCACGAAAAAGTTATTGAACCCATTAAATATAAATCTTGAGAGAGAGAGAGAGAGAGAATTAAAAAAAGGAAATAAATAAATAAATAAAAACGAAAGAAAGAAAGAGAAGTAATTGACACATGAGGAGCCTCTATTTACAATTAATAGATATTAATATGAATTTTGACAAACTTCCACAGGCTCTATTTACATATACGTTTTTGTTACATTGTTTAATTTAAGTTAGCTGGTTGAATTTCTAGCAAGAAAATATCATTCCCAATTGTTGTAACTTATTTCCCATGTAGACTGTTCTTCTCTGAGATCCCTAAGTGTTTCTTAAGCCTGCAATAGTTTCTTTAAAAAATTTCTCTACATTTCCAAACCTTCAGCATAGTTCCTGATTATTATTTCTTTTTTTTTTGTGCCACTGTCAACATTGACAATAAAGCATAATGTGCAAGCCATCACGCTCTAAATAATACCAGCAACAGAAATAAACAAAACATTAAAAGTAGAAGAAAAGGTAGGACTGTAGCATACTTAGATGCTTCCTCATAGCTAAAGAACTTGACTGCTGAATTTGGGACAATGCGAGCACAATTCGTGCCATTGCCTTTAAATAATCCTCGGAGACCCTCAGTTCTCCAAATATATTTCAAGCTCTGAACTGTTCCACTGTATTTTATACTATGAGGATTTTGAACCTGCATTTTTCAAGACCAAATAAACGCATAATGTTTTTGCCATGCAGAGTACAAAAATAACATAAGACAATGACAAACAACAGAGATTAAAGTATCTAACCTAGAAAATTTCTGCAAATAGAATGCTCAGCATGGAATTTCTTCCTTTAACATGTCGAAAAATTGATGATAGTTAATGTCTTAAGGATGTGATGGAACAATAATAATCACTATGAATTTGCTTCATTTGTCATTGGTTCAATGATAAATCCTCAAGAAGGCGTCAGACATTAAGAGATAAAATTGATTTTTGATATTCTTATAGCCAAATCTCATGGAACTAAACTCTCAAACTTAGACCTTGGGTTTTTGATTTACACGTCATAGAACTTTTTGTGTTAGACAAAATAATCTTCGATAATGCAAGTTTTATAGAGACGTGTAAAGAATAAAATAAAATGCATTTTGATTCCATATTGCTATCAGTGTGACAACGGTCAAAGTTAAATTCAACTGCCATATGAACAACTGCAGCATGTATACCATTATGTAACCCATACATCAGAGAATTTAAGAAGTTAATGATAAATGAAGAACTCACTTCAAAAATTTCATCTGATTTTCCTTGGAAAAATTCCTAAGAACTTCCCAGAACATATCAATGACATAATGATCCTGTAAAAAAAATATATATATGTAGCTATCATTAACTGCAAAAATACCAAAGATTTAGTGATACTAAAGGCTTGATAATGAAAACAGGTATTAAAAATCTAATGCATTTCATACTTCACATTCCTTCTATTTAATAGATTTGTACACCATACTTTTGCTTGAAAGGAGTTTATTGTGGTAGCAAAATTTTAAGGTCTTAATCCAGACCTTGAACTGCAAACTACATTCTATTCAATTGGAAATTTACTCACAGAACCAGCAGTGTAGAAGACAGTTTTCTTACCAATCAACAAAAGAACATAAAAAAGCTCATCAAGATAGCAAACATTGAAAGTATTTAAATAACAGCACATGTAAAGTACCACCTGGCCCCCTGGCCCAAGAATGCAAGGAGTTTTGGGCACAACTGGCACTGCCAGGTGATTTTTGTAAAGTTTCCTATCAATGGTCATCCGTATAGGCAATTTTCAGACCATAAGTGTTTTGATTAATTTTTAATTTGATTCATTAAACCCAGAATTTCATCATAATGAAGTACTTAAAATTTAATCATTTTTTTTTTTTTGTAGTTGAAGTGACATGCTGCTCACAAAACAACATAAGGAAGTTAGGAAGAATTAGGATTCCTTAATGTTGCTTCTAGTCCAAAAGCTATAGGAGAGGAAAGGAAAGGAAGAAATAAGATATAAGTGGCTATCAGTTCAAGTATGAAACACATTAGCTGAGTGAACAAACTGTAGAGAAAAACCAATAACCTATAAGCAAGATTCCCAAATTACATCAAATAGCACACAAAACTAAGCAAGTTGGTTGCAATAATAATTGGAATCAACATAAGGAGACTGCAGTGCAGACCTTTACACCAAGAATTTAATCCCTTGAAATCCAAGCCACAATGATACATTCAAGTACTTGAATTAAATGAATCTTTTGTTTCAGATGTGAAACAAAATTGAACTGAACATGAAATTTGAGAGTAATCTAAAGTGAGCTAGGATTTTCTATATGCAGTTTTAAAGTAAAAAGAATGAATTGTGTACCCAATCAGAAACTAAGAATCAAAAGTAAACAGAAGCACCAATAAATAATTCAGTAAAATAATGCATTGACAACTGGACTGTGTGCTCTATCTCACTGGGTGACAGAGAGACAGTAAAAGGTTAACCACCAATTGATTACCATTAATAAACTTTTGAGTGCAAGTGAGGAGGCTTCGTGATCCATTTGGTTGCTTAAAAATTGCTGGCAATTGGTAATGGAAAGAGCACTATAAAAAATCCCAGTAAGGCAAACAAATAAACAAACACCTACGCTCAATTAATGCTAAACACAATTACTGGGCTTACATGGAGCCAAATTTTCTTTCCCCTTTTAGCAGAGATTAGATTAAAAGAACATTATTATATATAAGATCCAAGATTCAACATTTCATTTCTCTTGCATTCTCCACAAATTCTGTAAGACCAAACAGACAATCAACCAAAAAAAAAAAACAATCTTTTCACTGAATTGAACTCAAAATTAATAAAACAAAAGCTTCCCAAAATCACTGAACAAATTGTACACACATATCTATAACAAACAACAATGAATACCCAATATTTGCATCAGTAGCAGCAATCACAAACTCATCAAATTCAACAAATTACCATAAAAAGCCAACAAATTCATATCAATGCGCATCAAAACCAGCGAATTAACCAATAGAGGAGTGTAAATTTAATCAGATCCATCATAACTTACTTGGGGGGGCGGGGGGGGAAGTAGATCTGAGGCGAACCTCGGGAATGGATGACGAATCGAGTGACAAACACAGTGAGAATAAAAACCCTAGATTTGCATAGTGGAATGTGTGTTCTATAAAAGGAAATGGGTGCGTAGATATATAGAATAGATATATAGGAAAGAATTTTAAGTGATCACATTTTCCAAATACCTATCTTATCATGGGAAAGAATTTTAGGGTTTGGATGCATTGGAGTTTGACACACAGAGGAGAGGTGGTCGGTGGTCGTCTCATGGGATGGGCTCTGACGCAGGTAGAGAGAGAGAGATAGAGTTCAAAATTGAAATGAGAGAGAGAGGAGATGAGTACCGTTGATGCTCAAAGAGGATTTGGGCGGGAAATAAAGACATCTCAACCATTGAAGTTGAGATGAGATAATTTAAACCATTGGATCAAAATGTATCTCACATATATTTTGATACATTTTTCAAAAATCTTTGTACCTTATTATATAGATATATATATAACAACGGAAAATTTGGTCAAAATTCTACAATTGAACCATTTTCTTTTTTGGGTAAAAAGGACAACACATAACTTTTTCTTCATAAAGCCTTTTACCTGAAGACTCATACTTGATGAGGCCACAAAAACATTTTTCTATTTGTTTTTTAAACAAATCTTGCCTTTCATGTATAATGAGAGATTTGAGTGAGTCTTTGTGTAACAATGGCGGTTCAGGAGAACACGATGATGAAGAATGGTCACCTTGAAGCCAGTGAACATGGCCGATTGTATCCCTCCATGACCGAGAATCCACAGCTTCGCTGGTCCTTCATTTGAAAGCTCTGTTTTTAGATTCAAGACATTCGATCAAGAGATCGAAGTGAATCTTTTCTTCAGAATGTTCCAGGCTCCATATGTGGTGGTTTGGCCTACCACTAATGCAAGAGCCGAAGGTAAAAGAGTAGAATTAATCAATGTTAAGAGTGTTAGATCATTCTAAATCCAGATCTGAAAAGCTGGATTTGCATCAATTATGAAGTTTCCATTGTTGTCAAGGAGGAACTGACTTGGACATGGAATAAAGCCATTGATCACACCAAGAAGAGAATATGCATGAAGAATAGTTGCGATATGATATTTACACATAATGTAGTTTGAAGAATCAAGCTTCATAGAGATCAAATTTGAGATATTTGATAGACGTATAACAGGATTTTGTATAACTGAATTCGTAGAAGAAAATGCAAAAGATGAAGAAGAAGAGAATGTTCCAATTGTTTCATAATAATATGTCACTGTTTACGTTAATTTTGATTATAATTTTCATAGTTAAATCTTATTTGATAATTCTTAATGACAGGATTATAAAAATATTAATTTTATTAAAAATTGACTTTCAGATCAAAAATTATATTATTTTAAAATTTAAAATATTAAATTACTTAGAATATTTTGGTAATAATAGTATATACTGAACTTTTTAAGAATTTTTTTTTATATTTATTTTTAATACATTAAAATTTTGTTATTGACGTGGCTAAGCCCATAGAGGGAATAGCCCACTATAAACAACTCAAACCCATCACTTGGAGCCCAGTACATAACCCAGCTGGTGGAGTCCAGAACAACTGGAATCCAGCATGGCACAAAGAGCCAATGACATTCAGACATATGGCAAGCAAAGGACAAGCCACATCAGCAGACAAAGACCTGCAAAGTTATTGCCACTGCACATCACCATTAATGCAGCCCATCACAGCATTTATTACGACAATACCTCCCCGTCGGAACAGGACCCCCTTACCCTGAACAAGGTAAGCTACAGCATAGACTTTTGGTGAGGGGGGCAGATCGGAAGGGACAGCGAAATGATTACCAAAAGATATAAGCAAACGTTGAAGACAAGAAGAAAGTTAAGCTTTTCTATCTCTAATCTCTCCTCTATACTCTACTTCTCTTCCTAACTTGCTCGTCGGAGAGTTCACTGGGGAACTACCCCGTTCCCCGTTGAACTTGTTTGCAGGTTATCCGGTGAGCTTGATCATTTGGACCTGGGCTTGAGGAGCTTGGACCAGTCCGATCCATTCACTGGGGCAAACTGTACTAACAGTTAGCGCCGTCTGTGGGAAGTGGTTCTTATCCGGATGCCAGTTGTGCTCATTGTCACCGGAGACCCTGTCCTAACAACCTTTTCCTCCTACCCATCCAAGTGTATGGTCACGACTAGATCCATGGCTTCTCACCATAATGCTGCCGACCATCAAACCAACCCTCCCAATCCAAACAACCCACCACAGTATATCATTGAGCTTACCAACAGCATTAACCGCATGGCCGAACAAAACCAGGCCCTGATAAATGCTTTACTCCAAAGAAACCTTCCCATGCCTCCCCCACCACCTCCAGACATCCCATCCAACCAAGAAAGAGCCCCGAGCCCTACTGTTCTGCAACCTCATCCACCCAACTTGGAGGGTTTGCAACCTCCTCCCCCGCACATAAATCTACCACCTCCACCCCCACACCCTTCGGTCGTGGCACCAGGCCCTGAAAGGGAAGCCAGCAGCGTCCAGCCCCTATTGACTAACCATGGTGACCACGTCCCCCTTTACGACGCTGAACTTCGAGCAATGAAGCTCCAACTCCAAGGGGTCATGCAGAACATTCAGCATAAACCCTCTACCACGGCAAGCTCACCATTTGTTGCCTCCATCCGGGACAAACCTCTGCCCGCCAAGTTCAAGATGCCCGCCATTGACTCTTTTGACGGTACGACGGACCCAGTCGACCACCTGGAGACTTACCGTACCCTCATGATCCTCCATGCCTTCCCTGACGAGATCATGTGTCAGGCTTCCCCTGTGACACTGAAGGGATCAACTCGACTATGGTTCAGCCAGTTACCAGTAGACTCTGTCTCCACTTTCTAACATCTCAACGACTCCTTCCTTAGCCATTTCATTGGAGCCCAGTGCCAACGCCGCCCTACAACCCAACTCCTCAACATCCGTCAGACCGAGGGGGAGTCACTGGGCAGTTTCGTTACCTACTTCAACACCAAAGCCCTGCAAGTAGCGGAAAACGATGACAAGGTCATCCTCACGGCTTTCATGACCGGGCTACGATCGTTCGATTTCCTCTTCTCCCTCTCCAAAAACCCCCGACCTCCATGGCCGCTCTACTCTCCAAAGCCCAGAAATACATGAATGCCGAAGATTCACTAGCCGCTCGGCAGGATCCAATATCTAAAAACCCGACCCCCAGAGAAAAGAGAAAAGAGAAAAGAGAAAAGACTAAGAACCCAGAAACACCCAGTATAACAACCAAACACCCCACTATACCGACCGACCTCCTCGCGCTAACCGGTCGGCACCAGCCCGACCGCCCGGTCGGTTCGAGCGGTACACGCCCTTTAATTCTCCCATGGAACAAGTCCTCCACCAGATCCAACGGGACTACCCCCTCAAATGGCCCCTACCCTCACGGACCCCTTCCAACCGGAAAGACCAGTCCAAATATTGTCGTTTCCACCAGGACCATGGCCACAGCACTGATGACTGCATCAACCTTAAGGATCAGGTCGAGACCCTCATTCGTCAAGGGCATCTCATCCGGTTCACGGACACCCGCCCACAGCAGAGGCAAAGAACCGAGCCCCTCAGAAACAACCGCCGGTGTACCCCACCCCGGCAGCCAACCCAACCTAACCAAGGCTATGATCGCCCCCCACAACAGCCTCAGCCACCAGGTAATCCCCCTCTGCCAGTTGGTGAAATCCGAGTCATTTCAGGTGGCCTTGCTTGTGGCGGACCATCCCGCTCCGCTCAGAGGGCAGAACTCAGGAAGATAAGGCAAGGCTCGGACAGAGCAATTGCCATGGTAGACCAACCCTCCAAACAGTCCAAGCAGTGGACAGAGCCCATCACCTTCACGGACGCCGACTATACAGGCATCCGTTATCCTCATGATGACCCTCTCGTCATTTCGGCCATCCTCTCCAACTATAAGGTCAGACGGGTTCTCATCGACAACGGCAGTTCTTCAGACATCATATTCCTCAACTGCTTCCGCCATCTCAAGATTGGGGAGGAAAGCCTGTCTCCCCTTCAAACCCCTTTGGTCGGTTTCACTGGCGACCAGGTGACCTCCATCGGCTCCATCGATCTCCCCCTCACCATCGGTGAATACCCACGGCAGACTACCAAGTTGGTCACTTTCCTTGTGGTCGACTGTCCCTCTGCCTACAACATCATCCTTGGCCGCACCACCCTCAACACTTTCCAAGCCATCACTTCAACCTACCACCTCGCCATAAAGTTCCCTACTGACCTGGGCGTCGGGACAGTAAGGGGAAGCAGACTGTAGCCAGGGAATGTTATGTCGCCTCACTCAAGGAAGTCAAGCTGAAGGAGGCCATGATCATTGAAGGACTTGACGTCCGAGATGAGGACGAGCTGGTTAGAGGAGAACCGGTTGAGGAGCTCGTTGAGGTTCTCATCGATCCCACCAACCCTATGAAGACTGCCAAGATCGGCAACCAACTATCCCCCTAAGCTAAGGCCGACCTTACCGCCCTTCTAATCGAGCATAATGATGTGTTTGCCTGGACCCATTCAGACATGTCGGGCATCGACCCCTCTTTCATAACTCACCGCCTCAGCATCGAACCCCATTTCCGACCTTACCGCCAGAAGCAGTAAATCTTCCATCCAGAGCGCAATACACTTATAGCCGCAGAGGTTGACAAGCTCCTTGAGGCCCAATTCATCAAAAACGTGGATTAACCTAAATGGTTGTCAAACGTGGTCCTAGTCCGCAAGAACAATGGCAAATGGCGACTCTATGTCGATTACTCTGACCTGAACCGAGCTTGCCCCAAAGACAGCTATCCTCTTCCCCGCATAGATCTGCTGGTCGACGCCACGGCCGGTCATCAAATGCTCAGCTTCATGGATGCTTTCTCTGGTTACAACCAAATCTTGATGCACCCGTCTGATCGGGAACATACATCCTTCATTACCGACCGAGGTACCTACCACTACCGAGTAATGCCATTTGGATTGAAGAACGCTGGGACCACCTACCAACGGTTGGTCAATGCCGTTTTCCATCACCAGATAGGTCGGAATATGGAAGTATATGTCGACGACATGCTAGTCAAGAGCAAACTCTCCACTGATCATCTGACCGACCTGCGGGAGACCTTCGCCACCCTACGCAAGTACCAAATGAAGCTCAACCCAGAGAAGTGCGCCTTCGGCGTAGGGTCTGGGAAGTTTCTGGGTTTTATGGTCAGTCAGCGGGCATTGAAGCTAACCCTGAAAAGATCAAGGCCTTGATTGAGATGCAGTTACCCAGGACGGTCAAGGAGGTTCAAAGGCTCACTGGCCGAGTTGCAGCCCTCAACCGTTTCATTTCCCGCGCAACAGATAAGTGCCTACCGTTCTTCAAAGTTCTTCGGCAAACTTTTGAATGGACAACTGAATCTAAAGAGGCTTTTCAGCAGTTGAAGCAGTGCATGGCCAATCCACCCCTCCTTTCACAAGCAATTACGGGCGAGCCCCTCTTCCTCTATTTAGCCGTCTCAAGCACCGCAGTCAGTGCAGCTCTTATCAGGGAAGACGACTCTGTCCTACGGCCGGTCTACTACATCAGTCGGGCTCTCAGAGGAGCAGAGCAGAATTACCCGCTGTTAGAAAAATTGTCCTTGGCCTTGGTCACCGCCTCCAGACGGCTCCGTCCCTACTTCCAGGCCCATTCCATAGTAGTTCTCACCGACCAACCCTTGAAGAAGGTCATGCAACAACCAGAACTTTCCGACAGACTCATGCAATGGTCAGTGGAACTCAGTCAGTTCGACATCTCCTACCGGCCTCGAACAGCAATTAAGCGACAGGCTGTCGTGGATTTCATCCTGGAATTCACTAATCCTACCCCAACCGCTGCGTCCCCACCCCCACCAACCCTTACCGAGCCAGAAGACCCACATTCATGGACTCTCAACGTGGACGGATCATCCCGCAGGGAAGGTAGTGGGGCTGGCCTCATTCTCACCGCCCCTGAGGGCGGCTATTTCAAATGTGCTCTTCGTTTCTTGTTTAATGCCAGTAACAATGAGGCCGAGTATGAGGCATTGATAGCAGGGCTCCGCCTCGCTAAGGACATCGGAGTCAGCCACATCCGGGTGTTCAGCGACTCCCAGCTCATCGTCAGCCAGATTATGGGGGAATTCGATGCCAAGAAGGACACAATGCGGGCTTACAAGGATATGGCCCTCCCCCTTGTTCGCCTCTTTAATACCTTCCACATCAAGCACATATCTCGGGCGGAAAACTCCAAGGCAGACGAGATGGCTCAGTTGGCCTCTGTAGACTAGTCTGACCTCAACCACGGTGTCCGCCTCAAATACCTAGCCCACCCGGCCATCTCACCTGACTTACAAGAAGTGCAGTTCCTCCAAAACAAACCCATCCTTTGGGCCTCCGACATCTTCCTATTTTTGACAACGGGGGAACTCCCAGATGACCGACAGCAGGCCGCCAAAGTCAGGGCCCGGTCGTCCAATTACATCCTGGTCAGTGGCATCTTATACAAACGTGGTTTTTCACGCCCATACCTGCGATGCCTCAATTCGGCTCAAACAACCTATGTAATGCAGGAAATCCATGAGGGAATTTGTGGCAATCATTCGAGCGGAAGGTCTCTGGCCCACAAAATACTCCGTACTGGTTATTTCTGGCCAACTCTCAATCAAGATGCGACTGATTTCGTGCTCAAATGTGATAAGTGTCAACGTTTTACCAACATCTCCCATGCTCCTCCTTCAGAGTTGATCACACTTTGCAGCCCTTATCCGTTCGCCAAATGGGAGATCGACTTGGTCGGTCCACTTCCCATCGGCCGAGGTCAGACCAAGTTCGCGATCATCGCCATTGATTACTTCACCATTTGGGTAGAGGCAAAACCCCTTGCCACCATTACCAAATAGAACACAACCAAGTTCATCTGGCAGTCGATCGTTTGCAGATTTGGCATCCCTCAGGCCATCATCTCCGACAACGGCAAACAATTTGACAACGCCAACTACAGGAAGTTCTGTGCCGACCTCCAGATTCAACCATGTTTCTCTTCCCCCGATCATCCCCAGGCCAATGGCCAAGTGGAGGTCACCAACCGTTCTCTCCTGAAGATCATCAAAACTAAGCTCGAGGCTGCTAAAGGGCTTTGGGCCGAGGAACTACCGAATGTACTCTGGGCTTACCGAACTACAGCTCAGACTCCCACTAGGGAAACCCCTTTCCGCTTAACATACGGCGCTGAGGCGGTTATTCCAGTAGAAGTCGGTCGGCCTACTCCCAGGGTTTTACATCCGGATCCAGCACAAACGAAAGAGCTCCGTCGGGCAAACCTAGACCTAATCGAAGAACTTAGAGAGACCACCGCAGTCAGACTGGCCTCATACCAACAGAAAATGAGAACACACTATAACCGGAAAGTCCGACCAAGGGAGTTCGCTGTAGAGGACCTTGTCTTGAGAGAAGCAACTCTTGCCACCAAAAATCCGACTGAGGGTAAACTGGCAGCCAAATGGGAGGGACCTTACGTTGTGAAAGCCCGACCACGTCTGGGCACCTACCGACTTCAGGACATGGAAGGTCGAGACCTCCCCCACCCATGGAACGCCAAACACCTAAAACGTTACTTTCAATAAGCTCCTACTTCTGTATCGCTCAGTTATTGTATTTTCTTTTCGGCAAATTTACACATTCTTGATATCTCCTTACGCAATGTAACTTTTCAATTAACTGGGTTACACTTCCCCTGTCATCCATTATATATTTCAGTTATCTGTATGGTGTCTCCATGACGTTTTTATTGCAGCCCTCATGAAAAGCCTCAGCCAGACTGAGCATCATAAAGCCTCAGCCAAATTGAGCATCATCAAGCCTCAGCCAGACTGAGCACCAAAAAGCCTCAGCCAGACTAAGCATCATAAAGCCTCAGCCAGACTGAGCACTAAAAAGCCTCAGCCAGACTGAGCATCATCAAGCCTCAGCCAGACTGAGCATCATAAAGCCTTAGCCAGACTGAGCATCATCAAGCCTCAGCCAGACTGAGCACCAAAAAGCCTCAGCTAGACTGAGCATCATAAAGCCTTAGCCAAACTGAGCACTAAAAAGTCTCAGCCAGACTAAACATCATAAAGCCTCAGCCAGACTGAAGATCATAAAGCCTCAGCCAGACTGAACATCATAAAGCCTCAACCAGACTAAGCACCAAAAAGCCTCAGCCAGACTGAGTATCATAAAGCCTCAGCCAGACTGAGCACTAAAAAGCATCAACCAGACTAAGCACCAAAAAGCCTCAGCCAGACTGAGCACTAAAAAGCATCAACCAGACTGAGCATCATAAAGCCTCAGCCAGACTGAGCATCATAAAGCCTCAGCCAGACTGAGCATGGAGCACTCGGCCAGACCAAGCCTCAACTAGCCTAAGCATAACAAGTCTCAGCCGGACCGAGCGCCATAATTTCAGGTTCAGACTAGGTTCCTTACAACGTCAATGAATCATAGCTTAGCCCCAATTGATCACGCGTACAAGGCTCGGTCAAAGCCATCTATGCAAACTTCATGCTTGTGGAATTAGTAGACACACTAAGTCACAATTCCAAGTCCAAGTCTTTACACCACTCTTTGCTTAGCCAAATTCCAAAGACGTTCGTACGCGTTTTCTTTACAAGTCAGATTATTTTCTTCTCAGTCAAACTCTTACAAGTCAGCCTGTTTCCTTACAAGCCAAGCCTCACTCCAATAAACCAGTAATCTATTTCAGCAGTGTGGCAAACACAAACTTATAATTTTATTACATTTTAAATTTCACTCTGCATTGAGGAGTTCCTAACTTTACTCTGCATTGAGTCTTTATTACATTTTAAATTTCACTCTGCATTAAGGAGTCCTTAACTTTACTCTGCACCCAGTTTCTATTACAATTTCAATCCCACTCCGTCTTGAGGAATTCCTAAATTCGGTTGTTATCACAAGTTCATCACAAGTTTTTATCACAAGTTTTCATCCATTTCAGACGCACAAGTAAGCACAGTCAAATGCAAAACACAACTGAAATTTTATTTATTCACAACTTTGTACATAAGTTCATTACAGCAATTCAAAAAAAAAAAAAAAAAAGGAAAACAAACAAAACAAAACAAAAACAATGTATGTGCAAAGTCTTCTCCTTCTTCTTCTACAGTTACTCCTCATCACTGGAGATGAGGTCTTCTTCTTCGATACCCTCATCAAGGGGGGTTTGGGCCACATCATCCTCACCAATTGTTACACTACTGAGGTCTAAGTCTGGGAACAGTTCTTCAGCTCTACGTTTGAACATCTTCCAGCCACTGTCCCAGAACTCAGCCATTTCGTGTTTGTAGAAGTCTAACCGCTGGAAGCTCTCAATAACTTCTGCTTCAGTTCTGCCTCCAACAGTCGTCGTCGATGGGCCCGCCCCCCCAGATTCTTTCCTAGCCAAGCTGCTGGCGACCGCGGTATCAACTGCCATCTGAAATTCAGTAGACCCTTTGAACTGCTCCACTGTTGCGACGCACAGATCGGAGTAAGCCGCCCTTTCAGAGGCTGCCTTCGCCCTCTCTTCGTCCAGCTCCCTCTGCAGGGCCGCCCTTTCAGACGCAGTCTTAGCCCTCTCCTCCTCCAACTCCTTCTCCAGGCTCGCCCTTTCCGCCGTCGCCTTGGCTCTCTCTGCTGCCAACTCCTTCTGAAGTCTCCCCCTCTCCTCCACTGCCTTGGCACGTTCGCCCTCCAGCTCCTTCTTCAGATCGCCAATCTTCACATCTGCCTCATCTTTCTGCCTGACCAGCTCTTCATTACTGCTCATTGCCTCTTCATGTCGTTCGACTGCGACTGCGCAGGCTTTTTGGGCCTCATCCAACCTCTTCTACTCACCAGCCAGTTAGAACTCGAGCGACACAACCTGGCGACATGTGTCCTCTAGCTCCACCTTGACCGCTTGCAGATCAGTGTGGGCAGTCTTCCAACTTGCACTCTCCTTCTTCAACTTTGCAAGCTGAGCCTTGGCCTCATCTCCCTTGAGTTTGGCAGCCGTCGTTTTCCTCAGCAGAGCCCCTGCTAAGGTGGTTACCTCCATTTGAGTGGAGCATAACCCCCTCAGCAGTTCAGCCTCGTTGAATCTGGATACTGAGCGCAGGGCTGCCTCTTCTATAATCCCCACCAGGCGGTCTGCCCCTGCCCTGGCTGGGCCTTCTTCTCCCTCCAGCCGCCCAGCCACCGCACGAGCGTGATAGATCGTTTTAGTCAGACTAACTCCCCCTCCTTGGGGTGCAGGCCCACCCTGGGGCTGTTCTCCCCTCCTTAACTCAGTGGCGACCCTCGCGACCCCTACGCCGATCGCCGGCACCACTAGCACGACTTCCTTGACCTCTGAGGCAACGTCCACCGCTTCTGGGACAATTACCCTTCCTGGGGTCTCCTCCACTTTCCCACCCTCTATCTCCTTGGTCAGACTGGCCTCTTCTGCCCTCACTTCCCTTCTTCTCTTCTGGGTAGGCTCTTCTTCTTTACCACGCCCAACACCTCCATCTCCTTCAAAGAACTCTCCTTCAAAGGGTCCATTGGTGGCGGTCGTGGCACAAATTCACCTAAATCTTTCTCCCCCAGGGGTTTGGGGCGAGGTCGAATCCTCTCCCTGGCAACCGATTTTGCCGGTCGGTCTACTTGAGACTCTTTGAATTTTTGGGCCTTTGCAAGAATGGTCCAATCCTCCGCCTCTTGAGCCTTCCTCCTTGCCTCCAACTCCGCTCGATCAAGATCCCCCCCGCTTGGCTGTGGACCTAAACCTGCCTCAAACAACGCAGACGGCTGTACAAGCTCGTCCCATCTGGCCCCTTTTTTCTCCCTCCATTCCTTTACCCTTTTCACCCTCTCCTCTGCTGCTGCTGCTCCCAGCTTTGGCTCCATCGACTTGGTGGGCACCTTCCAAATGGTGCGCACTCCAACCCCTCCACTGGCAGACACATAGAACCACCGTGATCTTCACCCCTTGATCGACGATGGCAGCCCCGCCACCAGCCCTTTCCCTGCCGCTGCCTGCAGAGTGACCCAAGTCTCTTGCTGCCCGGAGGCCTTGTAACATGCGAAGAATTCGTCCACTGTCATGGTCGCCCCTTCGTTCGCCTTCGGCCAGGCACTTGCACAGGACAATAAGATCTTCCACGCATTAGGCATTAGTTGGCCTGGCGCCACCTCCAAATGATTTAGGACATCTACTACCACCTGCGGCAGGGGCAGCCTCAGTCCTCTTTTCAATGCCTCCTCATAAAGGGCAAACTGCCCTGGCCTGGCATCGGATGGCCTCTCCATCGACATCGGCAATGATAACTCTATTTCAGCAGGCACCTGGTATTTTTTGCGAACAGCCTCCAAATCCGCTGCAGTAACCGTTGATTTATCTGCCTTTGTATGCCAGTGGTCTGGTTCTGCCTGGCTGATTGGCTTTGCAGCTGCTATCATGGTGGAACTGTGGGATCGTGCGACCGACTCCCCCACCCTCTCCATCCTATATTGCTACGCTAACTCCACTGCATCATCATCGCCTAGTGGATCCACCCTGACATTCACAGCTTCTTCTTGGGCCATCTCTATGGTATGTCTGTGAATCGCTTCCGATGCAGGAGCAAGGAAATTGAAGAATTGCTGCAGAGGTGTATCGTGAGCAACAAATGAACTAACACTTGAAATGTCTTGGTTCTTTGTAAACAAGTAGATGAATCGAATGATGTCAAAAGCCCACGGTTTGCCCGTATTCCAAGGATCCCAATTAATTTTCGCCAGTTTGAAAACTTTTCAAATCATCAGTCAAAACTGTCTTTTCAACACCCATAATGACCCACTGTTTCATTTCTACTCCAATGCCTAATCTCCTCCCACAAGATGTTGCCACGTGTACAACCATGATTCACTGTCTCCTCCCCTTATCCCGTCTTTCCCACTTCAAATCACCACGTGACACGCCGCCTCTTGAGCCCCGCGCCCCTCTCACTCGGCCAACCCCCGCGGTTGGCCCCCCTCGTGGTCGGCCCTCCTACTCGGTCACCCTTCGCGGTCGGTCCATCTCGCGTTCAATCCTCCCCGCGGTCGGCCACCCTCGTGGTCAGCCCTCACATTCGGCCACCCTTCACGGTCGGTTCACCTCATGGTCGGTCCACCTTACAGTCGGCCCACCCCCTCGGTCACCCCTGCCGGTCGACCCCCACCTCACCATTCCCTGGCATCCTCATTTCCTTCATTTGTATTCCCTTCGTTGGGCTAAGTTGCACTCAGGAATGGGGGACTACTGACGTGGCTAAGCCCATAGAGGCCATAGCCCACTATAAACAACCCAAGCCCATCACTTGGAGCCCAGTACATAACCCAGCTAGTGGAATCCAGAACAACTGGAATCCAGCATGGCACAAAGAGCCAATGACATTCAGACATATGGTAGGCAAAGGACAAGTCACATCGGCAGACAAAGACCTGCAAAGTTATTACGACCACACCTCCCCGTCGGAACAAGACCCCTTTACCCTGAACAAGGTAAGCTACAGCATAGACTTTCGGCGAGGGGGGCAGATCGGAAGGGACAGCGAAATGATTACCAAAGGATATAAGCAAACGTTGAAGACAAGAAGAAGGTTAAGCTTTTCTATCTCTAATCTCTCCTCTATACTCTACTTCTCTTCCTAACTTGCTCGTCGGAGGGTTCACTGGGGGACTACCCCGTTCCCCGTTGAACTTGTTTGCAGGTTATCCGGTGAGCTTGATCATTTGGACCTGGGCTTGAGGAGCTTGGACCAGTCCGATCCATTCACTGGGACAAACTGTACTAACAGTTATGAAAAGGTTTTCACTAAATTCCTTAGAACAATCCTATTATCCACCAGTCAAGTCCAGTCCCTAATCTTCCTATGTATGAAGTCATGGGTTCGTGGCTTACCAAATCGACGCAAAAGAAGAAAAAAAAATAAGTTTAAGAAAATCATAAAGAATCTTGGGACCAAAAAAAACAACCACAAGTACTCACATGAATGGGAGAAATTATATTTCCACATACTTAATTAGTTCATGACATACATGGGAAATTCTATTTCCACACACTAAGTTTTCTTACTCCACACATTTAATGAATTTTTTTAAAATCACAATTTGATCCTTTAACAAAATTACCATCTCACTCACCACCATCTCACCCACACATCTCACAATTTCTCTATACACATCTCACCCACCACCATCTCACCAGCCACTTCACCGTCGGCCATCGCCTCCCATGCTCAAACCTTAACCATACAAACAGTAAATGAGAAAGCTGAGGATTCTGAAGAAGAACAAAAACAAGAACAAGAACAAGAGCAAGACCTAATCATTCGGTCAATTACACCACTAGAAGCTCGATAACAGTGAGAGTTACAGAGATTAACAACTAGAATCGACATGGTATCTAAATCTTTGATTGAACCCAGTTTGTGTTCGTACCAGCGGAAGAAATTGAGGAGGCGTGTGGAATCAAGACCCACTTGGTTTTGGTGAAGAACATATCGAACCACATCTAGGTTTAGCCTCTTGGGTATTTCTGATAAATCCAAGAGGTGGATCCATTTGTTGCGCTTGAGTATGGTTATGATTTCATCGACCAAGTCTTGGTTTTGTTGTTGATGGAAAGCAAGTGAGGATAATCTGGTCTTTGGAGTGAGAATATGGGACTTTCTTTGTGAGAATCTCCACATGCCTGGATCACTGTGTAGTGTGGTGTAGTGGGTTTCTCTCGCTACAACAGAGGAGAAGAGAGAGAGAAGAGAAAGGATTGAAGGAGAGGATGTGCACAGAGAAGGTGAGGACATATTTGGAATGTAAAGTGTGTGGACTGAGATAAACAAGTAAAAATTAAATTATTAAATGTGTGGATTGAGAAAAGATGTACACATAGATAATTTGGTGTGTGAAAATAGAATTTCCTAACATACATTTAATGAAATATTAATTTAATGACAATTATATCCTAAATAAAAATGACCATAATAGACATCCAGTAACATCCATAATATTATATGAAAAAATTCTTTATACACATCTTTTAAGAATAAAAAAAATCTTAATGTACACCTTCTGAGTTTAAAAAAAGTAAACCCTAGTTTTTCATTATTGTCACATCGCTTGTTACACACTCTATACTCCTCTATTATTTGCAAAACAATACTCTCAAAACATCTCTCATATTGTTTAATCTCTAGGTTTATTCTCTATTATTTATATCATTTTAGTATTATAGTTCCACAAAATTTGCTTAATTTTGATACGAAAGAGTTGCAAACCAATGGAAATTCAAACTCAAATAAGAAATAAACAACTTAACATTTGGATTTAGAAAAATTATGAATGCACCCATTTGGATTTATTCATGTAAAAACACTCGAGACAAATTTCACAAAATAATATAGAAATTCTCAAAGACAAAAAAAAAAAAGAAAAAAAAAAGAAATAATACCTGAAACTTCTCTGTATTTTTATTTTTATTTTTTTCTGTCTTTATTAACAGAATCCCTTCCTCAATCTGCATTCTTCAATTATTCCTTTCTTTTACTCACTATTCTTTTTTTTTCTTCACCCCTCTATTTTTCTTTTCTTTTCTTTTCTTTTTTTCCTGTACTCTTCTCCTACCCTTTGTTTTTTCCCCTTCTTTCTTTTAATTAACCTTGAGTGGCCTCAGGTTTGTATTTTTATTTATTTTTTCTTTTTATCTTTGGAATGCCCACAATGAATGTCTCTTTTCTCTTTTTATCATGCAAAGAAAGAAGGCAAGTGGGTGGTTTAAAATTCCTTTTTCTTGCAAACCATAAAACAATTTTTAGCAGATTTTCATATCTTTTGGGAATATCACATTAATTGTGTGTCTTCCTCTCCAACATTTTTTTTTCCCCTAATGATCATTCAACGATTTATTTAAAGACCACAGCTAGTAGTAATGATCATTCAATAGAGTCTTTTTAATGGTGTTGTTAATGGAGGTCTTCAATAGAGCAAAGTTCTTCACTGTAGGTCTTCACTTTGACTATTGTAGCACTGTGAGTCTACAAATTTCCAAACCGTAGCAGTAGCAGTGTGTGTAGAATGAGGGATAAGTGTGTGGAAGGATGGTTGAAGGATTGATAGAAAACTTTGCGGAACATAAACTAAAAACCATTAAGGATTCAATTCTATACATGAAAACTATATGAATTTCTACTATACAAAATAAGTGAATACATACCTTGATCCATGATAGTATGAAATCCACTTATAAGAAAAGAAACCTTGATGGAAGACCTTGATCTTTAAATTCTTTACTTGTCTAAGATCTTCAAACCACTTCTCTCTCTCTAGGCGATGGGAGCCTTCTTGTGGTGACAACTTCTTAAGTTTTGTGATAGAGAGTGTGGTTTGGGACCTTACATTATTTATACTAGTATTCTTCCCATCAAAGAATCCATTCATTCAATGAACTTCATTAATAGATTAATGTATCTTTTACATTCACGATACATAATGCATCTTTTATATTAATGAATTCATTAGATAGATTAATGTATCTTCTACATTCATAATGAATCTATCACATTCAATGCATTAACATTATCTCCATTAGTCTTCTATACATTATGTATATATAGGTGCATCCATCAATGATTAGTCACCATCTAATTGATGTACATGTATCTTACTTAATGAGATGAATCTAGTATAATCATGCATAAGCCACATTAAGCCATATTTAGGAAAAATTCTTACAATCTCCTACTCAGCTTGCATGATTATATTACGTCACTAGATTATCATAATATGGCCAACGTTCTCCCACTAAAAGATTGCACCATCACCATTAGATTCTGTTCAATGAAATTATTAGCACCAAATCATTGTAGTCAATGATTTACACATTGATCAAGACTATACAATGGTTATAGTGTTAATATTTTCCATCAACATGAATAAGTTAATCTTAAATCACAGAGATGACATTAGCAACATAATGGTGATTAATGTTAATTCATCTATAACGGTCCCGTTGTTTACATCTTCTTCTAAATTATGCACGAGTGTGAAGAATGAAAACGACAAACATAATCATTACTAACAGAAGATGATTATAACGTAACATTTATCACGAACATAATACACTCATTTCAAGTCTAAACATGATAAACTTTCTACTAAGCCCATGCGCGCAACATGTTCTTGAAAGAACTTAGGTGTGAGACCTTTAGTTAAACGATCTGCTAACATGAGTGTAGTACCAATATGAGAGATGGAAACAGTCTGATTCAGAACCCTTTCTTTAACAACCAGATACTTTATATCAATATGCTTTAATCCTCCTGAAGTTTTTTTATTATTGGAGAACCGCACAGCAACATCATTATCACAGTAAATCTGTAAGGACTTCGAAATTGAATCGACAAGTTGTAATCCAGATATGAAATTCTTTAGCCATACTGCATGACATGTGGCTTCATAACATGCTATGAACTCTGCCTCCATAGTGGAAGAGGCGATCAGAGACTGCTTATGACTCTTCCATGAAATAGGTCCATTAGCAAGCATAAAAATGTACCTAGAAGTGGATTTTCAAGTGTCTTTACATCCAGCATAATCAGCATCTGAATAACCAACTACTTCAAGGCTGTTTGTTCTTTGATAAGTGAGCATGTAATCCTTAGTGCCTTGTAAATATCGCAACACTTTCTTAACTGCTTTCCAATGATCAAGTCTGGGATTGCTTTGGTATCGACCAAGCATACCAACTACAAATGCTATGTCAGGACGTGTACAAACTTGAGCATACATAATGCTTCCAACTGCAGAGGCATAAGGAATTTCTTTCATTTGTTCCCTTTCTAAATTATTTTTGGGACACTGAAATTCACTAAATTTATCACCCTTAACTATAGGGGCAACACTACTTGAACAGTTCTGCATGTTGAACCTTTTAAGAACCTTTTCGATATAGGCTCTTTTTTACAATCCTAAAATACCACGAGACCTATCTCGGTGAATTTCTATCCCAATGACAAAAGAGGTTTCACCAAGATCTTTCATTTCAAAATTTCTCGTAAGGAATTTCTTTGTCTCATGTATCATTCCCAAATTATTGCTAGCAAGCAATATATCATCAACATACAAAACTATAATGCAAATATTGCTCCCACTGATTTTAAGGTAGACACATTGATCAACCACATTATCCTTAAAATCAAATTTGGTGAGAACTTCATGAAATTTAAGATACCATTGTCGAGATGTCTGCTTTAGACCATATATGAACTTCTTAAGCCTACAAACCATGTTTTCCTTGCTTTCATCCTGAAAACCTTCAGGTTGGTCCATGTAGACCACTTCATGCAAGTCACCATTTAAAAAACTATTTTAACGTCCATTTGATGTAACTCTAAATCATAATGAGCTACTAAGGCCATGACTATTCTTAAGGAATCTTTATTAGAAACAGGAGAATAAGTTTCCTTATAGTCTATCCCTTCTTTTTGAGTATATCCATTAGTAACTAATCTGGCCTTTTATCTTTCGACATTGCCTTTAGGATCACACTTGGTTTTAAAAACCCATTTGCATCCAACAGTTTTGGCTCCCTTAGGCAATTCTATAAGATCCCAAACATTGTTATCTTTCATGGATTTTAACTCATCTTTCATGGCATTTAACCATTGAGTTGAATTTCCATTTTTCATGACTTGGGCATAAGAAACAGGATCGTTCTTCAAGCCTATATCACACTAATGTAGGTAAACCTCATAGTCATCTGATACGGCTGGTTTCTTTTCTCTTTGTGATTTGCGTAAAGGTTGTTCTGCAACTGGGACAACTTCTTTTTCAATGTGAGAAATCTCTTATGTACCAATAGGTTCAGGCACAACATTTTCTTGGATAATCGCGGAAGGCGTAAAAGCACGATTTTCCTCCAAAGAAATATTTTTGAGATTCATACAGCATTTCTAGTTTCAACAATTCTTGTGCTATGAGTGGGATAATAGAATCTAAAACCCTTTGATCTCTCAGGATATCCAATGAAATAACAGCTTATAATTCTAGGGTCTAATTTCTTTATTTGTGGGTTGAAAATTTTTGCTTCAGCAGGACAACCCCATACATGTAAATAATTCAAATTAGGTTTCCTATCAACCCACAACTCATAAGGAGTTACAGGCACATCCTTACTAGGGACCCTATTAAGAACATGCACAGCAGTTTTTAAAGCTTCACCCCACAAGTAATCTGGCAAAGAAAAGTTACTCATCATGCTTCTCATCATGTCCAAAAGAGTACAGTTTCATCGCTCAGCTACACCATTTTGCTCAAGTGTACCAGGCATTGTGTAGTTAGTAACAATACCATTCTCAACCAAAAATAAAGCAAAAGCACTTGGATTTTGACCCGACTCAGTGAATCTACCATAATATTCACCACCTCTATCATATCTTACACTTTTAATCCGTCTGTCAAGTTGATTTTCAACTTCAGCTTTATAGAGTTTGAACATATCCAGTGCTTCTGATTTTTCACGAATAAAGTACACATAAGTATACCTAGAAAAGTCATCAATAAAAGTAATAAAATATTTATGTCCAGAAATAGTTGGAACAGTAAAGGGACTACATATATCAGTATGAATTGTGTCTAATAATTCAGTAGTCCTAGTAGCACCCTTTTTCTTTGTCTTTGTGTATTTTCCTTTAATGCAATTCACACAAGTACTAAAATCAGAAAAATCAAGTGAACTTAAAATTCCGTCTTTAATAAGACGTTCCATCTTTTCTCTTGATATGTGGCCCAAGAGCTTATGCCACAACATGGATGAATTTTCATTCACTCGCTTTCTCTTTTTATTTACCAAGTCGTTTACATTAAAGGATAAAAGAGATTGTGCATAAGTGGAATCTAAATTCAATTAATAAAGATTGTCATATAAAGTACCAGAACCAATCATATGAGAATTGTGGAATAAAGAGACTATTATTTTCAAACTTAAATTCATAATCACAGGAATCAAGTTGTGAAACAGAAATTAGGTTTCTAGTAAAAACAAGAACATAAACTGTGTTTACTAAATCTAAAATGAAACCAGAGTCTAAAATTAGATGGAGGGTGCCAATAGCCTCAGCGTCCACATCTATTCCATTCCCAACTGTAATGGTTCGTTCTCCTTTATTTAGTTTCTGACTTGTAAGGTATCCCTGCATGGAAGTTATTATGTGAATACATGCACCAATGTCAATCCACCAAGAATTTGGTGGAACATCTACCAAAAAGGATTCATAAGACACAAAGTATTGAGTGTTACCTTTCTTGTCCAACCAACTTTTAAAACCTGGACAGTCTTTTCTTATGTGACCTTTCTTTCGACAAATATGGCATCGAATCTTATTTTCTTCATTAGCCTTATGAGTTTCATCATTTGCATTCTTGTTCTTCTTCTTACTTTTGCCTTCCTTGAAAGTCCTTTTGGTTGGACCCAAGGTAGTAAGGTGAGCCTTATCAGGCTTTTCAGCTTTAAGCCTCTCTTCTTCTTGAACACACATGGCAATTAACTCACTTATCTTCCACTTATCTTTCTACGTATTATAATTGATCATAAAATGACCAAATTGCGCAGGAAGAGAAGTCATAATGAAATGAACAAGAAAACGTTCAAAAATTTCCATGTCCATTCCCTTTAATTAAGAGGCCATGTCATTCATCTTTAAGATATGTTCACGAACACCACTCAAACCATCATATTTCATTGTCATCATTTTAATCATGAAAGTACTAGTAAGGGATATGGAAGTTCCAATGAATTGTTCTTCAATAGATTTCATATAGCTCAATGCACTTTCAGAAACAGGGATTGCTCCTTGAATTGCAGGCGTAATTGAGCATTTCATAATCATTAGACTTAAACGATTAGAGCGTTTCCATTTTTCATATAAAGTCATGTGTTCCTTAGAACTTGTATCATTAGGCTTTGTAGGAGCTGGCTCTCTTAATGCATAGTCTAAATCCATAATTTCCAAAACAATTCCAATTTGTTCCTTCAATTTCTTAAAATTAGTTCCACTCAAAGTTTCAATACCAGACAAGTAACTATTAACTATAGTAGGATTCAATGCTACAAACACATAATATGCATTACATAATATAATCAAGAAAACAACTTTTCACATATCATAAAAATAACACCACAAGTTAAATATATCTAACTATAAAACATAATTAGTTAGATACGAAATCAAGTTCTCCTTCCATTGGGCCGAATAAAAATTTATTTTAACAATTCATAAAAGTAAATGAGATGACTAATAAAAATAAACAACATAAAATAAAATAAAATAAAATAATCATTAAGACCATAACAAGTTTATCACCGTTGGGCAAAAAAACTTATTGCTATATTTATTATACTAATCATCTCGGTTGTTCAAACATATATAGTGTTGAACCTCCATTGGGCTGATCAACAATATTTCAACTCATAAGGTGTATAACAAAACATTATAAGTGCATAAGACATTATCTTAATTACCACTTGTTCAATAATTTTTAATTTTTATTTTAATATCAATAGAATAAAAGATTGGCCAAAAATAAAAATAAAATTGGACAAGTGTAAATCAAGGTTTTGCAATTGTTACACAAAACATCATCATAAAATGAAATTCATATTTATACGTTTCATGCATCAGAATTGAGAACCATGCTCTGATACCAATTGATAGAAAACTTTGTGGAACATAAACTAAAAACCATTACGATTCAATTCTATACATGAAAACTATATGAATTTCTACTATACAAAATAAGTGAATACATACCTTAATCCATTATAGTATGAAATCCTCTTGTAAGAAAAGAAATTTTGAATGGAAAATCTTGATCTTTAAATTCTTTACTTGTCTAAGATCTTCAAACCACTTCTTTCTCTCTCTCTAGGCAATAGGAGCCTTCTTGTGGTGACAACTTTGTGATAGAGAGTGTGGTTTGGGACCTTACACTATTTATACTAGTATTCTTCCCATCAAAGAATCCATTCATTCAATGAACTTCATTAAATAGATTAATGTATCTTTTACATTCATAATACATAATGCATCTTCTATTTTAATGAATTCATTAGATAAATTAATGTATCTTCTACATTCATAATAGATACATAATGCATCTTTAAGATTCATTCATAATGAATCTATCACATTCAATGCATTAACATTATCTCCATTAATCTTCTATACATTATGTATATATAGGTGCATTCATCAATGATTAGTCACCATCCAATTGATGTACATGTATCTTATGAGATGAATCTAATATAATCATGCATAAGCCACATTAAGCCATATTTAGGAAAAATTCTTACAGTGTGTACAATGGTACGAATGAAGAGTATAATTAATACATTTAGTGTATAGATTGAAAAAATTAATTACTAATTAAATTATAAAGTGTGTGTACGGGGAGATTATATGAATGAAAATAATTAAGTGTGAAAATAAAATTTCTCAAAAATGAGACATTTCTTATCGATTCTTTAGTCTGAAACTCACGCGAGCATCTCCAAAGCACTAGGCATATAATGCTTGTTAGGTAAAATGCCTAGTATGACTCACTTTTTTTAACTCCAATGCACTAGGCATGTGATTAGGCATTTTAGCTCAACTCACATTCACTAGCTACATGTAGCTAGCCTTTAAGACTAGGCAAAATGTATTTAATCATTAGGATTATTTCCCTCCATCTTTGTTGCTGATGTGGCATTTTATAAAATTAATAGCATTTGGACGAATAGCTAAAATAAAGAGCATGGTTGGAGCAGAAACATGAAACAGTTGATAGGCAAAATAAAATGTATACTTTATAGTAATGTTTAGATAGGTAAAATGCCTATTACCGTTGGAGATGATTGGGATGGGAGTCAAAAATAACGAGGGGTTTCATTCAACCGAATCATTGAAGACCATGTTCTTATTAAGGCCAAATTTGGCATCCTCAAAAAAATCTAAAAAGTCACTATCCTATTTAAATCACATCACCTCTCTATCACGTCAAAAAATACACTTATTTAAGACACCCCAAACAACCCCTAAGTAGCCAGGAATACGTAATTTCTCTCTCAATAAAATAGCATTCCCTTGTTTCGTGTTGCTTCAGCTACAGACAAAACTGATGAAAGGTGATATCACATTGAGTATTATACCCCCAAAAAAAATAAGAAAAAAGAAAAAAAATCATACATAATAACATGACTCTTCCTTTTATTTTGTGTTGCTTCACTTGGAGACAAAAATGATGAAACGTTACTCCATCGTCGACCTTTTATTTCAAAATAATACTTCATTGAGTTTACAAAACAAAAGATTACTTTTTTTTCTTTTTTTGTAGAACTAGTAAATCTTAACAATTGTTTTTTTTTTTTTTTTTAAAGCAAAAATAAACACCAAACAAAATATTATTATTATTTTTCCCAATTTTCAAAATTTTTTGTTCCAGTTTTTTCAACTATGTTGTCTCAAATGGGAGATCCATTCATGCCTCAAAACACCACAAGAAGCATAAACATTATTGCTTTCTAGGAACAACATAAATAACAGGTCAATATAGTTATACTGAATAAATACGAAACCTCCCCCAAAGCACTAAATTCTACAATAGGATAGAGCTCAACTGAGCAGATCAAACACACTGATTAAATTAGTAGAGCAGTAGTTAATTGACTCAGCTAGATCCGTAGTCCAACAATTCCCACCTGAAGGGACGGAACACAAACAGAACTTCAGGACAGCTCTTAAAGAGAAGAGCCACACAAACACAGACAGCAGCAATAGCCACCATCGACAGCATTGCAGGCCTGTACCGAAGAGAACTACTGTTGGCATTGTTGCCATAAGACAGCTTCTTCAGATCACAGAGTCTGCACGACTGTTTGATGCATCGCCTTATTTCACTACTTCCAATCTCAAAACTGGCAACTTGCTGCTCATTTTGCTTCTGGTTGATGATGTTGCAGTCTGACAGATAACCAGGAATATCAACCACCACATGCCCAGTTACTGCTCTTCGATTAATTTTTTTCTGGACCAGGTGGATGTAAGAGTAGTGTCCCCGCAATCGAGCATAATCTTCAGGTGTGAAACCCGTGCTGTCACGAGCATTCTTCCATGCTTCAACTCCCACCTAAATCACAATATAGTCAGCAACTTCAAAAGTATAATGCTGAACTTATGCAGTATAACAGAGTTTTTCATGAAGAAACACTAAGCAAGAGAGGCACATCAGTTTCCTAGTTAGTTAGGAACCAGTTGATCTCTCTTTCATGAGCTGAAGCTTTTTGTTCAATATTACGTTATATAGTAAATGGGGGCAACAGATTCTCCCAGGTGACCCAGCTTTTATTGAATTGAGTGATCTGTATCTCACCAATTTTTTCATGGCAGGTTTGTGCAATGCCCCTTTAACACCACACAACAGTGGGTCCCATTTGATGATCAACAAGAAGAGAAATTCAAAGGGGTACACACTAAAGAAGTAGGTGAGCTGAATATGAAAAGGGAAAGAACTACCTTTCCAGGATCATCAGTTAAAGCATCCAGAACATCCTCAGAACCATCTATACCGGCTGCAACATGGAGGGGAGTCAAACCTGAAGGGCCTACCACATCAGGCCTGAATAAGTTCTCATCACCTCCAACCAGATGACTGAGTTCAGATCTTAATTCATCTGAAACTTTCTCAGGGACATATCTCAACAGGCACTCAACCAGAGGCCTAGAATTTCTCCGTACAGCTCTGTGAATAAGACCCATCTCAGATAGTGTAGGCTTCAGGAAGGGGTGCTCTCGCACACCTGTACCCGCAGTTCCATCGAGAAGAATGTCCAAGAGTTTCTTGACTACTGCACACCAACCATGATCCATGGAAAATTCCATGAGCCACTTGAATCGTCCTAAAGGAAAGAGTTCTGAATTGGGATCAAAGTGACCCAATCGGGACTTCAAGCGACTTCTGTGGAGGAGCCAACCCATTTCATGTACAAAATCCATGGCTTGAGTTCTTGCTTCCATTTTTGCATTTTCTCCCTGGATATCATCAGTCTCAGTCAAATCAATTGCATTCTCAAGTGTACAAATCTCAGAGCAAACATCCTTCTCTGCAACTATAAACGGAAAAAAGCTGCTGCTAAGACCATGATCTTCAACCTGGATGATTCCAAGTAAGCATATTCAGATAACAGAAAGGGAATATTGAAGTTCAGATAAGTTCAGAAAATGACACAGTAGTTGACACATGCACACAAATATCAGTCCAGACACGAGCCAATCACAGGCTGACTCAACACCAATATTGGCATAGGCGTGCCTTGTGAAGCAAAGCCTGCAGAACCATGAACTGAACCTTACCCCAGAAGTAAAATCCACCCAAGGGAAGATGCCTGCTTCAAGAGCAGATGCACAACTAGAAGGTTCCCCAAGGGTGGTTGCTGATGGGAAGCTCAGTGGACAAAGCATTGATAGCCATAAATATGATGCTGCATTTATTTTATTATTTTTTATTTATTTATTCTGGTAAGCAAGCTGTGTAAATATAGTAAAAGAACAAGCGTGATGTAAAAAATACATAAAATGTGATGCTACTATGGAGAACAGGGAAAATAAGAAAAGTGGGGGAGACCAGACCTCAATAAATCCTCTTCCAGTCACCGCAGGGATAGAGCAAGAAAAGTTGAGAATATCAACATCCTCTACCAACTCATCAGTAGCTTCTTCAACTAGATAATTCCCCTCAAGTGCACAGAGTAATCTGCAAAAATAAAGTCAAATAACGATGGCAGAACTCAATAAAGGCATACTAGTTTACCAAAGATTACAACCCAAATTCCAGATAAAACACAAGCAACCTTATGTCACTTAAAATGAATGACGGTAAAAACTAAGGCAAGAGTAAGTGGCACAAAGAAGAATGATGAGTACCTAGTGGAGGGTTGTTTTAAGTTAAAACCTTTAACCAGAAATTGGGCTCTCTCTGATATAGATACTGCAATAGGTTTGACACTTAGAATAGCACTACAATTATCATTCTTTAAAGGTAAGGAAGTCTCTGCAACAACCTGACCTGCAGCACAAGAACACAACACAAAATTATCAATCTTCCATGAAGAAGAGGGGCATTACGATGTCCTAAGAAACTTTTGGAAGATTAAATAATTTAATTAAACATGAGTGTGCAAATATATAAAAAATATGACGGACCATTGTACATAAAAGCTACTTGATGCTGCACCCTAATGTAAACCCATCCAGTTGTCCAGAAAGTGTCATCATTGGAGGCATCAAGAAGCCTACTCAAACTGGAGGTCAGATCACAGCAAAGCTGTATGAAGCAATCAAGACATGGAAAATTAGAAACCCTGCCTAACCAAATAACCACTATTCCGCACATATGTAGAAGAACAATACCTCTTCCCATGCTGAATCGGGCAGGCAAAGATAAATTGTTAAGACAATACAACCTGGCCTAATGTAGCTCTCGATGTCGGTAGGACTGTGAGATAACCAGTTGAGAATCTAGCAATCCAGAACATTTCACATAATTATTCTTTTTTGTGCAAGGAAACACCAAGAAGGCTCACCTATCCTCCACCCTAAAAAGAAAAGGAAGAATTTCAAAATAAAAGGAGCATTAAAAAATTAAAGCTTGAAAAGTACCTGTGCCCGTAGGGCATAAGGAAAATCACTTGGTTCTTTCCCAAATAATTTGAGGACAATTCGATCTGTGCGGCTCTGTAAAAACAGAAAAACAAAACCATAATAACCATTTAGGAAAAAGGGGGAAAAAAATGTGCACGGATATTTAATACTTAAAAGTGTCAAAAGGTTAAGAATAAAAACATATGGCTCAACGAGAATATTCTTAATCCACCAATTAAAGAATGAAATTAGCATGGTTCCTACTTTGTAGAAATAAAAGAGAAACTCAACAAGGCAAATAGGCAGTGAATCCAGATCACACAATTTATTCCAATTGCATTGCCTGCACTTTAGTATGGAGGATGGGTGGTGAATTGAAAAGACATTTTTTTTTATACATTATTCATTCTATTTTAATATTTACCTTAAAAGTTTAACAACCTGTTGTACTCTACAGGGATCTTATTTTTGTGTTCACAAACATGATCATGAAAACAAGTGATTCGTAGTCCTCAACATTAGTCTACTCTAGGGTCTCTTCTAGTAACTGGAAGAGATTTATTGCTAACATGAAATAAACTACACCATCATTTGATAATGAATAAGCATAATTAATGGCCAAAAAATTCAATATGGCTGTCATTTTAACATTTTCATCCTATTTTCAAACAAAGAAAAATATTGTCAATAAACTGTTAATTTTCTATGCTCTCAACCTGTGACATGAGTAACATGACCTACAACAATGCCTCATTTCCCCAGTATTAACCCGTGTCTCTGGTAATTAAACTGGGGATGGCCAGATACTATGAAAATTGTCTATGAAAATTTCAAACTTAAAACTTAAATTAAAATTGTTCTTTTGGACACACATGCCTGTGCACCTGAGGGGCCCACGCCACATATGCATATACTACATGCCCAATCATTTAAAAACTGTTTTCCTCTTAGTAATTGAGCAGACTAGATAATTTCTCAAACTATTTCACAACAACCAAAGTATTGAGGAATGTAGCCAACTGTTTTCTGGCTCCATGCATAGAATTTAGGTTAGGAAAGCCATGAACAAAAGCAACCTACAATAAAAGTAAACCTTGACACCATATCTAAAATAAACATGTTTTAATGTACCTGAGATTCTCCACTGAAACTAGAAGGTGACTGAGCAGATGCTGAATCTGAATTTCCACTTGTCTGAGGCGGACTTGACTGATGAGAGTCTTGTTGTACCCATGAAGGGCATTCAAGAGAAGCAGTCCTCAAATCCAACGCCACTGGTGACCTCTCCAAATCTTCTGTGCACTCATCTGAATCAACATATACATCATTTAAATCAAAATTATTCAACCTACTTCGCCCTGCAGAACTGTCTCTGGCTTCTGAATAAGCTGGAGGACTATCTTTAATTGAGAACAGAGTAGTCGGGTTTTCAAAGTGTGCAGTTTGTACATCTTGACCCCTTGCATCCTTGACACAGAACCCTCTTTGCAGCACCTCAGATGTGGTTACTGGGAGATTTTGTTGAATGGGTCTTGGAGCACCTTGAGAACTATTAGAAAGCAACGCCGAAACCATTTCTGAATTTCCACTATTCAACAAATTCTGAGATTCCTGCAGGAGGCCAGATATGTTTTTATCCCCATGGAGACCACCATGGCTCGCTAAGCTTCTTAAAATATGAGATAACAGATCCTGATCACTTGGTTGGTTTGATTTATTGGCTGCAATTCATAAAAACAAGAATCTCTTGACATGACTAATAATATCAAGCATATAAAGCCTAATAACAAGAATAAAATAAGCCAAGAACATGGTCACATAATCAATTTTTTCTTTCCTCTTTTTTCTCTCAGGACTTGGCCATAAGAGAGAAAAATCAAGAGAAGTACGTGGTGGACTACCATAACCACATGGATTGGAATTCAAGAGCCACGGACTCCAATATCATTGTAATAATTCAACCAAAGCACTGCATGCGATATGAAATTCTTATTCACAATCTAAAATATTGTAGTGATAAGTCAGCCTGGGACAAAATGCCTATAATTTACAAGAGGCAACTGAATCATCTAATAAAAGACAAAAACAAAATAATGTGCACATTGTTGACAACCAATATTAACACAACCTGAATCTGGCATTCAACCTTATAGACAAGGTAGCAAATGCGCCACAAGATTCTAACGCATCCTCTGATTGATCAAGCAATCTTGGGCAGTAGATCTGGCATAGGAGTCCACAAGCCCCGAAACCCAATGAGCTATGATTAACACATTTAGGTTGCACCATGTGCTAAACAAACAATTAGCCAATGCAGAAAAAAGCTTGAATGAGAAACAAATAACATAAGCTGCTTTGGTCCTTTCAACTACTAGAATGGGAATTCCTAATTCCTGAACATAATTCTCCACTCAAACAGCCTCTAATGTCAGACAAACATAAAAATTAAAATGAACCCACCAACAAGTGAGGCAGGGGGGTCGGGATGAAAAGTATTATCAGAGATGTTCCTCCAGTTCGATGAGAGTCAGTTTAACCCTTTTTTAGCAACCCTCTACCCAAACAAATACTGCTTCAAGAGCTTTCGACCTTCTGATAGTTATATCATTATCTACTTGATGCGTTTTAAAAGAAAAAATAAAAAGGGTATGTATGATCTTCACTGTCCTTTTCTTATCATCTTGCCTCTCACAATATCATTTCCCAAAGAAAATGTCAAAGCATAAATAAAAATTATCGTGGCTCCAAAGAGATAAGCCAAACTTAGGACAATACTGGTTTTCAACAAGAAACAAGATTCTCCCTGCCATAAGTGTTTTACATTCTCTCCACGAAATACCACTAGTACACTATGGATATATGGATGAAATATATATATATATATATATATATGAAGGTAAGAAAAAGAGCCCATAAGATGTGTAAGTTATTCAACTGTAATCTTTTAAAATTCACCTACTACACACCTACCACTACCACCTACTACACACTCACCTCCTTCACTTACTCTCCACCTACTCCTCACCTACTACACACTCACCCTCTTCTATATATAGGAATCATGAATCATTGTAATAGATATCAATACAACAATCAATAATACATCAATTTTAACATGGTATCAGAGCAAGGTTGAGAACCTAGTAATTCCGCTTCACCGGCGGGCGGCAGCCTCGCCTTGGCCGCCCGCCGGACCTCTACTGAATTCTACTCTCTTTCTCTGACTATCCGTCTCTACTCAATCCTCTTTTTTCCCTGCTTCTTTTTTTGATAACTTCATCAATGTACATTACACCCTTCCCTTTGTAAACTTCAGGAGGCTTACAACTACGAACAGCAGCAGCGAACTGATGCACCCTTTGCTTGTCAATCCCGGTGCAGCAAACTATATTAGGTTTGAAGCAAAACACAAGGACAGCTGGAGGCACAGTCAGTTCAACTTCATGGCTGTATCCCAATTTGAGGTACAAGAGACGACCTTCTGATTCAGCTCTAGCCTTGAAACGGTTGTGCGGAACGTCTACATTCTCTTCTCCAAAAGTGAAATACCAATAGCTGGAGAAAATAAAGAAATCATGGATTTGGTGGAACTGTCTACTCCTCTTTTCTTCTTTTCTTTCTTTCTTTATTTATTTGGTGGAACCGTCTACTCCTCTGTTGATCTGCACATCCTCAGTCGCCACCATCGCTCCAACATGATGATGCACGGCACCAACGATACACATCCAGATCCAACTCTAGATCTATCGAATCTGTCATCGCCGAACATCGAGAGAGAGAGGAGAGATTTGGAAAATGTCGTGGCAGCCATACGTGGATGATCACCTGATGTGCGACATCGAGGGCAACCACCTCACCTCCGCCGCCATCCTCGGCCACGACGGCAGCGTCTGGGCTCAGAGCGCTTCTTTCCCCAAGTTTAAGCCTGAAGAGATCACTGGCATCATGAAAGATCTCGACGAACCTGGCTTTCTTGCTCCCACTGGACTTTACCTTGGCGGCACTAAGTACATTGTTATCCAAGACGAACCTGGCTCTCCTATTTCCACTTTCAAACCCACCATCCTTTTTTTAATCATCCACTACCTCACCTTTATTTTTATTATTATACAGCTCTGCTTCTTCTTGATCTCAGACCCATGACTCATTATTATGCTTCCCACTCTCTCCAACTTTCTTTATTATATATATATATTTATATATCTCTTTTTATTATACTATATTACCCAAACACTCTCCACTTTCACACCACACCGTCTGATCCTACTCTACCTTTTATTTATTTTATTTTATCTTCCTTTTTCAAAAAAAAAAAAAAAAAAAAACCAAAATCACACATTCTCACCCCTTGATTTTTTCTGCATATCCTTCCTACCATCCGGGTTTGCACAACACATTTGTTTTATTCATATCAGGGGCTAAACCCCGATCACCATTTTACACCAAAAAAAAAAAAAAAAAAACAAACAAACAAACAAACAAACAAAAACAAAACAACCACACCCACACCCACAGTGGGATTTTTCTTCTCTACTCTGCTGCGGGTCTCTTCTTCTTGCTTTTCTCTTGGGTGTCTCTTGACGGTTCTGCCTCCGTGTTTCCTAATCCACCGAGCACGTTCACTCCTCCATGCTCCTCCACTGCAGCATATGGTGGACCTCCAAATCGGAACATCACGGTGGCCTTCCGCTTCAGCTCCTTGTTTTCTGCCTTTAGCACACTTATCTCTGCTCGCGCATCCTTATACATGCGTTGGAGCAGAGCCAGTTGGGCGTTTAACTGCTGCACCTCATTTGTCCTACTCTGAAGCCGGTGCGACAAGTTTGTTACCGCAGTCATGGTTTCCACACATGACTTCAAAGTATACTGATTGGCCTCAATATCAGTTTGCACCGCCATTTTTTGCTCCACCGACCGCATCGGAAAGTTCAACGGAGCAAAACCAGAGGTGTTTTGTTGAGGTTCACGGGCCACCGCACCAGTTATCTCTCTTATTGACTCGTTGAGGTCGGGAAAGAGAGTGAGTAGACCACGGGATGAAGAGGCCATATTCTGGGTAGCTGAACGGGAAGAAGAAGAGGCCATGTTTTTTGGGTTGCTGAGTGTTTCAGCGAAATAGCACTTTCAGACTGATACTGTTCGGAAGGGTTGGTTACAAAGTGTTTCAAGATTTGCAGCTCTTAGAGGCAATCTCTCAGAAAACGAATATCTCTCTCAGAAAATGAAGAGTTTTTCAGAAGTTTTTTCCCAGGTTTTTTTGTCTTCGCTTCTGCCTCAAGCACAGCCTCCGCCTCAGTTTATAAAGACCCTGACGAAGAGGCAGACACGCGCATCATGCGCTGCTCGGCGCTCGACGACAACATGGGCGCGCCTTTTGATGGCCCGTCTTTTGATGGCATGCCTTTTGATGGCACGCCTTTTTATGGATTGGGCACGCCTTTTGATGGCACGCCTTTTTTGATAGATTGGGCACACCTTTTGAGGGTGCGACTTTTTAAGGGGTCCGACAAGACTCTGTAAACTGTCCCGACATTGATTCCGGTTAGCACCTTCATGGGTCCGACATGACCCCATAAACTGTCCTCTACACCGTTATGACACCACCATACAATGTCCTCTACAACGTTATGACACCCCCATACAGTGTCCTCTACAACGTTATGACACCACCATACAGTGTCCTCTACAACGTTATGACACCACCATCCAGTGTCTTCACCAATGGTCTGACACGACCATACAGTGTCTCCTATCCTCTTTTATTTTTATGTATTTTCTTGTTTTGTTACTCTCTCCAAACTCAAGTTGGTTAGTTCCTATCCCCCTTGAGTTTGCGGGGGGCTGTTAAAATTCACCTACTACACACCTACCACTACCACCTACTACACACTCACCTACTTCACTTACTCTCGACCTACTCCTCACCTACTCCTCACCTACTACACACTCACCCTCTTCTATATATAGGAATCATGAATCATTGTAATAGATATCAATACAACAATCAATAATACATCAATTTTAACATAATCAGATCTTGATCCTCAAAACAATAAATAAACATGATCAAATTAACAACATACGCTCTACTTGAATGTTCTGGTAATAGTTTGATTATTTCATCGTCATAACTAAAAGGAAGTAACTAAGATGATTCAAAAGATGACCAGCAGATCGACGCGTGCCACAATGTGAAAGGGAGTGTGATGAGTACAAAAAACTACCCAATTCTCTAGGGATACACCAAAGACCTATCCAAAATCAAAGAAATACTGACATGTGCCTTTTTACAATAACTTGAATTTAATTTTGGAACTCTTCAATAACCAAGTTGAATGTCCTAACAGAAATAGAGGATGGACAACGAGGACTTCGGTTGAGGCAATGGACATGGATTTTAAAAGAACCATCTATCTAGTTGACCTCAAGTAATTGAGACAAAGTCTTGTTGAGTTGAGTTATACATGAGCATATCGCTAGCTCCTAGAGTATGGAGTACTAGTTATACATGAATCAACTATGAAGCACGGACACGGACACGCGGACAAGCAAATTTTTAAAAAATAGGGGACACGACACGTTGGGAACACATTTAATACATATAATTTTATTTATTTATATAACACTTAAAAAAAATTTTAAAATATACATTTCACTACTTCAACATCAAATGCCATATTTAAGAATAAAAAATTCCTACAAAATTACAATAACAATATAATTAATGAACACATTGAACAAAAAAATAAAATTAATAAACACATTCAATAAATTAATTTTTTCTAACAAATAAAAGTAATTAGTTTTATATATATGTTCAAGATTAAACAAACAAGAATATCCCAAAAAATAGAAAAAATAGAAAAAAAAGGGAAAAAAAGAGGGGTTAAGATATAAATAAATAAATAAAGATTTTTTTTTAAAAAAAAGAAGTTTTAATCTCTCATAAGAGAGAAGAAAAAGAAATAAAAAAATAAAAAATAAAAAGAATTTTTAATCTCTCAAAAAGAGAATAAAATATATATATATAAACACAAATCATAAATATATATATATATATATTGTAGGTTTAGAGAAGAGAAAGTGATAGGGATTGAGTTAGACCTCATCCCTTTTTATATTGATAATAATAAGTAATTACAGCAGTGCCATAAGGCATAATGTATGGGTCGGCCCATTACATCAATCAAGAAAGTAAAATAAGAATAAAATACAACTAATATTAAATATTATTCCGTATTCTAACACTCTCCCTCAAGCTGGTGCAAAAATATCTCTCATGCCCAGCTTGTTGAGAATGCCATGAAATGGTTTGCTCCCAAGTCCCTTGGTGAGAACATTCGCTAGTTGGTCCATAGTCTTTACAAATGGAATACATATGGTACCATTAGTGAGTTTTTCCTTGATGAAGTGCCTATCAATCTCCACATGCTTAGTTCTATCATGTTGAACTGGATTATGAGGTATGTTGATTGCTGCCTTGTTGTCACAGTATAGTCTCATGGAGTTGGTCCGATGGATCCCCAAATCACCTAACAATAATGTAATCCATAGCAACTCACACACACCATGAGCCATAGACCTGAATTCTGCCTCAGTACTAGATCTAGCAACCACATTCTGTTTCTTATTCTGCCATGTGACTAGGTTGCCACCAACAAATGTACAGTATCCGGAAGTTGATCGTCTGTCAGTGACTAATCCAACCCAATCTGCATCAGTAAATGCCTCCACACTATGATGGTCATGTTTTGAGAAATAGAGACCCTTCCTAGGAGAAGACTTTAGGTATCTCAGGATTCTTATAACTGCCTCTAAGTGGGAAGTTCTAGAAGCATGCATAAACTGGCTAACCATGCTCACAGCAATGGCAATGTCTGGTCGTGAATGGGATAAGTATATGAGTTTGCCCACTAGTCGCTGGTATCTGCCCTTGTCCACTGGTTCTCCCTCTTGATCCTCGCTTAGTTTCTAGCCTGGTTCTAGAGGTGTATGGCATGGTCTACCTCCAAGCAGTCCAGTTTCTTTTAGCAAGTCAAGTACATACTTTCTCTGACATATGAAGATGCCATCCTTGCTCCTAGCTACTTTAATACCCAAGAAATACTTTAAACTACCCAAATTTTTTATTTTAAATTCCTTGGCTAAGTATTCCTTCAACCGAGGGATCTCCTCAACGTCATCCTTTGTCAAAACAATATCATCAACATAAACAATAAGAGCTGTAATCTTACCCTGTAAAGAGTGTTTCACAAACAAAGTGTGATCAGCTTGACTCTGCTTGAACCCATATTTCAGCATAGCTTGAGCAAACCTTTCAAACCAAGCCCTAGGAGACTGCTTTAGTCCGTAAAGTAACTTTCGGAGCCTGCATACTTTTCCTTTGGACTTAGCATCCGTAAAACCAGGGGAAATATCCATATAGACCTCTTCTGCTAGGTCTCCATGAAGGAAGGCATTCTTGACATCAAACTGATGAAATGGCCAATTCAAATTTGCAGCAAGAGAGAGTAAGATTCTCACAGAGTTCGTCTTAGTAACTGGTGCAAACGTCTCCTAGTAATCTACCCCATAAGTCTGAGTGAAGCCCTTAGCAACCAATCTTTCTTTGTACCGTTCTATAGAACCATCTGCTTTGTGTTTTACCGTGTACACCCACTTACACCCAACTGGATGTTTGCCTCTAGGTAACTCTACTACCTCCCAAGTGCCACTTTTGCTGAGAGCTCTCATCTCTTCCATCATGGCATGCTTCCATTCAGGAATAGAGAGAGTGGTAGGTAGACTCACAGAAGACACTTTAGACGGAAAGGCTTTATATGACAAGGACAGATTAGCATAAGAGCCATGATTAGTAATAGGATACTAAGTACATGACCTAACCCCTTTCCTATTAGCAATGGGAACATCAAGATCTGAAAAATCAGGAATAGAAGCACTAGAATCAGAATTACCTATACTCTCAGGAGAGGGGGTTGACTCTGGACACTCATCCGGAGAAGAAGTTGGCAGTAGAGACGGGAAAGTAGGGTCTTGCATCCAGGTGACTTGTTGTCTGTCCTTGTCCCTGATATAAACTTTGCCTGCATCCGTTTCCCCAACACCTGCTAGCTCATCACCCTCTATTAGTGCAACCCCTGGCGGAAGTGGAACAGGAATCTCTTCACACCAAGGCTCCCCCTGAAGGGAGGACTATGATACCAAAGAGGTCGGAAAATAAGGCTGAGACTCAAAGAAAGTGACATCCATTGAGACAAACTATTTGCGAGTGGGAGGATGATAACACTTATAACCCTTTTTGGTGGCAAAACAACCCAAGAAAACACACTTAAGAGACCGAGGATCTAATTTACCACGCGTGAGTGAATGATTATGGACAAAACAAACACAGCCAAAGGTCTTAGGAGAAAAAGAGAACCCAGAAGAGATAGACCCGAACAAAACTTGGAGAGGTGTTTGTTTGTGAAGAACCTGGGTAGGAAGACAATAAATCAACTAAGCGGCAGTGAGAACCACTTCCCCCCAATAGGATCGAGGAACCCTCATCTCAAAAGATAGACAACGGGCGACATCAAGGAGATGGCAATTTTTGCGTTCTACAACACCGTTTTGTTGAGGGGTATTACTGCATGAAGTCTGGTGAATAATGCCATGAGTGGAAAAGTACGTGGCAAGACTAGAGTCAATATATTCCCCCCCATTATCAGAACGTAGAATTTTGACAACCGCTCCAAACTGAGTACAAACCATTTTATGGAAGTTTTGAAACACAGAAAAAACCTCACTTTTATCTTTCATCAAATAGACCCAAGTGGCCCTGGAACAATCATCTATAAAGGTAACAAACCATTTGTGACCGGTTAAAGACACAAAACAAGAAGGACCCCATACATCAGAATGAATCAAAGAAAACGGAACTTAACTTTTATTAATAGAAGGAGCAAAAGAGGCTCTGTGTTGTTTGCCAAGTTGACAAGACTCACCTTGAAAATCGGACACATTATTTTGCTTAAAAACAGAGAGAAATAAATGCTTAAGTAATAAAAAAGAGGGATGTCCTAAACGACGGTGCCATAGCCAAATGTCTTCCTTAGTGGATGGTAACTGAATAGATGAATGAGCCAGCTTGTCGGGCTGATCCAGAATGTAGAGCCCATGTTCCTCTCTACCACTGCCAATCCTCTTCCTCGTAATAAGGTCCTGAAAAAGACAATGATCGGAAAAAAATGTCACGCTACAATTTAAATCACGAGTAATACAACTCAAAGATAAAAGATTAACACTGAAATTGAAAACATGGAGAACAGAAGACAAAGGAAGGGAAGAGGCGGCATGAATTAAACCTTTCCCTGACACAGACGAAATGGTACCATCTGCAATACGCACTTTTTCCTGACCTGAGAAGGGGTTATACTATGAAAATAAATTAGAAGAGCTAGACATATGGTCGGAAGCACCAGAATCAATAATCCATGGGACAGTCATATGAGAGAGCAATGCATATGGAGAGGAAGCCAAGTTACCTGAATTGGCAAAAGAAGAAGAGGATGCACCTGTAGCAGAAGTGGAGGCTCAATGGTCTAGCAAGTGGCGAAGAGCAATCTCAAAATCCGAGGCAAATAGCCCTAAAACATCAACAGCAGGAGAGACAACCGGAGATGAAGATAATGGCTCAACAGTGTTTGAAAGATGTGCCCGTGCATTGGCCCCTCGGCCTCTAGACTGACCAGACCAACCTCCTCGAATACCAGGACGGTCTCCTCGGCCACCAGAGGGGTTGCCATGCAGCTTCCAACAAGTCTCTCGTATGTGGCGAGGTCTACGACAATAATCACAGTAAAGATTATCCTTCTCAAAGGAAGGACGAGAACCAGGAGTCACACGGTCGCCATCGCGAGGAGGTGCAGAAACCAAGGCCGAGCGATCAGTAGTCGCAGAAGGAAGCATCGCAGAGCGGCGACTCTCTTCATTCTGCACAAAAGCAAAGGCTTCCTGGAGAGAAGGAAGCACATCCATGCCAAGTACCCTGCTCCGAACCGGATCATACTCCACATTTAGGCCTTCCAAAAACTTGAAGACCCACTCTTGTGCCACAAAGTTCTAGTAACCAACAGAATCAGTGGGACAGATAGGCTTGTAATCTTGAAGGTGATCAAGTCACTTCCACCCATTGCTAAGGAAGGTAAAATACTGAAGGATAGTCATCTCACCTTGTACCGACCTTTCAATGGAGCGACGACACTCAAAACCCGGAGAGAAGTTCCCCTTTTAGGAGTTAGTAGTAGTTACAGCCTCCCAAATATCCTGGGCAGTGTCCATAGATAAGTAGCCTTCTCCAATCTCAGGGACCATAGAGTGGATCAACCAACCCATGATGAGGGAGTTGGTGACCTCCCACTGATCATAACTTGGGTCCACAGTGCTGGGAGCCTGTATCCTGCCATCGATATACCCCATCTTCCCTCTGCTCTTCAGAAAAATAGTCAAACTCTGCAACCACGCTAGATAGTTCTGACCATTGAATAAAGAGGTAGTTATTTTAAGGCTAGGGTTGGGAGTATCAGTCATAGTAGTAGGTATAATGCAACTCTCACTCCTAGGTGTCTGAGAAGTAGTGGACACATTGGTGGAATCTGCCATGGAGACACTACTACCCAACCCACAACAAAAAACAAACACTAATCACAAACCCGGAAGATGATAGAGGGATACAAGCACAATGACCACAAAGAATATGAAATAATTAAAAAAACATAATTTTATTCTTTTTTTTTTTTTCTTCTTTTCTTTTTTTTAACCACACGTAATACATAAGTAAGGAGAACAGGGCCAAGAGACAATGCTGAACAACCCTTACGCCATGCCCAGCAACACCGACAACCCTTAAAGAGGCAGCCGAATGGCACCTAACCAGCAAGGAGGCTGGGTGTCGAAAGGAAGACCCTTGACAGGGCCTGGAGAAGCCTGTCGAGGGAAAGGGAAGAAAAAAAAACCTAGCGACGCTGGTGAGGAGGTGAAAAAAGGCTGTCAGTGCTGGTGTTGTGGTGTAGTGGGACTGTCGGTGCTGGTGGAGTGGTGTAGGGGGGCTGTCAGCTCTGGTGGGGTGATGTACAGAGGTTGTCGACTGGTCTAGGTGAGTTACAAGGTTGTTCCAGGTGTTGGGGAGGCAAATACGAACAGTAGTGACGGCTGGGCTAGGGAGCTAGGGCATGGCTCTGATACCATGTAGGTTTAGAGAAGAGAAAGAGATAGGGATTGATTTAGACCTCATCGCCTTTTATATTGATAATAATAAGTAATTACAGCAGTACCATAAGACATAATTTATGGGTCAGCTCATTACATCAATCAAGAAAGTAAAATAAGAATAAAATACAACTAATATTAAATATTATTCCCTATTCTAACATATATGAACACAGATCAGAAACATAGAAAACAGAGGGAAAGAGAGACGAAAACAGAGAGAGAGAGTGAGGAGCTGCGAAATAGCGAGAGAGTGAGAGAGAGAGAGAGAGAGCCGAAAGACACATAGGTAGAGAGATGAACTGCGAACTGCGAAAGACACATAGCTCGATCTGTTCTTCGACTGGTTCTTCACCAGTTCAGGTTCTTCTTCACCCTCTTTCGCTTCTCTCTCTGTCCTCTCTTCTATGTTCTTCTCTTCTCCTTCTTCAATTCTCTTCTCTCTTCATTTTCTGTTTTTGTTTTTTACAGTTTGGGCCCATTTGGAAGTTTCAGAAATTAGGTTTTGTACCCCGCAGTGTCCGAAACATCCGAGCGTGTCCAAAACGTGTCCGGCTGCAAAAAAATTCAAAAAAAAAAGGACACCTTTGGGAGACTGTCGGACACGTGTCCACAACGTGTTCGACACTGATACGCAAGCCCTGGAGAGGTGTCCGTGCTTCATAGCGAATCAATAACAAGAAGAAAGAATCTCAACCTTTCATGATAAGCATATTGGAAGCATTAATACTGTGTTTGGTTAAGAGATTTGGAAATGGAAAGGGAAAGGGAAAAGAAGTGTGAAACTATGTAAAATGTACATTTTATTCACAGTTTACCTACCTTTTTCCTTCCCCTTTCTCAATCCCTTCCCAAATGTCTCAACCAAACACAGCGTAAGAGATTTTTTTATAAGAAAATAAAATAACCCTTTCTGGCAACCAAGACAGCTATCAACCTTTTTTTTTTTTTTTTTGCGATGAGTTCGTTAGGCTTTTATCTAGCCATGAAAACATGTCAATATATAGCACTTCAACAACTAAACAGTTGCAAAGACAGATTTTCAGTTTAATCGAACTGCATGGACACCCATTTCATGCACAACAATCTCACAGCATATTCTATCTCACCACGCATTTCTTTGATGAATGGACCTATTTGCCATCACAATGTTGGAAAATGTTCCCTGATTCTTTCATATATCTTATAAACTAACTGAACCAGGAAAGCATTATATGGAGAAACATATAACGCAGGAGCACTAACACAGTAAGCACTAGGACTAAAGAGCATTACAACTGTGAACAGAGGAGAACTAAGGAACCATATTATCCACAATTCATAAGACAAATTAACAAGACATTACACCATAAAATGAGAGCTATTCTAATAGCGTGCTGAATCCAATCGTTGCACGTCAGAGCTGATTGGGAGCTCTAAAAAACAGAGCACTAATAGCTCTAATGAGCTGGAAATGTAGAAAAAAAAACAACAGAGACACCCATCACATCATGGAGGAGCCAGCTCATTAGTGTTCCCTTTTTAATGCTCCCAAGCATTTTTGGTTGCACGTTTTCCCTTTGGCTAAACCACCACTTCAGGTTGGCACTTACTCAAGTTAGAGTTTTGTGCTCTCTCAAAACGCCTGCATGTCTGCAAGTGTTCTCTCACGTTTGAGCTTCCGAAAGGGGGGCTTGCTGAAGCACTTTGATAAACAGATTTGATCCTGACAGACTCAATTAAGATGTTAGTGTTTGTTCTATTAGACAACAAAGATTGCATTTTTTTCACTTCATTCAAATAAGAGTTGTGTACAGAATTCTTCTGTTTCTCAGTATGATCTCTAACATCATCTCTACTCCCTTTATCAATTCTTCTATCCCACCTAGTTCTATGAATTTCTCTATCAATTCCATTACCTAAAGAATGAAGAAGACAAGTTCCTTGATCATTAATTCCAAGAGTTACCTGGGATACAAAAAGACATTAAAGAGAATAATCTAGCAGAAGAATTCTCATACAGAATCCATGATTGTCATTACGATGAAAAAAAAAGGCGAGTTTCTTACAATGCATGTTGGAAAGTATCCTTAGTAGATTTATCAATAGATAACTGCTAGCCTGGTCATCGTTGAACGAACTGCTATTAACAACAGCATCAGGTTGTGTCTTCCTCCTCCTCCTATTATGGCCTGCTAAACGTCTCCGACAGCTTCGCTTCCCGTCATCAAATTCTTTCAGTACATGAAACCTGCAGATAATGCAAGAAAACGGCAACTAACTACATAATTTTTGCAAACAAAACAATCAACCATCAATGCTCTGACATTGATAATCTAAAAGGCAAGAAACCATAAAAATTGGAAAATTTTGGGAAGGCCATAAGAATTCTGCTGGCAAATTTGAAACTTTCATATCTCAATGAATGAAAAATAGAGGAATACAGTGGATGTGGGTAGGGGTCTGATTGATGATATTCCCACGGTGTTGCGTTGCGCAGTAAATTGTAATACAAGAAGTAGTATGAGATGATGATGATGATGATGATGATGATGATGATGGAAAAATTCGAAGGAAAATGTTTGGTGGCCACAAATTCCGTGACTCAAATGGCCCAAAAATGTTAAAACGACGTTTTGTACCCAAAACGACGTCGTTTTGTACCAAAACTACAAAACGACGTCGTTTTAACATTTTCGGGCCATTTACCAATCGTTGCCGAAATTCGAAACACATACCATCATACCAACAACTAAAAACAACTGAGAAATTAACACTGACCTACTGCACTGTTGGCAGAACCGCTGCAGAACACTCCCAACAAGTGCCCTGCTGGCCTTGGAATGCATTTCGCAAACCTTATGTCGTCTATGATAATCCTTGGCATTGCTCAGGTCAATCCCACAGTCCTCTACCTGACAAACAGCACGATTTGTAATTGGGGCACCAGGTAACTTGGACTTGTTCCCATTCCCACTTGTCCCATCCCAATTCCCAGCCTCCCTTTCAGTTTCAGTCATAGGATAGGCATGGCCACCACCAATCTTTAAAGTAAGGTTCCTGGCCTCATCATCCAAATTCTCATCTTCGACTACAATCACCCTCCTCCGCTTCTCCAAATCCCCTTTTGCTTGAACAGTCACAGGATTCACCACCTCATCAGAGCATGATGATGAACTGTTGGAGGAAACCCCAACCGCGGGAATTCCAGAAACAAGTGGGAACAGTTGCCTGCTCTGGTAATTAGAAGAATGATTGGAATTTAATGGGCTAGCAATGAAAAGATCACCATCCCATCTCCAATCATTAGGATCCCACTCCAGACTCCTTTTCCCAACCGCCCTCAAATCCGCAGAACCCAGACCATACAAAAGATTAGCTTCGCCTCCAACTCTCTTCTCCATTGATTGATCAAGCCCAAAAGAAATACAAATCCACAACAGCTAATCTAAACTGGACTCTACAGATCAGAGCTCAAATTACCAAAACAGAACACCAAAACAAAACTGAGAAAGGTTTGGTTTGGGTTTGGTTTGATTTGGTTTAGCTTCATTCAACTAATCAGCCTCAGTTCTTCCCCAGAAGTCCAGAAAAAGTACACCAACGCATCCGTGATTCCAATTGAGAGCAACCCACATATCCAATCTTAACAACTTCTGATCTGAGTAACTAAAAATCTCTCCTAATTCCAGCAGGACAAGATTGAAAGACAACACTTTAGATGAAGAAACTATTTGAAGAGAAAGACTAGTACTTGGCCAGAAAAGAAAATTAGTGGATATCTTCTTCTTATTCTACTTCTTCTTCTTTTCTTTTTTGGTATAAAGTGATGGAGGTGGCCGGCGGCGAGAGGCAGTAGTGTCGGGAAGGGAACAAAGGAAAGTTGAGTTGGGTTGGGTTGGGTAGAAAGATAGATTGATGGCGAAAGGTTCGGATGGATATGAATGTGCAAGTGCGGAGAGAGAGAGAGAGAGTGAGAGAGAGACTGGTGGTGGTGGACGTGGGTTGTTTTTTGTTTTTCTTTTGGGTGTGCTGTGGGTGGGGGAGAGAAAGGCAAGGGAAGCAAATGGTAGTAGGAAAAATGGTGCAGACCACTAATTAGTGGTTGTATTAAGGATGTGATAGCGGGTTCTATTCGTTGTCACATGTGTTTTGTGTCTTAATTTTTGTTTTTACTTTTGTTTTTTTTTATTTGTCACATTATTAATGGTGGTATTAATTGTGAAAATTTAGTGATACGTAACATTATTGATGGTAGTAGGACACATTACACAAATGCATTTGCAACAAAAAAATAAAAAAAATAAAAATTATTTTTGAGTATGATTTATAAATTATTTTTTTATTTATTATAAAAACATATATAAAAATAAAGGTGTAATCCAAATAAATCACAAATTTCAAATTATGATTTGAATTAAAAAAATTTAAAATTCATAACTAAATCAAGAATTCTTTTTAAAATTCTTAACTAAACTTTTTTCAAAATTTTATTTTTTTTGAAAATAATTTTTTTATTTTTAAGTATTGGCCAAATAATTTATTATGATTTACATATATATATTGCCGATCTAAAAAAATTTAAAATTGAAAAAAAATTAAAAAATTAAATATGTAAAATATAAATAAATAAAAATTATATATTTACATTAAAAAATAAATTTTTAAATATTTCAAAAAATACAGACACAAGTGTAATAAATACAACGCATATTAAAAAAATAAAAAATATTTACAATAAAAAATATTACCCTAAAAAAATAAAAATAAGAAATTTTAAAAATATTTAACAATAAATAAATCTAAAATAAAACTTAAAATATTTTTAAAATTCATAACCAAATAATTTTTTTTTTTACAAATCTCATTTTAAAAATTTATCTTTTAAGGTACAAATCAAAATTCAAATCTCATTTTAAAAATTAAATCAAACAAAATGTAAATTTCTTTTTGTTCGCATATTACCAAAGCAGCCTAAATGATTCCCCTATTACTTGTGGGTCCACCCATCGGAACCCGTGTCTCCCCCTAGTCCCCTCACTCACACGATAATTATAAATTTTTTAAATAAATATAAATATATAAATTTGTTTTGAAAGTCCAATAATTGTTGGAACATCTATTCTGATATGAATTTAAGAATGAAAATTTTTTAATTCATATTTGACTATATTTTTCATTTTTTATTTTAATTTTACTCAATTTTGAATTTAAGAATGAAAATTTTTTAATTCATATTTGACTATTTTTTTCATTTTTATTTTAATTTTACTCAATTTTCACTCAATTTTTTCTTTTTTCTTTTCTAATTCTTATCCAAATTTCACTCACATTTTTTTTTAATTTCCAAATTCCTACCTAATTTTTTTTTTCTAAATATACACTTTATCAAATAATAATTGAATATGTAATGCGGTATGAACACGTTTTTTTTTTTTTTTTTAATGTTTTTCCAGAGCAATGCATGTTTTAAAAAATAAAAAATGATAATGACAATAAATGCAGTATAACCTTGACAAATATTAACAGATTACATTACTTAGCCTGTGTTTGGCAAGGGCTTTTTTAGGCTTTTTTGGTTATTTTAGCCACAAAAAACAAAATAGGCTATTTTAGCCATAACAAACAAAACATCACATCCAACCTATAATCATTACATTCTTCTCTCACAAAAAAAGTCAAAAAAGCCAAAAAGCCAAAAAGCCCTTCCCAAACCAAGCTTTTTAGCCCAGGCTAAAATAGCCAAAAAAACCAAAAAGCCAAAAAGCCAACCCACTTCCCAAACGGAGGCTTAATTGAAGTATGTTAATTGATACATGGTATGATTCCTATTTAAAATAATTTGACATTATTTTAATTAAAAGATTAAATTTTACTACTATAATTTCTTACCACTGGGCACAAAAATAATAATACTAATAAGGGAAATTTGGCCATAAAATCCCTCTTAGTTTTCTTTTTTTGTTAAAAGGGCAAACAAAATTTAACACTTTCAAAACCCTCTCATAATTATAAAATCTTATATAAAAACCCAAATTTGTTATTTGAATATTTTATTTGACCATTATACCATCTCTTTCTTTTACAACACACATTCTCTCTCCACCAACTCAATGGTTGTTCATCATCTTCACCATCTTCATCGTCTATCGGCATTGCTTATCCTCATTGTTGCCCGGCAACCACCATTTGTACCATCAAACCACCACCATATCAGATTTGATACCTACAAACTCGTATTTGAGATCGATAACTTTAGATTTGAGATTAAAATAAAAATAAAAAATAAAAAACTTAGATTTTATAGAAAAATGAGAAATCGAGATATTGCAATGAAAAATTAAGAGTTTTTTATTTGTTTGTTCATAGATCTAAAATTAAAATTTGACTTTGATTCGTTCATTTATTATGTAATCTAATTTTTTGTAACAATAAAATTTTACTCTAGTTAACAACATATTGATCTACTTAATGACAATAAAATTTTATTTTGAATCATCAGAGTAAAATTTTACTTTTTTTTTTATTACAGAGTAGAATTTTACTCTGAATCAGAGTAAAATTTACTACGATTCAAAATAAAATTTTACTCTGAAATAAGCTACGATGATGGCTTCATAGGAGAGTCAGTTATCATGAACCAAAGTAAAATTTTACTGTTCGATAACTAGAGCATCATGAGAAAAAGGAAGAGAAATAGGGAGACAAAGTTCGAAAATAGAGGATCATGAGAAGAAGAAGATGGAGGGGAGAGTGAGAGAGAGAGAGAGAGAAAAATTGTGAGTAACGCGCTTACACACACATAGAGAAAGAGAGCATAAACCATCAGAACTGCAAAGAGAGAGAGAGAGAGAGAGTGAAGTATCTCAGATCTCAAATTATCAAACCGTCGGGAACAGTCATTTTCCAACGACGACGACGGTGAATAATCTCAAATCTGAAGTTGTAGATGCGACGAGTGACGGTGGCAATGAAGACGGTAGAGAAAGAGTTCCATGGTGAGCAGCGGTGGCACCGGTGGAGAGCAACAATGATAAGAACAAGACAGAAAGAAGAGATATTGAGACGAGAGAGAGTGATTGCAATCTGATATACACACATATATACACATATATAGTAAAAGAAACAAGTTTTAAAATATTAAGGGCTTTTGAAATGATCCATATAATTCTTATCATTTTGAAGGACAAATTAGACATCGAGAAGTCTATCACCAAATTCTCCTAATAATAATGGAGCTGCATTAATAAATGTATGGAAAATTTATTATTTTGTGTTTAGAAGTTAAAGAAAAAATGAAGTACAAAATTTAATTTATGTACAACATACTTTTATAATTTTTAAGGAGCTATCAATTGACCATTAGTATCTTGGTAACATGCGTCTCAACAACAGTATATCATAGCAGGGGGAAGCGGAGGACTTGTATGGCCACATGAAGAAGAGGAATATGGTTTGATGATTGTTATTTTGCATGTTTGTGTTCCCAAAATAGGAGAACAACTTAATTTTTTTTGGTAACGAATCAATTTGTTACTGATATTGTGATGTAAAAGCAAGTTAGGCAATTAATTTGTAGATTCAAAATTTTAGAATCTGAGAATGAATAAAAATAACCACAAGAATTATATGGGTATAGGCATTGCCACTTGTCATGGTTATAGATTATCACATGTATGATAATTGTCAAATTCTTATCAAACACTGCATTCGTGTTCAATGTTAGGTAAAACTTATCAGGATATGAAATCTTATCGATGTAGAAATCACTGTCATATTCTTATCAAATACTATATTAGTGTTTTATGTTAGGTAAAACTCGTCAGGATATGAAATCTTATCGATATAGAAGTCTTAAACAACTGAAGATTGTTTGGGATATGACTTCTGAATTATTTAAACTACTTGTGAGGTTACTGGATATTATAAATAGGCAACAATTCATGGGTTAAGGTACACAATTTCTGTTTATGAATTAGCCCATTAAATATTTTAATAATATTGGAGAACTGACTTGGGCATTGGGGGCCCTCGGCTACAGTTGGGGGTGTTTTGTCTTGCAGATAACAATCGCGTGGTGGTGCTGAGCATCTTCTTCGTTAGATTTCTTAATCATCAAATACAATATGTAAATCATATTGTTTAATTTTGATGATGTTTAAAATTATTATTTGGAAATTTTAGATTTTTTAATATACATATTCTCTATTATTTGATACAAAATATTATCTGTTTAAAATATAGGTTGTATAATATATTTGTTATAAATATTATTTAAATGGAAAGATTTTGAAAATATCACTATCCACTTTTTGACAAAATTGATTGATTGGTTGGTTGGTCACTATTCACCTTTTGACAAATTTAAAATTGATTAATTATATTATTTTGACAAAATTGATTGATTTGTTGCATTATTTTGACAAATGTAATATTGATGAATTGTTTCTTTTTATACTCATATGGGATGATTAGTTATTTTTATTTGAATGTATTTATAATTGCTTTAACAATTACAAAACTTGTAAAAGGGGTATATATTTGTATGTCTGATATAAATATTTTTTAAAGAGATTTTATTATACATGCAAACATTTTATGTACATTCTACTATTTTAATATAAAAATTACTATGCAATCACTATACAACTTTTGATTAGTGGTTGCCTTGAAGGAAAAATTAAACACTATTCATTTGTTGAAAAGTTGTTTATACAAATTACTTATATTTTTAAAGTTTTGTAAGCCACATGCTTGGCACCTTTCATAGAAAAGAAAAATGAACTTTTGTAAGCCACATGCTTGACACCTGTCATAATAATAATAATAAAACAAAAATGATTATAGTATGCAAATTTTGAATGTAAAGAAGAATGGTCTTTTGCTCCACATGCTCGAACTACTAAGTCAAAAAAGAGGAGCGTGCCCACGTAATCCACGACGTCAGTAAGGAGTGTCCTACTTCTAACGGGTATATTTTTGGATATAAATAAAAGTGTTTTGTGTGAAGAAAAATTAGAGAACTTGAAGAGAAAAAATTTTGTGTGCTCCAAAATTTTGAGTGCATTGTTTTCTTCTCTTTTACTTTCAGATCTAAGAGTAGTCATTGTTTTTACACTTTTATATCTACTATTTGTGAGAAAATTATTGTAAAAGATGGTTAAATTACCTCTTATTTTTATTCATTATTTTGTGAGAGATTTTTGTAAGAGTAACTTAGTGAAGTTTTGGTAGTGTATTGATTCATTTTGATAGTGAAGAAATTCTCAAGGAGGTTCCTTGGGGAGTAGAGGTAGGCCCGACGTGCCGAACCACAAATCTCAGTATTTGATTTTTTTCTTCCTATCTCTCTTACTTTTATATTGATAATCATTATTTTAAATTTTGTATTTATTATTTTTTAATATTGTAAATTATTTTTTTAATAACCCAATTCACCCTCTCTCTTGGGTTGCCTGATTGGGATAACACGATATTTTTTTTTATGTCTGTACAATTGACGTTGTTTATGAGAAATGACTAGATCCAACAAAGAGAAGAAAAGACCACGCTGGTGTCCAAATAAGATCTTCGTTTATTCTGTTGACATCTGATTATCAATTTTTGTAGTATGAAACTTATGAGAGTTATATCCATAACAAGTTGTATAAGCATTAAAGGCTTTTGAAAGGTTACAATCCATATCTTATACAAAAGTCTTTCATAAGGCTTTGTTTTGTTTATCATTGAAATTGGCACAATGGCCATTGTCAAAAATTATGTATTTTGTGAATAATTATTTTAAAGAACAAATGATAAATTTTTATGTCTTTATAATCTCTATAGTTTCACCTGAATAATTGAGGTATTGGATCTCACAATTTGGCTTGGAATTTCTAAAACAAAGATTCTTATGGACCAATGTTATGGCACGCCATACTTTGTCAACATGAATTAGTTTGCCTTGTTTAGCGCCAAGCTTGATTCAAGGAGAGAATCAAACAGTTCCATGAAGCATTACTTTTTGTGTATTTTGGACATGGAGATATTTTTATCAATTACTGTATTAGATTTTTTATATGCAAAATATGGGGTTTGTGCACTATTATTCTTATCATGGAGATATGGAAGATCAATTATATCGCATTTTTATTATCTGCGACGTATGGGTTTTATGCATTATCATTCTAGACATTAAGGTATTATTATCAGTTATTATGCTACGGAGCATAGATTTTAAACACTGTGTCGAATTTTTGTTATATGTGGAGCGTTAACTTTATGCATTAATATTCCGCGTTGGAAGGAGACTGTTATTTGGTCAAATATGCCAAGATGGAGTCCGCGCTTTATAGATCACGAGAAAAAAATGAATTACGTTACCCCTTGGTTAAATTTTTTTTATCTCATTGCCAAGTGTATTTGGGTAAGAGATAGGTGGGAAGATTTGACTAACTTGAAAAATCTTCGTCGAGCAGGTTTTGCTCGGAAAAGTAGGTTGGCAGGTGTCACAACCCAAACCCGCCACTATGGGTTTAGTACCGTAACCGGCCAGTAATCCGAGATTACCGAAAGCCTGCTTAACAGTGATACAGAGTACAGGGGCTGGCGAAAGCCAAAACAGTAAATAGACAATATCCAATGAGCTGTGACAGTCTGTATGCAAAAAGACTTTTCATACATATGCACATTCGTAACAAAACAGTATGTACAGTATATACAATCATTCAAGACAGGGGCTTAATCCCTACTAGAACAGTACAGCACAGTAACATCATTCAGTCTAAACAGTAGTTACATAACAGATACAAAAAGGGAAAGACTAAAACGCCCCCAAAGCCCTAGCTTGATAGGCTCGGAACCTCGCAGTGAGGCACAATGGTTGGCTTGACAAAACTGGAGTTTACCCTGACGCTTCTAGCAACGGTCCGGTGCCTGTACACCTACATATATATATATGAGCAGTGAGCTAAAGCCCAGTGAATAACATAATGCGTAAAGAGGTTAAGAATGAATGTCCTTTCAATATTGAAAACAGTCAATTGATTCAGTGTATCAGTCATTCAGTCATAACAGTCATATGTGGTACATCCATTAGCAGAACAGTACAGTAAACAGTAGGTCTTGAAAGACCGAACAGTCAATGATGGCCATTGTATCAATAAACAGTAGTGGTTCCAACATGAGAACCGACAGAGATCTCTGTAACAGTAGCAGTAACAGTAACAGTAGTTGCCAAGGATGCCACAATACAGTTCAGAATAAAGGACAAACATTCATTCAGTTAACAGTAAACAGTTCAGAAAACAGTTCAGTTAATCATTCAGAAAATATTCATTTTCGAACATATCTTTACAACATTGTTACTCACAGAGTTCTGGGCTACAGATAAGCTAGAGCGCGTCTCCGAATGCCAACCCTACACAATTACAGAGTGAACACACACTAAGCTACACAGTTGGGAAAAATAATAACTTAATCCCTATCTTAACTCGGTGTGGTTCTACAACAACATCCTCATTAAGAGGCCTAGGAATGCCTAGAATGGAATGAGGATGCAAAGATGCACTTTAAAAACATTTTCAGAAAGCAGAGGTCCCGCTCGAGCATCACTTACCCCGCTCGAGCAGACAGGCAAACAAAATACTCCGCTCGAGCTCGAGTTACCCGCTCGAGCGGACGATAAAACATGCAAAAAGTACTAGATGTGTGAAGATCACGCTCGATTGGACGCTCGATACCCGCTCGATCGTGTGACACAAGTCCTCGCTTGAGCGTCCAACACCCCGCTCGAGCGGACTGTAAAACAGTGTAAAGTGCTGGATGCATGAATTTCACGCTCGAGCGCCATTCACTCCGCTCGAGCGTGAGTCCAAAATCTGGAACTTCCAGATTTGAACCTCAAGCTCAAAAACAAGTTTTAAAACACCAAATTCGATCCTCTTGGGCCAATTTTTTGGAAAACTCTTCAAAACCCATAATATAACATGTTTCAAGGGTCAATTTGAGAAATCAAAGCCCAAGGGTAGTTCAATTAAATCCAATTTCAAACCAATTTTCATGAACATAACTCAAACATGACATGCATGAGTTTAAACCAATTCAAAGCTTCAATTACATGCTCTAATGAGCCTCAACTTCCAAAAACAAGATGAAAACATGGACTATAACGATAATATGAACTTGCATGTACCAAATTCCATGTAATCAACCTCAAAATGCAACAATGTAGACATGCATGCATGGCATATGCTACAATTCAACATATAGAACCAATTCTAGACTCAACTCTTCAATTAAGAATGAACCATGCAAGAACTAACTTAAATACATCAATGAGAGGTTGAATATCCTACCTTGGGTCCTCAATCACAAGACTAGAAGCTCAATTTGGCAAATTCTCTAACAATTCTTCCAATTTCCAAGCAAATCAACAAGTTGAACTCAATTCTCTCACTTTCTCTCTCTTGGTCGGCTAGGAGCTCAAGAAGGCTGAAGAAATGTGTTGTCTAATGTATAATGAAGCTTAAAATGTTTAGATAGTGGCCACTTGGTGGTAGTTTGGTAATTAAGTCCAACTATTGCAATTTATCCTTATTTAATCTAATTAAATCATACCAAATCACATTTCAATTAAATACACCATAAAATCACATAAATTATGATTAACACACATCACTAATCAATTTCAAATTCGGCCGCTGATAAGGCCTTCAATTTGCAGTTTAAAGCATAAAGCATGAGCAGATAATTTAACAGTCAACAGATAGATATGCATTCAAACTAGCACAATCAATCAATCAGTTTAGTGATTTCAGTTAATTCAGTCAATTATCATAATCAGTCTCAGTTTAACAGTAATTAGTGGTTTATCAATAATCAGTGGTGAGGGTTGTCACAGTCTCCCCACCTTATAAAGAGTTTGGTCCTTCAAACTCGAATTACTTTCATTCTGGAAGAAAACAGGATTCAGTGGGAACAATTCAGGATATCTCTTGGCCATGTCATCTTCCCTTTCCCAAGTGGCATACACGCCACCATGGTTTTGCCAGTCAACTTTCACTAACGGGATCTCTTTATTTCTTAACTTCTTGATCCGTCTATTTAGAATCTGAATGGGCCGTTCTTCATAAGTGTAGTCATCACTTAGCACTACACGGGTAGGCTCAATCACGTGAAAAGGATCCCGGAGGTAATCCCTCAACATAGAAATGTGGAAGACGCTATGCATATGCTCCATTTCAGGAGGAAGTGCTACTTGATACGCCACCAGATTAATTTTCTCAATAATCTCATACGGTCCGTCATATCGCGGCGCTAACTTGTCTTTAACTCCAAAACGAGTCTGGCCCTTCATCGGTGTCACTTTCACAAAAACGTGATCGCCTACTTCGTATTCTCTGTCCCGCCTTCTAACATCCGCATAACTTTTCTGTCGGCTCTGTGCAGTTTTCAGTCTCTGTTGTATTAGTTTTACTTTCTCAGTCGTTTCATATACAATCTCGAGCCCAAGCAAAGGCCCATCTCCAACTTCTGCCCAGCAAATCGGAGATCTACATTTTCTGCCATACAAAGCCTCGAAAGGCGTCATACCAATGCTTGAGTGAAAACAGTTATTGTAGGCGAATTCAGCCAACTGTAAATGACTTTCCCAATTTCCTTGGAAATCAAGAACACACATCCGTAGTAAATCCTCTAGAGTCTAGATGGTTCTCTCTGACTGACCATCTGTCTGAGGATGGTAGGCACTACTCAGTCTCAGTTCAGTACCCAATGCAGTTTGCAGACTTTGCCAGAATCTCGATGTAAACTTCGAGTCCCTATTAGAAAAAATGGACACAGGCACTCCATGCAATCTAACAATTTTATCAATATAGAGTATAGCCAATTTGTCCGCATTATAAATTGTTTTGACAGGTAGGAAATGAGCAGATTTAGTCAGTCTATCAACAATAACCCAAATTGAATCCATACCTTTACTGGAGCGAGGTAAACCAACAATAAAATCCATGGTAATATGTTCTCATTTCCACTCCGGTATCGGTAAGGGTTGCAGTAAACCTGCGGGTTGTTGATGTTCGGCTTTAACTTGTTCGCAATGAAGACATTTCGATACAAAATCAGCAATTTCTTTCTTCATTCCCGGCCACCAGAAATTCAATTTCAAGTCTTGGTACATTTTCGTATTTCCTAGATGGATAGACAGTTTCGAATTATGGCCTTCTTGCAAGACTCTTCTTTTCAGTTCAGAATCATTCGGTACACATAATCTTCCTTGAAATTTCAGCACATTACTTTCAAATTTGAAATCCGATCTCGATTTGGATTCTCGTTCTTCGATGATCTTATTCAAGAAGTCATCCTGTTGCTGTTTCTCTTTAATTTCTTCAATCAGTGCCGGTTGAGCAGAAATAACAGCTATTGTTCCACCTTGTTCTCGCAAAACAATCTCAATTTCAGATTTCTCAAGGTCACAAAGCAACTCTCTCTGTCCGATGAGTAAACAGGCTAAGTATCCAATCGATTTCCGACTCAGTGCATCGGCAACGGTGTTAGCTTTCCTCAGATGATACAAAATCTATAGATCATAATCTTTTATCAGTTCTAACCACCTCCGCTACCTCATTTTCAGTTCTTTCTGTGTGAAGAAGTATTTCAAACTCTTGTGGTCTGTATACACCTCACATGTCACCCCATAAAGGTAGTGACGCCAGATTTTCAGTGCAAACACCACTGCAGCAAGTTCTAAATCATGGGTCGGGTAGTTCTTTTCATGCTGTCTCAATTGTCAGGAAGCATAGGCAATAACTCTCCCATTCTGCATTAAAACACATCCCAAACCCTTATGAGAAGCATCACTAAAAATAGTAAAACCATCTGTACCTGAAGGTAGGGTAAGAACCGGTGCAGTCACAAGTCGAGTTTCAACTCTTGGAATGCTGATTCTCTTTGGTTAGTCCAATCAAATGATATCCCCTTCTGAGTCAACTGTGTCAATGGTAAGGCAATTTTGGAGAAGTCTTTGACAAATCTTCTGTAATACTCGGCTAACCCCAAAAAGTTTCGGACTTCTGTAACATTTGTTGGTCTAGGCCAATTTACCACGACTTCAACTTTCTACGAATCAACTGAAATGCCATCTCTACTAATAACATGTCCCCAAAACATAACATGATCAAGCCAAAATTCACATTTACTCAATTTCGCATACAGTTTCTATTCTCTTAGGGTCTGTAAGGTAAGTCTCAGATGATGTTCATGTTCTTCTCTACTTTTAGAATAAATCAGAATGTCGTCTATAAATACAACAATAAAGTCATCGAGGAATGGTTTAAAAATTCTATTCATAAGGTCCATAAATGCGGCAGGTGCATTGGTAACTCCGAAAGGCATAACTAGGAATTCGTAATGTCCATACCTCGTTCGAAAAGCTGTTTTGTCAATGTCCTCTAGTTTAACTTTCAGCTGGTGATATCCGGATCTGAGATCAATCTTAGAGAACACTTGAGCACCCTGTAACTGATCAAATAAGTCATCAATACGTGGCAATGGATATTTATTTTTCACAGTTACCTTGTTCAGTTCACAGTAGTCAATACAAAGTCTCAGTGAGCCGTCTTTCTTTTTAGCAAATAAGACAGGTGCGCCCCATGGCGAAGTATTGGGCCTGATGAACTTCTTATCTAACAGTTCTTGTAGTTGCACTTTCAATTCTTTCAGTTCAGTCAGAGCCATTCGGTAAGGAGCTTTAGATACTGGTTGTGCCCGAAATCACATCAACGGTGAACTAAATCTCCTTGTCAATCAAATCCCCTGGCAGATCATCTGGGAATACATCTGGAAATTCTCTGACTATAGGAATATTGTTCACATCAATATTATCATCAGTAGGTACAGTTAATACAGAACATAAGTACCCTTTACACCCCTTTCTAATCAGTTTACAAGCTTTCATAGATGAAATCAGATATGGGGGAGGTACTACTCCTACTCCGTTAAACACAAATTCAGGCAGTCCGGGTGGATGGAAAACAACTTGTTTTGTTACACAATCTATGGTAGCATGGTATTTTGTTAACCAGTCCATTCCCAATATCACATCAAAATGATCTATATTCAATGGCAGTAAATCAATATACAAACGTGCCTCTCCAACAATGATTTCACATGCAGGGTACATATAAGCACAAGTCATAGATCCCCCAACAGGTGAAGATACAGCTAACAAGTAACTCATGGGTTCCAATGATCTATTCAATTTTCGCAAAAAAGCATGCGATACATATGAATGCGTAGACCCCGAATCAATCAGTACATAAGCATTTTTAGTACAAATAGAGAGGATACCTGACACGACGGTGTAGACACCCCATTTTTTACCGTCCTTAAGACTTGGACGTCATCATTTGAACACTTGATGATTACCCTTGTTTGTGTTCGTCTTGAGTTCTCGGAGGTTTCGGCTACGCGCCTTACCTCAAGACCTCTTGACTTGTTTGTTTTGTGTTTGGTTTTGCATCAAACACTTGTTGTTTTGCTTCTGAGGGTGGGAAGTAGCTTGTAGGCCATCCCCACACCTCACCGGCCATGGCTTGAGGCCACCGACCTTATTTCCTTGCCACCGGCCATTGGTGATGGCCGGTCGGCACTATTGATGGTCGGTCGGCATTGTGTTTGGTCGGCCGGCCACTGTTTTTGATCAATCAGCCACTTTTCCTGGCCAAGACCTTTTCTTGAGGGAGCTTGACCCTTTTGAACCTTTTTTTGGCTTCTCCAAGAAGCTTAAACCTTTTGACCCTTTTTAGCTTCTCCAAGAAGCTTGACCCTTTTTTAGCTTCTCCAAGAAGCTTGATCCTTTTTTTAGCTTCTCCAAGAAACTTGAACCTCTTGACCCCTTTGTCTAGCTTCTCCAAGAAGCTTGGCCCTTTTGCTCCAAGCTTCTAAGAGAAGCTTGACCTTTTTGCTCAAAGCTTCTAAGAGAAGCTTTGCCCCCTTGGTTTCTCTATAAAAAGAGGGCCTCTCCTCCCCTTTAGGAGGTTAGAAAAATCTGATATATAGGATATATATATATATATCACTCCCTCTCTATATCTCCCTCTCTCTCTATATTTATGTGGGTTAGAGGGTTCAAAAGGGTCTAGTTCTTGCACATTTACACTACAACTCTTGGCCTAACACCTCCATCATCAACCTAAGGAGTTTGGAGGCCATTTTCAGAGGTTAAGGGACTGTTTTTTTGGACCAAGAGGCTACTGTCCCCTTTTGGCTACAAAGGTAACCCCTTTTCCCTCTTTATTTCCCATTTTTGCACACACTTTTAGCCTATCTAGCATTCAGACCACTATGCTTACTTGTTTTGGCTTAGCTTTGTGAAGCTTTTATGCATGTTTTAGTGTGCTTGAGGTCTGTTTTTGGTCATTTAGGTCATCCATGCTTTGCTTTGTATAGCTACCATGCAATCTCCCTTGTAGGCCTTGAGTGTTGACCCCTCTAGCATGCTTTACTTGCTTTGTTTTAGTGGTTTGGAACCACTTATCATGTCATTTCAGTCCTTATAGCATGCTTGTATATTTGCATTTGATGCTCCTTTAATGCTTTAAGAGGTTGGTGTCTTATGCTCCATGTTTGGCCCCTTTTGTATGCTTCCATGTATAGGCCATTTAGATGCCATCTAGGTGTGTCTTTGACCTTGTTTTGGCATGATTTGAGGCTGTTTTGTTTCATTTTGGTCATTTGCTTCATGTGTCACATGACCATAGTTTAAGTCCTTGGGCTTGGTTCCATGCCTTGCATGCTTGTTAGCTTAGGTTGTGTGCCTAGTACATATTGCATGTTTGCATGCTTGCCTCCATGCTCATGTTGCATACTTAGCTCACATGCTTAGGTTGCATTTGGTATGCATGCATTGCCTCTTGAATCACCATGATAGAGGTTGGGCCTCTTGTTTGTTTGTATGCATTTCATTCCATTGAAATTGCACAACTTGGCTCTTGGGCCATCACGCATCGAAATGCGCGATTTGTGGTCCGAGGGTCGAGGACCATCCTCCTTTGAGTCATAAACATGATAAAGAGGGTGGTGGTGCAAACAATTCTTTGAAAATGCATTGCCATGCCTTGTCTGCCCTCTGTTGCTGTCAAACAAGTTTCTGCAGGAAGTTTTGGCCAGCCGGCCATATATACTGCCGACCAACCAAATATATTTGGCCGAGAGTTCAATGGATGGTCGATGACCACTTCAAAATGGCCGGTGATGATCCCACTTGGTCGGTGATGCTCCCCAATAAACATAGAGCGCTCCTTGGGAATTGTGCAATCTTCAGAAGAGCAGAGCAGGGTAAACAGAGGCAGTTTGTGCATGGCGATGGATTTCCGAGCAAACCCGAGCACGCGTGCATTGGACCCTCTTCCCGAGGCCTTTACTGCTTTCTTAGCTTAGTTAATTTGCTTAACTAGTTAAGTGGTCTATAATATTTAATTAGCTTGTAGGTTAATTGATTTGTATTATTCTTTTGGTCCCTCCGAGCGAGGGCGAATTTGTAATAAGTGTGGGTGCGTGTGTGCATGTCTTCCAACCCCCACTTCTTTCTCCCTTTTACTTACCTGTTTTCAATGGTTAGTATTAGGGCATATTTAAATTAGCATACCTTATGCTATGCATGCGTGCATCCATACATTTGTCTTGCATGCACCGGGCTCGGCACATCATACTAACTGCATTGTATTTCAATTCTAAGTTGAATACGTGCTAGTTGTAGTATCATCATATGCCATCTTAGAATAGCCGAGCCTATTATAGTTACATCTTGCATGTGATGCATTAGTCATTTTAACATGAACTAGGATCATGCATGATTACTAACTAATTCATTGTTTTGGCACGGAGTACTAGGTGAGTATTTATGCTTTAGCATTTCGCATGAGTGCGAATGTTAACATGACAGCATGCTTACCATGTGGCTAAATACTTATGTGATATAACTGCGTGAATGCCTGTGGGTGAAGGTTGGATTGCTTGAATTGGGACAATTCATTGTAATCTGTATTTTACCCTACTTGCGAGTAGCAAACTTCAAACCATTTTTCAAACAAACGGATATGCAATGCTTTGTTCCAAATTAGGCGATCTAGTCTATACTTGTTTTGCTGTGCGCATCACATAGTAAATCTAGGCTAATAACCGGAATAAGAACGCATAATGTTTTCAAAATAAGATATCATGGTTAGTAGAGACCGATCTTTGATCGGGCGAGCGGGGGTACTCATAGCTGACCTTCCCCAATCGTACCCAAGTTCCCGAGCCGAGGCAACTTTGGTGATGACGGACACGTGGCCTTAGGCACGAGTCAGGGTTTCCTAAATTCCCCTCAAAATAAAATATTTAGGTGGCGACTCTGTATCAGGCAAAGCAGTCCATGTTTAACACTTCTTTCTAAAAATCTATTTTTCTCAAAACGATTTGTCGGATTTGGACTCTTTGGTTCAGATTAAGAACCGTGACAATTTGAGAGTCCAAACTGTAGTGAGCCCAAAACGAACAGAACGGGACTCATCCTCCCGGGGCGTTCAGGGACGTCTACAGACGGTCTCGGTATTTTGTACATCTCCCAGTACGAGTGCAAACACTCGGCCTTGCCTCATAGGCTCTTTCTCGGTAGCTTGTGGATTAGGTTTCGGTGCAGCTGTTGATGCTGCCGTGCTAGGTGCAGCTTTACTATTGCTTTGAGGAGTGGAAGGGCAATCTTTGACCATGTGGCCCACCTTGCCACACCTGTAACAAGCACCAGATAATTTGTAACAAACCCCTTTGTGTTTCTTACCACATTCAGAACAGGGCGGTATGGAACCACTTCCCTGACTGGAACTGGTTGTTGACCCTGAGTTTTGCTTTTTGTTCAGTGGGTTGTTTCAGCCTTTCTTGAATTTAAAACCCCTTTTCTTCCTGCGCCTCCCAGTTGCGGGTGTTTTAGTCTGTTTCAGTGCTTCAATATTTGATTCAGCCATAATAGCTCGATCAAGAACATCTACATATTTTAGTAATTTCAGTGCATTGATCCTGTCAAGGATTTCAACATTAAGGCCGCCTTCAAACTTCCTACCCTTCTTGTAGTCGGTGTCCACCATGTGTGGTGCATATCTAGCAAGTTCGGTGAACTTTGTTTCATACTCTCCTACGGACATGGTACCTTGTTTCAGTTGTTCGAACTTGGTCACCTTTCTGTCCCTAACACACTGTGGGAAGTACTTTTCGAAGAAGGAGTCCTCAAATTGAGCCTAGGTCATGACAGTATTTGTATCACGGATTAACATCCACAACCTTCTAGCTTCTTCTTGTAAGGTGAAGGTAGCTAGCAACACCTTGTGTGCTTTAGAAAATGGAAAAACTTCCAATAATTTTTCAGTCTCAAGAACCTAAGCTTCAGCTTTTAGCGGTTCGAGGCCTCCCTGAAAGGATGGCGGTTTCATCTTACTAAATTTCTATGTCAGAGCTATGATATCATCATTCATAGGTGGCTCTGGTTGTACTGGAGGAGGTGGGGGCTGCTGGTTCTGTTGTTGTTCTAGTCTTTCAGTTAATAGTTCCATCATTCTCTCCAACCTTGCCATTCTTGCCTCAGAGGATTCAATTTCATCAACATTTCTTGCGTTGTCCATCTCACTATAGGCAGTTATAACAATTATAAACATAGGCAGTTGCATACTTAGGCGGATTATCACATTAACAGTTATATTCATGTCTTAGCCACACACACTTATCATGCTCATGTAATGCCCTAATTACTTTTCTAGGACATGATATAGCTCATTTGGACACGTGTGTGCAGTATAACTCGTGGTTAAGTATCGCTCTGATACCACTCTGTCACGACCCAAACTCGCCCCTATAGGTTTAGTACCGTAACCGGCCAGCAATCTGAGATTACTGATGGCCTGCTTAACAGTAATACAGAGTACAGGGGCTGGCGGAAGCCAAAACAGTAAATAGACAATATCCAATAAGCTATGACAGTCTGTATGCAAAAAGACTTTTCATACATATGCACATTCGTAACAAAACAGTATGTACAGTATATACAATCATTCAAGACAGGGACTTAATCCCTATTAGAACAGTACAGTACAGTAACTCATTCAGTCTAAACAGTAGTTACATAACAGATACAAAAAGGGGAAGACTAAAATGCCCCCAAAGCCCTGGCTTGATAGGCTCGGAACCTCGCAGTGAGGCACAATGGTTGGCTTGACAAAACTGGAGTTTACCCTAACGCTTCTAGCAACGGTCCGGTGCCTGTACACCTACATATATATATGAGCAGTGAGCTAAAGCCCAGTGAATAACATAATGTGTAAAGAGGTTAAGAATGAATGTCCTTTCAGTATTGAAAATAGTCAATTGATTCAGTGTATCAGTCATTCAGTCATAACAGTCATATGTGGTACATCCATTAGCAGAACAGTACAGTAAACAGTAGGTCTTGAAAGACCGAACAATCAATGATGGCCATCGTATCAGTAAACAGTAGTAGTTCCAACATGGGAACTGACAGAGATCTCTGTAACAATAGCAATAACAGTAACAGTAGCAGTAACAGTAACAGTAGTTGCTAAGGATGCCACAATACAGTTCAGAATAGAGGACAAACATTCATTCAGTTAACAGTAAACAGTTCAGAAAACAGTTCAGTTAATCATTCAGAAAATATTCATTTTCGAACATATCTTTACAACATTGTTACTCACAGAGTTCTGGGCTACATATAAGCTAGAGCGTGTCTCCGGATGCCAACCCTACACAGTTACAGAGTGAACACACACTAAGCTACACAGTTGGGAAAAATGATAACTTAATCCCTATCTTGACTCGGTGTGGTTCTACAACAACATCCTCATTAAGATGCCTTAAACTAGGCCTCGGAATGCCTAGAATGGAATGAGGATGCAAAGATGCACTTTAAAAACATTTTCAGAAAGCAGAGGTCCCGCTCGAGCGTCACTTACCCCGCTCGAGTGAATAGGCAAACAAAATACTCCGCTCGAGCGGACTGTAAAACATGCAAAAAGTACTGGATGTGTGAAGATCACACTCAATTGGGCGCTCGATACCCGCTCAATCGTGTGACACAAGTCCTCACTCGAGCGGACTGTAAAACAGTGTAAAGTGCTGTATGCACGAATTTCACGCTCGAGCGTGAGTCCAAAATCTGGAACTTCCAGATTTGAACCTCAAGCTCAAAAACAAGTTTTAAAATACCAAATTAGATCCTCTTGGGCTAATTTTCTGGAAAACTCTTCAAAACCCATAATATAACATGTTTCAAGGGTCAATTTGTGAAATCAAAGCCCAAGGGTAGTTCAATTAAATCCAATTTCAAACCAATTTTCATGAACATAACTCAAACATGACATGCATGAGTTTAAACCAATTCAAAGCTTCAATTACATGCTCTAATGAGCCTCAACTCCCAAAAACAAGATGAAAACATGGACTATAACGATAATATGAACTTGCATGTACCAAATTCCATGTAATCAACCTCAAAATGCAACAATGTAGACATGCATGCATGATATATGCTACAATTCAACATATAGAACCAATTCTAGACTCAACTTTTCAATTGAGAATGAACCATGCAAGAACTAACTTAAATACATCAATGAGAGGTTGAATATTCTACCTTGGGTCCTCAATCACAAGACTAGAAGCTCAATTTGGCAAATTCTCTAACAATTCTTCCAATTTCCAAGCAAATCAACAAGTTGAACTCAATTCTCTCACTCTCTCTCTCTTGGTCGGCTAGGAGCTCAAGAAGGCTGAAGAAATGTGTTGTCTAATGTATAATGAAGCTCAAAATGTTTAAATAGTGGCCACTTGGTGGTAGTTTGGTAATTAAGTCCAACTATTGCAATTTATCCTTATTTAATCTAATTAAATCATACCAAATCACATTTCAATTAAATACACCATAAAATCACATAAATTATGATTAACACACATCACTAATCAATTTCAAATTCGACCGCCGATAAGTCCTTCAATTTGCAGTTTAAAGCATAAAACATGAACAGATAATTTAACAGTCAACAGATAGATATGCATTCAAACTAGCACAATCAATCAATTAGTTTAGTGATTTCAGTTAATTCAGTCAATTATCATAATCAGTCTCAGTTTAACAGTAATCAGTGGTTTATCAGTAATCAGTGGTGAGGGTTGTTATAGCAAGTTTGACCAACTTAAAAAATCTTTATCGAATAGGTTTTGCATGGTGAAATAGGTTGGCAGGTTTGATCAAGTTTGAAAATCTTTGTCGAGCGGGTTTTGCTCAGCAAAGTAGGTTGGCAGGTTAACCAACTTGGAAAATCTTTGTTAAGCGGGTTTTGCTCAGCAAAGTGGGTTAGTAAGTTTGACTAACTTTTGAAAATCTTTGCAGAGTAGGTTGGTGGTTCGTCCAACAATAGGATTCCGAGCGGGTTTTGTTTGCCGATAAGCAAGTTGGTGTTTTGGTAGTTCCTAACGAGATTATGCATACTTGGAATAAGTACTAACATGGTTAGGCATTTTCGGAATAAGTCCTAACAAGGTTAGGCATTCTTGGAATAAGTCCTAATAAGGCATTTTCGGAATAAGTAATAACAAGGTTAGGCATTCTTAGAATAAGTCCTAGCAAGACATTTTCAAAATAAGTCCTAACGAGGTTAGACATTCTTTGAATAAGTTTCAGCAATGCTAGGCATTTTTGGAATAAGTCCTAACAAAATTAGGCATTTTGGAATAAGCCCTAGCACCCATATATGGTTCTAGCTAGACAATATTACATGGTTCTAGCTAGACAATACTAGATTTCTAGCTAGACAATACTACACGACTATTTTTATTAGAACAACAGAAAGCTTCCACTCTTTCACTGGGTTCAAAGAGAATGAAAGCGTGGGAGCAATTGAGAAGAAATAAAATAACCACAAGAATTATATGGGAATAGACATTGACATGGCATGGTTATAGATTATCACAGGTATGACAGTTGTTAAATTCTTATCAAACACTGCATTAGTGTTTTTTGTTATGCAAAACTCATCAGGATATGAAATCTCATCGATATAGAAGTCTTAAACAACTGAAGATTGTTTAGGATATGACTTCTGAAACATTCAAACTACTTGTGGTAAGTCATTGGATATTACAAATAGGCAACACCCCATGGTATAAGGTACGCAATTTCTCTTTCTAAATTAGTCCATTAAATATTTTCATAATATTAGAGGACTTACTTAGGCGTCAGAGGGCCCTGGCTACGGTTGGGGGTGTTTTGTCTTGCAGATAGCAATTGCGTGGTGGTGTCGATGATCTTCTTCGTTGGATTTCTTTATCATCAAATATGTTTTTTTTTAATTTTATTTTAAATGTCCACACAGAATCCAAAGTAGAGTTTGTTTTGTGTTTGTTGATTTAATGTAGATTTAGAATTTATTTGATGTTTGTGTTCGTTTTTGTTGATTTAATCTAGTGTTTTAGTTTTTAGTTTTTACGCTGCAATGCTTTATATTTGATTTTCTTAGGCATTGCTTAGTTATTTAGACGTGTAATAAAATTATAATTCCATCATAAACTTTATTTTCTCATTTACTAAAAAACTAATAATGAAAAATGCATTATATGAATGAAACAGTTATTCTATATGAAAGATAAAAACGATAATTCTAATAAATTGAACTTTGCACCTCTATTGGTTACAAAGTGATAATTTTATTTTTTTTAAAAATCTTATTAATGAGTACTTTAAGGCATTAATTAACTAATTTTAAATTATTATAAATTTTTTATATTTTTAGAAAGAATGTATAGTTATTTTAAAGGATTAGGCTCGTTTCTAGTTCATAATTGGTTGAATCGTATTGTTAGGTTATCATGGGCTCATCATGAGTTTTAATTTCATAATTCAAACAGTTCATCTTGTAGGATTTTTTGAAAAGATCATTTAAGCAAAAAATTAAATTGATCCTTTAACAGTAGCTAAATGATTATATCACATGTGTTTTCAAAATAATTAATGATTTACTCTCAAAATCATATTTGTTGTCCATTTTCTAGAAATAAATGTAATATGATCACATAAGTATAATTATCTAATCAATTTAGTGTTTTATATAGATAATCTTTTTTGAATGTCCTACAATAAATCAATATGGGTTTAGTGATGAACCCACGATGACTCATGAGTCTTTTGGGAAGCAGGTAAAAAGCTAGCTTCCAACTTTTTTCCCATTTTGGGTCACATCACCTCTCACACAACCTACTCACAAAAAGACAAAATAAGTTAAAAAAATCAACTTTTTACCAACTTTCCAAAACACACTTCAATCTATAGTTAAATCTCTTAACTAACACACTTCAATCATATTTACATCTGTATCCTAAGATCTTGATAACAAAATCCTTTCTTTTGTTGTTTTTGTGTTTTTCTTGTTCTTTTGTTTGGTGTCTAAGCGAGCTGACCATGACCTAGTTCTAACCCGTTTTGTCATGGAGGGTTAGGCACTAAAATTGACATAATTATAAATGATGTACCAACACCATTATATATAAATAAAAACGATGTTTTGTAAATAATGTATATATTGTCTATGTTTTGTAGATTATGTGAATATGTTTTAATTTAGGTAATTAATAGAAATCATGCACCACGTTTATTAAAATTATTTTATAGCTATGGCTAACGATGGAAATGGTACTAGATCATCATCCAATGGAGCCAGTCCAATGGAAAGGATTGTGGAGAGAGCTATTACTAGTTTCTTACAAGCCTTGCAGAACAATGGGTCACCAAAACATCGAGAAGGGACAACTATGATTAAACAGTTCCAAGACCTGAAACCTTCCACGTTCATAGGAGGTTCAAACTCGTTGATAGCTGAAGCTTGGGTTAAAGAAATAAAGAAGATTTTTCGTGCCCTACCCTGCACAGAAGAACAGAAAGTATCATTCGCCACTTTCACCTTCAAGGAAGATGCGCAGGAATAATGGTTTCTCACCTTAGAAAAAGAAGAGATCGTGACTTGGGCGAGATTCCTATAGGTGTTCTATGAAAAGTATTTTCCAAAATCACTACGGGAACAAAAGGCATCCGAGTTCCTACATTTGAGGCAAGAAATAATGTCAGTGGCGGAATACGAAAGTAAGTTTATGCGACTAGCCCGATTTACACCGTATGTTATTTCGACAAAAGCTCGAGAAGCAAGGGAATTCGAAGTAGGATTAGATGGGAAAATCAAAGATAGGCTTAAGGTTCTGAAACTACCAACCTATGCAGAGGTGGTGGATCGAGCATACATTGCCGAAAAAGGAATTAAAACTGCACGTTCAAGTGGAATGGGTCAAAAGAAGTGGTTTTGAGAACCAGTTAGAGGATCAAGGGCAGCCCCACCAAAGAAAGTAAATCTTGGATCTACTAGCTCAACTGGTTCAGCCAACCAAAGTTTTACTATTCCCAAGGGTAACACCATACCGAATTGTCCGAGGTACGGAAAAGCTCATAGAGGACAGTGCTATCGGACAATAGGAGCATGTTATAGATGTGGCCAAGTTGGTCATGTGATGAAAGATTACCTAAAATTCACCAACTCTGTGATGGATACCTCTGAACTAGCTCAGAAACTAGAAACCGCCACAGAAGGGAAGAAGGAACAGAGACGCCAAGGGAGAGCTTTTGCGAGAGAACGTTGTGACAGGTACACTTTCTGTCTGTGGTCACTTAGCTCATGTTCTCTTTGACTCTGGTTCCACTCATTCGTTTGTTGCACCACACTTTATTTCCAAGTTAACATCAACATCTGAACCATTGGGATATGCATTATTTGTGGCTTTTCCATTTGGTGTCTCCATGCTTAGTACAAATGTATACAAGTCCTACGTTATATCCCTAAAGGATGAAACCTTGTATGTAGATCTAATTCCACTCTGCATTAGTAGCTTCGACATAATCTTAGGAATGGATTGGCTTGCTGCCAACCATGCCTCTATCGACTATACGACCAAAAAGGTCTTTCTTCGGTTACCCGACCAACGCGAGCTGGTTTTCGAAGGAATTGGAATTTCTACCCCTTCGTATTTGATATCCTCCGTGATAGCCCAGCGACTTTTGAGAAAAGGTTGTGGTGGTTGTATTTGTTATGTGGTCGACGCTCAATAAATAGACCCAACACTCGATTCAATACCTGTCGTTCAAGAATTTCCTGACATTATCCTTGAGGACTTACCTGGTACCTTAGTTGATTGAGAAATAGAATTCACCATCGACACTTAACCCAATACACAACCGATCTCCAAAACCCCTTACCGCATGTTGTTGGCGGAATTGAAGGAACTAAAAACCCAACTGTAGGAACTCTTGGACAAAGGCTTCATTCGACCAAGTACCTCACCATGGGGAGCTCCAGTACTATTCGTAAAGAAAAAAGATGGCACGATGAGTTTATCCATCGATTACAGGGAGCTAAACAAAGTCACCATCAAGAATCGATACCCTAGCTAAGAATCAACGACTTGTTTGATCAACTTCAAGGTGCCCAAGTATTCTCCAAAATTGACTTGCGTTCCGGCTATTATCAACTAAAAGTCAAAATGGAAAGCATCGAGAAGACGACTTTCAGAAAACGTTACGGGCACTATGTAGACACCTCATTTTTTACTGTCCTTAAGACTTGGACGTCATCATTTGAACACTCGATGATTACCCTTGTCTGTGTTCGTCTCGAGTTCTCGGAGGTTTCGGCTACGCGCGTTACCTCAAGACCTCTCGACTTGTTTTGTTTTGTGTTTGGTTTTGCATCAAACACTTGTTGTTTTGCTTCTGAGGGTGGGAAATAGCTTGTAGGCCATCCCCACACCTCACCGGCCATGGCTTGAGGCCACCGGCCTTGTTTCCTTGCCACGGGCCATTGGTGATGGCTGGTCGGCACTATTTATGGTCGGTCGGCATTGTGTTTGGTCGGCCGGCCACTGATTTTGGTCAATCGGCCACTTTTTCTAGCCGAGACCTTTTCTTGAGGGGGGTTTGAACCTTTTGAACCCTTGGTTTTAGCTTCTTGAGGAAGCTTGAACCTTTTGAACCCTTGGTTTTAGCTTCTTGAGGAAGCTTGAACCTTTCGAATCCTTGATTTTAGCTTCTTGGGGAAGCTTGAACCTTTGTTCTAGCTTCTCCAAGAAGCTTGAACCCTTTGCTCCAGGCTTCTCCAAGAAGCTTGAACCCTTCTAAGCTTCCAAGAGAAGCTTGCACCTTTTGCACCTTTTGCACCTTTTCCCCAAGCTTCTCCAAGAAGCTTGAACCCTTCTAAGCTTCCAAGAGAAGCTTGCACCTTTGTTTTAGCTTCTCCAAGAAGTTTGAACCCTTGTCTAGCTTCTCCAAGAAGCTTAACCCTTTTGTTCTAAGCTTCTTGAAGAAGCTTGGCCCCTTTACCTTAGCTTCCCTTAGAAGCTTGCCCCCTTTGACCCTTTTGCCTTAGCTTCTCTAAGAAGCTTAGGCCTTTTGCCTTGCTCTATAAATAGAGGGCCTCTCCTCCCATTTCAAGGGTTAGAAAAATCTGATATATATCATATATATATATATATCACTCTCTCTCTATATCTCCCTCTCTCTCTACATTTGTGTGGGTTAGAGGGTGCAAAAGAGTCTAGTTCTTGGCCATTTGAACTACACCTCCTAACACAACACCTCCATCATCAACCTAAGGAGCTTGGAGGCCATTTTAAGAGGCTAAGGGACTGTTTTTTTGGACCAAGAGGCTGCTGTCCCCTTTTGGTTACAAAAGTAACTCCTTTTCCCTCTTTATTCTCCGTTTTTGCACACACTTTTATCCTATCTTTCTTGCTGTTTTGAGCTTTGTGTATAACATAAAAAAGTTCTATTTTTTTGTGTTTAAGATACTTCATTAAGGTCACTTTTGTGTTTGGGGTCGTTTGCCCCCTCTTAGGCCTTGTTTGGCCTCATTTTTGTGTGTTTTTGGTGAGCTTCGGGACCACTTTGTTTGGGCCTCCTCACCACTGAAATCTTGAGGTATTTCAGTGGTGAGAATGGTGGTTTGAGGTTCTAAGAAGAAGAGGGCCATCCCCTCTCCTTACTGTCTTGATTACTTGTATTTTTGGCCTTACAAAGGAGCTCCTATTTGCAAGCTTCCAAGCTTTATTTCCAGCATTTTTCAGTGGGTTTTAGGACCCCCATAAGTCATTTCCAGATCTGGTTTTTCCATGTTAAGTGTCCTTGTTGCATGTGTAGAGTAACCCTCTTATTGGCCTTTCAAAGGAACACATCTTTCTTGCATGCATGGACCTTGTTTCCATGGGTTTTTGGGGCTTATTTGACATACCATGTTACTATTTTTAGCTGGTTTGATAAGCTCTCACATGCTTCATATAGGTGTAGTGTAAACCATGCTTACTAGCCTATGTTGCATGTTGTTTTGGCCAAGCATGCTAGCTTATTTTGGCTACATTTCATACATGTTTTAGCATTATTTTGGGCTGCATAGGGACTGTTTGGGGCTGGTTTCATTATTCGAGCATCGCTTTGCATGTTTATAGTGTATTGCATTTCACTAGCTTTAGTGCTTGAGTCCTTAACAATGCATTACATGAGTGTTTGCATGCTTTTGAGTCATTTTGGAGTCATTTGGTATGCCATTTCAGATCTGGAACATGCACCATTGTATGTCATATTCCCTCCTTGCCATGCTTTGGTAGAGTTACATTTTTGTGCCTTAAGCTTGGTTAATGCATTGTGCATACATTCCATGTATTTTGTTGCCTCACTTGCATCATTATGGTCACTGATTTTGGCATGCTTGCGAGCTATCCATGTTAGTTTAAGTCCATCATCGCATGTTGTTGCATGCCATATTTGTTTACATGTTTAGGTTGTGTGCCTATTGCATATTAAATGCATTGCATAATCATGTTGTATTAGCCTTGCTTGCATGCTTAGGTTGCATTGCATTGTGCATGCATCCCTTGCCTCTTGATTAAGCATGATAGAGGTTGGGGCCTTTGATGTGTTTTGTGTGTGCATTTCATTTGATATTGAAGTTGCACACTTGGCTTTTGGGCCATCACGCATTGAAATGCGCGATTGGTGGTCCGAGAATCGAGCACCATACCCCTTTGAGTCACAAACATGATAAGGGATGTGGTGGTGCACACATTTGCTTGAAATGCATTGCCATGCCATGTTTTGCCCTCTGCTGCTGTCAAAACAGGTTCTGTAGTAAGCTTTGGCCGGCCGGCCATCTATACTGCCGACCGGCCATCCATTGTTGGCCGATGGCTTTACAGATGGTCGATGACCATCCGGACATGGCTGGTGGTGTTCTGTCTTAGCCGGTGGTGTTCTGTCTTAGCCGGTGGTGTTCCACAGTGTCCATAGAGTGCTCCCTGGGACTTGTGCAATTTTCAGAGGAGCAGAGCAGGGAAAACAGAAGCAAACTTGTGCATGGCGTTGGATTTCCGAGCAAACCCGAGCACGCGCGCATTGGATCCTCTTCCCGAGGCCTTTACTGCTTTCTTAGCTTAGTTAATTTGCTTAATTAATTAGGTGGTCTGTAATAATTAATTAGCTTGTAGGTTAATTAATTGGTATTATTCTTTTGGTCCTTCCAAGCGAGGGCGAATTTGTAATAAGTGTGGATGTGGGTGTGCATGTCTTCCAACCCCCACTTCTTTCTCCCTTTTACTTATCTGTTTTTGATGGTTAGTATTAGGTCATATTTAATTTAGTATACCTTATGCTATGCATGCGTGCATCCATACATTTGTTTTGCATGCACCGGACTCGGCGCATCATACTAACTGCATTGTATTTCAATTCCAAGTTGAATACGTGTTAGTTATAGCATCATCATATGCCATCCATAGATTAGCCGAGCCTATTGTAGCTGCATCTTGCATGTGTTGCATTAGCCATCTTAACATAAACTAGGATCATGCATATGATTACTAACTAGTTTCTGTTTTGGCTTGGAGTACTCGGTAAGCATTTATGTTTTAGCATCCTTGCATGCGTGTGAGTGTTGCCATGACAGCATGCTTACCATGAGGCTACTTGCTTATGTGATATAACTGCTTGAATGCCTGGGGATAGAGGTTGAATTACCTAAATTAGAATAATGCATTAAAACTGTGAGTTTTAAGCCCACTAGATAGTGGCAAAACCATCTTTTCTAAAGCCCACTTGAGGGTGGCAAAACCTGCATTTTAGCCTATTTGCGAGTAGCAAACCATTTTCAAAACAAACATGCAATGTTTTGTTCTAATTTAGGCGATTTGGTCTATACTTGTTTGCTGTGCGCATAACATAGTAATTCTAGGCTAATAACCGGAATAAGAACACATAATGCTTTCAAAATAAGATATAATGATTAGTAGAGGCCGATCTTTGATCGGGCGAGCGGGGGTGCTCATAGATGACCTTCCCTAATCGTACCCAAGTTCCCAAGCCGAGGCAACTTTGGTGATGACGGACACATGGCCTTAGGCAAACGAGTCAAGGTTTCCTAAATTCCCCCAAAATAAAATATTTAGGTGGTGACTCTGTATTTGGCAAAGCAGTCCATGTTTGGCACTTCTTTTCTAAAAAACTGTTTTTCTCAAAACGATTTGCTGGATTTGGACTCTTTGGTTCAGATTAAGAACTGTGACAATTCGAGAGTCCGAACTGTAGTGAGCCCAATATGAACAGAACGGGGGTTCATCCTCCCGGGGTGTTCGGGGACGTCTACACACTACAAGTTTCTTGTTATGCCATTTGGCGTCACAAATGCCCCAGCGGCCTTCATGGACCTCATGAACCGAGTGTTCAAACCATACCTTGATGAGTTCGTCATTGTCTTCATTAACGACATTCTCGTATACTCTAAGTCACCAGAGGATCATGAGTGACACTTACAAACAGTTCTGTAAACATTACGTGATCACAAACTTTATGCCAAGTTGAAGAAATGCAAATTTTGGATCACTAGTGTTGTCACGACCCAAACCCGCCCCTATAGGTTTAGCATCGTAACCGGCCAGTAATCCTTGGATTACCGAAGGCCTCTGAACAGATTAACAAGATTAAGGGGCTAGCGGAAGCAAATACATAAATATAGTTGTCCAATAAGCTGTGCTGACTTATATGAAACGGAATATTTAAAAACTTTATATACAAGTATGCAATAGTCATTCATACATTATACCCACACACATCATAGTATCTTAAGTCCAGCCAACAGAATTAAAACAAGTCATACATATACATAAAACCAACAAAACTTGAACACAGGACACTTCGGGAACCTCCACGTGAGGCACAATGGTTGGTTGACAACAGAACACAGATCCAGACAAAAGCCTTCAAGCTCTGGCTCCAGAATGCTCACTTATACATATATATACACACAGTGAGCTAAAGCCCAATAAATAACATTAAGGTAAAGGGGTTAGTGAACGAAATCTGAATATATCATAAGCGGAAAACAGACCAGAGCATAATCATTTTCATATCAGAACATAATAATGGTACATCCCATAGAACACATCACAGAACGTCTTCCGACTAGAGTAATCGGTTCCGGATACCGATTAAACACATATCACCACAATGAAATGGCTAACGAGATCTCGTAAACTTGTATGTCATGGACCCACATTTTCATGTCGTCCCCCATGACTTGGGACTATCTATGGATGCCATAATAGATTTCAAACTTGGGATGTTCGTTCACGAAAATAGATATCATTTCAGAAATCAAAACTTATCATATTTCATTTGGAACGTAATTCATATGAACGTATCTTTACAATAACGTTACTCACAGTGGTTCCAGCAAGCGGTCAATCAGTCCTTGAGTCTTAACCTACAATCACAAAATACATAACACAAGCATGTCTTATCATTATACATTCACGTGGCCAACACGGCTTAGCTTTCATTACAATAACTCATATTCTTTCTTATCACATTGCCTAAAACACACACACTTGCAGTCTTAGAACTTAGTACATTCTTTTCTTAGTGTGTTTCTAATCCATAACCTCATTATTATGGCTTAATTAAGGCTTAGGAATGCCTAAGATGCAATGAGGATGCCAAAACATGAATTGGAACACTTAGGCAAAATTTCTGAAAATAAGGTTCACGCTCAAGCGTAGCTTTCCTCGCTCGAGCGGACATGCAAAATGTGAATGGTCGCTCGAGAGCACATTCCTTTGCTCGAGCGATCTGTAAAAGACATAAAACTTCTGGAAGCTTGCAATTCACGCTCGAGCGGAGTGCACGTACTCAGATTGGTCGCTCGAGCGTAAACTCCCACGCTCGAGCGTAGATGCAAATTCTGGAATTTCCAAATTGCACCTTCAAGCTCAAAACTCGAATTCCAACCTTCAAAACACATCTCTTGGGCCCCAAAAATTGAGATAACATAATAAACTTGTAAAACATGAAGAATTTAGGATCATTTCATAAAATCATGGCCCAAGGGTTTGTTAAAAACTCACAATTTCAACTTAAAACATGATGAATGTTCATGAATACAACATGTATGAATTTTTCTTGTATCAAACTTCTCAAAACATGATCAAACACCACAAAACAACTTGAAACTTGATGATTTCCCCAAATGAAGATGAATTTCAAACATGCAAGAGAAGATTCATGAAGTTCATGCTCAATTTGTGAGAAAATGTACATGCATGCATGAATTGCCACTCAAATCTTCCTTCTAAGCTCAATACACACATTAAACTCATAATCTTGAAGAAATTTCATGCTAAATGACTTAGTTACACAATCTAGAGGTAGTAATCTTACCTAGAGTTTTGAATTACTCTTGTTCTAGCACAATCTTGGTGAATTCAACACAAAACTTTCAATCCCTTCCTTTTTCTCTCTAGAATTGTGCTCCTTCTCTCTCTAAAATGTCTCACCACATTTTTTCCACTCAAGGGAGATGAAACAAATGAGTTCAAATGAGCTTATTAGGCTCATATAAGTTTATGGTGCTAAAACACATTAATTAGAATAGTAGGCTAACCAAACATGACTTAATTAATCGTTCTGAATCAATTTTTAATAAAACTTGCCATATGGTTCTAAAAATTCCAAATAACACATCGGTGTAGTCAATTTCAGTTTCGGATGCCGATAAGGCTTTCAATTTACATATTAAAGTGGAATTCCAAACAGATATTTTTATAAGTAACAGATAGAAAGCCAAAATTATACAAAGTGCAGAATAAACACATGATTTATTTTAATCTACTCATTAACATCATTAAATATGGATTAGTGGCTAATTACGGATAGGGTTTGTTACAAGTGTACACTTTCTCAGTCACGTCATCAATAAAGATGGCATCTCGGTTGAACCCCAAAAAGTTACAACAATCGTGGATTATTGGCCACGACCTACTAACGTGTCCGAGATTCGAAGTTTCTTGGGTCTAGCTGGCTATTATCGACGCTTCGTTCAAGATTTCTCGAAGATAGCATCACCCTTGGCCCAACTAACTCAGAAGAACACACTCTTTGAATGAACTGACAAGTAGGAACGTTGCTTCTAGGAGTTGAAAAATAGGCTTATGACAGCTTCTATACTAGCACTCCCCACGAGAACTAATGGGTTTGTAATTTATAGCGATGCCTCATACAATGGTTTGGGTTGCGTTCTTATGCAGAATGGGAAAGTCGTTGCATATGCTTCACGACAACTAAAGACTCACGAGAAAAACTACCGAACTCACGATCTAGAATTGGCTACAATAATCTTTGCCCTCAAGATCTGGTATCATTATCTCTACAGTGCAACCTACGAGATTTACACAGATCACAAGAGTCTTAAATATCTGTTTACACAGAAGGAACTGAATATGCGGCAACGTCGATGGCTAGAATTTATGAAGGACTACGATGTAGAGATCCATCACCATCCAGGCAAAGCTAACGTGGTAGCAGATGCATTGAGTCGAAAGGCTACCAGAAGTTTGGCATGTATCCTCATCTCCCGCAAGATCAAAGGACTACTCGCTAACGTAATCATAGAACCCACATTGATTGAAGAAATTAAAGCACGCCAACGTGAAGACAAATTTTTAAAGAAAAAGTACGAAGAGTAGAAAACTACCCCTAATCCTGACTTCACTATAAGCAATGGGATGCTAAAATTTCGAAATCGAATTTGCATACCCGACATACCAGAGCTTAAGAAGAAGATATTGGTGGAGCAATCCACCCTGGAAACACCAAGATGTATCACAATCTAAGGGAACACTACTGGTGGACAGGAATGAAAAAAGACATAGCAAGCCACGTCTCCAAATGCTTACAATGTCAACGTGTTAAAGCAAAACATTAAATACCTGCAGGAATGCTGCAACCACTCCCTGTTCCTGAATGAAAATGAGAGCACATTACTATGGACTTCATGGTTAGGCTACCACAGTCAGTTTCAAAGAATGATGCGATATGGGTTATAGTAGACCGATTAACGAAGTCGGCGCATTTTCTACCAATCAGAATCACATACTCTCTTACTAAGTTCGCCACTCTATACATCAAAGAAATCATTCGATTACATGGTATCCCAGTTTCTATCGTGTCTAACTGAGACCCCCATTTCGTTTCTCACTTTTGAAACAAATTGCAAGAAGGTTTGGGAACAGCATTGAAGTTTAGCACTGCTTATCACCTGCAAACTGATGGGCAATCCGAAAGAACAATCCAGACTTTGGAAGACATGTTACGGATGTGCGTGTTGGACCTCAAGGGTAATTGGGATGTGCACCTACCTTTAGTGGAATTTGCTTATAACAACAGCTACCATGCAAGCATTGGTATGGCACCGTACAAAGCATTGTATGGAAGGAGATGTCGGTCACCTCTGTGTTGGACAGAAGTCGGAGACAGGAAACTATTAGGCCCCGAAATCGTGCAAATAATGAGTGATAAGATTCAACTCATCCAACAACAAATTCACATAGCTCAAAGTCGCCAAAAAAACTATGCAGATACACGAAGACGAGATTTGGAATTTCAGGTAGGAGAGCACGTTTTCTTAAAGGTCTCACCAACAAGAAGAGTCATTCGGTTTGGAAAACGAGGAAAGTTGAATCTGCATTACGTCGGACCATTTGAAACATTGGAGAGAATTGGCCTAGTAGCATACCGTCTTGTTCTTCCACCAGAATTGTCCAATGTTCACAATGTGTTCCACGTTTCGATGCTTCGATGATATCTTCGAGATCCAGAACATGTTGTCAATTATGAGAGCCTCGAAGTTCAAGAAAATCTCTCTTATGAAGAACAACCAGTGTAGATTCTCGATCGTCGTGATCAAATTCTCCGAAACAAGACTATACCTCTTGTCAAGGTTTTATGGCGAAACCATTATGTCGAAGAAGCTACGTGGGAAACTGAAAACCAAATGCGAGCCAAATACCCACGCCTCTTTGAAAACCAAGGTACGTCAAGTTTGAGGACAAACTTCTATTTAAGAGGGAAGAAATGTGACACCTCAATTGTTTAATTAATTTTAAAATAAAAATAAAAAATAAAAATAAATAAATAACAAAAAAAAATACTAGGAAAACATTTAAATGATGTGTGCTAAAATGTAATCTAATTACGATGGTTTAATTATGTTAGAATTTGGGCCCAAAGATAAATAATAAAAAATAAATAAATCAATAAATAAAAACTATTTAAACTTATCCATTTGGGATAAGTTCATATCTGAGAGATACCTTTTAGAGCATCATAATGGATGTAGCTTAGAGAGGTAATATGTCACCCTAAGAATGTGATGAGCAAGTATGGAGGCTTAGTATAAAAGGGGAGAGTTGATGTGAATTGGAGATAGAGAAAAAAAAAACACAGAACAAACGTAACCACGAGAGAGAGTCACCTTGCGGTGAAGGGGAGCTGTCACGACCCAAACTCGCCCCTATGGGTTTAGCACGGTAACTGGCCAGTAATCCGTGATTACCGAAGGCCTGCATAACAGTCAAACAATAATACAGAGTACAGGGGCGTGGTGGAAGCCAAAACAGTAAATAGACAATGTCCAATGAGCTATGATAGTCTATATGCAAAAAGACTTTTCACATAGATTCACATTTAGAAACAAAACAGTATGTACAATATATACAATCATTCAAGACAGGGACTTAATCCCTAATAGAATAGTACAATATAGTAACATTCAGTCTATACAGATAATAAACAAAAAGGAAAAATCTAAAACTCCCCAAGCCTCAGCTTGAACAGATCAGGAACCTCGAAGTGAGGCACAAAGGTTGGCTTGACAAAACTGGAGTTTACCTTGACGCTTCTAGCAACGGTCCGATTCCTGTGCACTTACATATATATATGAGCAGTGAGCTAAAGCCCAGTGAATAACATAATGCATAAAGAGGTTAAGAATGAATGTCCTTTCAGTATTGAAAACAGTCAATTGATTCAGTGTATTAGTCATTCAGTCATAACAGTCATATGTGGTACATCCATTAGCAGAACAGTACAGTAAACAGTAGGTCTTGAAAGACCGAACAGTCAATGATGGCCATCAGTAATGGTTCCAAACATGGGAACCGACAGAGATCTCTGTAACAGTAGCAATAATAGTAATAGTAGTTGCTAAGGATGCCACAATACAGTTTAGAATAGAGGACAAACATTCATTCAGTTAATAGTAAACAGTTCAGAAAACAGTTCAGTTGATCATTCAGAAAATATTCATTTTCGAACATATTTTTACAACATTGTTACTCACAGAGTTCTGGGCTACAGATAAGCTAGAGCGCGTCTCCGGATGCCAACCCTACACAGTTATAGAGTGAACACACACTAAGCTACACAGTTGGAAAAATAGTAACTTAATCCCTATCTTGACTTGGTGTGGTTCTACATCAATATCCTCATTAAGATGCCTTAAACTAGGCCTAAGAATGCCTAGAATGAAATGAGGATGCAAAGATGCACTTTAAAAACATTTTTTAGAAAATAGGGGTTACGCTCAAGCGTGTCTATATCCGCTCGAGCGGACATGCAGACGAGAGTCTCCGCTCGAGTGTGAATAAATACGCTCGAGCGGACTGCAAGCTACAGTAAAAGTACTGGATGTGTGAAAATCACGCTCGATTGGGCGCTCGATACCCGCTCGATCGTGTGACACAAGTCCTCACTCGAGCATCCAATACCACGCTCGAGCGGACTGTAAAACAGTGTAAAGTGCTAGATGCACGAATTTCACGCTCGAGCGCCAGTCACTCCGCTCAAGCGTGAGTCCAAAATCTAGAATTTCCATATTTGAACCTCAAGCTCCAAAACAAGTTTTAAAACACCAAATTCGATCCTTTTGGGCTAATTTTCTGGAAAACACTTCAAAACCCATAGTATAACATGTTTCAAAGATCAATTTGAGAAATCAAAGCCCAAAGGTAGTTCAAGTAAATCCAATTTCAAACCAATTTTCATGAACAAAGCTCAAACATGACATGCATGAGTTTAAACCAATTCAAAGCTTCAATTACATGCTCTGATGAGCCAATTTCTTCTAAAACATGGTAAAATCATGAACTATGATCAAAAGATGAACATGCAATAACTTCAAAACTCAAGAATGGCAACATGCATGCATGAATTAAGCTACAATACAACATTATAAGCCATGCCTTGGCTCTAACCGTTAACAATCCTCCAAAACATGCTAGAAGTAACTCAGATCAAATACAAGAAGGTAAAAGCTCTACCTTATGTCTTGAACTAAAGGTCTAGAAGCCCAATTATGCACTTAACTTCCAAATCCCCTAAGCCTCCAAGCAAAATCAAGGTGAAAACAAGTTGAACTCACTTCTCTCACTCTCCCTCACTCTCTAGCCAGTTATACACTCAACAAGGCTGATGAAATGTACAAAATAGAATGAAGGCAAGTCTCAAATGTTCCATGCAGTGGGCCACTAAGTGGCATTTTGGAAATAAGTCCAACCAATGCAATTTAGTTTATTTTAATTTAGTTTAATCATACCAAATCACATTTCAAATAAATATGCCATAAAATCACATAAATTAACACATAACACTAATCAATTTCAGATTCGGCCGCTGATAAGGCCTTCAATTTGCAGTTTAAAGCATAAAACATGAACAGATAATTTAACAGTCAATAGATAGATATGCATTCAAACTAGCACAATCAATTAATCAGTTTAGTGATTTCAGTTAATTTAGCTAATTATCATAATCAGTCTCAGTTTAACAGTGATCAGTGGTTCATCAGTAAACAGTGGTGATGGTTGTCACAGTCTCCCCTCCTTATAAAGAGTTTGGTCCTCTAAACTCGAATTACCTTCATTCTGGAAGAAAACAGGATTCAGTGGAAACAAGTCAGGATATCTCTTGGCCATGTCATCTTCCCTTTCCCAAGTGGCATACACGCCACCATGGTTTTGCCAGTCAACTTTCACTAACGGGATCTCTTTGTTTCTCAACTTCTTGATCCGTCAGTTCACAATCTGAATAGGTCGTTCTTCATAAGTGTAGTCATCACTCAGCACTACACGAGTAGGCTTAATCACGTGGAAAGGATCCCGAAGGTATTCCCTCAACATTGAAATATGGAACACGTTATGCATATGCTCCATTTCAGGAGGAAGCGCTACTTGATACGCCACCGGATTAATTTTTTCAGTAATCTCATACGGTCCGACATATCGCGGCGCTAACTTGCCTTTGACTCCAAAACGAGTCTGGCCTTTCATTGGTGTCACTTTCACAAAAATGTAATCACCTACTTCATACTCTCTATCTCGCCTTCTGACATCTGCATAACTTTTCTGTCTGCTCTGTGCGGTTTTCAGTCTCTGTTGGATCAGTTTTACTTTCTCAGTTGTTTCATATACAATCTCGGGCCCAAGCAATGGCCCATCTCCAACTTCTGTCCAGCAAATCAGAGATCTACATTTTCTGCCATACAATGCCTCGAAAGGCGTCATACCAATACTTGAATGGAAGCTGTTGTTGTAGGCAAATTCAGCTAACGGTAGATGACTTTCCCAATTTCCCTGGAAATCAAGAACACACATCCATAGTAAATCCTCTAGAGTCTGGATGGTCCTTTCTGACTGGCCATCTGTTTGAGGATGATATGCACTACTCAATCTCAGTTCAGTACCCAATGATGTATGTATGTTTTGCCAAAATCTCAATGTAAACTTCGAGTCCCTATCAGAAACAATGGACATAAGCACTCCATGCAGTCTAACAATTTCATCAATATAGATTACGGCCAATTTGTCCGCATTATAAATTGTTTTGACAGGTAAGAAGTGAGCAGATTTAGTCAGTCTATCAACAATAACCCAAATTGAGTCCATACCTTTACTGGAGCGTGGTAAACCAACGATAAAATCCATGGTAATATGTTCCCATTTCTACTCCAGTATCAGTAAGGGTTGCAGTAAGCCTCCAGGTCGTTGATGTTCGGCTTTAACTTGTTGGCAATGAAGACATTTTGACACAAAATCGGCAATTTCTTTCTTCATTCCCGGCCACCAGAAATTCAGTTTCAAGTCTTGATACATTTTCGTATTCCCTGGATGGATAAACAATTTTGAATTGTGGCCCTCTTGCAGAACTCTTCTTTTCAGTTCAGAATCATTCGGTACACATAATCTTCCTTGAAATTTCAGCACATTACTGTAGACGTCCCCCGAACGCCCCGGGAGGGTGAGTCCCGTTCTGTTCATTTGGGGTCACTACAGCTCAGGACTCTCAAATTTGTCACGGTTCTAAGTCTGAACCAAAGAGTCCAAATCCGACAAATCGTTTTGAGAAAACAGATTTTTTTGAAAGAAGTGCCAAATATGGACTGCTTTGCCAGATACAGAGTCGCCACCTAAATATTTTATTTTGGGGAAATTTAGGAAACCCTGACTCGTTTGCCTAAGGCCACGTGTCCGTCATCACCAAAGTTGCCTCGGCTCGAGAACTTGGGTACGATTGGGGAAGGTCACTTCGTGAGCACCCCCGCTCGCCCGATCAAAGATCGGCCTCTACAAACCATGATATCTATTTTTGAAACATTATGCGTTCTTATTCCGGTTATTAGCCTAGATTTTACTATGTGATGCACACAGCATACAAGTATAAACTGGATCGCCTGAATTGGAACAAAACATTTCATGTTTGTTTGTTTGAAAATGGTTTGATGGTGCTACTCGCAAGTAGGCTAAGACGTGGATTTGCCACCCTCAGGTGGGCTTAGAAACACATGATTTTGCTACTACCTAGTGGGCTTAAAACACACATTTGATGAATTGTTCCAACCCAAATAACCCAACCTTCACCCACAGGCATTCAGGCAGTTATATCACATAAGCATATAGCCTCATGGTAAGCATGCTATTCATGGCAGTTACTCACACGCATGCAAGGATGCTAAAGCATAAAACTTACCGAGTACTCCAAGCCAAAACAAAAGCTAGGTTAGAAATCCATGCATGATCCTAAATATACAGATATGTCTAATGCAACACATGCAAAAATGCAACTATAGCAGGCTCGGCTATTCTAAACATGGCATATGAAATGTTACATCTAACATGTATTCAACTTGAAATTGAAAATACAATGCAGTTAGTATGATGCGCCGAGCCCGGTGCATGCAAAACAGATGAATGAATGCAAACATGCGATCATACTGTATGCTAATTGAAATATGCCCTAATCTAACCATCATAAGCTGGTAAATAAAAGGGAGAAAGACGTGGGGTTGGAAGACATACATCACACACACGCACACTTATTACAACATTGCCCTCGCGCAGAGGGTCCGAATAAAATAATATATAGTCCCAAATAATACAATACGAATAAATAATACAGTCCAAATATGTACAAAAATCCTAATTAAATAACAAATTTAACTAGAAAAGCGGTAAACTAGCATGCAAGCTAGGGACTGCCTCGACTTTGCTCCGGATGATGAATGATGCATACTCGGGTTGCCTTGTGCAGAGAATCCACTGCGATGCCCCAATTAGCCTCTGTTTGCAATTGATGCCGGAATGCTGTGCAAGGCCTTTGAAAGGCTACTGATTCTTGATTTGCTGCAACAGAGAGCAGGAAAAGGGCATGGCAATGTATTTTCACAAATGTATGCATGCCTCGATCCTCGTGTCACCAATCACGCATCTCGATGCATGATGGCCGAGGAGTCGAATTGTGCAACTCAATATAGAATGAATACATATGAAAACACAACAAGACCTAACTCCATCATGGATAATCCGGAGTGTCGGTGACTGGGAATTGAGACACGTTCCGTCACTCGAAGTACGAAACGTCCCTCGTTTCCCGTGCTCGGGCTAACTCCTATCCCAAGCACAATGCAATATGCATGATATGCATGAAATGCAACTAAGATACAACCTAACATACGCAATGCTATGAAATGGCATACACGATGCACGAGATAACATGGCATACACAATGCGCTAACGTATAACCTAGCATACACAATGCTATGAAATGAAATGGCATACACAATGCACAAGGGACTTACACCAACATGAGTGGACCTCAGCCACACTCACATAGGAGGCCATGAGATGAAAAATGAGACACTCGAAATGCGTGCACACATGCACGCAAACCGAGGACCTAACCTAAGGCACGAATACCACTCTACCAAAGCATGGCAGGGCATGGAACATGGTATGCAAACATGGAAATTTCGGCGCTAAAATATGACACAAAACAGCCCCGAATCATAGAAACATGGCACCCGACGCATGAAATGAATCCCGAAACATGAAATAAGGTACATGGAATGACCTATGGCTATGCAAAGCATGCATTATTTGAATATGAAGTGTGAAGACAGAATCAAGACAGTCCCAAAACAAGCATATTTACAGTTTTAAGCAAGGCCAAACAATGGACACAAATAGGACTAAGCTAGCATGCAAAAAATGGCCCCGTAAGAGAGGTAATGAAGCAAGTAATAGCTGCTGGCCCTAAATGGCCAAGAGCCCTTCAACAAATTTGAATAGGGGGCTCAAAATGAAGTACTTTATAGTTTACAACAAGCCACGGATCTAAGCAAAAACAGGCCTAAAACATTGTGCAAGAAATGAGCCAAAAGGGAGACAAAGAAGCAAGTGATGGTTTCTGGCCTCAAACATAGGAGGGCCCTTCAACAAAGTTAAAGAAGGGCCCAAAACATGGTATTTTACAGTTTATGATCAAACCCAAAACAGTGCACATGCAAGCTTAAAATATTATGCAAAATAAGGCCTAAAAAGAGATTTAAACACAAAGAGCCAAAATGGAGATTCAAACAGCAAAGGTCCCTTGATCAAACATGAAAAGGGGGTCAAAATAAGGCTACTTATAGTTTGGACCAGAGCCCAAAAATACAAGCACAAGGGGCTAACAAAACATGCAAAAATAAGGCCAAAAGTGGGATAAAGAGGCAAGTGACAAAAGGAAGCCTCAAATAGTGAAGAGCCCTTCAACAATGTTGAATAAGGGCTCAAAATAAGCCACTTTTCAGTTTATAACCAAGCTCAAAACAGTTTACAAATGAGCCTAAAATACTATGCAAGAAAGGGGCATACAAGAGAGGTAAAGAAGCAAGTGTTAAAAGGAAGCCTCAAACAGGAAGAGGCCCTTAAACAAACATGAAAAGGAGCTCAAAAAATGCTATTTTCAGTTAGGGTCAGAGCCCAAATATGCAAGCAAGTATGGCTAACATATTGAGCAAAATAAGGCAAGAAAGAGGGAGGAGGAGACTTACCCTTGAAGACCAAGTCTTTGACAACTCTTGGACCAAGTTTGGTGGCTCCTTAGCTCTGGAAAACAGCTCCAAGTGGCTGGAATGGATGGTGGTGGTGTGGTGCTAGGTGGTGTAGTGTAAAATGGTGTAGGGTTTGGAAGATTTTGAGGGTTGGAGTGTAGGGAGAGAGAGATACAATATAAGAGGCTTAGAGCAAATTTTTGTAACCCCTAAAACACAGCTAGGGGGCCTGGATATATAGGCAAAGAAGTGGAGAAAAGGGGGGGAAAATGGAGGGGAAAAGAATTCAAGTTTCCCCCCAAAAGTGCAGCCCCCCGGATACAAAATCTGGGGGGAAACAGAATACATTTCTGTAAAGTACCTGGACAGAGGATCATGGCCGGCCGGTTTCCTAGGGTTTAGGTAGGTGGCCAAGGGTCAAAGGGGTCAAGAAGTATTAGTGGCCGGCCACCCCAGATTGGTGGCCTCCCATGTGTGCACAACACAACCATGTGGTCAAAAACTAGAGAAAGTGAACCAGGAGAGAGAAAAGGCCACTTTTAGGAGGGGTTCAAAAGGGTCACACAGAATTACTGGCCGACCATATGATATTGGTGGCCTCCCAGGTGTGTACAACACAAATATGTGGTTTGGGGCAAGAAAAAGTGGCCTTAGAGTGGTCAACATTGGCTTTCAAGTGAGAAAAAATGGGCGACAAAGGGCGATGGAGGAATAAAACTGGTTGTCAGAACAATTAATGGCCTCCCATCCTTCTATGACCTTCCTAACAATGAAACAGAGGTCCCTGCCAAAAATGGACTCAAACCGATGCAAAATGGAGGTTCGGGGCCGAAACGCGCAGCCCGAGGCCCCAAAAACTGACTGTTAGGCACCGAAAGTGGTGTTCGACCACGAAGTTGGTCTCTCGAGCCACAGTGTCCCTCAAAAGGGAGCAAATAAGATGCATGCCAAAAACCGGAGCAAACGGAGGTGGTTAAGCGGTCCCGAACCGAGGCACACGGCCAACGACTCCGAAAAATCGGAAACCGGACTCCAAACGGGCAAAATGGCCTACGACCACGAAGCGTAGCCTACGGCCACTGAGAGATGATCTACGAGACCTCTCCCTCCCTTCGGGAAGAGAAAACAGAGAAAACAGAGCCTGGTTCGCAAACCGAGGCAAAGCATGAAAGAGTCCGGAAGTCCAGAGGGAAGGCTCGCAGCCGAGACTCTGAAACTTCTGAATGAGCACAATATGCACCATCACCGAGCGCTCAATTGGTGACGTCTGAGTCTTAAGGTCGGTCAAAAATGGGGTGTCTACAGTTGCCCCTCTTTGACAGAACTCGAAAGTCATAAGTGACGGGAGTGAATGTCAAAGCCCAGAGACGACCCATTTTTGACAAGGCCGAAGACTTAGACAAACAGGAAAAATAACAAAGATGTGCCCGCAGGCAGGGGGCAAGATGCAAAATGATATGCAGGAAGATTTTGATAATTGGACTTATACGCTACGCGAAGCCGGTTTGAAAATTGGACTTATACGCTACGCGAAGCCGGTTTGATAATTGGACTTATACGCTACGCGAAGCTGGTTTGAAAATTGAGGATTCATGCAATGCATTGTAATGTAGTGGCTAAAATGCAATGTAATAGCTAAGAGGTAAAGGTACCTTACAGGGGCAATTGGCAATGACTTACCTCATGCTGCTGGGGATCTTTCACTTCTTCTTGGTTGAACTGCAGGTACTACTTTTCTCCCTGACTATGGTCGCAGCTTTCCCTATTCTCCAACAGGGTGACAGACTAGGTTGATTCGGTATCCAGAATTGAGGCGCATACATATGCCATCTCAATCTATGGGGCTGCCATACAGATTTCAAGCTGAGGATGTACCCCTGGGTATTTAAACCAGACTTTAGTCTCGGAAATCCCAAACCTTTGCGTTCTAGGCAAGAGCCATTCGAACTCAAGTTTCCACCGTCTCAGTTGATCTCCTAGGAACTCACTGCTAACACAGGCAGGTGGCTATACGAGACCACTGGAAGTTGTTCAGGCACGACTAACACTAAAGGAATTGCACCTTTAGAGGATTTAAGGTCTCCTAGACCGGGAGTGCACAAGATAGTGCGAAGAAATACAAGTAAAATGCAAGTACGATGCGAAAAACAGCGTGAATGATGATGCAGGATTTAAGGTCTTCTTAGACCAGACGATAAAACAGATATGGTGCAATGGATGTAATAGATGTGATGCAATAGATAATAGATGCGATGCAACAGAGAGTACAATAGATGCAAAATGGTGACATACTCCAACCACATTGGACTCGTCAGCGGAGGAAGAATAAAAAAAATTAAACAGAAGCGTGCTCCATGCATCCTAAGATAAATTCCAGACACGCTGAAATCGTGTGAGGAAGGGGACAAAGAGAGAAACATAGGGACTTATCCTAGTGTTTCGGAATGGTATAAGCATTGGAATGTATTCTGAACGCTTTTAACCGAAGGGGGAGAAACATAGGGACGTATCCCGGTGTTTCAGAATGGTGTGAGCATTGGAACGTATTCCGAACACTTTTAACCGAAGAGGGAGAAACATAGGGACGTATCCCGGTGTTTCAGAATGGTGTGAGTATTGGAACGTATTCCGAACACTTTTAACCGAAGAGGGAGAAACATAGGGACGTATCTCGGTGTTTCAGAATGGTGTGAGTATTGGAACGTATTTCGAACACTTTTAACCGAAGAGGGAGAAACATAGGGACGTATCCCGGTGTTTCAGAATGGTGTGAGCATTGGAACACATTCCGAACGCTTTTAACCGAAGAGGGAGAAACATAGGGACGTATCCCGGTGTTTCGGAAAGAAGGGAGAAACATAGGGACGTATCCCAAAGATTAGGGACGTATCCCAAGGATTAGGGACATATCGCAAGGGTTAGGGACGTATCCCAAGGATTAGGGACGTATCCCAAGGATTAGAGACGTATCCCAAAGATTAGGGACGTATCCCAGTGTTACGAACAAGGAGAAGAAACATAGGGACGTATCCCGGTGTTTCGGAGTGGAGGAGAAACATAGGGACATATCCCGTTGTTTCGGAATGGAAAGAGAAACATAGGGACGTATCCCGTTGTTTCGGAATGGAGGAGAAACATAGGGACGTATCCTAGTGTTTCGGAGAGAAGGAAGAAACATAGGGACGTATCCCGTTGTTTCGGAATGGAAGAAGAAACACAGGGACGCATCCCGGTGCTTCGGAAAGGTAGGAGAAACATGGAGACGTATCCCGGTGTTTCGGAAAAGAAAGAGAAAGGGAAACGTAGGGACGTATCCCGGTGTTTCGAAAGAAGGGAGAAACATAGGGACGTATCCCAGTGTTTCCAAACAAAGGAGCGCACAAAACAATGCAATGCAGGTGCACAAGACAGTGCGATAAAATGCATTTCCTATGCAAATATGGGGGCATTTTCTATGCAATATTGAAAGCATATTCTATACAGAAACATAACGATGCGCGGCACACATGCAACTGAAGTGTATATGAAAGTTCACATTCTATGCAATGGAAGGGCATCAAACATGTACTCTGGTGCCTCCAATTTACCTTTCGGAGGACTTGGCAACACAACTCTGCTCGAAAAAGGGACACCCTGTTTACATTGGCGAGAGATAACATCTGCTGCTGCTTTAATTGCCATTCTGACTTGAAGCAGGCTTAAGCTTGGAGTAGAGGCACACTTATTCTTCGGAGCACTGACAAGGCCTGAAGAGGTACATCCGGAGCACAATCACGGAGTTTTTCGAAGTTGAAGCACACTCAGATACCCGATATTTTCCTCTTTTGCTTTTGTTTTGTAGTCTGGAACCCATATAGCTTCAAATAGGTCCTGATTTTACTGTTCTGACATGACTTGGGTTGAACCCTGCAGTTTTATGAAAGAACGAATCTTGTTTTGCACAAACGTGAAGAATGGCACAGTACTTTGAGCACAAAACTATTTTATTTTTGAAATTGAGAGATGAGTTTTCGACCAAGTATTGAGCCTACGACTAAACACAGCAAAACGACTCAACAAGGAAATAAAAGGCACACAACCTAGACACATCGAGTAACACTCGAAACGACTCAAAACAAGAATCGAGATAAAACAAAAAGACACGACACTCAGACGTGCACAGGGAGCCTGTTTCACCGGGTAGTGTTTCCCACCCTTTCTCATTTGTGGTTCTCACATCACTCGGCCCTCAAGCTCTGTTTTTCTAGAAAAGCCCTCTTCTCACTTTTCCTCTCATCGCACATCTCTCTATTCTTCAATCTCTTATTTTTCATCCCTCCCCTGGGTGGTTGATGGATAAACAGGAGGTCGTGGGCCCTTGCCCCTGGTATTCTACCAGCTTTTGATTCTTGTTCACAACAGTGAATTCCTCCCACAGAGGGGTTGCGCTACAACTGGGTATGTAGCAAATCTGTAGCTAACATCAGTTGATGATGCTCTGCTGGGAAGTTCGGACATGATCAGATCTGTCCAGATGAGGGAGTGGAATATCTCACCCCATTCCAGTTCGTGCTTCGCACTTGTCTTGACACCTCGTTGCTTGGAGGATGAGAGAGCTTTCAGCCTTTTGTTGTTGATTTCAGTTGTGCCCTTTCTGGCAAGTAGAGTGCCCTTTCTGGCAAATGCATTGACAACAGGGAAAAGACAGGAAGCCTGACTCAAATGTGCCCCTAGTTCATTATTTTGACCATTTTTTGTTTTGATTTTCTACTAAAACAATTTTGACCAACATGAGAGTTAGATTAACACACTTGTTCGATTTTTTATTTGAAATCATGCAAGTCAGGCTATGAGCACTGAAAATTTTCCTTTTTTGGGTCCAAGAAATGGTCCAGTTTTTGGAAAAGATGGAACAATTTTCGAGAAAATTAGTCAACCTCAGTAAAAATTCTCAAAAACTATTTTTGCAAACGGCCGACGCTTAACAAGCGCGGAACTTACTCTTGAGAGATACAACCTCGGATCTGGACAAAAATTGCCCCCTTGCTCGAAGAGAGCTGCATGGCAACGGAAAGTTACCCCTTGTTTGAACGGCACCGCAGTGCATTGAATGGCAACGGAAAGTTGCCCCTTGTTTGAACGGCACCACAGCGCATTGAATGGCAACGGCAAGTTGCCCCTTGTCTGAATGGCCCCGCAGCGCCTTGTAGTCAGTCCTCAGAGTGACGAACACAACCAAATTCTCGGATACAGAGAAAGTGAAGATGATCAAAACCATTACATGGGCACAATCGATTTGGAGTGTTTTACGGCTGGACTTCAGAATGAAGTTGCCTACATATCCCAAACATGGGAATCAAGCCATACGTAGTTCAGGGTTAAGGTACAATTGGGTATTTAACCTCTCATTTTTAGGCTCTAACTTTTGCCAAGGCGCCCGTCGCGGGTTTTCGACCTTGCGAGCTTTGTTCTTCTTTCCTTTTCAATTCTTTTCATTTCTTTTTTTTTTCTTTTGCTTCATTTTTATTCTTTTTATTTTTATTTTTCATTCTTTGTATTTTTCTTTTTTTTTTGTTCTTTTTCTTCTTTTTCTTGCTCTAACTTTTGCCTGGGTCGCCCTTCCGGGTTTTCGGCCCAGCGAGCCTCTCAAGGGGTAAAAGTATAACAAGTCCGTGCCAAATGGTTTTGAGATCCTGAAATTGTCTGAATCCAGGAGAATGGCTATTGTTCTAGCTTCGCAAGCTTCTTCTGATGAGATCTGATCTTCTTGATTTGACTTTGGTGCCTCTTGTTCGAGGGCTGTTTCAAATCTGGCTACACAGGCCTCATATCGCGGTTGACCGTTGAACATTTCGAATCCAAGGTCAAGGTTTGAAAGCAAGGGCTCAAGTCTCGAGGCTGAGAGCGATTCTAAGCTGCGCAATCTCAAGAGCGATTCCACACAAGTCTTCGCAGGACCGCGCAAAACATTTTTTGAAATCTTTTAAGAAAGCGACCAGTCGCTCGCGCTGAAGACAATGTAGAACTAATCTGGATCAAGCCAGGATCCTTCTCAGTACTCACACTAACAAGCATGATTTCATTCATTAAGGGCTTAGCATGCCTTTCTTTCTCTTAATTGATCAAATTTTTGCAAAACCCGAGGAATTCCTTCCTCTTCGTTTTCACCGCAGTGTTCAAAAGGTTTTGAAAAACTTAGGTCGATGTAATGAATTCAAGGCACAAAAGAGCAGGTGAGATGCATTGCCGTTTCATTCAAATCTTCTGGCACAACTGGCGCACGGCTGAAGCAAATACAAGAGTGCGAAAATCACTGCTGTTTCATTGAGATCTGTTGGCACAACTGGCTCCTCGGTTGAAACAGACTCAAAGAAAGCAAAAAGACAAACACGAAACAAAATAGTGATGTCCGAGGTAACACCCTTCGGGATCACCCGGCTCCTATACAACAGGACTGACTCGATATGACGAGACAGACCTCAACTAACTCAGTATGAAAAGACTGACTCAAAACAAAAGGACAGACTCAAAACAAACAACAAGACTGACTCAATACCCAAGTCAGAATGTAGCTTTCGCCAAATGCTCAAAACGGTGCGTGCCATACGCCATATCTAGCGTAAATCGAGTGCCATCCGCAGGTGGTTCATCCCCCGATCACATGGTCATATTATCCCCCAAGTTCACCGATCCAGTGCCGATAGACTTTGGAGAGCTTGGCGCGGCAATGACCCCGTTGTCAAATAAATCCTGTACTTCATGGCGAAGACGGAAGCAGTTGTCGGTAGTATGGCCAGTTTACTGATAGAAGGCACAGTACTGGGCAGCATCATGCGTAGCCGGAAGAGGGTTCGGGAGAGGCCAAGGCTCAAGGGGTTTGAGACGGCCTTGTCTAGCAAGGATTTGGAGAGCTTTGGACAAAGGCATATAGAGGGCATGGAAGACCCTTCGACCTCGGGGTTGGTACTTCAAGGTTTGTGGATTTTTGCTGGGAGCACCAGCAAAGGGATTGGCAAGTGCTGGCCTGGTTTGCTGATCTCTTCCGAGTGGAGGATTAGAGCTAACAGGATCATTTCTGGTACGATGGCCCTTTTCCCAGTTTTTCCCTTGATTCAGACTGCCCCCAACTTGAGTGGCAAAAGTATTATCCACAGATTTTGCAACCACTGCAAGCACTTGCTGTTTGTTCAGTCCTTCGGCTTTCAAAGCCTCAACAGTGGACAGAAGACGTTCATGGGGATCCATACCCGTCCCTATCTTGTTCTTTCCACTCATCTCCACTTTGCCAAGGGATTGGCATTCCTCAAATGCAGCCCGTTCCAAGACTGGGGAGCCTTTTGACATGAACTCCCTGGTATGTGATGTGGTTGATGACGGAGCCAATGTCTCGGAGGCCAGATCTGTCACAGTTCTCTGAAGATCTTCGATCATTCCCATCAACTCAGAAGTAGTGGGTTCACGGGTTTGAGATGGTTGAGGTTCAGGTGCACCCATTATGCATAAGTCCATGCTTTCTGGGATAAACACCTCAGGCTTGGGTAGATGGGCCGGGGTGATGTATATGCTGGGGTCATAGGTAGATGGCAGTATATGGATGAGATTGAGGTAGGCAGGAGATGTTTGGTCATTGCGGTCTGAAGGTGGAGCTATCGTCTGATTGTCGATGAGATTTTGGATCTCACGACGAAGGCGGTAGCAATGGTCGGTGCCATGACCGCGCTGCTGATGGTACATACAGTACTTGGAGGGGTTATGTCTGGCTGGGAGTGGGTCAGGAAAAGTTTGAGGATCGAGGGGTTTGAGATGCCCTTTTTCCATCAAGGCTTTTAGTGCACTAGTCAGGCTCATATAGAGGGGGGTGAAAGTTCTGCCCTAAGCTCGGGCTGGGCCAGCTGTTTGTAGGCTTGGTTTGGCAAAAGGATTGGCTGTGGCGACTGTATTGATTTCGGTGGGTTTGGGAATAGCGCTACTACCAGCGTTGGTACTCCCTGAAATCACCCTCCTTGTCGGTTCACTTGTTCTGGGAATGATCCCACTGTTGAACGCATTCCCGATCTGGACCCCCAGTTCGTGCAAACTTTTGAAAGTGGATAGCGGAGCGACTATCAACTTTTGCAACATATCATGCTCGAGGTTTCGCACCATCATCTGCACTTGATCCCTCTCAGAAGGGCGACGATCTGTCATCTGTGCTGCCTTTGCTCTCCACCTTGTAACAAATTCCACAAAAGGCTCTGTTGGGTTCTGGCGGGTTGCTTCAAGTTCTTGGATGGTCATTTCAACTTGGGTATTGTAGGAATACTGATCGACAAAGGCCTCAGCCAATTCTTCCCAATTTTGCTTCACTTTGTCCTCCAACTTAGTGTACCAAGTGGCTGCTACACCCGACAGGGTTCTTCCATACAGAGAGAGTTTTTGTGGCTTAGTCAGACCCATCGGCTTTAGAACATCCAAGAAAAGTCGGATATGTACCATTGGATCCCCAGACCCGTCGAAACGGCCAATATATGGCATTTTGAATCTGTTTGGGAGCCGTACGGCAGACTCGGTGTACCCATCCTCAATGTCGGGAATGGAGCTAAGGCCCTGTTGTCACGACCCAAACCCGGCCCTATGGGTTTAGCACCGTAACTGGCCAGTAATCCGAGATTACCGAAGGCCTGCAGAACAGTAGTACAGTAAAACAGAGTTCAGGGCCTGGCGGAAGCCAATACAGTAAAGAAACAATGCCCAATGAGCTGTGACAGTCTGAATGCAACAAGACTTTTCATACATTCATACGTAAACAGTATAGAACAGTATGCACATTATTTACAATCATTCAGACTAGAGACTCAATCCCTGCATAACAGTACAGTAAACATTCAGTCTATACAGAACAGTAAGACGGTACAGAAGGGGAAATTCTAAAACACCCCTAAGCCTTAACACGATAGGCTCGGAACCTCGCAGTGAGGCACATAGGCTGGCTTGACAAAACTGGAGTAACCCTGACGCTCCTAGCCGCGGTCTGGTGCCTGTACACCTACATATATATATGAGCAGTGAGCTAAAGCCCGGTGAAAAACATAAAGCGTAAAGAGGTTAAGAATGAATGTCCTTACAGTATGAAAGCAGTTCATTTAAACAGTATTTCAGTCTTTCAGTTAGTACAGTCATATGTGGTACACCCATTACCATAACAGTACAGTAAGCAGTAGGTCTTAAAAGACCGAACAGTAATGATGGCCATCAGTCAGTAAACAGTAGTGGTTCCAACAAGGGAACTGACAGAGAATTCTGTCTCAGTAACAGTAAACAGTAGGTGCTAAGGATGCCACAATACAGTTCAGAATATAGGACATACATTCATTCAGTTAACCGTAATCAGTTCAGAAAACAGTACAGTTCAGTTGTTCAGAAGATAATCATTTCGAACATATCTTTACACAATCGTTACTCATAGAGTTCTGGGCTACAGTATGCTAGAGCGTGTCTCTCCAGTCGCCAACCCTACACAGTTAACAGATTGAACACACTAAGCTACACAGCTGGGAAAGATAACAACTTAATCCCTAATTTGCCTCGGTGTGTTCTACATCTATATCCTCAGTAAGATGCCTTAAACTAGGCCAAAGCATGCCTAGGATGGGATGAGGATGCAAAGATGTACTCAAAAAAATAGTTTCAGAAGTAATCAGAAAACAGAGTCTCGCTCGAACGCAGGTTTCCCCGCTCGAGCGGTCATGCAACAAAGGTACACGCTCAAGCGTCAACTATCCCGCTCGAGCGTACTGTAAAAGTACTGGATGGGTGAAATCTCCGCTCGATGGACGCTCGACGCCCGCTCGAGCTTGAGACACATGAATCCGCTCGAGCGCCCAATCCTCCGCTCGAGCGGACTGTAAAACAGTACAGAGATACTGGATGCTCGGATTCCACGCTCGAGCGCCACTTTCCCCGCTCGAGCGGAAGTGCAAAATCTGGAAATTCCAGATTGCACCTCCAAGCCAAAACCAGGTTCAAATGCATCAAAACCAATCCTCTTGGGCCCATTTTCTGGAAAACCTTTATAAACACATAGAATAACATGGTTCAAAGCTCAATTTGAGAAATCAAAGCCCAAGGGTGTTTAATTCAAACTCAATTTCAAGAACAATATGAACATGCAAACATGCATGAATTCAAATCATTTTGAAGCTCCAATTTGATGCTCTAAGGAGTCAATTGATCCAAAACATGATGAAATCATGGACTATACTCAAAACATGGTCATGCATGCAACAATTTGCCATGAACTCAACTCAAAATCCAACAATTCAAACATGCATGCATGGATTATGCTCTATATCAACATGTATGAACCAAAACATGGCTTAGCTCTACAATTTATCATGGACCATGCAAGACTTAGCTCAAACACAAGAATGAGAAGATGAAATCCTTACCTAGGTTCCTTGAATGCAAATCTAGAGGTTCAATTTAGCAATCTACACTTCAATTACCAAGCAATTCTTCAAGTTTCCAAGAAATTCAAGGTGAAAAACCAATTTCTCTCCCTCTCTACTCTCTAGGTCGGCAAGGCTCAAGAAAAGGGTTGAGGGAATTATGTTATGATCAAGTGTAAGGCTCAATGTGTGAGATAGTGGCCCACTTAGTGGCAAGTTTGGTAAATAAGTCAAAGTTTGCAATTGATCAATGTTTAATCTAATTTAATCATACCTAATCCGTTTTCAGATAAATATATCATAAATTCGCATTAATTATGAGGATCATAAAACATCAATCAATTCCGGATTCGGCCGCCGATAAGGCCTTCAATTAACAATTTAAACATAAAACACAAACAGATCAAATAATCAATCAAACAGATAGAATACAAATTAATATACACACTCAGTCAATTCAGTTCCAGTTTTCAGTCAGTCAGTTCAGTACTTTAACCGGTCCAATTATCAGTCATAATCAGTTCAGTTTAACGGTAATCAATGTTTATCGGTAATGAAGCAAGTAACAGCTTCTGGCCCTAAATAGCCAAGAGCCCTTCAACAAATTTGAAGAGGGGCTCAAAATGAAGTACTTTACAGTTTACAATAAGCCACGGATCTAAGCACAAACAGGCCTAAAACATTGTGCAAGAAATGAGCCAAAAGGGAGACAAAGAAGCAAGTGATGGTTTCTGGCCTCAAACATAGGAGGGCCCTTCAACAAAGTTGAAGAGAGGCCCAAAAAATGGTATTTTACAGTTTATGAACAAACCCAAAACAGTGCACATGCAAGCTTAAAATACTATGCAAAATAAGGCCTAAAAAGAGGTTTAAACACAAAGATCCAAAAGGGAGCTTCAAACAGCAAAGGTCCCTTGATCAAACATGAAAAGAGGGTCAAAATAAGGCCACTTACAGTTCGTACCAGAGCCCAAAAATACAAGCACAAGGGGCTAACAAAACATGCAAAAATATGGCCAAAAGAGGGATAAAGAGGCAAGTGACAAAAGAAATCCTCAAACAGTGAAGAGCCCTTCAACAATGTTGAATAAGGGCTCAAAATAAGCTACTTTTCAGTTTATAACCAAGCTCAAAACAGTTTACAAATGAGCCTAAAATACTATGCAAGAAAGGGGCATACAAGAGAGGTAAAGAAGCAAGTGTTAAAAGGAAGCCTCAAACAGGGAGAGGCCCTTAAACAAACATGAAAAGGAGCTCAAAAAAATTCTATTTTCAGTGAGGGTCGGAGCCCAAATATGCAAGAAAATATGGCTAATATATTGAGCAAAATAAGGCAAGAAAGAGGGATGAAGAGACTTACCCTTGAAGACCAAGTCTTTGACAACTCTTGGACCAAGTTTGGTGGCTCCTTAGCTCTGGAAAACAGCTCCAAGTGGCTGGAATGGATGGTGGTGGTGTAGGGTTTGGAAGATTTTGAGGGTTGAAGTGTAGGGAGAGAGAGATACAATATAGGAGGCTTAGAGCAAATTTTTGTAACCCCTAAAACACAGTTGGGGGGCCTGGATATATAGGAAAAGGAGTGGAGAAAAGGAGGGAAAAATGGAGGGGAAAAGAATTCAAGTTTCCCCCCAAAAGTGCAGCCCCCCGGATACAAAATCTGGGGGGAAACAGAATACATTTCTGTAAAGTACCTGGACAGAGGATCATGGCCGGCCGGTTTCCTAGGGTTTAGGTAGGTGGCCGACCGGCTCTCCCCATGGCCGGCCGGCCAAGGGTCAAAGGGGTCAAGAAGTATTAGTGGCCGGCCACCCCAGATTGGTGGCCTTCCATGTGTGCACAACACAACCATGTGGTCAAAAACTGGAGAAAGTGAATCAGGAGAGAGAAAAGGCCACTTTTAGGAGGGGTTCAAAAGGGTCACAAAGAATTGCTAGCCGGCCATATGATATTGGTGGCCTCCCAGGTGTGTACAATACAAATATGTGGTTTGGGGCAAGAAAAAGTGGCCTTAGGGTGGTCAACATTGGCTTTCAAGTGAGAAAAAACGGGCGACAGAGGGCGATGGAGGAATAAAACTGATTGTCAGAACAATTAATGGCCTCCCACCCTTCTACGACCTTCCTAACAATGAAACAGAGATCCCTACCAAAAATGGACTCAAACCAATGCAAAATGGAGGTTCGGGGGCCGAAACGCGCAGCCCGAGGCCCCGAAAACTGACTGTTAGGCACCGAAAGTGGTGTTCGACCACGAAGTTGGTCTCTCAAGCCACAGTGTCCCTCAAAAGGGAGCAAATAAGATGCATGCCAAAAACCGGAGCAAACGGAGGTGGTTAAGCGGTCCCAAACCGAGGCACACGGCCAACGGCTCCGAAAAACCGGAAACCGGACTCCAAACGGGCAAAATGGCCTACGACCACGAAGCGTAGCCTACGGCCACTGAGAGATGATCTACGAGACCTCTCCCTCCCTTCGGGAAGAGAAAATAGAGAAAACAGAGCCTGGTTCGCAAACCGAGACAAAGCATAAAAGAGTCCGAAAGTCTGGAGGCAAGGCTCGCAGCCGAGACTCTGAAACTTCTGAACGAGCACAATATGCACCATCACCGAGCGCTCAATCGGTGACGTCTGAGTCTTAAGGTCGGTCAAAAATGGGGTGTCTACACCGCTCGATCGTGTGACACAAGTCCTCGCTCAAGCGTCCAATACCACGCGCGAGCGGACTGTAAAACAGTGTAAAGTGCTAGATGCACGAATTTCACGCTCGAGCACCAGTCACTCCGCTCGAGCGTGAGTCCAAAATTTGGAATTTCCAGATTTGAACCTCAAGCTCAAAAACAAGTTTTAAAACACCAAATTCGATCCTTTTGGGCTAATTTTCTGGAAAACACTTCAAAACCCATAGTATAACATGTTTCAAAGATCAATTTGAGAAATCAAAGCCCAAAGGTAGTTCAATTAAATCCAATTTCAAACCAATTTTCATGAACAAAGCTCAAACATGACATGCATTAGTTTAAACCAATTCAAAGCTTCAATTACATGCTCTAATGAGCCAATTTCTTCTAAAACATGGTAAAATCATGGACTATGATCGAAAGATGAACATGCATGAAGCAATCTCATGAACAATAACTTCAAAACTCAAGAATGGCAACATGCATGCATGAATTAAGCTACAATACAACATTATAAGCCATGCCTTGGCTCTAACCTTTAACAATCCTCCAAAACATGCTAGAAGTAACTCAAATCAAACACAAGAAGGTGAAAGCTCTACCTTATGTCTTGAACTAAAGGTCTAGAAGCCCAATTATGTATTTAACTTCTAAATCCCCTAAGCCTCCAAGCAAAATCAAGATAAAAACAAGTTGAACTCACTTCTCTCACTCTCTCTCACTCTCTAGCCGGTTATACACTCAACAAGGCTGATGAAATGTACAAAATAAAATGAAGGCAAGTCTCAAATGTTCCATGTAGTAGGCCACTAAGTGGCATTTTGGCAAATAAGTCCAACCAATGCAATTTAGTTTATTTTAATTTAGTTTAATCATACCAAATCACATTTCAAATAAATATGCCATAAAATCACATAAATTATGATTAACACATAACACTAATCAATTTCAGATTCGGCCGCCGATAAGGCCTTCAATTTGTAGTTTAAAGCATAAAACATGAACAGATAATTTAACAGTCAACAGATAGATATGCATTCAAACTAGCACAATCAATCAATCAGTTTAGTGATTTCAGTTAATTCAGTTAATTATCATAATCAGTCTCAGCTTAACAGTGATCAGTGGTTCATCAGTAAACAGTGGTGAGGGTTGTCACAGGAGCATAATTAGGAATTACTATTTAAGTGAGTTATATTATATCTTGAACTACCATAATATGTTTTATATATGTCTTGAATTACGATAATATATTTTACGAATGTTTTGAATTACCACAAATTTATTTTATATAATTTATGCTTTATGATTATGCTAATGTTTCAATTACATGGATTATTTTTTGAACTCCATTTGCTTAAATTGAAACCCATGGATATGTTTGTTTAAATTTTAAAAAATATTTGACAATGATTTTATAAACATTTGTTTTGAATAAGTACCACCACAGAGATCCCATGCCTTGGGGACTTAAATAATTATTGACCATCTGAATTATCACTTTAGTGACCCTTTGACAGTCCTATGCATTGGGGGACTTAAATAACATTTGGCCCTCTGATTAGTCACTTCGTGATCCTCTGTCTGTCATGGATCCATTGACCCTCTGTTCTGTTCTGTACCGTGGTTATAATTTTGTTTATATGATTTTGTGTTATATATCTATTATTGAAAATAATTTGAACCAAATTATTTATCGTTTAGCCTAAATAATTATCCATGGTGATTTTATACCCTCATACTCTCAGTATAATATTTCTCACTCTGGCATGTGCTTATAGCTGTTAAAATCCCTTTCAGGTGAAGAAATTTAAAGAATGATAGTTTTACCTTGTGGATCAAAACCTCAAATTTGAAATGGATATCATGTTTCTTTTCTTGTAATCATTATCTGACTGATGCTACGTCATTACATAAATAATAATTTCTATGTATGCTTCAGATATTTATTTACATATTTTATTTTAATCCTCTGCATTATTTAACTTAATTACTGAGAATTATTCTGAGGGACCTTAAAATTAGCTTGTTACGATCTAGCCTTGGTCATCGGGATAGGTTGTGACAGCTTCTACTCGTTCACTGGGTTCAAAGAGAATGAAAGCTTTGGGGCAATTGAGAAGAAATAAAAATAACCACAAGAATTATATGGAAATAGGCATTGCCACGTGGCATTGTTGTAGATTATCACAGGTATGACGGTTGTCAAATTCTTATCAAACACTGCATTAGTGTTTTTTGTTATGCAAAACTCATCAGGATATGAAATTTTATCGATATAAAAGTCTTAAACAACTGAAGATTGTTTGGGATATGACTTTTGAAACATTCAAACTACTTGTGATAAGTCACTGGATATTATAGATAGACAATACCCAATGAGATAAGGTTCGCAATTTCTCTTTATGAATTAGTTCATTAAATATTTTGATAATATTAGAGGACTTACTTGGGCGTCGAAGGGCCCCCAGCTACAGTTGAGGGTGTTTTGTCTTGCAATGGTGTCGATCGTCTTCTTCGTTGAATTTCTTTATCATCAAATATGTTTTTTTTTTTTTTTTAAATGTCCATACGGAATCCAAAATAGAGTTTGTTTGTTTGTGTTTGTTGATTTAATGTAGATTTAGAATTTATTTGATGTTTGTGTTCGTTTTTGTTGATTTAATCTAGTGTTTTAGTTTTTAGTTTTTACGCTGCAATGCTTTTAAATTTGATTTTCTTAGGTAGTGCTTAGTTATTTAGACGTGTAATAAAATTATAATTCCATCATAAACTTTATTTTCTCATTTACTAAAAAACTAATAATGAAAAATGCATTATATGAATGAAACAATCATTCTATATGAAAGATAAAAATCATAATTCCAATAAATTGAACTTTGCACCTCCATTGGTTACAAAGTAAAAAAATCTTATTAACGAGTACTTTAAGGCATTAATTAACAAATTTTAAAATTATTACAAATTTCTTATATTTTTAGAAAGCATGTATAATTATTTTAAAGGACTCGGCTCGTTTCTAATTCTTAATTGGTTGAATCATATTGCTAGGTTATCATGGACCTATCATTAGTTTTAATTTCATAATTCAAACAGTTTATTTTGTAAGATGTTTAAAAAAGATCATTTAGGCAAAAAATTAAATTGATCCTTTAACTATAGCCAAATGATTAGATCACATGTGTCTTCAAAATAATTAATGACCTATTCTCAAAATCATATTTGTTGTCTATTTTCTGGAGATAAATGTAATATGATCACATAAATATAATTATTTAATTAATTAAATTTTTTATACAAATGATCTTTTTTGAATATCTTATAATAAATCAATATAAATTTAGTGATGAACCCACGATTACTCAATCTAAGTTAAATCTCGTCACTAAAGACAAATTTGGTCACACTTCAAATCATACAAAAGTATTATTAGAGCAATAATAGATAAAATTATTGTTCAAGGGTCCGATTGAGAATTTGATTAGATGGGGGAAGTGATGAGAATAGTAATTGCATGTATATATATATATATATATATATATGAGTGGTGATTCATCTCACTAATTTTTGGACCACTAATAACTCTAATGAGCTTAAAAAAAAAAAAAAAAAAACTCAAGCCAAAACATCATATCACTTTGGTGGGGGCCACTGTGCCATATCATTAGTGATACTCTAGAGGTCCCAATTTAGTGCTCTAAAATATTATTCTATATATATATATATATATATTTTAGCAACAATGATTCATCCCACTAAAAATATCACCACTAATAGCACTAATGCATTAAAAAAGTAAAAAAATAAAATAAAAAATACAACTCCAAGACCAAAACATCACATCATTAATGACGGGACCCACTGCCACCTAATTAGTGGGAGCATTAATTAGTGCTCCCAAGCATTTTTCATATTTTAGATGCCCTTCCGTACATCCAACCATGACAATTCACTTTGTACAACTGTTCTGACTTAATAAATAATCGGCAGTAATTGAGGGCCGAAATGGGGTGGCCCGAATGTCCTGAAATTCTATTTGAGGCAAAAAAAAAAAAAAGGAAAAAAGAAAGAAAAAAAGAAAACAGTTTCTAAAATTGAAAATTAAGAATATTAGGGACAACTTTTTTAGGACCATCAATCATTTTCCATAAATAATTATATGTGAAGAGATCACGACAATGATGCTTAAAAATAACGAATATATATATATATATATACACATGCACTGCATCAGCAGCGTAGTGATATATTTGTATTAGTTTGTGCAACACTACAATTACACTACATACTTATTCTTAGTTTGGCCTATTGAAAAAAAATTAAAAAGTTAAAAAAATTATTTAAAAAAGTTAAAAAGTTAACACTATTCATCAAAAGTCAACAATTATGACTGCACAACTCCTAATCTTAATTTTTTCTCATAAATTAATTTTTACAATTTTTTATTACATATTTTTTCATAAAAAGTTAAAAAATTAACCCAAATATTCATATTTTCTTCTTCAATTTTTTAGTCTAAAAAGACAAAAAAATATACTTATTTAGGACACCCCAAACAACCCCTTAATATTATATCTTATCTTATCTTATCTTATAATGTGTAATGTGATGCTGAGAAATTTCCATGTAGCCAATCTACTGGGGTCGTAAAGATTTCAGTTGCGTTTGGTAGAGTTTTGTGAATATGATTTGAGAATATGAGTTGTATTTTGAGTTTGTGAGCTGTGGAATTATGATTTGAGTGTAGAAAATTTGTTAGGTTATGGTTTTTAAATAGAGTGTTAAATTGAGTTTTGAATTGTGTGTGGAATTGAGTTTTGAAACTTTGATTTGACATGTGAAGTAAGAAAATTTGTTTGGTTATGAGTTTTGGAAAGAGTTTTCAAAACTTAATTCAAATTATTATAACTCATAACAAAACATACTACTTTCACACTATTGAAAATTCTGACCAACACTCATAATCAAATTCTTTTTAAAATTTAATTAAAAAAATTATTATTAACAGAAAATAACATTAATCAATTTTTTAATTGAAAATACTACAAAGGAAATAATTTTTTTTCAAAATAAATATTCAAAAATTTAAATCATAAATATTTAAATAATTTAAATAATCTAAAAATTTAATAAGTAAAAAATTAAAATAAATATTCAAAAAATTTAAATAATCAAAAAATTTAAATCATTTAAAATATTAATATTTTAAATTTAAAAACAACTCTACACTCAAATCGTAACCAAACACATAAAACAAAACTCAATTAAGAAATTATTTTTAAACATCATAACAAAAAAATTAAAATATTTAAAAATATTTTTATAAAATAGAGTTTGAAATAATTTTTATAAAATATTTTAAAATTTTAAAAATTAAAATCGTAATATTTTGAAATTAAAATATTTAAAAATATTCAAAAAATTAAAAAATTAAAAAAATCGTAACATATTTAAATATTTAAAATCTTAACAAAATTAAAATATTTTTAAAATATTTAAATATTTACAATATTTAAAAAATTAAAATATTGATTTGAATTAAATTTTGAAAAGAATTTTAAATTATGTGTTTGGTTATGAATTTTGAAAAGTAATGATTATGTTTTGAATTGAGTTTTGAAAAATGAGTGTAGAATTATGATTTGAAAGATCCAAACAAACAACACACTCAAATCAATAAATAAAACTATATTTTGAAATGCTTACCAAACGAAGCCTTCCTTTTCCACGTTCAACCAAACTATCATTACTTCACTAATTCCACGCCACTTCTCACTGTGTTTTCCCAGATCCATATCTTTATACTAGAGACTTTCGGTTTAATTTCCCCACAAATTATGTTCTTAATATTAGATTTTTGGAGGGCTTGACTTGGTTTGGTGGACAAAACATAAAATAAAAAGAAATAATAACATGGGGTTAATTATACTGAAACAACATTATAATGAAATTTTTTCACCGTTGCGTCTTTTATTTTTAATTGTAAGAACCAATCATTACATTTTAAGTCAAAGTAAAATGTTTACTTTACTTTAAAAGTAAAAAAAATATAAGTGCCTCAACATCAAAATCAAAGGAAAAGATTTTATTCCACGAGATATAATAATTTAAACATGTAATTTTAAATTTGAGTTAAATAAATTATAAATATGTTTTTGTCAAACAAGATATTGTTTATCATTACTTTTGTATAAGATTAATGCTAAGTTTGGCAATCCAAAAATAATCTATCTTTTTATCTTTTTTTCATTACATCACCTCTCTATTTTTCTGTACATCTTTTCATAAAAAGACAAAAAATACACTTATTTAGGTCATTCTAAACAACCCCTAACTATTTGATTTTATCTATGCCACTCACCCACTTGCATCCATCACGAATTATGTCAAATTTTTTCAACCCAATAAATTTTCAAGGATAGTGAGAGGGTAATTTTCGGTGAAAAATTGGGCCGAGCTATGAGATGGACTTTGTGGCCCAAAATACGAAGGATTGGGTAAAAGAGGGCAGAAAAATTACTCCGGCCAAGAAAGATAAAGTTATTCCGGTCGAAAGAGAAAGAAGTTACTTCGGCTTAGGAATTGTAAAGTACTTCGGTCCGGAAACGGCTTGGAGTTATACCGGTCTTGGAATTATACCGGTCCAGAATCGTTGGTTCGGTCCAAACATACTATGGGTTGAACAGGAGAGAACCGAGGTAAGGAGGAGTAAAGGGAGAACCGAACCAAGGATAGTTCGGCGTACTCTGTGGCTCAGCATAGCCAGGTTTATCTCGGTCGTATGGTAGTTCGGCCATGTTGAAAACCATCCCACTTGGTTTAAGCAGTGGGGGGGTGTAAAAGGATAAGTATTATCCTTTAGGAGTATGAATCCTAGGAGGACTCTGCATGGAGAAATAAAAGTCCTACTAGGATTGTGCCACTCGAAACCTATAAAAGCTCACAGGCATCACCTTGGAGGAGGTAACATAACACAACATACAATTTTGCTTCCTGAATACATTGAGCTTTGTCTATTTGTCAAGTTTTCTGACTTAGGCATCGGAGAGGTTTCCGGCACACACTCGCCGGCTAGCTCACGTTTGTGTTTTCAGGTGACAAAGCGACGTCGTACGGAGGTGCATGGACTTAGTTAACAGGATTATACGAGGAAAATTATTTCTTCCTCGTACAATTGGCGCCGTCTGTGGGAAAAACAGACAGAACAAAACCTCTTGATTAAAGCTTCTCCCCTTTACATTCAATGGCACACATTGAAGAATTGCCGCAGTCCGCCGTCGACGGACTAACTCCAAAAGGGGGCGCAAGGCATGAAGGATTACCTTCTGTCCCTCCCATGGCGGACTTGGAGCCCCAACGACATACCTCCAGGAGGGATGCTAGAGGAAGACGGGCTCACAGCCCCCATCAATCCCATTCTCAAAGTCCCGACAGGCAAAGACGGAGGATTGACCCTCAAGCTCTGGAAGATCGCGTGAAAGAGCAAGATGAATTGATAAGAAAGATGGCGGCGGACATGGAGGCCTTGAAATTCCAGATGAAGAAAAAAGAAGTGGCGACAGGAGAGGGGTGCAAAAACAAGACGCCCCCTCGCCACTCAGAAAATCGTAGTAGGAATACTACACCCTCACAATGAGAGAGTAGAAGCCTCAGGACAAGCGATACTCAATCATGGTCTTCCAGAACTCGTCACTCTAGGTCTGAGAGGACGAAGTCTGAAAGATCATACACTGAAGGAAGCACATACTGGCCTTCTCATTCGCATCAGACAAGATCTAGACAGACGGAATTACCCAGATCATCCGACTTACGAACCGTGCTCGAATAGAAAGCACGATGCAAGGAGGATGCCAAGGCACGGGATCCGCACAGAGTTTCTGCCTTACAACGGTTGGCTCCTCGGATGCATGGAAGCGTCGAGGTTGGAATGCCAATACCGCGCCCTGTATACGAACCAACAGACAAAGCATTAGCAAGACTATAGACATCGCCGTTTGTTCCAGCGATCGAGAACGCGCCCCTACCATCAAGCTTCCTTCAGCTGAAATTTACTACATATGAAGGGAAGACGGACCCGTACTCACACTTGAGCCACTTTCGCCAGGTCATGGCCGTTTACAGGCGAAACGAGGCCTTAATGTGCATACTCTTCCCATCAAGCCTTGGCGACCTAAGCTTGACTTGGTTCGAAAAACTCCCAGAAGGCAGCATAGCCTCTTGGGCACAATTGGCAGAAGCCTTCGTGACAAGGTTTCGGACAAATACTAAAACTCCGGTAGAGATCGACCAGCTACTCTCCATCGACATGGGTGAAAAAGAGACCCTAAGATCCTACAACAGTCGCTACTGGGAGACATTCAATCAGATTGGGGACTGCCCCACCAATCTCGCCATTGCACAGTATAAAAGAGGCCTTCCAGTTGGGAACAGACTGAGGGACTCGATCACCATGACGCCACCCCTCACTATGGAAGCCCTGATGGAAAGAGTGCATCAGCACATCAGGGTAGAAGAGGATGGCGCACGAGCAAAAGCAAAATCTAGTACGACCGCAGTACCAGAAAAGAAGACCTCAGCCAAGGTCAACACGGTAGACCGAAGTAACAGAAATGGACGTGGCAGACGAGATAACGGAGAAAACCCCGATAAGAGATGGTTGAGAATCCGCACTGCCATAACCACGGTGTTCAAGAAACCAATATATCGGATTCTAAGTGAGATAAGAGATGAGCCTTTCGTCAAGTGGCCAGCCAAGCTAGGAGAAACTCAGAAGGACTATGACGAGAGATCACGGTGCACCTTCCACAAAGAAAAAGGGCACCGCACTGAGAATTACACACCATTGAGACAACACTTGGAGGAATTGGTGGCAGCAGGCCACTTGGATAAGTACATCGAAGGAGGAACGCAACCAGCCCCCCAGGATCACAATAACCCCAACAGAATGCCAATTGACGCCCCGCCTCAAGGCGTTATTAATGTAATACATGGAGTCTTTGAGCCTGAGCGTGTATGCGAGCTCAGGGGATCAATTAAAAAGGCTGAGCACTTTAGAGAGGTGCTAAGTGCCCAACCTGCCATCAAGAAGGGAAAAACCGAGGCGACAAATGTTATGTCTTTTTCGGATAAAGACTTGGATCGAATATATTGTCCTCACAATGATGCCCTAGTCGTCACTCTCCGAGTCAAAGATTTTGACGTCAAGCGGATTCTGATTGACCAGGGTAGTTCATGTGAGATCATGTACTACGACACATTTAAACAACTAAAGCTACAAGACAAAGACTTGGCGCCTGCAGTATCTCCCCTAATTGGATTCAACTCCATGCCAGAATGGCCTGTCGGCAAAATAATTCTTCCAGTCAGAGCAGGAAGTGTAACAAAACAAGTAGAGTTCTGGGTGTTGAAGGTCCCCTCCACTTACAACATCATCTTGGGCAGAACATGGCTGCACACCATGCGTTCGGTGGCGTCATCCTACCACCAGGTAATGCGGTTCCCCAACGACATCGGTATAATTGAAGAAGTATATGGAGATCAGATCATGTCAAAGCAGTGTTTCGCCACGGTAAATGGCAGCCGCGCTGCCAAAGGATACGTCCATTCAGTGGAGGAACCAGAAAGCAATGAACTATTCGCGGACGTCGGCAAAGAGGCTGATCAGAAAGCGGTGGAGGACTTGGTGGAGGTAAAAATAGATGAGAAGAACCCGGATAAGTTCTTCTTGCTTGGCTCGTCGTTGTCCAGCACTGAGAGAATAGAGGTCTTGGAATTCTTGATCTCTAACATCGAAGTGTTTGCCTGGACGCCTTATGACATGCCAGGCATTGATCCAAACTTCATCAGTCACCAACTCAATGTCCACCCATCCGCCAGACCAGTCATCCAACGCACACGCAGATCGGCACTCCACCACGCAAAAATAGTGGCGGAAGAAGTTGGCAACCTGCTGGAAGCAGGAGCAATTAGAGAAGTGCACTACCCAAGATGGATCTCCAACACAGTCGTAGTACCAAAGAAAAATGGCAAATGGCGAGTCTACGTCGACTACAAAACAGTCAACAAGGCGTGCCCAAAAGACAGCTTTCCTCTACCACGGATAGATCAACTAGTGGACCTAATGGCGGGGCACAACCGACTTAGCTTTCTGGACGCATACAGAGGCTATCACCAAATCGCCATGCATGAACCAGACCAGGAGGTCACATCTTTTACAACTCCAAGAGGATTATACTGTTACAAGGTCATGCCCTTTGGCCTGAAAAACGCAAGGGCAACATTCCAACGGATGGTCACCAAGATGTTTGAACCATTGTTAGGCAGAACAATGGAAGCTTACATCGACGACATGGTGGTCAAAAGCAAGGATGAGAATGACCATCTTAAGGACCTAGGCGAAATGTTCCAGATCCTGAAGAAGCACAAGTTGCGCCTCAATGTGTCCAAGTGTGCATTCGGAGTAGGATCTGGCAAATTCCCGGGCTTCCTCGTGACCAACCGAGGTATAGAGGCAGACCCCTCTCAAATCAAGGCAATCCAAGATCTGGAGAAACCAAACTCAATAAAAGAAGTGCAGCATCTCACCGGCATGGCAGCTGCACTCAACCAGTTCATAAGCAGATCATCAGACAGACTACGACCATTCTTTCAAGCTTTAAAAGCCAAGTTTGAGTGGGATGAAGAATGCGACCGAGCTCTGGAAAGCTTGAAGGAGTACATGTCTTCCCCACCACTGCTTGTTACTCCAGTACCTGGTGAAGAACTCTTTTTGTACCTGGCAGTCTCTCAGCACGCAGTTAGCGCAGTGTTGGTTCGTGCAGAAGGAATACAACACTTGCCCATCTTTTATGTCAGTAAGACATTGTTGGGAGCCGAAACAAGGTACTTGCCCTTGGAGAAACTAGCATTGGCATTGATGATGGCCTCCAGAAAATTGGCACACTACTTTCATGCCCACACCATAGTCGTCCTCATAGCTTTTCCACTAAAAGCTTTGTTTGAGAGGGCGAACTTTTCTGGGCGAATCTTAAAGTGGGCAGTAGAGTTGGGACAATTCAACATCAAGTTCCAACCCAGGACCGCAGTAAAGGCCCAGTCTTTGGCAGACTTCGTCGCAGAATTTACTCCTGGTAGTCATCATATCTGCCCAGTCGACCTAACTGACACAACCGAACTAGGGATGGAAGTTGACGCCGGAATAGCACAACCCTTAGCAGTAAGCACTCAGCTAGACTCCAAGGCAGACCAGACTAAAGACAGCAAGGAAGAAGCAAACCAAGGCTCACCAACAGTCCAACTAGATGGCGAGGGACAGACAACAGGCACGGACCTTGAAGAAAACACCATTCTTGACCCCACGACATCATCTGACCCCTCCACTTGCTGGAAGTTATTCGTTGGAGAGATGTGGAAGCTCTTTGTGGATGAAGCATCCAATCGGCATGGTGCAGGACTTGGCATAGTCCTCATCTCTCCAGACGGCCTGGTTGTAGAGCAAGCAATCAACCTTGGCTTCCCAGCATCCAACAATGAAGCGGAGTATGAGGCGCTTCTCACATGACTCAAGTCAGCACATTACATGAAGGCCACCGAACTAATGGTCTACAGCGACTCACAGCTGGTGGTAAATCAAATTTCTGGAGACTACGAAGCAAAGGATGACAGAATGGCCAAGTACCAAGAGCTGGTCAGAACAGAGGTCAAGAAGTTTGATGTAGTAAGGATAGAACAAATTGGCAGGGAGGAAAACAGCAGAGCAGACGAACTAGCAGGCTTTGCCTCAATGGCAGATACATTCACCCCTCATCCATTGCTCATCGACTACTTACCAAGACCAAGCATAAAAGACCCTGAAGCAGAAGAAGTATGTTGCACAGAACTAGGCCCCTCTTAGATGGATCCCATTATCCTGTTCTTAAAAGACGGCATCCTACCAGAAGAGAAAAAAGAAGCCAACAGAATAAGAGCGAAATCGCAGCGATTTTGGCTCTCCCCATCCTTAGCATTATACAAGAAGTCATTCTCAGGACCCTACCTAAAGTGCGTACATCCTAGCAAAGTAGAAGCTTTCTTGTACGAAATACACGAAGGAGTATGCGGAAGCCATCAAGGAGGAAGATCACTAGCTTACAGGGCCATTTCACAAGGATACTGGTGGCCATACATGCAAGCAGATTCGGAGAAATATGTGAAGAAGTGTGAGAAATGCCAAAAATTCGCACACCAGATTCATCAACTAGCAAGAGAACTCCTACCATTGACCAGCCCATGGCCTTTCGCAATGTGGGGCTTGGACATAGTAGGACCGCTTCCAACAGCACCCCGCAACAGGAAGTTCTTTATCGCAGCAACAGACTACTTCACAAAATGGGTGGAAGCAGAAGCATTGGCATCAATCAAAGAAAAAGATGTAAAGAAGTTCGTTTGGCAGAATACCATCACTCGGTTTGGCATACCAAAAGCCCTAATCTCAGACAATGGCACTCAGTTCGACGGCAGAATCTTCAGAAGCTTTTGTGAAGAATACAAGATAGAGTTCTACAATTCTACACCGGCATATCCTCAAGCGAATGGCCAAGCAGAAGCATCAAATAAAGTCATCTTGGATGGACTAAAGAAAAGACTAGAAAAGGCAAAAGGCAAGTGGGCGGATGAACTTCCTCATGTTTTTTGGGCTTACCGCACCACACCTCGACGATCAACAGGAGAAACACCATTCTCCTTAGCCTATGGAATAGAAGCAGTAATCCCACTGGAAGTTGGCCTCCCCACAATTCGAAGCGAAAATTTTGATCCAGACTTAAATGAAGAAGCTATAACATTAGAACTCGACCTTGCGGAAGAAAGAAGAGAAAGGGCACTGGTTCACATTGCTTCGTACCAAAGAGAATTAATTAGAAAATACAACAAAAAGGTACATCCAAGACAATTCAAGATCGGCGATTGGGTACTGCGCAAAGTAATGGGAAACACCTTGGTACCAGGAGATGGCAAGTTAGGGCCAAACTGGGAAGGTCCTTACAAAGTGGTTGGGTTAGCAGGCAAAGGGGCATACCACCTAGAAGACAAGGACGGCAAAGCAATCCCTAGGCCATGGAACACGGCCAATCTCAAGTTATTTTACTTTTAGCTTTTCTTTTTCAAACATGTGTAATTTTTTCTTTCTTCAATAAAACAAACGATTCTTTTTCAGCATGAATTGTTCTTTGTAAGAGTTAGCTTTAGTAAAGATAGGAATATTGTAAACATTGTTCTAAGTTAGCTGGAAAAAACTAACTTAGAGGTTGGCTGGAATAAACCAACACCTATCCTAAGCCCAGGATAAGGATCCAGGCTGCAGGACGTTTGGTTGGAATAACCAAACATTGTTCTTTAGTGGTTGGCTGGATTAAACCAACTCTTTGTACTCTTCAGCCGAAGTATGGGTATGGCTGAAGAGTGGTTGGCTGGATTAAACCAACTCTTGGTGCTCTTCAGCCGAAGTATGGGCATGGCTGAAGAGTGGTTGGCTGGATTAAACCAACTCTTTACTCTTCAGCCGAAGTATGGGTATGGCTGAAGAATGGTTGGCTGGATTAAACCAACTCTTTGTACTCTTCAGCCGAAGTATGGGCATGGCTGAAGAATGGTTGGCTGGATTAAAACAACTCTTTACTCTTCAGCCGAAGTATGGGTATGGTTGAAGAATGGTTGGCTGGATTAAACCAACTCTTTGTACTCCTCAGCCGAAGTAATTACATCGGCTAAGGAGTGGTTGGCTGGTAAACATGGTTAGTTTAAACCATTTAAAACCGGAATAGCAGTTGGAATATTAAGACATTACAAGTGCAAGCACACATAAAAACCGGAACAAGAGTCCAATAAAATTTTCATTCATTAAAAATCTAGTACAGAGGGGCATAGCCCGGTTACATAGACAAAGTATCAAAAAAAAAAAAAAGTGCAAAATCAAGAAAAAAGATCCTCAATTTCGGCGTCAAAGGCAGCGTCGGCATCAACTTGAAGACCGGTTTCAGGCGGAAGGACGTTTTCAGTCGCAAGAGTGGTTTCGGTCGGAACCACGGTTTCACTTGGTTGTTCAATAGTTAGATCTTCCACCGTGGGCTCCGACCGAACTACCTGATCTACATTCGCAACCGGAGTATCCTCAGGGGCAGAGTCTTCATCAGAGTCTGAGCCCTCAAGAAACTACTGTTGCATGGCATTGGCGTATTCCATGAGGGAGTTTGGTATGAAGTAGGCTGGAGGGTTGAAAATCTCGGTCTGAGGATCATGACCGAGCTTCTCAACGGCTCCCCTCCAGCCGCACTTAAAGAACAGCTCCTTGGCGGCCTCACATTGTTGGACGTATACATCTTCCGCCTTCTTGAAGCCTCTCTTTTCGGCCTCTTTTGCACTCTCCTTCGCCTCTGATATTTCGGCATCTTTCTTCCTTTCCAGCTTCACCAGCTCGCGTAGGTACTTGTCTTTCAGAGCAATGGCAGCCTTCTGCTTTTCAGCTTTGGCCGAACTAACCATTCCGGTCAGTCTGCCGACTTCACCCCGTAGTTCGGCCATTTCCTTTCTGGCCTCCTCCAGCTCGGCCGCTTTTGCCTCAGCTTCTGCCGCTGCTTGCCTGGTTACTTTCCGAAGCTCCAGTACTTTCCTATGAGTGATTTGGTTTTTCTGAAGGGCCTGACAAAGCAAAGATTTCCCTTTAAGCCGAAGTAGAAGTTGAAAAAAGAAAGTAGACAGCAAAACGACCGAAGTTGCTTACCAGAATCATGAATTTAGTCGTAGACCGGATGGCCTTCAGTTCGGTGTTTAACTGTTTTTGGTGATGCTCCATGTCTTTGGGCAGACACACACTCTTGGCTAGATTGATGGCCAACAAGTGATCTTTCTCAGCAACAACCGAGTCTGTATCTCGGATGTCTCGGTCGTTGAAAGTTAGTTTTGGGGCCCAGCTGCCAGTAGTTCGGTCAGAAGGTTCCGGTTGGGGGCTCGGTGGCAAACTCGGTGGAAGTGCAGGTTCTGCTTCATCAACCAAAATTTGTTCGGTTTCAGCAGTCCAGGCGCGCTTGGTTCAGCGGGAAGAGGACGGCTGTTGAGAAGGGAGGGCCACAACAGCAGGTTGCGATTGGTTGGGTGGCGTTACTTCGGGCCTTGTTGTCTCGGTTAAAAGAGCCCTGACTCTGTTCTTTTTCGCCATCTCTTCTTCGGCTGTCAGTGGGATCAGTCTGATCTCGGGCAAGGAGGGGTCCGGTTCTGGGGCGTCTTCAAGAAGAAAGTCGGTTACTCTGGCTTTCCGGCGACCACTATATCGGTAGGTCGGCTCGAATTGCAGCAATTTGGCCCAGCTACGTTCAGGATATCGTAGTGCGGCTCGCAAAGTTGCAAGGTTTGGATAACTTTATAGAGAGTAAAGGTGGGCAAAATCTGCGAGAAAAGACAACTGTTAGTCCGGCTGAAACATTAAAACGCCGAAGTAAAAAATGCAAGGAAGAAGACCGAAGTTAAATTACCAGGCTCTCATTTTTTCCAATTTATAGGTCAGCCAGGAATTTGGGCTTGAAAATCCTCAAAGTTCCCAGAGACCCAGAAAAAATCGTCGTCATTAAGGTCTTTGTCCGGTGTATATTTAACTATCTTCTCTCGGCGGCGGCGAATCCTAAGGTAATAGACCCACCCATCCTCTTTTGAGCCGATGGAGTATTGATGGAAAATTTCGGCCAGACCAAGATTTAGTCCGGCTTTTCGATTTAGTTCGGCTATTCCCATGATGATGCGGTAGGAGTTGGTGGACAGTTGGGTAGGGCATAGTCTGGTCTGCCTAAGAAATTCACAAATCAACGGTTGAACCGGAAACCGTAGCCCGGTTTCTATGATGGATAAAAGGGTGAAAGGGACGAAGCCCTCATTATCCCAGGGAATGACGTCTTTTTCGGCCAAAACCAGTTGGACGTCGTCAGGGATTTGGTAGTCTTTCCTGAATTCGGCTAGGCCGCCCGGAGTATCTACTAGGTATCTATACTTCCCCATCTATCGTATGATTTAAAAATAAGTTATATCGGTGCAAAAATTATGCTCAGTAGTTCGGTTGAGCGCACGGAGTGACTGGGCAACCTAAGTCTGCAAAGTAGAAAACAAAGGGGTTAAGCACAGATCACTGGACCGTGCTACAAATTAAAAGCATGGTAAAAGATCCCTACTTCGGTTTTAAAGACAGGTTCTATCTCGGTTCAGCAAAAATGTTTGGGAGCTCGGTTTGAGCAAAGTTCTTATTGATCAAATCTTGGAAGACATCTCGGCATACTAGCTTTGGAAACAATTTTTAGACCGGTTCATCGTCTAGGGGCAGCTTTCTGAGTTCGGTCTAAAAAACTAAGAAAGCTGGTTCAGCCCCAAAGGCCTAAGTCGGTTGAACTAGGAGTTTTGTTATTTCGGTTGAGCCTCTAGGGGCAGCTTTCAGAGTTTGGTTTAGAAACTAGGAAAGCTGGCTTAGCCCCAAAGGCTTAGCTCGGTTGAAGACCGAGGTTCCTTATTTACTAAAGTCAAACTTCGTTCGGTGGGCTTATCTCGGCTAGAGTTATTCAGGAGTTGATAAACTACTGTTTTCTGGAGTTCTAGTTCGGTTATTTTCTAAAGTGATCTACCTATATAGGACAAACAGTATCCTAGTTCGGTTGCTACTTGATTTTGGATCTAAGACTAGTTTTCTACAGAATATTTCATACACACGAGTTCAGTAAAATTTTTCCAGTAAAGTACAGAAGCAAAGCAGAAAATAGACTAACATGCTTCGAAAAAACATGAAAAGAAAAATATGAAAACAAACAAAGCAAGAAGGTTAGATTTGCTTACCAGAATAAAAAGGAAGAAGCTAGAAGATGGAGGCAATAGTGGAGGGCACGAACGCAGCAAGTTCAAACTCAGGGCTCAGGAACAAGGGAGAGAAGAAGTAAGGAGTAGAGTAAATGATTCAAAAATGAAAGGGTGGTTTTGTAAAAAAGGAGAGAGAAAAAGCGGCAAAAAGGGGCAGGACTGTTCAAAAAGTTCGTGGTACGAGGGCGGCGTGATAACAGCTCACAGCCTATCAGAGCCCGCCACGTGTCATTGGGAAGTGAAGTGTTACAGTCAGTGATTGAAGAGACGTTTTTGACCGAACAAGTAGAGCCGGAGTGAAATAAGCTCGACTGGAGAGGCTAAAACGATTTTTAGTTCGACTGGAAAAGCTTGAAAAACGTTAGCTTGGCTGGTCATCAGGTAATCCCAATCATGCTGCGTAGATGGAATTAAGAAGCAATTGAGAGGGTAATTTTCAGTGAAAAATTGGGCCGAGCTATGAGATGGACTTTGTGGCCCAAAGTACGAAGGATTGGGTAAAAGAGGGCCGAAAAGTTACTCCGGCCAAGAAAGATAAAGTTATTCCGGTCGAAAGAGAAAGAAGTTACTTCGGCTTAGGAATTGTAAAGTACTTCGGTCCGGAAACGGCTTGGAGTCATACCTGTGAAAACCCATCTTTTAATTATTCTTTAAAGAAAATTTATTAATTAATTTTGTCTACAGTCTATCTGAATTATACATTAGTGTAAAAGTTAGTTTTAAATTGACTCAATTCAATCACTAACAAGACATTATTAAGAATAATAATTTTGTGGGTGTTCAATATTTGTTGTTTATAAATTATTTTAATTATGATTCAATATAATAACTATTCTTACTAAATACCTTAGTTAAAAATCTTAGTGTGTCAATTTTCAGAAACCCACACAAAAAAAAAAAAAAAAACAAACAAACAAACCATGGGCAAACAACCCATAGTTCCTACCAAATCCACCATCTCTTAGAAATTAGGAAACCATGAAAATTAGAGAAAGTTTGCTCTTAGAAATTGGAGAAAGGGAATGAAATGTTTTTGAGAAAATAAAATAATGGAAAGAATGAGAGGGAGAGAGAGATGTCTTCAATATTTATATGCATGCAAGCCTTCCTTGTGCATGCAAGCATCCGGTGAGAAAGACAAAAAAAAAAAAAAAAAAAAAAAAGAAGAAGAGAGAAATCCCCAAAGCCACCAAGCTTGGTGTTAGGAGAGGAAGAAGAGTAGGAGATTAAAGAAGTCAAAATTCTCAACCATTTTGTCACTCTATTACTAAGTAAGAAAACCCTCTCAACCCTCTCATTTTGTTTTTATATAATTGAAAATTTTCAGATTATGTACATTTGATACATTGTCTAAAACTATGTTGAGAATAATCTGTCTTGAATCTGCCAACATGTTACCCGAATTTTTAGACAATTTTATACTCAGAATTTCGAGATGTTTTCTTCTACAAAGTTGTTGATAATGATGTCTAGTTTATCCAGAAATTTTTGGAAACAATTTTTGAGCTTTCTACGAATTTATACAAATTTTTAACTAAATCTGAAACTGTGTTGAGAATAATTTGTCTTGAGTCTGCCAGCATGTTACCCAAATTTTTAGACAATTTTATACTCAAAATCTCGAGATGATTTCTTCTACAAAGCTGTTGATAATGATATCTAGTTTATCCAAAAATTTTTGGAAACAATTTTTGAGTTTTCTACGAATTTATACAAATTTTTAACTAAATCTGAAACTGTGTTGAGAATAATCTGTCTTGAATCTGCCAGCATGTTACCCAAATTTTTAGACAATTTTATACTCAAAATTTCGAGATGATTTCTTCTACAAAGCTGTTGATAATGATGTCTAGTTTATCCAGAAATTTTTGGAAACAATTTTTGAGCTTTCTACGAATTTATAAAAATTTTTAACTAAATCTGAAACTGTGTTGAGAATACTCTGTCTTGAATCTGCCAGCATGTTACCCGAATTTTTAGACAATTTTATACTCAGAATTTCGAGATGATTTCTTCTACAAAGTTGTTGATAATGATGTCTAATTTGTCCAGAAATTTTTGGAAACAATTTTTGAGCTTTCTACGAATTTATACAAATTTTTGACTAAATCTGAAACTGTGTTGAGAATACTCTGTCTTGAATCTGCCATCATGTTATCCGAATTTTTAGACAATTTTATACTCAGAATTTCGAGATGATTTCTTCTATAAAGTTGTTGATAATGATGTCTAGTTTATCCAGAAATTTTTGGAAACAATTTTCGAGCTTTCTACGAATTTATACAAATTTCTAACTGAATCTGAAACTATGAGATAGATTTTACCATGTATTTGAAAATTTATTTAAAATTCTATACTAAGCCAAATCTGGTAATTTCTAACTAGAAGATGAAATTTGAGAAGTCTAGTTTCATAATAAATCCTTAGATTATGGGTTTGATCTATAAATTTAAGCATGGAATTAAAATAAGGAAATGTGACAAATCTGTGTCATAAACACCCTTGGAATTTGTTTAGAATTATTTATAAGTTATTTTTGGGAAAAGCTTTCTGAAAAATAACCATAACATGTTTATTGAGTATCCTGTAGATTGATATGAATTTTAGAGTTGTATAAGTAATGTATTTATAATTTTATTTGCAAGATATATACTCTGAAAATTTTCTGGACAGAATAAAATCACCACTTTAATATTATGCTAGTCTAATTTTGTAAATCAAAAATTTGTGCATGTGTGTATTTAGGGTTTAATTCTTGTATCTAAGTTATTATTTCATACCATGGTTTAAATAAATTATTTATTTAAATTCTGTACTTTTATTTAGTATTGTGTGACCCATGCAATATTTTATGATTGGGAATTTTAATGAGTTGGTATAACATTACTTGTGATTAAAAATTTGGAGTTATTTGTGATTAATATCAAAATTAACTGAAATGATTAACGCCATATACAAAGTTAACAATCGACGATTAATACCAGTTGTTCGGGGTGAGTCTTGGTTTAAAGACTGTACGGAATTAAGAGTTGACGGTTAACACCGGTTGTTCAGGGTGAGCCCTGGTTTTGAGAATTCTCACGTAAATTGTGTTGCGAAACTCTAAGATGGCACGGGACTTATTTGAACCATTTTCGGTATTCGGTTTTGGAATAAGGGTGGATGTGCAGGTGGCACACAGAAAGGTTGCTTACCCCTGGCAGACCGTTTCCTTGGGGCAGACCACGAATGCCACTACTTGAGTATATAACTCCGGACGTGGGTATCCCTGGTAGTTACGGTTGGTAACACTTAAATATTTGACCAAGGGAGGGTTTCAAATTAACCGTTGCCATGCTTAGTGGTTGGTAAGTTAAATCTCTTTGGTGAGATTTCGAGTGTCACCTAAATTATTAAAATTACTGAAACTATTCTAATGGTTGTAATTTCTGTGTATAATTATATTGTTATCTCATGTTTAGAATATTATTATTTGTCTCTTAAAAAGAATGGTAGGTTGGTTACGTTTTCTTACTGTGTTGCAAAACTCATGGCATATATTTTGTTGCCCTGGCGTTTCATGCCAGATTATGTTGAAGAAGGGACTGAGGCTGAAATTGGAGCTGCTGCCAATATCGAACCTTGGCTGGCTTAGAGTCAATATTTTGTCAGAATAAAATCCTGTTATCCCTTGTATTAGGATTAAACTATGTTGTGACGTTGTGTGTGAACTTGTAGTTTTATTCTGTCGTTGGACTTTGGCTTTGTAAGAACTTAAAAGTTCCTAACTAGTAGTTAAAATTTTATCTAGCAAGTTATTGTTATTTAAATCATATGACGTTTCAAAAAAAAAAAAAATTTTGGGGCGTCACAATACCGGTCTTGGAATTATACCGGTCCAGAATCGTTGGTTCGGTCCAAACATACTATGGGTTGAACAGGAGAGAACCGAGGTAAGGAGGAGTAAAGGGAGAACCGAACCAAGGATAGTTCAGCTTACTCTGTGGCTCAACATAGCCAGGTTTATCTCGGTCATATGGTAGTTCGGCCATGTTGAAAACCATCCCACTTGGTTTAAGCAGTGGGGGGTGTAAAAGGATAAGTATTATCCTTTAGGAGTATGAATCCTAGGAGGACTCTGCATGGAGAAATAAAAGTCCTACTAAGATTGTGCCACTCGAAACCTATAAAAGCTCACAGGCATCACCTTGGAGGAGGTAACATAACACAACATACAATTTTGCTTCATGAATACATTGAGCTTTGTCTATTTGTCAAGTTTTCTGACTTAGGCATCGGAGAGGTTTCCGGCACACACCTGCCGGCTAGCTCACGTTTGTGTTTTCAAGTGACAAAGCGACGTCGTACGGAGGAACGTTGACTTAGTCAACAAGATTATACGAGGAGAATTATTTATTCCCCGTACAGATAGAGACGAGTAGTAGATCTCTAACACAACCCAAGAACAAAAAAATTTTAATAAAGTATACTGAGTTTTTTTTTAAAATTTAATGGAATTAAATAAATCTCCCATAAAAGTTGTAAATGACAAAAATCTTCCTAAAAGTTTAAATTGTTTGTTTACAATTTATCCACCATAATAAAGAAGTTGCAGTGAATTTGTAATTTGAATAAATTTTGGACTTTAATAAAAAAAATTGAGTGATTTTTATATTTTTATTTTTTCTGATTAAAGTAATTTTTTCTGATTAAAGTAATAATTATCGTATTTACTAATAAAAATAAAATATAAATAGACACGCACGAAGAGCCATTGTAAAAAAATAAATCGAAAATCGCATATTTACGCCTCGTTTGGAACAGATTAATTTAGTAATTTTTTGACTATTTGACTAAAAAAGTAGGTAAAAAAAATTTATATGTTTGGGATGACTTTTTGGTTAATTACGAAAAGATGTGCAAAAAGTAGAGAGAAAAGAGAATCTTTAACTTTTTGTATGAGTTGTTAATTTTTTAACTAAAAAGATAACTTTTTGACTTTTTAACTAAAAAGGTAAGCCCCAAACGGGCCCACCCTTGAAAATTTGTCTGAACGCTCTCTCTCTCTCTCTCTCCGTGTTCCATTTTCGTCGAACGCTTGGAAGGAAACCATCTTACAAGTTTTTTTTCCTTGTGTCTTGACAACTCCGAACTTAGGTTTCTCCTCTCTCTCTCTCTCTCTCTCTCTCTCTCTCTCTCTCTCTCTATATATATATATATTTATGTGGAGACTAATAGGCGGCTAAAAGCTGCGATGCTCCTGTGTTGTTGGAGACATCCTTGGCGTTGGAGACAATCTGTGTGTCCAAATCCAAATCCAAATCGTCGGCCATCTGTGTCTTCAAACTCTAGGGTTCTTGAAAGTTGAGCATTCTTCAATATATATTTCAGGTCAGATTTTCGGTGAGATGAGAACCGTTTAGCATTCGGATTAGACATTGATTGTCAATTTGTTTTCTTTTTCGTGTTCACCATTATTGCCATTGTCATTGGCATTGTGCGACCATCTACGCTCTACAGTTTCCAGATCAGAGTACTAGTGTGTGTGTGTGTGTGTGACTCGCTGAGAATTGAATGTTTCATCATTTTTCATTGTCTTCATATATGCTAATTGACGGGAATTTTCTTAAGTGTAACCGTGGAAAAGTCTTTTTGATAAATTTTCTGTGTCATTAATAATGACTCATTGTTTCATTTAATATCATGTGGGAATTTGGAATGACGGTTTCATTCGGACCAGTTGCTTGATGAGTTGTAAGTGTTCTCTTTCTTTATCTCTGTTTTGAAATGCAATACAGTTTCCCTCTCCTCGCCTCCCCTCGAATTCATGGTTTAGGAACAATGTGGCTCTTTTTTTGTGGGCTTTTTGCGAGCCAACCAATTTGGTAGCAGCCTTTACAATTTTACAACATTAGAATCAATTATATAACTTTGAAATTATCCACTTCTTAACGTAGTCCACCTTGCTTTAAGTTCCACAATATTATCTGAAAAGATAAACAGAAACTCACCAAGGATATAGTTGTATGAAAGCTGGGAAAAACACCTCTAAAATTCTTGCTCCGCCATACTTGAAAAAAAAATAAAAATTGAACGCACTCCAAATTATAAAATAGAAAGAGTAAAAGATCAGATTCTTTTTTATTCTGATTTTCATTTTTCGTGATTTTGGAAACGCTTTGGACACTTGGAATCCATTGTTTAAAACATACATAAAGTTAATTATAAGTTTGAATAAAATATCTTAAGATACAATGATAGAAGAACAATAATGCGATATGAATATTTGAATGTTGTACATTTTTTGAAAATTGTTGCGCCGCGTGCCTGCGTAGTTTCTCATGTCCGTGTTTCTTAGATTGAAAGCCATGTGAATGGTTTATTTGTTAAAAAAGGGTTTTGAATGAAAACCGCTCCCAAATAATGCTTTGTTTTTTGGCATGCAGTGGGCATGCTATGCAATGGGAGGTAGGTTCGCCTTCGTCATAAACCTTCTAATGTTGACAGAAGTAGAACCCATTTCCCATGTTATCATTGGTAGTACAATTACTTGGAGACGGCGATTTCACCCACTCATTTAGTTGGCAACTTCTGATTTGGTATATTAATGTAAACTATTCACTTGGGTTGTTGGCATGGTTGAAAACGTGAGAAGCATAAACACCAGTTTTGTACTGGTGTTAAAGGGGTTGCTATGGAGGAGGAAGCAATTGGATTACCAGCTGAAAAGTTCTGAAACGTGCTTTTCATGGAACTGCATTTGTTTTGATGGATGCTAGGCAGAGTCTCCTTTCAAAGAGTCCCTATGGATATGTGATTGGTTGTAAAGGCCCTTTGATGATGTGGAGGGTTGTGAGGCTTATGCAGAGATGGGTAACAAGGCCCTAAGTTCCAGACAGATTCACCATCACATTTTATAGAAAATGCTGGGAGGGGGTGGTCAAGGTCATTGAATGATCTGCTTGTCTCTGACTAAAGTTAAATGTAGCGTTTATGATGAAAACATAGAAAAGATAAAAAAAAAAAGCTAGGTTTTTTTGTATAGATACCTGCAAAGAAGGCATTGAGAATAAATTTTTTCTATGGTTATGTTATTGGTCTGAAGAGCTTTATATGAACTATTGTCTTGGAGGTTAATTTGAAACTGATACTTCTCTGACTGGCTAAAGTTGTTACTTGTTAGCAACTGTTAGACGAAAAGCAGTGAAGGAATGATTTCTGAAGAATTTCTTATGATTCTTTTGTCCATAGAAATAATTAGAAGATTGGTAATTTTTGCCGAACAGAATCGGAGAAATGCCAAAGAAACCTTGGATAGGTTGCTGGCAGTGCATGGCTTAGATTATTGTACGGCAGGAAAGTATAAGACTCTTCTACACAGTTTTTTAAGGTTTTTGGAACCTTTCTCATGTTTTCACCTACATAGATTGTTTTGAATCATGTGTTGGCCTCCCAAATTTTTGGAATGTCTCAAAAGTGCAATTTCCATTTGGACCCTTAACCATGAAGTTATGTACTAGCAGTTTAAACTTCATTCTAACACAACGCAGTAGAAAGCTTGCTTACATAATTTCCTTGCAGTAGAAATACTTTAAAATTTATTGTTTTCATTTAGAGATTTGATTGTTCAATAGTAATTGTAGAAAAGCATTTACAAATTGCTTGTTATTTTACTTTTCCTTATAAGATTGTCTTACATTATTCGTGATATCTGTTTGAAAACAAGGTCCTTTTTTGGTTGAGAATTTCAAATATTTTGCATCATTATGCTCTCCATTTCATTCTTTTCCAGCTTGTACCAACTTCAATGTTGTGCACTTGGCATACTGATGATCATTGCTTAAGGGGATGAATGCCTGCTCTTTAATTAGATAACTGCAGCTTGTATATCTAAAAAACACTGTTGTGGAATCCTATTTATTTCTGGTTTCAGGTGGGGTGCCTGGGTTCTTAAGAAGCTTGGCAAGCTGTTAACTGCCAATAAAAGGGGTGCCAATAAAGCAGACAACATGATCAACAGACAGCTTTTGTTGACGTATCTTTACCTTCTAGTTTATATATTGCTTTCATCAGGAGTAATTCTGTACAACAAGGTAAAATGACACAAACAATTCTACCTATTTTATTTGATTTGTTTCATTATTTTTGGTGTAGAATTGAATATTTTAAATTACTATACTTCATTTGTTATTGTTGTTGTTGTTTTTTTATTTTTTTTATTTTTTATGGGAATTTGATTTGACAGTTCTTACTATTTTGAATTGCACAAAGCTTCTAATATACCTAAATCTATGGACTTTGCAATAAATTAGGTTTCACTTGATTGAGCTTCTCTTTCTGATGTGGTTATCCAATGTTTTATTATTAAGTTTTATGTGCATGGATGCAATTTATGAGCATATTTTTAAGTTTTGGTTTTGAAAGGGAAATTATCTCCCAAAAGTATTATTAATGCATCCGTGCCGTACATCATTGCGAGAATCTAGTCTTTGATAAATTTTTTTTAGAGAAGTCACATAACTCAACAGTTTGGATTCAACTCAAGAAACTTTTATCCCAATTACTTGGGGCACTAAAGAAGCCTTTGATGAAATAAATAATTAAACTTACACTGGAAACTATTATATTTTGCATACACATGATATTAAATAGATTAAATGATGTGGGCTACATGATGAGGAAGAAAAAGTAAATTTGAAGTGTTGATATATTTGGAAATTGGAGTGATTATAAGGAGGCACCAATTAGAATGATTATTATTCTCCCTCTTGAATAAAGTTTAATGTCTGCAGATTCCAACACGCCCTCCTGGACCACAACACACATTAGCTGGACAAATAGCCCACCAATCACAGGCCCAACTAAGCTCTGATACTAAGTTGAAAAGTCCAGTCTATACTTCTCCTTAAAACCCATGTATTAAGGAGAGAGAAACTAGAGCCTTATAACTAGCACAGATAGGGCAATTTCAAGCAATGTGGGACACATTCCAAGACACCCTCCTGGACAACAACACACATTAGTTGGACAAATAGCCCACCACTCACAGGCTCAACTAAGCTCTGATACCAAGTTGAAATGTCTAGCCCACACTTCTCCTTAAAACCCAGGTATTAAGGAGAGGGAAACTAGTGCCTTAAAACTAGCACAGATGGGGCAACTCCAAGCGATGTGGGACACATTCCAACACACTCTCCTGGACCACAACACACACTAGCTAGACAAATAGCCCACCAGTTACAGGCCCAACTAAGCTCTGATACCAAGTTGAAAAGCCCAACCTACACTTCTCCTTAAAACTCAGGTATTAAAGAGAGGGAAACTAGAGCCTTATAACTAGCACAGATGGGGCAACTCCAAGTGATGTGGGACACATTCTAACATCTGCAAAAAGTGAAACCATGAAAAGTTGATAGTGACTAAATTTCAAGGGTATGGGTTTAAGGGATATTAGCTTTAGATGATGGAAAATTCTTATCGAACTCAAACCTTGCTTTTTGATTAGTAGTTGGGCTTTTGTTTTGCAAACAAGGCATTACATTGGCTATAAATGCAAACAAGTGGTCTATTCTTGGCCCTGATTGGCCTATGTAAGGGGGTAACATGGTCTGGCTGTGGTGTCTGTCAATCACTTCTTCCATTTGTCCTTTTCAAATAGCATTTATTTCTATTGATTTCCTTCTACAATTTATATGGTTTGAAATTTTCATCCCTTACAACTACTTGTTTAAGTAAATATACATATCATTTTTTTTTTGGTTCATTTGCAGTGGGTCCTTTCTCCCAAATACTTCAATTTTCCCTTTCCAATAACACTCACTATGATTCACATGGGATTTTCTGGCATGGTGGCATTCTTTCTTGTTCGGGTTTTGAAGGTATGACTGTATGGATATTTGAACTCCTTATCAACTGGAACCAGCAATAACTTCAGTGAGCGAAAACTCATATAATTTCATCCAATTTAAGAAGGCTAAGTTTAGTAAAAAAAAAAAAAACTGATGAACTTTGCTTCATTGCTGGTGAGTGTAGTATAAGGTGGAGAGGTATGCCAATGATTTAAATCTTTATTGTTTATATGATGTTTAACAGTGTGCCTAGGTAATAAAAGAATGTAGCAAGTCAGAAATACTCTCTTCAATGCTGTATTATCTTTACCTCTGCATAAAAATGATAAAATATTCTATAAGATAATCAGAAATTAAAACTTTGTATGATGCTTGTCTGTTACACAGAATATAAAGAAATGTAGTCCTACCTATTATTTATGTTCATGGCTTGAAGTTCTCTAGACTAATAATTTCATCACTGAAGTCTTCACTTGCATTCTTATCCTGTGTAGAAAACATGTTTATGTGAATAAACTCATTTATGTGCTCTACATTGTTGTTGCTTTGCCTCCTATTATTGCATGTGCACCCTTGTATCGACCATGTAGCAATGAATTTTGAGGTTGCTAATGCACATGCACACAAGGAGCAGGGTCCTTGCTCTATGGCATTGTTTTACCTTCGAAGTTGCAAATTTGTGCCATTTATAATAAACTTTTCCAAGAACAGTGATACAATTTTATTTTTTGTATTTTTCCTCCCTCTTTGTTATATTCTCCTGCCCTGCAAAGTCTTTTATTTATCCCTTTTTCTTTTTGGCTTGACATAGGTTTTATATCCTTCTACCTTTGCAGGTTGTATCACCTGTCAAAATGACATTTGAAATGTAAGACATCTTCAAGCACATCTGCTTCTGTTTCTTCCAAAGTTCCCTTTCCCTGAGGATGTTTTGTGTGTTTGCAGATACGCGACCTGTGTGATCCCTATAAGTGCCTTCTTTGCATCAAGCTTGTGGTAAGTTCTGAACACTAAATTTCTGGTTTGAATATTGAATTTGTGTTTCATCTGTCATAAAGGCATGAGCTTCTATGTATTTCCTGAATTTTTCTGTTATGATCAAGGTTCTGAAAAGCGGTTGCGGTCGCCGTAACGGTAGCGGTGACGCGGTTGCAGTTGCGGGGTGTAAAGGCCGTAGTGTAACGGTTGCGGTAACCGGAACCGTGAATTTTTTTATTTTTTGCACAATTTGAAAAAAACTTACCGATACGCATATTTTTTTTCCATAATCATATTTATTGGATTAAAAATAAATATTGATCAATTTTTATAAATTTTTAAGTATGATGCAATATATTTCATATTTTAAAATCACTATAAACTGAGTTTTTTACATTTTATTTTAATAATTAATGACTTTATATTATACAAAAAATCAATCACTAACTATTATACATAAGATAAACAATGACAAAAGTAAGAGAATAAATAAGAGGCTAAATATATATATATATATATATACATATTTTAACCAAGCCAAATAGATAATGACCACACTTATTATTATTATTATTATTATTATTATTATTATTTTCAAACAATATATAGATAGACACACACAAACAAAATGGTTTAGTGATAGCAGCTGAATAGAATAGTATAGGTCTTACAGTTTCAACAAATTAATAACATGTTCTTCATCTTCCCTCTTATCTCTCTCTATCTCTTGCTCCTCCATTTTCTCTCTTTATCTTCTCTCTTCTCTCTTCTCTCTATCCCTCTTCCCCCATTTTTAGCTCTTTTTTTTGTGTGTTTTTTCGGAAGAAACAATTTGGAACCGTTACGTAACGGTGCGTAACAGGCCGTTACGGCTGTTACAGCGCCGTTACGGCTGTTACAGCACCGTTACGACCGCTACGGCAGCCGCTACGGCCGACACACCTGTGAATCTCAATCACACTGCAAAAGCGGCCGTAACGGGTGGCGGTAACCGCCAAAACCGTTACGTAACGGCGTTACGTAACGGTTGCGGCCGCTTTTTAAAACCTTGGTTATGATGCATTAAGAGCTTTCCAGCTTGCCCCAATGGATGCTTTTAAGTTCTGTATGGCCTATAGACATTTGTCCCAGTGGCTGCTATACTGTATCTTTGTTTGTTAACTCGGATAAATATACTTGCTAGTCTATCCAACGGTGAAGATGCTTCCAAATGTGACCCTATCCAAGATTGGCATCAGATTAGAATTCATGTTAATTAGTTTCAATGTTGATCTTAATGCTTATTAAACACGAAATTGTGGAACTATTTATGGAAATTTTTAGCTTGCATTCTCTGTCCTATCTGTGGGTAATAGGTATTTGAATACCTTTGATTGGTCATACAATCACCAAGGAGTGGACCCCATAACCTCAAGGCATAAGCCTTGCTCTGCAACCATCTGCTCACCTCACTCTGCCCACTCCATGAGCAGATACTCCTCTTTGCGACCATCTGCTCACCTTGCTACCACCGTTCAACGACTGCCCACTTGGGCGCCATGCACTTCATCTCACCTTACCTCAACCACTCGGTGGTCATGGGATGGCATGACGCTGTATAGTTTGCTTAGGCTGGGAGTAGGGCCTAGGGACCCCCTGGGGGTTGGTGCCTTGATCATGGGATGCCCGAGCAACCTATGACCCCGCATGGGATTGTTGGAGACTTGTGGATTGCTCGTCAATGTTGCTTGGCTCACCCCTTTGAGTTGGCTCCACTTTGTCCAGTCTTAGAAGGCCTCTGCACAAAAAATCAAGATTGACCAAGTCATGTGATACCTTGTGAAGTGTGATGTAATATGATTTAGTGGCATAGTTATGTTTTTAGCACCATAAGTGTTAGTTGGGTCTTTTGGCCTATAAATTCTATGAAGCATGGGTACTTCGGCAAACTTCAAGTCCCCTCCCTCACTACCACTATCTCTCTCTACTCTAAGGCTTCCTTAGCTCTCTCCATCTTCACCTCTAGTGATCTTGCTCCATCTTAGTGCCTATCATGATTCCCTGAAGGTCCACGATCTACACATCACATACCATTACCAACAATATAATCCATCTTTGTGCCTACCATGACTCCTTGTCCTCTCTCCGTTTTCTTGCTTATGCTTTATAAAATTCTTCGCTGCTTTTCAAAAAAAAGAGTGGTACTCACTAAGCAAGGTTCCTTCAAGTCTCTCTGGAAAATGTGTTCGGGCTCAATCCCTTCATATTTTCACTACCCGCACCATCCTTTTGTGCTAAACACTTGCCACCATCCTATTTCTGCTTTCCTGTCTTCTTTTCCGCCTGCCATCACTTGCTTTCTGTTATCACATTAAAATAAGATGTATATTCAGGAATTCCTTAATCTTTTCTTCAACCGTATTATTTATGGGGCAATTTTTTGGTTGAGAGATAGGAAATGCGTTTCTTTCTGTTCTGTTGTCTAAATTCTTTTATCTGTGAAAAATGTTGGCCAGATCCTATCTTACTTATATAATATTACTTGGACAATGATGTTTATCTGTAGTTTTGTGATATTCATTGCAGTTCCAAATGACTGGAAATTTGTATGATATTATTATGTTGGCGTATTTGTTTGATAGTGTTAAAAGTATATTGTATTCCAATGCAGGTTTGGCAACACTGCATACTTGTTCATTTCTGTAGCCTTCATCCAGATGCTTAAAGCTCTAAGTATGTTTAAAATGTCACTCGCTAACTCGCTACTGCTGAAATATATTTCTGTAGCACTTAGCTAATTGCTGTGTATACTGGGTTTCACAGTGCCAGTGGCGACATTTCTCATGGCTGTTATTTGTGGTACTGACAAATTAAGGTGTGATGTATTTTTGAACATGGTGCTGGTAAGTGTTGGTGTTGTCATTTCCTCATATGGGGAGATTCACTTCAATGTAGTGGGCACTGTCTATCAAGTCACAGGGATATTTGCTGAAGCTCTTAGGCTGGTCTTAACTCAAGTGCTTCTTCAGAAGAAGGGTTTAACACTTAATCCTGTCACCAGCTTGTATTACATAGCGCCATGCAGGTACTCTATCTCAACTTCTTGTCTTCATATTTACATCTGAATCCTATGTATACATCAGCGGTCTGTGCATGTGTAGACCATGCTTGTTAAATCATCTAGCATGAAAAATTTGTCTATTCTTGTCGCAATATTATTACTTCAACTTTTCTTTTTATTATCATCATGTAGACTTTCAATAGGATGATTAATCAAGTAGTTCATGCTAGATGCAATAAATACTGCATTTTATTGCTTGACTAAATTTGGATATCTCTAAATTAGTTTGCTTCTCATCAATACCTTGGTTTTTGGGATTGTCTCATACCAATGGTCGGCACTGATACTGTGTAATTCATTTAAAAATTAGATAAAACATTTGAACTATACATTGAAAATTAAGGCTCCGTTTGGTAAGCCTCTCAAATTATAGTTCCACCCATTGATTTGAGTCTGGTGTTTGTTTTGAGTTTTCAAATCATAATTCTACACCCATTTCTCAAAACTCAATTCAAAACATAATCATTACTTTTCAAAACTCATA